>NC_054386.1:6477500-7097500 GCF_017654675.1 Xenopus laevis | reverse complement strand
CAACCATCTCAGCCGACAGTCTCGTATCCGGAGACTTTCGGGCAATGCTTTAAGGCCTCCCGCCCTTGCAAAAAGTTTTTTTTGTTGATCAAGACACCATTATATACATCAGTTTTCTAAGTATGTGGGATGTTTCACGAGAAACCATTTCTCCTTTGTTTTGCTTGTTCTATAATCCTTACTTACTAGGTCATCGTCGTTCCCCTTCAATGCGACTCCTGAATCAACAGCTCAGTCTCTCTTTCCAGCTGTGACCTCATGTGGCTACACAGCTGCCATAATGGCTAGGTAGTCCCTTTGTTCTGGCAGGACACATACAATATAGCCTCCAGTATCAGTGTAATGAAAGGCAGCTACAGCAATGGGGAACGGGGATTAAGTTAAAACTCTGCTTTGCAACAGAGTAAATTCATCGTGACCATTACCAAACACACTTTTATACTGCTGTTATGTACCGCCGGCTGCAGCGGAAGTGGGACTTGCCATAAAACAACCCCAGTGAGACTGCAGACTTCTGGGCAGGTGATTGGGTTGCCACCTTTTCTGAGAAAAAAGGCTTTCCTATATATATTTATCTTTTTTTCCCTATTAATAACATTGGGATCAACCATCATTTTTACTGGCCAGGGGCAACCCTAACCTTGACCCACTGTTTTATTCAGGCCCGGATTTGCGGCGAGGCCGCATAGGCCCCGGCCTAGGGCGGCAAAAAACAGGGGCGGCATGCCGCCCAGCCGCATTATGGGGACGTTCGCATCCCCATTCAACTACACCAGCTGCGCCGGCGTTTATTCGCCGGCGCGCTGGGAAGGCGGGCGCTAGGACCACGTGGCCGCCTGGTTGGACCGCGCGGCCTAGGGGCGGCCGGGGAAGAAATCCGGCCCTGGTTTTATTAATGGAAAGTGATGAGCAAAACTGCACCATTTTGTTTCACCACAAAATTTAGGAAACTAGGGAGAAATGTGTGAAATTTTGCCAAATGGGTTGAAGTCAATGGACTTTGTTTTGCCACGTTTCTTCTTGCACCGGAGTCAACGGGCGTTTTCTTTCCACCGTGTCACCCGAACAGAAGAAGACTTTTGTTGGCTATTTTATTATTATTATTATATCTTTTATGGGATTTATATTATCAATGTATTCACCCATATATACAGTAGATATGTGGCAATAGCAATAATATTTCCCCCAATGAATGTTCTCTGTTGGGCTCATTTCTAAACACAAACACTAATTTGCACAAGTGCAGTTGTCAGTGGCAACCAGTCAGCAATTGCATTTGAGGAGTGAAGTTAGCGCAGATCTAATTGGTTGCTATGGGTATCTACACTGGTGCAATTTAGCAATCATGTTCATAATCTAGCCCCTGTTTTTCTTAAAGGGATACTGTCATGGGAAAAAAAAAATTCTCAAAACGCATCAGTTATTAGTGCTGCTCCAGCAGAATTCTGCACTGAAATCAATTTCTTAAAAGAGAAAACAGATTTTTTTATATTTCATTTTGAAATCTGACATGGGGCTAGAGTTAGACATATTATCAGTTTCCCAGCTGCCCCCAGTTAGAGTCCTGCAGTGGGTCGGGTACCCGCAAAAAGCTGCGGTACCCTGCGGGTTGCGGATAGAAGTTCCGGGTGTGGGTATAGACGCGGGTCGGCGGTTCAGCGGGTTTGCGGGTCGGGCCGCAGGTCTTCTCAATAGAGAAATATTAACTGTTTTTTTCTGGTCACGTCTACTTGTGATGACGTCACTTCCGGTTTACAATGACATCCCTTCCTGTTTTACTCCTTTTTTCCTGATCACGGCTACTTCCGATGATGTCACTTCCGGTTCACAATGACAGCCCTTCCTGATTCTTGATGGTCAGCGGGTCTGGGTTGCGGATTAGGTACTTGCGGGTTGGGTTGCGGGTCCAAGTGGGTAAGAATGCGGGTTGCAGGTCTGGGTTGCGGATTGCAGGTTGCAGGTTGCAGGTACGGTTCAGGTATGGGTCCCAAAAAATGGACCCGCGCAGAACTCTACCCCCAGTCATGTGACTTGTGCTGTGATAAACTTCACTCTTTACTGCTGTACTGCAAGTTGGAGTGATATCACCCCCTCCCTCCCCTCCCCAGCAGCCTAACAAAAGAACAATGGGAAGATAACCAGATAGCAGCTCCCTAACACAAGATAACAGCTGCCTGGTAGATCTAAGAACAGCACTCAATAGTAAAATCCAGGTCCCACTGAGACACATTCAGTTACATTGAGTAGGAGAAACAACAGCCTGCCAGAAAGCATTTCTCTCCTAAAGTGCAGGCACAAGTCACATGACCAGGCAAAATGAGCTGAGATGCACCTACACACCAATATTACAACTAAATACACTTGCTGGTTCATGACAGAATCCCATTAAAGTAACACATTGTAAACGTGTCCATGTCTGTGCTGTCTATGTTTGTTTACATGGAATTAAAAGCACAAAGTACTCTAAAGTCTAAGTGGGACATGTGAGTTGAACATTAATACAAATAGCAGCCGTACATTTCAGTCACTATATTTCCTCATAGACTATGTTGTGACTGCCGATAAACATGTCGGGGTCTTGTACCCCTTGGTCAAATATAAGTGAACAAGTATTTGTAAGAATAGGGTGGTCAAAAGGTTACCCATTGTCATTGAAAGTAACTTGCTGTTACATTGTCCGGAGGAAGAATGAACCCTGAGCTCTCAGCCAGCAGCCTTAACCATTTCCACCCCACAGCAGCCTTTTTGCACAGGAATCATGTGACCGGTTTAAAGAGACAGGATTAGGCTGCTGGCAGAAAAGGATGAGTTTGTGTGTGTGTATGTTGTACTCTAATTTAAAGAAATAAAACTATTCAATAGCTAATAGCATTATTAGTTTTCATTTTTTTTTAATAAAGTCATGAAAGAAATACAGAATGTTAATTGTTAATAGTTGTTTTTTTCACTAGTGTGAATAGCCCAAAAGGACTATTTTAGCACATGTATATAGGTGTGCGTTTGTGTGTATCCTAATGTTTGCTACTAGGGTTTCTCTGGAGGTCAGAATATGACCCCTGGTGGATACCAGTACTCTCCCATGCTGTCACATGACTGCATAGTATTTGTCAATCTTTGGGTAAGGGCACACGCTAACGGGAGATTTAGTAGCCCAGCGATAATTCTCCTCTTCTTCGGGGTGACTAATCTCCCCGAACTGCCGGCTAGAATCTAAATTGCCGGTGGGATGGTACTCAGAGCACTTCGTTTTCCAGAGTCGCCAAAGTTTCAGTCAGAAAACAAAATGCACCGATTGCCATCCCACCGGCGGGAGGCAGTTTGGGGAGATTAGTCGCCCGAAAAAGAGGAGATTTGTCGCTGGGCGACTAATCTCCCCAGAATCGGAGTGTGTGTCTCTGCCCTTAGACCTTACTGGGAGCAATGTCTTTCTCCATGATCTCACTAGACTGGTATTCAATTCCTATTAAAGAGAGGAAAGCCAAAAGTGTAGAAATACAAGGTCAGGATTTAAAAATACAGGTATGAGACATGTTATCCAGAATGCTGGGGTTTTCCAGATAACGGATCTTTCTGTAATTTAGATCTTCATACCTTAAGTCTACTAGAACATCATGTAACCATTAAATAAACCCAATAGGCTGGTTCTGCTTCCAATAAGGATTAATCATATCTTCGTTTGGATCAAGTACAAGATACTGTTTTATTATTACAGAGAAAAAGGAAATCATTTTCAAAAATTTGGATTATTTGGATAAAATGAAGTCTATAGGAGACAGCCTTTCCGTAATTCAGAGCATTGTGGATAACAGGATTCTCGATAAAGGATCCCATACCTGTACTTCACATGTGGCATCTCTTATCTGGAAACCTGATATCAAAAAAACTCTAAAAAATTACAGAAAGATTGTGTTAAGGTCAATTTATTTAACAACACATAAATACATAATTCAACTTTTCTCTTATGTAATAAAAAGTCGTGGCAAACCAATGTATTTAATGTTTACATACGGTATAGAGATCCGTGTTATAGAAATACAACTAATCGGGAAAACCCCGGGTCTCCAGCGTTCCAAATTATAGATCCCAAACCTGCACTGCTAAAGTTAAGTTGCCAAATCATTTTCATCAATTTACCAAACTTTTAAGAGAAACAATACAATGTGAGTTTTTTTTTTACTTGATTCTGTCTTATATTTAAGAGACTGCTATTTTCCTCTTTCATTGGAACACCACTACCTGTAGAGGATCTATTATCTGGAAAGCTTGGGACCTGGGGTTTTTCTTTCTGTAATTTGTATCACTATACCTTAAAGGAGAATTCAACCCTTTAGCAAAAAACCCTACCTCCCACCTCACGTTGACCCCCCTCCCTCCTCCCCCAGCCTAACTGCCCCCCTGGGGAAATGCCCCTAACTTTTTACTTACCCCTCGTCACAGATTCAGGCATCGGAGTTCACCGCAGCCATCTTACGGGTCTTCAGTAAGCTGAGACGGAGACCAGCGAAGCAGTCGATGCAATTTACCCGTTTGCGACAACTACAGAAATGGACGGAAATTGCCAAAGCACCGGAAGAAGATACGAAGACCCAGAAGATGGCTGCGGTGAACTCCGATGCCTGAATCTGCGCTGAGGGGTAAGTAAAAAGTTAGGGGCATTTCCCTGGGGGGTCAGTTAGGCTGGGGGGAGGGGACCTACGTGGGGTGGGGGGTACAGGTTTTTTTGCTAAAGGGTTGAATTCTCCTTTCCGTCTACTTAAAAACATTTCCACTACAGATGGGCGAATTTGTCCCATTTCGATTCGCGGAAACATTTGCGAATTTCCCGCAAAAAATTCACGAAATGGCGAAAAATTTGTGAAACGTATTGAAGTCAATGGGCGTCAAAATGATTATCAATTTTGTGGCCCGCAACAATTTTTATACGCACGCCTGTTTTGTCCAAATGCATTAAAATCAATGGGTGTCTCCGAATATTTTTTTGATGCAGCAGATTTTTTTCTCCGAATTTTTTTTGATGCAGCAGATTTTTTGCCAGCAAATTTTCTCTGCAGCTTTGCGAACTTATTCGCCAGTGGCAAAATGCGTAAATTCGCCAAAAATGTATTCGCCCATCACTAATGTCCTCAATAAATAAATAAACCCAATAGGATGTTGCCACCAATAAGGGTCAGGGTCATATACAAGATACAGTTTTATTATTACAGAGAAAAAAAAAATTGGAATTATTTGCTTATAATGGAGATCGTCTCCCTATCATTTGGAGCTTTTTAGATAAGGGTACCTGTATTATATTTCACACCATGGACTAGCAAACATGAAGTAAAAATGCCTGCTAATGTTTTTTTTCTTACTTGTCCCCCAATGAATGTGGTTATTGAGCCTCTGCAGTCTCAACACTAATCACAAAGCACTGAAGTACAATTAACCAGTTTGCTGAAAAGCCCAGTAACAGGAAATGAAGTCAATTTCCATAGAACTACACAGAAACCTTATGTAATTTTTGGACAAAGTTGGGAACAATTGCTCCAATACATCATTTGATTTGAAATATGGACCATGGGGAAGGGTTGGCCTAATGAAGAAGGATGATGTAAGAGAGTTGCAGGTTTTTTAATCCTTGACCTAAAACAGAAATCTGTAAACGGTGGCCCCACGGCTGTTTCTCAACTTCACCGCCTCCCAGCATCCCCCCAACAGCTGAATTCACTTATTTATTCTTCTACAGGCAAAGCATTCTGGGGTCTATATGGTTGCAAATCAGTCTATGATTCTTGAAGGCTCCACACCAGTGCCTCTAATTTTCTTATAACGTGTGGGGGGGGGGCCTGGCCACCATCTTTTTTCCCCATGTGGTGTCCTAGCCACCAATATTTTTAATGGGAGGCCCTGACCACAAATGTTTTTTTTAAATGGGGGGCCCTGACCACAATTGTTTTTTTTCAATGGGGGGGGCACTGACCACCAGTATTTTTTAATTTTTTTATTAACATGTGGGAACCATAGCCACCAATGTTTTTTTTTTTAGTGTGGTGGGGGGTGGACCTGTGGGATGGGGAGGGCGGACCTGTAGGTGGGGCTTGTGGTGGGCGCAGCCCAGGGGGCCCAGGAAATATTTTCGTATGGGGCCTTGTGATTTCTGATGGCGGCCCTGATAACAACCAATCAGCAATTTGTTTTACAGGTTTTATGCTATTAGAATAATGAAAGCAAACATTCACTTTTTTTCATACATAATATCCTTGGGGTTCTTATTCTTTATAAAGCAAGTGAATAAAAGTACAATTTCTAACAGTCAGGAGCTGCGGTATTGCACATAACAAAGGAATAGAAATATCATACATCAAAAGGATATGTTCGACTGCATATCCTTTTGATGTATGATATTTCTATTCCTTATGTTTTATTCATAGATTGTTCTTTTACATCAGTTGACTCTGTTCTATTTGGGCTGGAAATCATAAACAGAACTTAATATACAAATTGTCCCCTGGGGTGGTTTCCATTGCTCCCTTAATGTCCTCACAAACCCTTCGATGGAAAATTAGTTGTAGCCAAATCTGAGCGCAATAGAATATGTTCCCTTCTGTTGTATTTGAATGTACCGTCATAGTTGTCAGCTGTCTCTAATATCACTATGGCCATTAATGGGGAGAGATCTTTAAGAAAACCAGATACATTGTAAAAAATCATGGCCACTGAACAAGCCTTGTATGTGGACCCGAGGTGCTCCTGCTCTTTTACAGCGCTTGTGAGTTCTGCAGAACTAGAAGCTTCCAATTATCCCTGATGCTTGTGTATGTTATTAATTACCTCTTTAAATTAGCCTTTCACTTTGTGAAACAGAGATTAACAACATTCTCATGAGCGTTTGGGCCCAGTCCCCAATGCTGCAAACAATTTCTGCACTTGTGAAAACAGCACCTTCTGGGGAGATCAGGGATGCCAATTGAACAAGGAATTCTTACTAATAAGTTACTCCTAAGGGCAGAGACACACAATCAGATTCGGGGAGATCAGTCACTCGGCGACTAATGTCCCCCAACTGCCTCCTCTGCCTTCCTGCCGGCTAGAATGTAAATCGTCAGCAGGATGACACTCGCAGTGGTTCATTTTCCGAAGTTGCCCGAAGTTTCCTCGTAAAGCAACTTCGGGAGTTTTGGAAAAACTAAGCGATTAAGTGCCATCCTGCTGGCGATTTGCATTCTAGCCGGCGGAAAGGCAGTTCGGGGAGATTAGTGGCCGAAGAAGAGGAGATTTGTAGCTGGGCACCTAATCTCCCCGAAATTGACAGTATGTCTCTGCCATAAATGTTTGCGCAGTCAGATATTACTAGAAATGTATGCCATTGTGTTTTTTCAGTATTTTGGGGAAGATAACTTTGCTTGCACTTCCTACTTTCCATTCTTTGGGTTATGTAAACATTACACATGCTCTTCAAGCTGTATTTTTAAAGAAGCAATATGGCTCATTATGTCCACAGACGCAGTGGGAAAGTATTGTTTTTTTTCCATTTTTCCACCTAAAAGCAATTTCATTAAAGGTATGTGTGTCCATTTACACTCTGCGCATTTCCATATAGTTATGCTCATCGACGATCAGTCCTTCCTGCTTTTTGACGCACTACATTGTGGCTACTGTCACCTGCGGACCCGGCAGTAGTTCCAGGGTTGCCTCAATGCTTTGATTCAACTGCTGCACTGCAGTTCCACCTCAAGAATCAGGTGCAGATAAGCATGCTTGCTCTACTGCAAAAGAATTGGCCAAAACCAAATCCATTTTAAAATCGACTTAGATAGTAATGAATGAGACCAGTGCTCATTATTCTACACCAAAAATATCTCAGCTTCATGCAGCTCTATTGGCTATTTCCACTTTGTGGGTTTTTCGCATTAAAATGTACATGTGACCATCATCATAGGGGAGAACAACATAGACGTTGGGTTTGTTTGCATTACAACTAATGTGAGGGATACAAGATGTAGATTAAAGAGAGTGTGTTTGCTTGGCAGCATCTGTCAGATATGTTTATCACGGAGATAATTCAACATTTCTGGGCAAGCATAATAATAAAAGTGCACAATGTATAATTAGACAATTGGAAGATAACCATGGGCTATTGTATGATGAGCGCACCTTCTTTTATAGTTGAGCCAAAGGCATTTGTACTTTATTGTTACAAAGAAGGCTCATTACTAGAGACTCTGTTCCCGTCCCACGCTATCGTTTATAGGGAACTTCTACAGCTGCTTTGTATTTCTGCTAAATGACAAAGCGTTAGTTCAAAGATATTATCTCCGGCAGGTGTTACTGCCCACATCCACATGCGGGCAAAAGTCATAAGATATGGGGGCAAATTTACTAAAGGGCGAAGTGACTAACGCTGGCGAAAATTCGCCAGCGTGACATCATTTCGGGACTTTGCCAATTTACTAACGGCGTAAATTTGCTAGTGAAGGAGATAGACTGTAGCGCTACTTCGCACTCTAACGCCAGGCAAATTTTAGCTCTGGTCAGTGTCGGACTGGCCCACAGGGATACCAGGAAAACACCCGGTGGGCCCAGGTGTCAGTGGTCCCTCATGCTGCTAAACATTTGGCCTATTTCATGGTCATTCCCTATTTCTATGAGAAAAGAGGCTAAATAGATGGAATAATCGATTATAGTATGTAAAGAAAAGAGACTAGGAGAATAGAGGTTAAGTGAGTGAGGAAGAATAATAGTAGAGTGGACCCCCGGTGGACCCCTGGTCTAAGGTTTTTGGGTGGGCCCCTGGTGTCCCAGTCTGACATTGGCTTTGGCAAATGGACGTAAGTATGCAAATTCACTAAGATGCGGATTTTACTGAACGTTATCTCTTGCGCCAGACTTGCCTTCACCACCTCAGACCAGGCGAAGTGCAATAGAGTAGATAGCAGTTCCTCAAAAAAAAATTGAAAATTTTTCTAAGTCCCAAAAAACGCTGGCCACATTTTAGGTTTTCAGGGTGATAGGCTGCAAAAAATCTTAATTTTTTTTAGGGTACCCGGCTTCCCCCCTAGATTTCCTAACATATGGCACATAAACTATACACTGGGCTCATGTGTAGGGCAATATAACAACTTATTTTATTTATTAACTATTTTCTTTTATTAAGGTTTCCCGGGCTTGTGTAGTGTAATGTATTTGCTGCAAAATATACGTCCATTGAAATTGAACTTCCCGCCGTATGCAAATTAGCCAACGCTAGCGCAGCTTCGCTTTGCGTGTTGAATTAACACTAGCGAAACTTTGCCATCGTTCAGACGCAACTTCGCATTTTAGTGAATTACCGTTGTCCTGGCGATTTTCATCTGGCTATGTGAGCGAAGCTGTCGCTGGCTCTCTCAAATCACTGGCTATGGGAGACTGATGGAGCTTTGACGTTCAGTCACTTTTGATCAGCAAGGTCTTCACAGGGAAAATGGCAGTGAGTGATAAAACTGGCATCTGTGATACTGACGCTGCCCACGGCCCCTACAAATAAGTATCATCACAGAATAGGATGTTTATATACTATTTGCTCCTGTGCACTGTAATGGGAAGCAGCTGATGGGAGTTGAAAGCATATTGATTGCTGTGGTTTTTTCCCTATGAAAATCCAAACACTTCTAGAGTGTGCCATTGCCATTAGTGCTCAGTGAGAGTTCTCTGTGAATGTTAATGAGCTCCAGATATCCCTGCAGCTAATTAAAAGAAATGGCTGATTCCTTTCATACGTTCTATTAAAGGAGAACTAAAGCTTAACTAAAGAAGTAGCTAGAAATGTTGTACATGATGTTTTGTGCTTCTGTACCAGCCCAAGGCAACCACAGCCCTTTAGCAGTAAAGATCTGTGTCTCCAAAGATGCCCCAGTAGCTCCCCATCTTCTTTTCTGCTGATTCACTGCACATGCTCTGTGCTGCTGTCACTTACTGAGCTTAGGGAGCCACTCACAATATACAGTACACATAGAATAGAAATGTCACAATATAAGGCTGATTAGTAATTAATACACATAATTACTACATGGCAGCACAGAAACCAGTGCAATTAGCATCAGAATTTAATAATCAGCAAACCTGTAGCATCAGCTTATATTACAGCCAGGGAAGCTCATTTTCTGCTGGATAATTAGTGACGAGCCCTAAGCTTAGCTTCTCAACAGCCAATCAGAGCCCACTGAGCATGTGAGTGTCACAGACACTTTCCAAGATGGTGACCCCCTGTGACAAGTTTGAAGTCCTGGATCATTGCTGCTATTGACAAGCTCAAACTTTAGCCTCGTGCAATAAGTTCACTATATAAAATATGGCATTTTTAATCATATTCAGTTTTAGGGTTTTGTTATCCTTCAAGTTCTATTAAATCCTGTATGTTGCTTTAGAGTGCAAGTTGGGGGTCATTCTGTATGGCTCACTTTCTGACATTCACTGAACAGGTTGGGGACACAATGAGAGTGTCTGCGGGTCTCTCTTATATATTAGAATATGGCCACAAAACTATTGTGCTTCTAAAATGTGCTCATGTGCTCCCTTAAACTTTCCCATTTTTAATTCTGCAGACACAGCACATTTACAGCCTATGAGAATGTTCTGCATGCTTACTGTAATTAGCCAGTGGTCAATGAAAATGAGCTTGATTATATGTCATTAGAGATATCCCAGGGGCCCTTCTGCCAGACCACCCTCTTACTGCCTCAAAGTGTTCCTCCTAAATCAACTATTAGCCTGGTGGAAAGAATGATAAATCAATTGAAGTGAGACTGAGCAGAGCTCATGAGGTCACAGATAACCCCCATCCCCCTATTGTGACCTTTTACAAGAAAGACCCTACTCAGAAAAAATATTTTCAAAAATAATCAGCAACCTCAGATCAAAGAAAAAAAAAAGAAATATATATATATATATATTTGTATATTTTTATTTGTATAAAAAATAAGGAGACAATAAGGCTTACAGACAGACACAATTCGGAGGGGTATTAAAGTGCTCTAGGTTACAGTTTGTTGCACTGTCAAATGAAGTTCAAGTTCAGGTGGGATATATATATATATATATATATATATATATATATATATATATATATATATACTGTATATATATATATATATAGATAGATAGATAGATAGATAGATAGATATAGATAGATAGATATATATATATATATATATATATATATATATATATATTACTCCAACTTGCAGTACAGCAGTAAAGAGTTACTGAAGTTTTGCAGAGCACAAGTCACATGACTTGGGGCAGCTGGGAAACTGACAATATGTCTAGCCCCATGTCAGATTTCAAAATTAAATATAAGAAAAATCTGTTTACTCTTTTGAGAAATGGATTTCAGTGCAGAATTCTGCTGGAGCAGCACTATTAACTTGTGTGTTTTTAATTATGCTCTTCAGTGTTTTTGTTATGCAACTTACTTTGCTTACTTTCCTTACTGTAAGGAAATCTCATCTCAAATGGTGTTTCTGACCTCATTTTAATTTACTTCTTTAATCGACAGGAGAATCACAGACATCTTCTTGGGGTATTGGGAGCCCTTTCTATAGAGGAGAAAGCAATATATAAGTATCTCTGCCATTGGAGCAGTACTGATCCAGACAGAGGTGTAACTACAGAGGAAGCTGACCCTGCAGTTGCAGGGGGGCCCAGGAAGTATAGGGGGGCCCATGACCCCCTAATTAATGAGCAATTTCAATATATATTAGTAAAACAGGACAACCTGTAGATATGTTGGGGGTCTGAAAATAAATGTGCTGTGGGGCCCAATAACATCTAGTTACGTCACTGGATCCAGATGCACTGTATGCTAACCCAAACATTTCCATCTCAGACAGAAGCGAGATAGTCTCACTTGAAATATCGAAATGAATATGGTAACTCTAGAATTTTTTAGCTGAATGGCTCCTGGGCTGAAAGCAGAGATGTTGTTTGATAAGGCCATACATGCGGACAGGTCTGGACTGGGAGTTAAAATAGGCCCTGGCATTCCAAATACAATGAAACAGCTTCACCAGTCCACTAAATAGTGACTGTCTATGGCATCTTACAGCAGACCCTCCAGTTTCTGATGAACTGTGCCCAAGTACAAAGTACATGGCCCCTAGTCATGGGTACTATAAGTGATAGAATTCACGCACATTAACAACTCAGCCCCAATTTTGTTCTTGATTTATCAAAATTGACACAATTTAAGTCTCACTGTGGGTAAAAAAAATATGGTAATCTGTTCCCAAATTTAACACTTGCATTTGTGTTGGCAAATAATTGGCAGCAGGGAGGATGCGCTGTGATTGGCAGCAGGGAGGACATGCTGTGATTGGCAGCAGGGAGGATGCGTTGTTATTGGCAGTAGGGAGGATGCGTTGTGATTGGCAGCAGGGAGGATGTGCTGTGATTGGCAGCAGGGAGGATGCGTTGTGATTGGCAGTAGGTAGGATGCGCTGTGATTGGCAGCAGGGAGGACATGCTGTGATTGGTAGCAGGGAGGATGTGCTGTGATTTGCGGCAGGGAGGATGCGCTGTGATTGGCAGCAGGGAGGACATGCTGCGATTGGGAAGAACAACTGAACACAAGAAAACAAAGTGTCATTTTTCGTCCAGAATTTATGAATGAAGCTTGTATAAAAAATGAGATTAAAATAAAAAGGTAATACATATAAAAATTAGAAAATGTGAGTGAATGACCAAACAGGTCACAAATCTATAGATATAACAAAAATAATCCTCACATAAAAGTACAAATAGCTCACTGTTAAAAAAAATATATATTCTGTTTCAAATGTAAAGGAACTCAAGGATCAATATGAGCTCACCACAAAATGTGGCAGGTGATAAAGCCAAACCACTTCCAACAGACTAGTAACACTACACATACCCCCTACAAGTTCCAATTGGACGGCAAGCTCTTACCCCTCACCCCCAACCCAACACTCTTCTATCAGCTGACTGACCTTTTCTCCTGCTGTATCATGGTTTCAATAAGGGGTTGCCTCAGAGTAATAAAGATAAATGTGCTGATATCTCAATATGACCAAGACTACAATTCTAATTTTTGATGAAGGCACCTAAAGCAATGATTGACTAGAAGGTTGGAGAAAAGGTTAGAAGCTGAGAACAGAGAGATAAGGACTAACAATTCTGGAGAAAAGGCAACATTGATGCTAACTGTTTAGCTATATAATGCAGGGATAAGTAAGTTCAATTGGCATCAGCAATCATAATGGGCTATGACACTTACATACAATAAACAACCCAATCAATTTATCAGCCTCCTGGATTAAGTGCAGTTCATTAACTCGAGGCTGTTGTTAAATCCCTCCACCTGCAAATAATGCAGTTATTATGTTATCACAACCCATGACCTGTTTATGTGACTAAAATAAAACATTCCTAAGCAGTGGCAAATGCGCCCATTGGGGCACAAAACTGCTTTGGAAATTATAAAAGTAAGATATAAATGATCCACAATGTTAGGACAAGGGGTAAACTAGGGCTTGGTTATCTATTATATATAAATAGAAATACTAGACTAGGGATCCCCAACCTTTTTCACCCGTGAGCAATATTCAAATGTAAGAAGGGTTGGGAGCAACACTAGAATGAAAATAGTTCCTGAGGATGCCAACGAAGGGCTGTGATTGGCTATTTGGTAGCCTCTATGTGGACTAAAAGCCTACAGAAAGCTCTATTTGGCAGTAAACGTGGTTTTTATACAACCAAACTTGCCTCCAAGCCTGGAATTCAAAAATAAGCCCCTGCTTTGTAGCCACTGGGAGCAACATCCAAGGGATTGGGGAGCAACATGTTACTCATGAGCTACTGGTTGGGGATCACTGTACTAGACCAACAAACTATCTTTATTGAACATAAACAAGTTTATTCTCAAGATTGGATTAAAGAAAAAAATGGCATTAGATTGTACAGGTATGGAACCCATTACCAGGAAACCCATTATCCAGAAAGTTCAGAATTACGGAAAGTTCATCTCCCATAGACTCCATGTTATTCAAATAATTCAAATTTTAAAAAACAATTTCCTTTTTTTCTATAATAATAAAACATTAGCTTGTACTTGATCCAAGCAAAACCAGCCTATTGGGTTTATTTCATGTTTACATTATTTTCTAGTAGACTTATGGTATGAAGATCCAAATTATGGAAAGATCCAGAAAACCCCAGGTCCCTCAATGTGAAAGTCTGTCTGCGGTGTCTGCTTACCTTGTGTAAGCCTTAAAAGTAGGGATGCGCCAAATCCAGGATTCGGTTCAGGATTCGGCCAGGATTTTGCCTAAATTTCAGCAGGATTCGGCCTTCTGCCCGGCCGAACCAAATCTGAATCCTAATTTGCATACGCAAATTAGGGGCAGGTGGGAAATCACATGAGTTTTTGTCACAAAACAATGAAGTAAAAAATGTTTTCCCCTTCCCACCCCTAATTTGCATATGCTGCTGAATCTTTCACAAAGGTTTCGGGGGTTCGGCCGAATCAAAAATAGTGGATTCGGTGCATCCCTACTTAAAAGGTATCACTACAGAGATGAACTGGCCAGCTCAGCAAAGTAGTCAGACAGATCAGCAGGAGAGCAGGAGGCTAGGTTTAGGGAACTGTCAGAATCCATTAAAAATCATGAAAAGTCTGCCAATTTTTAATGATGTATATTGCAAAGTTGTGAAATTATGTTACTTTTTAAAAAGCTTACGTTCTCCTTTAAAATTCTCCAATGTGTTTTTTTTAGAACCAACAGAGAGCCAGCAGTTTCAATTTACATATGATACTGACACCCAAGCCCCCCCCCCTTCCAAAAAAACATGCACACAGTATAATATAGTATAAAATAACACACACCATAACAATCATAACAGAATCCCTTTACAGGTGTGTGTATAATTTAGTATATATTTATTATATACAGGTATATAGTTTTTTTTAGCCTCAGCTACTCTGGAAGTATGTAGAGATAATCTTAAACGGCACATTCTTCTCTCTGAAGCACTGGTGATGAAGCCTAAAGTCTCTTTTCCAAGGTGATAATGAAACTTTCCAGAGAAGAGAAGGTCCCCAAGTATCTGACATAGATCACAACTCATGGCTTCCAGGTTTGACATACTACTGACCAGTGTCAGACTGAGATGCCAGGGGTCCACCAGAAAATCTTAGGCTGAGGGTCCACTTTCCAAACTATTATACTTCTTCTCCTCACTCAACCTCTTTATTCTCCTAGTCTTTTATCTCTACATACTATACTCTATCCATTATTAAACCTCGTTGTTCCCATAAAGGAATAGGGAATGACCATGAAATAGGCCAAATGGTCAGAAGCAAGAGGCCCACTGACACCTGGGCCCACCGGGAGTTTTCCTGGTATCCAGGTGGCCCAGTCCGACTCTATACAGACTGATGTGATTCTGCCAAGAACAAAAGTTGTGATGAGTTTCCTGAGCTGTAGGTTGAGTATATGAGTATTGAGTATTGAGTTACAGAAGATGCGTGTGACAAAAAGGATACAAAAAAAAAACAGGTAGTTTTTGTGGCAGTTCCTTGTTACCCCTTCAGTGTGGGAGAGATTTAATTGCAGTGCAATTCAAGGGAGACCTGTTAGTTATCTGAGGGAAGAATTCAACTCTTGGCTAATACATCAAAACCAAAGCAGAATGGATTAAACAACATGAGCCCATGAACATATTTCATATCCATTTAAGGACATAGCTAAATATAACCACATTTCACACCACTTTTTTGCTGCTTCATATGCCATGCCCTAATCATGCTTTGTCTAACACATTGCACAAGCCTGTTACTGATCTACTGACAGGCTTTACTCCTCTTGCTGAAGGTCTGGGGCGTGTGCACCTGTATACAGTGGTAAGCTCAAACAAAAGCATCTAAACTTAGTATATACTGGTTACATAATTGTACAGTTTATATAGGGACCAAACAATCATCAGCTGAGTATGGCAAAGAGACAAATGAATGGACGGAAGAAAGAAGGGAGGTCTTTGTTTCTAGTACAGGATAAAAGTGAATACAGTGTGCTCAGGTCCTGTGTGATCCAACAATAAGAAATAATACATTTTGTGGGACCTCTAGGTCTGATGTTATGGTGGGCCTAGTTGGGGCAGAATTGTGAAGTGTGTCAGGGGAATGGCCTTGCATGCATGGGACATTTTAATTTTTATTAAGGCATCATTATACTTAGTGGCAGGGTCCCCCATACAGGCGCCCAGGTCACCAGTAGTCTGGTGGGGGAAGGGCCCAGCTAACATAGTATGGGGCCCCGTAATTACTGATGGCTGCCCTGTTTGTCATAAGGCAAGATAGGGTGCCTGCTGTTGTCAGTAAAGAATGTCAGTGAATGACCGCTAGTCTGTTTGGCTAGCGAATTGCCGCCTGTACCTGTTAGTAAATTGGCGAAGTCCCTGCGGGTTAGCCACTTCGCTCTTTAGTAAATCTACCCCAAAGTCACTAGCAGGAGAACCAAGATTACTAAAAATTAAAAGTCTTATACAAGTTTACAAAAACTGTGCACCCTCTTAACATTGATGAAGTCAGCATGCTTTGTAGAAAGTACCTTACTTTCACTTTGTAGGGCTACTTGATCCCAGTCATGAACATGAATTAACTAAAACCTTAGTGAAAATACAGCAAACTGCATTTCTGTAACAAAGGTTCTGCCCTAACTGGTGTTAAAAGTCTGAATCACATTGACATACAGTAGAACCAATTTTATCAGGAGCCATTTAAGCTGCCTGTATGTTGCTGGCATTTGGGAGGAAACCCAAGGAGACACAGGGAGAACATACAAATTAAACCCTGTGCTCACCATTGCACTACCTCATTTCGACCTTTTGTACAAGTACTAGATAGGAATAGTTGTACACCAAAGGAATATTTTTCAGTTGGTTTGATGTTAGTAACCTTTCAATGGTCAGCTGAGGAAGTAGTAGATGGGAGAGTTAAGGTGGCCATAGACGCAAAGATCCGCTCGTTTGGCGACATCGCCAAATGAGCGGATCTTTCCCCGATATGCCATTAACGAGCATGGCTATATCGGGGGTAATATGAACGTTCAGCCATTTGATTGAATGATCGGATTATGATGCGCAATGGGCTCCGGCGGGATCGGTCGGGTCAAAATCAAACCTGTCCGATCAACCAAACGACCGATCTCCGATAGACGAAAGATGTCGGCACCAGGGTCGCCATCAGGGGGTCACAGGGGGTACAGTCCTCCCGGGCCCGGTGGATTTACAGCTTCCCAGGGGGCCCGGCCGCGCCGCACCTCACTCTGCTTATCGCTATATTGCACTGAGCTGTGTCCCGTGCATTTAAGCTCTATTTAAGCCACCTGCAGTCAGAAGAAGAGGACGCGGCTGGAGGAGGACGTGTTTCCTGGAGACGGTGAAGACGGCGAATGGTTGGTGAAGACGGCGAAGGCCCTCCTGGAGGAGAAAGAAGACGCCAGCACAAGAGAACACGCAGGTAAGTGCCCCTGAACCACCAATACAGCCCCTGAATCACCAATGCGGCCCCTGGACCCCAATGCGGGCCCCTGAACCACCAATGCAGGCCCCTGAACCCCCAATGGGGGCCCCTGATCCCCATACGGCCCCTGAACTACCAATGCATGGCCCCTAATGCCCATGCAGGTCCCTGAACCACCAATGAGGACCCCTGAACCACCAATGAGGGCGCCTGAACCCCCAATGCAGGCCACTGAACCCCCAATACGGGCCCCTGATCCCCATATGGCCCCTGAACTCATATGGGCCTCTGAACAGCAGGTACCTGCTTAAAGAGTCTACCTTGATGTGGTGGCAGGCTTAATAACCCTTTTGCCAAAATGATTTTATTTACTGTTTATGAATGTGTCCATGTGACCTTTGTACTGGTGGGGGCGTGGTTAAGGTGGGGGCGTGGTTAGGGGCATGGTTAGAGGAGGTGTCGTGAGGGGGGCCCAGAAAATTCTGTTGTGTGGGGCCCCGTGATTTCTGATGGCGGCCCTGGTCGGCACTATCAACACATAATCCTAAAATCGTACGAATCCTCGATTCGTACGATAGGATCTGTTCGTCTATGGCCAGCTTTAAAGGCAGATGGGAAATGTATGAAAAGGCTAAACAAAGGCTGCCAGCAAAACCCTTTGCTGATAAATGGGCCATGACTGTAAGATTTAAGCAATACTATTTTTTTTATTATTTTTTTAGAAGACATTATTAACGGAAGTCATTTGTACCAAATATTTGATGTTATAATCCTCGTCACCTTTATTAGAAAATATTTACCTCTTACATCTTATGAAATGGGAAGCTGGCGTTCTGGAATTGAAGGCTGCCATATAATAGAAAATATTGATGTTGAATTTCATGATTGTTGGATCTCTCTGGAAGCTCTACTGTAGACACACAATTCATTTATTATTCAGCAGCATCTGTCCCTCTATATTATACCTGCAGACATGAGGTTGCTAGTGTTCTGGTAAACACTGCATTCTCATTGGTAGCTTCTTATTGTTTCTTATTCATATGTTTATGAGATTGTTGGCTATTGCTTTCTTAGTGCCCCTAGAATAAAAGGATATTTATCTATGCTGCTATATGGACCCCAGAATAGCTGACAATGGCAAAGAACACTGAACATAACAAATTGGGTAATTTTAGTAATCCTCCTAAGAGCATGAATGTATTTGGCTCACCATGAAACGAGTACAACGGGCAGCTAAATTGCTTCTTATCACTGCAGGTAATACTCACAATTCCTGAACTGGGCCTCGCAGGGGCTTTCAGAAACTGTTTCAAAAAGGGTAAGATCTGGGCTGCTTTAGAAATATACGGCTGATTGGGGTCAGATATTAGGTGATGAATAATGGACTGGTGGGGGAAATAAATACAGGTTTGCTGCTGTACTCTGTGTACTTCTGATTTTAATGTCGTCTACTGACGAAAAAGAGCAAATAATAATATGTTTGGTATTATGGGACAAACAGTACAAGGCACAAAATATTACAAGTGTGGCCAGAAATATCTACATCTTAGCGCTTGTTTCAGATAATGCACCAGTCCTGGCAGAAAATTATATGGCATTCATATACAATTTTCTTTTAATTTTCTTTTATTTTTTTTTGCAGAGGAAAGAAGATGCTGGATTAAATTACTTAAAGGGATACTGTCATGGGGAAAAAAAAACATTTCAAAATGAATCAGTTAATAGTGCTGCTCCAGCAGAATTCTGCACCGAAATCCATTTCTCAAAAGAGCAAAAAGATTTTTTTATGTTCAATTTTGAAATCTGACATGGGGCTAGACATTTTGGCAATTTCCCAGCTGCCCCCAGTCATGTGACTTGTGCCTGAAATGCTTTCTGGCAGGCTGCTGTTTTTCCTTCTCAATGTAACTGAATGTGTCTCAGTGGGACATGAGTTTTTACTATTGAGTGTTGTTCTTAGATCTACCAGGCAGCTGTTATCTTGTGTTAGGGAGCTGTTATCTGGTTACCTTCCCATTGTTCTTTTGTTTGGCTGCTGGGGGGGGTGATATCACTCCAACTTGCAGTACAGCAGTAAAGAGTGATTGAAGTTTATCAGAGCACAAGTCACATGACTTGGGGCAGCTGGGAAATTGACAATATGTCTAGCCCCATGTCAGATTTCAAAATTGAATATAAAAAAATCTGTTTGCTCTTTTGAGAAATGGATTTCAGTGCAGAATTCTGCTGGAGCAGCTCTATTAACTGATTCATTTTGAAAAAAAATTTTTTTCCCATGACAGTATCCCTTTAAACTTTTTAATTTCACATAAGATTTCTGACTGGTGAAAAGAATTGCGCTTTATTGAAGCTGAGATTAATATTTGGATTTCTTTAATGTGTTAAGCTAGACATACATTTAAAAATCCACTCTTTCGGCAAGGTCGCCATACTGGAGGATCTTTGCCTGATAAGTCAAACCTTGAGGTGGGCCATACCGGGCTGGTGTGATCAATGGGCCCTATGGCTTAACAACTGGATCACAATGACTGGAATACTGGTAGTCAGAGCAAGGACCACATCAAGAAGTTGTCCTTGTTTCAAATGGGATTTTTAAACTTGTCTGATCGATATCTGCCTGATTTTTCGGCCAGATATTAGTCTGGGAAGCCCATTGGAAGGTCCCATACATGGGCCAATAAGCTGTTGATGCCATCTGTATATGCATCCATGTATAGTCACCTTGAGTAAACTTAACTGTTAAGAGTTTCTGGTGCCTGCAATATAAGAAGCATCCATTCAACCAGTCGGAATTGTTTGTGTGCACCAAACTGAACATGGAGAATAGAAAGACAAGTGGAGAGCTATCTAAGGAAGTGAGATAAAGATTTGTAAGAAAATGGGACAATCTCAAGTCCATCTCCAGAGACATTGATGTGTCTACTGTATTTAAGGTAATCAAGAAGCATGTGGTCTATGGCATTGCAGCCAACCTCCTGGACATGGATGCAAGAAAACAGTTGATTCGATTTCAGGATTATGGCAAGAAAACCTTAATCAACTGTCAGGTAGCTTGCTTTAAGCTGATCTATAGACATAAGGTACCAGTTCCAATTTGCACCATCTGTCACCATTTCAATGAAAGGGGCTCTATAATAGGAGACCCAAGACGGCTCCACTGCTGGCAGATAAACATCAGAAAGCCTGACTGGAGTTTGCCAAAACTTACCTGTACCAACCAAAACCCTTCCGGTTAGGTCTGGACTGGGAGTCAAAATAGGCCCTGGCATTCCAAGTACAGAGAGGCCCAACCAGTTCCCACCAGCTCACTAAATAGTGACTTTCTATTGCATCTTATGGCAGCCCCTCTGGCTTTGCCAGAACCCACAGATTGCTAGTCCAGGCCTGCTTCCGGTACAAAGAAAGAAATGCCATCCCCACAGTCAAACATGGAGGAAGTTTTCTGGTGTTCTGGTGTTACTTTTCTATGTTTGATATTGGCTGCCTTGGGTCTTTCAGCAGAGCACTGACCCCAGATCTAAATCCCATTATTCACTTGTGGAGAGACTGGAAAACTGCAGGTGGTCAGGGCCCCCCTACAAATTTGAAAAAAAAAATCATTGGTGGCCAGGGCCCCCCATAAGATGGATATAAAGTACTCGGGCAACCAAAAAATACACCGTTTTAAAAGTGCACACTGTTAAGAGCACACTGAGAGGATCTTCTGTTTTCCTTGTGTACAAAACACAAAGGAATTGGGATCTGCCATCCGCTCCTTCATGTCGCCCTACTGACAGGCACGGTGTTAGCTTGTGTTGAGCTAAACTCAGCAGATATCGATGTGGTTTGCATTTTCTAATAAAATCTGCAAAGTGTAGACCCACATAAGCTGATGCTATGCCCAGAAGCGTCACTAGAGGGGGGCGGGCTCTGGTGCGTGACGCCCAGCCGGGCCCCGCCCCCCTCCGAACGGCTGCATTTGTCAGCGGCGCGTGGTCTGCCGGGGGGCCCTGGCCCACTCGCACCCCCTGCTCCCCCAGTAGTTCCGCCACTGGCTATGCCTCTCAACAGGGCTACATGAAGGAGCGGATGACATCAAATTGGGGATGCACCAAATCCTTCTGCCTGGCCGAACCGAATCCTAATTTGCATATGCAAATTAGGGGCTGGGAGGGAAATTGCGTGACTTTTTGTCACAAAACAAGGAAGTAAAAAAGTTTCCCCCTTCCCACTTCTAATTTGCGTATGTAAATTAGGATTCGGATTCGGTTCGGTATTTAGCCGAATCTTTCGCAAAGGATTTGGGGGTTCGGCCCTACATCAAATTCAATTTCCTTTCTGTTTTGTACACAGATGGAGGAAAACATATGACACTCTTAGGGGGTTATTTATCAAAGTCCGAATTTATCTCAATATTTTCTGGAAAAAAACAACTCAGACCAAATCCGCACTTTTTTTTTTTGGCTTATTTATTAATATACTTTCCCGAAAAAAATTAGAAAAATCAGAATTTCATGATTTTTTTCAGATTTTTCATCCGATTTTCCTGATTTTTTTTGGATTTTTCACTCTAAAACTCAGATTTCTTATGTTTTTTGCCTGAAAACTCAGCAAACGGGGTATTTCACGAATCCCAGCGCATATCAAAAAATCATTGGGACTTCTCCCATTGACTTATATGCAACCTCGACAGGTCTGAGATGCCGGTTTTTCTGATTCGGATGTTTCCATCCTCAGGGTTTAATAAATTCGGAAAAATTGGTGATTTTTGTAAAAGTCTGATTTTATATAAAAAAAAAATCACAAATCGTGATTTTTGCATTCAGAGTTTAGTAAATAACCTCCTTATGCCCTAAAGCAGGGATCCCCAACCTTTTGAACCCGTGAGCAACATTCAGAAGTAAAAAGAGTTGGGGAGCAACACAAGCATGAAAAATGTTCTTGGGGTGCCAAATAAGGGCTGTGATTGGCCATTTGGTAGCCCCTATGTGGATTATCAACCTACATTAAGGCTCTGTTTGACAGTACACCTGGTTTTTATACAACCAAAACTTGCCTCCAAGCCTGGAATTAAAAAATAAGCACCTGCTTTGAGGACACTGAGAGCAACATCCAAGAGGTTGGAGAGCAACATGTTACTCACGAGCTACTGGTTGGGGATCACTGCCCTAAAGGCTGCAAAGGGCTGGAAGAAAATATGCCAATTTGTGCATTTTTTGCACCTTGAACCACTTAATAAATGAGTAAACCTTTCAATGTTAAGTAAATAAATTCCCTTTTTGGTGCCATACAGTTCTTTTGTCAAGAACCATAAATTCCTTTGCACGATTCCATTTCTGGATAGAACCTATCAAGTCACGCATCTTTATTTCCTCAAATATTATAACTCTCTCTAATATATGCATGTGTGTTTAAAGATCATCCACTGTAGGAAAATACCCTGACATTTTTTTCCTTTAAGCAGAGAACTAGACTGCTCTGATAGCAAGATGCATGGGGAAGGCAGATCGCTTAATCTGTTTGTTCAATAATTTCTACCAATTCCAGCCTCATCACTTCCCAAATTGCACAGTGATCAAGTAAACACGTCCACGTAAAACAAAAGCTGTGACACATGGATGCAAGGAGACATCTTAAAGGTTACTCTTCACACAAGCAACAAGCCGATGGCCATTTGGATTGAGCAGTTAATTGTGCGGTAATATGTGATTGAGTATTTGGCTCACCAGCAAGTAGACCAAGGTATAATTATAGGAGTAGAAGTCAGCTTTTGTTTCCTGAGGTTTCTGCCTTAGTCCAAGTTCCTGAGACATGTCCCAAAGCTCTGGCTTGCAAAAACACTAAGCCAAAACATCCTCTATGCAATTACTCAGCTTTGATTCAGTGGATTATACTCTTCCAATTGTCAAAGCACTTGAAGCATTTTCTGTGTGTTCTAAATTGACATTAGTGCTGCTGAATGAACTAGCAGAGAGGAAAGAAATCAAGATAAGCAAACAGAAGGAGAACATAGAAAATATAAGCCATACATTTATTCTGAAGGTTACCAGAGCATTTGAAAAAAAAATAAAATAAAAAATCAGGACACTTCAGATAAGTGCAAGTTGCTAGGCTGCAGTTTCCATCTAAACAAAATGTAAAGTCTAGCCGAATATCCTAGACGGCTCTTTAATTTTTCATATGATCAGGTAACCCAACTGTACGAGCCGAATTGGCACAAAAAATAACCACCCAGTACAAGGCAAAATAAAGGTGCTGTTGCCACCCCTTACTGATCTAATGCAGAGCTTAAAGGGATCCTGTCATCTGAAAACATGTTTTTTTCAAAACACATCAGTTAATAGTGTTACTCCAGCAGACTTCTGCACTGAAATACATTTCTCAAAAGAGCAAACAGATTTTTTTATATTCAATTTTGAAATCTGACATGGGGCTAGACATTTTGTCAATTTCCCAGCTGCCCCCAGTCATGTGACTTGTGCCTTGCACTATAGGAGAGAAATGCTTTCTGGCAGGCTGCTGTTTTTCCTTCTCAATGTAACTGAATGTGTCTCAGTGGGACCTGGATTTTACTATTGAGTGCTGTTCTTAGATCTACCAGGCAGCTGTTATCTTGTGTTAGGGAGCTGTTATCTGGTTACCTTCCCATTGTTCTTTTGTTTGGCTGCTGGGGGAAAAGGGAGGGGGGTGATATCACTCCAACTTGCAGTACAGCAGTAAAGAGTGATTGAAGTTTATCAGAGCACAAGTCACATGACTTGGGGCAGCTGGGAAATTGACAATATGTCTAGCCCCATGTCAGATTTCAAAATTGAATACAAAAAAATCTGTTTGCTCTTTTGAGAAATGGATTTCAGTGCAGAATTCTGCTGGAGCAGCACTATTAACTCATTCATTTTGAAAAAACATTTTTTTCCCCATGACAGTATCCCTTTAAGAACACAAGAAGAACCAATGAGCACTATAGAGAAACTGTGTGTGTGTTCTACATCTACAGAACACAATTGGATGCTTTTAGAATTTCATTTTCTCATAACCCACACAGGCTTGCCACTAAGCAATGATGTCATTGTTTCAACAGCTGTTTCTGGGCTCACTAGAGAAGAATATCTTTGTCCCTGTTGGTTTTGCAGCAACTTTAGAAACCTTGCTGCTAAGTGCTTGAAGTTGGGGCGCTGAAAGACCGCTCTCGTTATAGACCCCTTTACATTAGTAGTAATAGTTTTTGCAGACTGACATCACGTAGTTTTTAAAGGTATATGGAGAAAAGCTTGAGGTCATTTGTCTTTTCAACAGCAATAATGACTCACTAGAAATTAGATTAACATTTTCAGCAACGGGTTTTTTGTTTCTTGGTGTTTAAATGACTTGTTAGAGTTAAAATGAGATGGGAATTATGTTCCAGTATGGAACGGCTTGTACTGAAGGTACTTTAAAGAGCTAAATGGAAACAGCATTGAGTGAAGCTTGAACTGATGACCCCAAAGTATTAGTGCATCTTCTGGTTGCACCTTTGCTTTCGCATTATGAGGTGGGATTTTAGCTCCAAAATGGAAAGACATTTGTAAAGTCCACGCAAGAAAAATAGTTTCTAGAGGTAAGCAACATAAAACGAATGGCACACTGGACACACATTGCTCAAAATTAGCCAAAACTTGTCTATGGACTATCTGCAGAATATAGTACAAAGCACAAGCTTTCACTCATGAATCCTTTAACAACTAATTATTTAAATACTTCTTGGCTGTAAGTAGGTGGATGGGTTTCCAGCTTCACTACACATTGAGTAATGTCTGCTTCGACAGCAAACAATCTATTGGTAGGTCAGTAGTGACTTTCTAGGGAACACCAGTTCTTTGCTAAAAGTAATAAGCAATGGCTACAGACTTGTCACATTAGGAGTACACAGCCCAGCACGGACTAAAGGAGGCCACAGACGCACAGATAATGTTGTATGAAACAAATTTTCGTACGATATTTGGTGGCCCATTTACTTAGCTCGAGTGAAGGAATAGAGGAAAAAAAACGTTGAATTTCGAATGGTTTTTTTGGCTACTCTGACCATCGAATGGGCTAGTTCGACCTTCGACTACGACTTTGAATCGAACGATTCGAACTAAAAATCGTTCAACCATTCGATAGTCGAAGTACTGTCTCTTTAAAAAAAACTTTGACCCCCTAGTTCGCCACCTAAAAGCTACCAAAGTCAATGTAAGCCTATGGGGAAGGTCCCCATAGGCTTTCTAAGTATTTTCTGGTCAAACAAAAATCGTTCGATCAATGGATTAAAATCCTTCGAATCGAACAATTCGAAGGATTTAATCGTTCGATCAAACGATTTTTCGTTCGATTAGAGCTGACCGATATCGGCACAAGATATCGGTCGGCTCGTCGATCGAGCTGGATGGAAAATTTTGATCGGGTGCCGTTGAAGGCACTAAAAAATCGGCCATTGTTAGTGCTGAATCATCAGATACAGGTAGAATTCTATTGTTTCTATATGTATATCTACCTGTATATCTGATGATTCTGCTCTACACTTGTGTGTTGAAACGAACGATCTTTCTTGGTAAGATCGTTTCCAAGAAAGATCGTAATTGTTACTTCTATGCCCACCCTAAGGGTGTATAAAATTTAAATGCAGCCCTGTTAAAGGAGAAGGAAAGGCTTTGTGCACTTGGGGGTGCCAAATGTTAGACACCCCAAGTGATTCTATTGACTTTCCTGAAACCCCGGTCTGGTGCTCCTATCAGCAGAAAACTGCACCGGCCCGGGGTTATACCAGTGAGCGCCACGGAGCGATCTTCTTCCATTCGGTCTTCCTCTTTCTTCGCGCGGCTGCGCAGTAGATCAAGAAGCCGAACTTTAACTAAAAAGTCGGCTATTTCGTTCTACTGTGCATGCGTTGCCCTGGGAAATTTGAAGAAGGAAGAAGACTAACTATATTTAGATCAGTTAGTAGGCATACAGAGAAAATACCAGCAATATCAGAGAGGAAAGGAAACAGCTCTTCTGAGAAAGAGAGATAATAGAAGACAAAAGATGCCCCTCGGCAATATGCAAACACTACTGGGATAATCTCTGTTACAACCACCTTAATCCTTAAATCAGATATTTAGTCAGATTTAGGTGCAAAAATTACAAGTTTAAATTTGGGTTAATTGATGTTTAAAATGGAAACTTTCCATCCAGGAAGAGACAGCCAGCAGACAATGAGAAATAATTAGTAAATGAAAGTCCACAAAGTGTAACAGCTCACAGAGCAAATTGTTTTTAGAGACTGTTAAAGGGTAAAGCTGACACACACTACTGACTTTGGAGATATCCAAAAGAGAGAGCAGCAGACTAATTATACACTTTGGCTTCACACGTGGATGTCCAAATGAATGTTTCAATTTGTTCTGTCGGGTACAAAGGTTTGGCCACTCCTGATTAAAGGATTTGCTGTATTTTTATAGTGAAGTAAGTTAGAGCAACCTCTTCAGGGCACAACTTTAATCATGACATATTTCTGCAATTGTTAAAACACAAAGACTAATTTGTGAGGCACCACAGTCACTAACCTAAAATCCGGGGCAAGTCTCCTCTTCTTAAAGGGATCCTGTCATCAGAAAACTTGTTTTTTTTCAAAACGCATCCGTTAAAAGTGCTACTCCAGCAGAATTCTGCACTGAAATCCATTTCTCAAAAGAGCAAACAGATTTTTTTATATTCAATTTTGAAATCTGACTTGGGGCTAGACATTTTGTCAATTTCCCAGCTACCCCTGGTCATGTGACTTGTGCCTGCACTTTAGGAGAGAAATGCTTTCTGGCAGGCTGCTGTTTTTCCTTCTCAATGTAACTGAATGTGTCTCAGTGGGACATGGGTTTTTACTATTGAGTGTTGTTCTTAGATCTACCAGGCAGCTGTTATCTTGTGTTAGGGAGCTGCTATCTGGTTACCTTCCCATTGTTCTTTTGTTTGGCTGCTGGGGGGGGGGAAGGGAGGGGGTGATATCACTCCAACTTGCAGTACAGCAGTAAAGAGTGATTGAAGTTTATCAGAGCACAAGTCACATGACCAGGGGCAGCTGGGAAATTGACAAAATGTCTAGCCCCATGTCAGATTTCAAAATTGAATATAAAAAAATCTGTTTGCTCTTTTGAGAAATGGATTTCAGTGCAGAATTCTGCTGGAGCAGCACTATTAACTGATTAATTTTGGAATGTTTTTTTCTCCCCATGACAGTATCCCTCTAAATGAATAAATAAAATGCCAGTAAAGTACTGTTCTTTAGAGGTGTGGCCCAGATGGTACAACACCAACCCCTGAACTAGGTTTAGGTACCTGGTACAGGCTCTTGCAGTGCCCGGCAAGGGGGGGGGAAGGGTCACATTTTTAATATACAGGTATAGAATCCGTTATCCGGAAACCCATCATCCAGAAAGCTCCGAATTACGGAAAGGCCATCTCCCATAGACTCAATTTTATCAAATAAACTAAATTTTTCAGAATGATTTCCTTTTTCTGTGTAATAATAAAACAGTAGCTTGACCTTGATCCCAACTAAGATATAATTAATTCTTATTGGAAGCAAAACCAGCCTATTGGGTTTATTTAATGTTTACATGATTTTCTAAAGCACAGACAGATGTGGTGATTCGGGGAGATTTAGTCGCCTGTCGAGTAATGGCCTTTTCTTCAGGCAACAAACCCCCCCGAAAAGCCTTCCAGCCAGCTAGATTCTAAATCGCCGGCGGGATGGCACTAGGAGCACTTCGTTTTCTGAAGTTGCCCGAAGTTGCCTAACGAGGAAACTTTGGGCGTCTAAATCTCCCCGAATCTTCACGTGTGCCCTTACCCTTAAGGTATGGAGATCCAAATTATAGAAAGATCTGTTATCCCGAGCATTCTGGATAACAGGTCCCATACCTGTACTATTGTTTTCAGCCCATAGCACCTATTTATTTGCTGACATTAACAGACTGAAAAAAAACATAAATGATAAAATGTGGTATGAACAAAGTTTGGGTATGTTCTCTGTCATTGTTTATTAACACATCCTTTGGCAAAAATAATAGACTCCAAACATTGCTTGAAGCCAGCTAACAGTTCTTCTCTTTCTTGTTCAGAAATATTATTAGCTTGTCGTGTATGCATTTTTCCATTTTGAATTCAACAAAGAAAGATTGTGTTCACTTATTTTCACTTATAAAGTGAAATAAACATGTAATTTGACCAGAAATGCCCAAGCTTCTAATGATGCTATAACTGACAAACTGGGCTTGGTTTTTAATTTTAGACCAGGGATTCCCAACTTTTAGAACCCATGAGCAACACTCAGAAGTAAAAGCAGTTGGGGAGCAACACTAGCATGAAAAATATTCCAGGGGTGCCAAGTATGGGCTGTGATTGGCCATTTAGTAGCCCCTGTGTGGATTGTCAGCCTAAATTGAGACTGTGTTTGGCAGTACACATGGTTTTTACGCAACCAAAACCAAGCCTGGAATTGAAAAATAAGCACCTGCTTTGGGGCCACTGGGAGCAACATCCAAGGGGTTGGGGAGCAACATGTTACTCACGAGCTACTGGTTGGGGATCACTGTTTTAGAGTTAGACAATAAACCAGCATGCCCAATGTGCTTGTCAATACATACAGACGCCAATGGTCAGAAACTGACTCAATCAGGGTACTTGTGTCAAAGTGCAATCACCACTTAAGGTGGCCATAGACTCCAAGATCCGCTCGTTTGGTGACATCGCCAAACGAGCGGATCTTTCCCCGATATGCCACTAAACTGCGTGGCTATATCGGAGGTAATTCGAACGTTCGGCCGTATGGCCGAACGATCGAATTACGATGCGCCAAGCGGCTCCGACGGGTCGGTCGGGTAAAAATCCAACCTTCCCGATCGATATCGTGGCCAGATATCGATCGGGAATACCCGTCGGAAGCCCCCATACACGGGCAGATAAGATGTCAAATCGGTCCAAACGACCGATATCAGCAGCTTTATCTGCCCGTGTATGGCCACCTTTACCCCCAGACACATTATGCAAAAAAAACAGTTTATCCCTGGAGCACATATATTATACTTCTACTATGCAGTCTATAAAAAACTAACCCTCCTGTTAGACAATTAAATTGTACATTCTGTAAAGACCCTACAGCATGTTAAAAAAATGGGTCCTCTGATCACTTGTACCAATAAACCTTTCTTATTTCTTGTTCTTCTCTGCAGAACAAATGGAACTCATTATTGGAACTTTTTCCTTGCTTAGATTACCTCCAATAAAAAGTTCCTATCCATTGTAAAAGTAGAAAGTGAAAACCAACCACTCTGTAACTGAGTATTTATGTAAAAAAATATCAGTGTGTAAAATCCCAATTAAGTCATCCCCCTGACCTCATTAAATCCACCTCTTTCTGCCCCTAAATACTTCTGTACTGAAACCAAGCTCAAGGAATTGATTCAGAAACTTTTCCTCAATGGAAGCCAAAGCAGCTTCCATGGGTTTATTTCATGTTTACATGATGAAGTTATGAAGATTCTTTAAGGAAAGATCCATTTATCAGGTCTCAAGCATTCTGGATAACAGGTCCCATACCTGTACTCAAGCATTCTGGATAACAGGTCCCATACCTGTACTCAAGCATTCTGGATAACAGGTCCCATACCTGTACTCAAGCATTCTGGATAACAGGTCCCATACCTGTACTTTAATTATCTTTGCAACTATCCAGTCTGGCATGTAGACTAGTTACTAATTGCTACAGGAACAGACACCGGCAACTGGACTATGAAACCAGATGCTCAAAAGACAGCGGGGCAGAAGATTAAAAATGATACAATAGAATAACAAACAACTAACCTCAGTCTCTATAAATATATGTATATGTCAAATATAATAGAATATATTAGTACATTTTATTACACTGGGAACGTTTTCTAGGCCCTGTGTACTAACCTTGTTAATGGAAAAAAAACAGTGGCCCGTAATGTCATATTTGACAACAGAAATTTAAGAAATAAAGAATTCTGGGATACAAAAAAAAAATAACACTTTCTTTTCCATTGGACTGTCCAATACAAAAGTGTAGAGGTGCCCCATGAGGCCCTACAAAAATTCAATATTTTCAAAATATATTGGTAATAAAAGGACAACTTCTGGTTATGTTGGGGGCCCTAAAATTAATTTGCACTGGGGCCCAGTAACATCTAGTTACTACAGTTTATTCTATAGACTGAAGTCTTCCATTATGGTACAGCCATTCATTCTACTGGTCTGGCACAGCATTAAAGTGGACCTGTCATCCAGACACAAAAATCTGTATAATAAAAGTCCTTTTCAAATTAAACATGAAATCCAATTTCTATTTTTATTAAAGCATTCATAGCTGTTGTAAACTCATTTAAAAATCTCAGCTGTCAATCAAATATTGTCTGCCCCTCCTCTATGCCTCAGGCAATTACTTTCACTTTCCATTCAGCACTTCCTACATGTCACTGCTCTCCCCACATTCCCCCGTTCTCTTTACTATTTAATTGTGTAACCAGGACATGGGGATGGACATCAGGTCCCCCATTCTGGTGCACAAACAAGATTCTGAGATGATACAAGACTTGTCTTAATAACAGTGTCCACAAAATGGCTCCTGCCTGCTTGTTATAATTATGAATTCCCAGACTGAAGGAAGCAAGATTCAAATAATTTATATAGCGTAATTAAAGTTAACTTTGCTTGACTAATGTGATAAAATAGGATTTGGAATGATTTTTTTTGGTGACGGGTCCCCTTTAATAGAGAGGAATAGGAAGGAGACTTATATACATGACTTTTCCCTATAACAACTCCTCCCCTACACAACACCTGCAGGCTTTTACTTCCACGTTCTAATGGTATGTTCTTTTATTTATTTAGAGCTGTGCCAATGATTTTTACTGCCTCAGACTTGCAAAGAAAGTCTGGTTTGTATTAGAGTAGAAAAGCAACGCACATGCTGCTATTAGGTGTTTTAATGTATCAGTATTAGGAAAAAGAGGAGGGGGTAACAGTCAGCTCTTAGTTATTGGCAGAGCTCTGCAAAACTGAAATGAGACAGGACATGTTATGGGAATACAGGTGTTAAGGTAAATTACATATTAATCAATGAATAATAATGTGGTTTTCCAGTTATTAGAACTGCAGACAATAAATGCTCTAGAATGAAAGTTAGTTCCTAGTGTATCTAAGACCAGGCGTATTATGATTTCCTGCCTGTTATTTAAGAGAGCTGCCAACTGACTGGTTACTTATCCATCACCTACGGAGAGAAGATTTTACTTTCAGCATAACCACACATATTATTCAATAAAAAAAGATATTGAAAAATAAAATTCTCTCAATAAATGTGCCCAAATGTCTTAGTTCTGTAGAGATCCATGAATGGCATTTTCCTGTATAAGAACTACATTTAGGGGCACATTTACTTAGCTCAAGTGAAGGATTAGAAGGAGAAATACTTTGAATTTCTATGTATTTTGACTTCGAATCGGACGATTCGAACTAAAAATCGTTCGACTATTCGACCATTCGATAGTCGAAGTACTGTCTCTTTAAAAAAAACTTCGACCACCTACTTCGCCACCTAAAACCTACTGAGCACCAATGTTAGCCTATGGGGAAGGTCCCCATAGGCTTTCTAGGCAATTTCTGATCGAAGGAAAATCGTTGGATCAATCGTTCGATTCGAACAAATTGCGGTAAATCCTTCGACTTCGATATTCGAAGTCGAAGGATTTAACTTTGATGGTCGAATATCGAGGGTTAATTAACCCTCGATATTCGACCCATAGTAAATGTGCCCCTTATTGTATTGTACACAATTTATCTGTTGTATTAATATATACCTTGTACCCTAATTTGAACCTGATTGGATGCTTCCATGGCTACACAGCAGCGTATTTATATAACCCAGGGGTCCCCAACTTTTCCACCCGTGAGCAACATTCAGATGTAAAAAAGTTGGAGAACAACATAAGTGTAAAAGTACCTAGGGGTACCAAGTATGAGGCGTGATTGGCTATTTAGTACCCCCTATGTGAACTGGCAGCCTACATGAGGTTCTGTTTGGCAGTACATCTTGTTTTTATGGAACAAAAAGTTGCCTCCAAGCCTGGAATTCAAAAATAAGCACCTGCTTTGAGGACATTGGGAGCAAAATCCAAGGGGTTGGGGAGCAACATGTTACTCATGAGCCACTGGTTGGGGATCACTGATAAAACTTGTAGTAGTGTTACTGAAGCTAATACACATGTTTTACCAATCGGAGTAACAGTGCATCATATTTTAAAAACATACAAAACCCTATATTTTTTTCCTTTCGTATAATCATTAGTCCTCAATAAAGTTGAATTCATATTTAGTCCAATACCAGAAAAAGCTGGACATTGTTGATGGAGATGAGAATTCATGAAATAAGCCAAGCCATATGGCATGTATACTTTGATCTATTAGAGCAAGGTAACAAATGTGTAGTAATAAATCATTTGGTAATTATTAAAATACAGCACATAGTATGCTGTCTAGATAGAAAATACTTTGCTTATTCCCAGGCCTAAATATCCTTGACCCACCATGGAGCAAAGCCATCACAAAACAAAACAAAACATGGAAAGGTTTTTTCACTTATTTAGATAGTGAACAAGTGATTAAAATGGTAATGCTCCCCTCCAAAGCCTGATGTATCAGAATGAACAAGTCTTGTACATCTAAATGTATGTGTTACTGTTGACTGAACATAGTTCTACTCTAAACCTGCCAACTTACATTGCACATTTGCTGCTGCTGCTGTAAAGGGACAGATAACATGTTGCCAACATCATTCTCCCTGAAGCATCAACAAAGCTTGAAAAGACCTGGCAAAGACCTCTCTACTGTGCAATACAAAAACAAACGAGTCTCAAAGAGAAATCTTCTCTCCTAAGTGGGAAAGACTGGTGACAGGCTGTTGCCCAATTAGGGATGAGCCTGTCATGGCTGAATTTATCTTGTTTATGACAGATCATGACAGCAGCCAAGATTAACACTTCATCCAGAAAGCAAACTCCAAATCTGTGTGCTGTGCAGGAAAGTTTGTTTTTTACAGTCTACCTAATCCAGCCTAAAATAATCCAGTGCTCTGTCTGCTCGGTGGTGGCCACAGTGAGAAAATACGATTCCCAGCATGGACTTGGCTTTCAATGTTTAGCATGTGTAGTTAGAGGGTAGGAGGCTGCCACAAAATCAGACTTTGGGATATCAATGATGCCCCAGGGAGTCTGCAGCTAACTATTTGCCTGAGTGATATAAAGGTTTCAGTGACATGAGAGGAGAGGACCCAGCAAGTAGAAAGCAGATTAGGTTCATAAGCAAATGGTTGCAAAGACATTGGGGGGAATTCACAAAAGTGTTGATACCGAGACAAAATAAAAGTGGAGCTAAAAATGTCGGATTTCCCACCAAATTCACAGACCTCTATCTCCACTTTTGTGAATTTGTCTTTTAAAGGAATTGTTCAGTGTAAAAATAAAAACTGGGTAAATAGACAGACTGTGCAAAATAAATAATGTATCTAATATAGTTAGTTAGCCAAAAATGTAATATATAAAGGCTGGAGTGATTTGAGGTATAACATGTCAGTCAGAACACTACTTCCTGCTTTTCAGCTCTCTTGGTTTACACTGACTGGTTACCCTGGCTACCAGGCAGTAACCAATCAGTGACTTGAGGGGGGACCACATGGGTCATATCTGTTGCTTTTGAATCTGAGCTGAATGCTGAGGATCAATTACAAACTCACTGAACAGAAATGTCCCATGTGGCCCCCCTTCAAGTCGCTGACTAACTCAGAGTTATAGAGCTGAAAAGCAGGAAGTTGGATTCTGGCCGTTTTATTAGACATCTGTTCACTCCAGCCTTTATACATTACATTTTTGGCTAACTAACTATATTAGAAACATTTTTTATTTTGCACAGCCTATCTATTTACACAGTTTTTATTTTCACACTGAACTATTCCTTTAAACAGACGGTTTTCAGATTTTGTCTATTGCATGACATTTTAAAGACGTTTTTTCTGAATTTGTCTTTAGCTCTTACAACACCTGTCAGTCAGCCATCAGATTGGAATTTTTGGGGGAGGGGGTTTATTTTACCTAGGAAAATTATACATCATTTTTTCAGGATAACCTGGGCTTTCTAAATCTTCCCAAATGTTTGTGTGATTCCAATTCTATAACAAGATATAAGGGACTACATACAAGATACAAAAACATTTTTTGCATAAAATAGGGATTTGTATCAGAAATATGTTTTTTTTATCTTAGGTCAAGTGTCTCAGTGCTGCTAAAACTAAAAAATGGTTTGGAAGCTTTAATTTTCCTTTAGATAATATATTCACTCAGATTGCTAATAATCTTCATAATATTCATTAAGATAAAACTAGTAAAATAATGCAAGTGTGAGTTAAAAACTTTTTACATATCAAATTGTATAAAATGCACTTATACATTAAGATAAAACTAGTAAAATAATGCAAGTGTGAGTTAAAAACTTTTTACATATCAAATTCAATAAAATGCACTTATTTTGTTTAATCAGTGTTTTACTTGTTTTGTTAATGAGGCTTTTACACCTATAGGGTTAGCCACAAAATTGTGCCCTGACTATAAAATGCTAATCCCTATTAATCCTATTATTAATCCCTATTAATATGATAATAATTCTCCAATGGGGCATCTAAAAGAGGGGTGAAATGAAGATTGGGGAACCAAAGCAGAGCAAATGATTTTAGAATTGATCTGATACATGGGGAAGAGTTATACTGAGCTTTACTCCATTTTTAAAATGTCGGGAGAAAATGTTGTTTAAAAAGTCGTTTTTGCGCCAATTTTGAAAGACAAATTCATAAAAGTGTCTGTAAACTGTCTTTCTTTCACTAAAATATGAAAAGTGGCGGTTGAGTCGGAATTTAGGCGGATTTCTGTTTGTGAATATGGAGAAACTATTTTACTCCAGTTTACCACCACTTTTACTCCAAAAATGGGCTCGCTCCACTTTTGTGAATTCCCCCCCAATTAGTTGTATTTTTTTTTTAAAAAAACCTGCTCAGCTTTTGTAAAGCTTATAAGCCCTAATTGGAAGCAATTTAAATAAGACCATACTTTCAGGCTGGATTCAGTGGGGTCTCTGACAGGGACCACGGGGGATATTTCATTATTACGGTATTCCTTGTACAGTTTGCATCTTGTTGGGACATTGAAAGCATTATGCAGATAGATGTCCCAGTTTTAGCTTTACTCATGTACAGCACTCAATATAATTTCCCTTTCCCAGATCATTCCAGAGATAAAGATCCCTCATAAAATAACTCTGCAACAATAAAATTCAATGTTAGTTTTATCAGCCCAAAAGACAATGTAAATATATAGTTTTATTGTTTTTAGAACTTTTGCGGATATTGGGATATTGCTGTTGTTTAACGCTTTCTCAGACTTTCTACGAGAATCTTGGTAGGCTCACTAATCATTCCTGTTTCTTCCATTTAGCTGGGAATGTTCATCCACCCATAACTTTCCACTGGAAAGCACTTTGGTGTTGTAGTTCAACACAATCCTTTCTGTATTTATATATACTGTATATTTATTCAATTCAGCACAAGTGGTAAGCAGAGGCATAATTAGAAGTTAATTGGCCCCAGAGCAAATTCATTTTAACCCCCCCCCCTCAGAGAGTAAGATAGTTTGTGAAACTGCTTAATCAGTTTGTGACCTTTATTGGCCCCCCAATCCATTCTGTGTCCCTTGCAAACCAATATAAAGTTTTTTAATGAATTTACAAATGTTTTCAATGACTGTCAATGACTGTAAACTTTCCCAAAGGAATATTGCCACATATATATGTGTGTGTGTGTGTGTGTGTGTGTGTGTTAACAGGCGGATAGACTGCTTCAAGGTAAATGGTAAAAATGACGCATAAAAAAGACAAGCAACAATGGGTTTATACATTCCAACAGATTTGTCAGATTGTGGAAAGTGGATAGGGTAATTTGTCATCTGGATCGCTACAACAGAACGGTTTGCTGTCTTCTTGGTGCCAGGGTTCGGCATGTGGTTGATCGGGTAAACAAATTATTGGGTGGTTCACCAAACCAGGATATGGATTTGCTCATGATGTTCAGACCAATTCTCACTGCTTCCGTCCAGTGGAGCTTTATTATTCAATCCCGATAGTTGTCAGAAAAGGTCAAAGGCAGTATAATTCTGCAAAATTCAGGGTGCTTTTATTTCCACACTGTGGAAATAAAAGTTGGTTAATGAAAACAGAAATAAAGCAGGGATTCTGAACTGTTATTTTTTCATCTGTCTACACAAATGAGGAACCAGTTAATGAAGGTTTCCTTCTAAATTGTTCCAATTCTACTAATACAACAAATGATGTGTGGGTCACGCAAATTCAGAAGAGACAAGATGTTAAGAAAGACAAGGGTCCGGGACCGGATGGTAATCATCCCAGGGTACTAAATGAGCTTAGCTGAACCCCATTTGGAGGGGTTGAAGTTGATGGGCTTTGGTCTTTTTTAACCCCAACTTAACTATGTAACCTAACTATGTGTACATATATATATATATATATATATATATATATATATATATATATATATATATATATATATATATATATAAAAATATAAATATATATAAAGCACAGTGACTATAGGTGAAATCTAACCATGAATAATAACCGTGTATTCTTGAATATACACATACAAACAGCCAAAGTTATTACTATTACTTAGAAGGCGACATGCTTCATTTAAAGAAAGATTTAACATAAGGACTTGCCTGTGAACTGAAGTAATAAGGCTTACTGTGTCTGGACAGAGCTGAAATAAATTGTATTTTATCTAGCTGTGCATTATAGAAAACATAATACACAGAAGTCAAATATACAGCCGCACACACAAATACCAGTTCAAGTTCTGAGCTCTCATTTCTTTGTGTAATAATTTCAAGCTGCACGACGCAGCTGTACGGGCCCAGACACACACACGATCACAGCAATGCTTTGATATTAAGGGGCCCCTGAGTGTCAGAATATAGAAAAGGCAGCAGTTGTTGGCTGTGAAAACAGTCTGATACAAACCAGATGGGGGACTTACTTGATGGGCAACACAAAGGAAAAGAATTGGCTCATTCAACAAAGTCAGGCCAGTACCCCAGAGATGTTACTCAAGACAATAAGTCAGCCAGGACAGAGGCAAACGAAAAACAGCCATGTGGCAATGCCTGAAAAATGTTCTGCTTCTCCTACTTCTCACATTTAGGTATGACATACTGATTGGCTTTCATTTTTTATTAGAAACACACCAGCAAAAGGCCTGCTGAGACCTAATTAACAGATCATTTTAAAGGCACAGACTGTATAGAAAACCCGCTGTCTACAAGCTTTGCCCCCCACATCTTACCCTTGCACCCACACTTTCCTGTACAACAACTTAGGCTTATCACCCACACGTCTACTCCATTCCACTTGTGCTCTTGAACTCTACGCTGTCCTACACTAGGGAACATTCTCCACATAATTCTTTGAAACTACAGCGAATTCCAATTCACTGAGCAAATGATGTGGATAATTCCATGGAATGTGCAAAGTAATATGAAAGTGTTCGAATAATATAAAGCATAATAATTGGATTAACAGTGGGTCTACATGATGTCTGTGCTTCTACAGAAACTGAATACAGGGCTGTTAAGTGACAGTAGAATAGCTGCTATCACATATTTATTTATGTGCCAGTAAATCTGTAATATTAGCTAGTCCTCTTCACCTGCCCCACCTGTAGGGTTGCCACCTGGCTGGTATTTTATTGGCTTGGCTGGTAAAAATGATGGTTGATCCCAATGTTATTAATAGGAAAAAAAATATTTATTTTCCAGAAAAGGTGGCAACCCTACCCACCTGTGATCTGCCGCACATTACCTCTCCCGGCTCCACCCGCTCTCCCTGTAGACCGATGAACCCACTGTTTTCTGTAGTGTAGCTTCAGTAAGACATGACCCCAACTCCTATTACATCATAATCCAACCCCTGACATCACAGAAACTCCCTAGCCCAATGTGGACACTGTAATAAAACTTTAGTTGATGTTGTTGATGATACAGGCTTAAAGTGATACTGACACAAAGGGGCAAATTCATCAAGGGTCGAATATCGAGGGTTAATTAACCCTCGATATTCGACTAGGAATGAAAATCCTTCAACTTCGAAAATCGAAGTCGAAGGATTTTGCGCAAATACTGCGATCGAATGATCGAAGGAATAATCGTTCGATCGAACGATTAAATCCTTCAAATCGAACGATTCAAAGGATTTTAATACAACGATCGAAGGATTATCCTTCGACCAAAAAAACTTAGCCAAGCCTATGGGGACCTTCGCCATAGGCTAACATTGGATTCCGTACTTTTTAGGTGGCAAACTAGGTGGTCGAAGTTTTTTTTAAAGAGACAGTACTTCGACTATCGAATGGTCGAATAGTCGAACGATCTTTAGTTCGAATCCTTCGATTCGAAGTCGAAGTCGTAGTCGAAGGTTGAAGTAGCCCATTCGATGGTCGAAGTAGCCAAAAAAACACTTAGAAATTCGAAGTTTTTTTTACTTTAAATCCTTCACTCGAAGTTAATGAATTGGCCCCAAAAAATTCTCTTTTCAAAATATTTATCTACATTAAAAGTTACCTATAGGTCATGAACTTGATAATGTGCCTTCATTTGTATTTGGCCTGACGAAGGGGCCTGTGTGCTCTGAAAGCTTGCATTTGTTACCTATTCAGTTAGCCAATAAAAGGTATCACCAAACTTCACTTTTTCTGCAGATTTGGCTGACAAATTCTTACAGTGGTGTCCAGTTTCCTCTGATTCTAAGTCTTTCTTCCCATGCAAGCAGGGACTTCTCCAAAGGAACAGTAACACCAAAAAATTAAAGTGTTTTAAAGGAATCACGGCCGGATTTGTGCTGTGCGCGCCCAGAGGCCAGCTTCCTTTGTCGCCCCCTACCCTTGGATCACGCACATGTATATCCATTTCATCTAAAGCCAGAACACTGGGACAAGGCACATAGTCCCTAGTGCTTGTAGTAAATTGAAGTGTGGCTGAGCGGGATGCCTTCCTTGAGCTTGTGCCGCCCTAGCCCCGGGCCTTTGCGGCCTCACCGCAAATCCAGGCCTGAAAGGAATGACAATATCCTTATAAACGGTGAGTTCTGATGTCATCAGTTATAAACGAGAGAGTAGTGAGGTCATTTTTGTCACATGACTCACTGAAACTTGTGTATTATAATAAATAAAGTACCCCCTGTTGCAAAATATGAGGCTATTAGAAGTCACCTCGGAGTTCCATGACCTGTATAAAAACACTCGGCTCCTGTTTTTATATGGTCATGAAACTCCTCAGTAACTTATAATATCCTTATGATTTACAAGAGGGGCTACTTTATTCACTAAATAATGTTACACAACAGCTTGTTTATATAAACTATTGTAAAGTTTCTGAAGCAAACACACCAGTTAAGGGCAACAGTACCTTCTTTAAAACATTTTGTTTTTTTGGTATCACTGTTCCTTTAAAGTCCTAGACTGGTCAGCATCTCCATTTAAAGAACATCTGGCCTGTGCATGATGCCTGATTAGAATTCTGTTAAACTGAGGAGAAAACAGATTGACCCAGCGGATGGAACTAGGCAAAATTATTATTTTATAATTAGCACAGCCTGCTTGTGTTTTTATGTCCCCTCCATGTAATGTGGAACCTCCAGTCAGGTGGATCAGACCTAGACAGGCTTTTAGCAGAACTAGTTTTGCATACAAGTGATAGTTAAATTATACTACTCATGATGAAGTACAATTGATTGCTGAATACGAATACCAAGCAAAAATGTACAAAGAACAGTAAAACAATCTGAAAAGCCCAGACACAAGCAATTCAAGCATTTCAGATCAAGTCTATGGGGACAGCATTTTTGGACTAATAGCTTTGTGTGGGCACAGGGCAAAACAAGCTTTGCAGGCCCTATACAGCTGTGTTCAGAATAATAGCAGTGTGTTTAAGAAAGTGAATAAAGCTCAAAATCCTTATAATAGCTTTTATTTCCATACACGCAAATGCATTGGGAACACTGCACATTCTATTCCAAATCAAAACGTGAAGAAAATGTATCAAATTTGAGTTATTCCTTTACGGAAAATGTAGAAAAGGGAATATTAAGCTGTTCCAAAAAATATCAGTGTCTGCATTTTTCTTAACAAACTCAAAGATTTACTGTAAAAACTGAAAAATGTTTCAAGACTTTGCTTTCCTTTGAATGACTGAACTAATATTTAGTTGTATAATCAGTGTTTCTGAGAACTGCGGCACATTTGTGTTACATGGAGTCCCCCAACTTCCAACAACCTGTTACATTCCATAATTCTTCTGTATTTCTTGCTTTTGCCTCAGAAACAGCATTTGTGATGTCACCCCACAAGTTTTCTATTGGATTAAGGTCCGGGGATTGGGCTGGTCACTCCATAACATCAATCTTTTTTACCAGAGAAATGCTTTATTGAATTTCACAAACAGCGATAACAAAAGAAAGGCTGTATGTCTGGAACACAATGCTCCGAGTGCAATTAAATAGAAAAATGCAATTTACCACAGAATCATAAGTCATTATTCCGGTTACAGTGAAATCACAATAAAGGAAAAGCATGAAAACACATAAAAGAAAACAGAGGAAAGAACAGAAAAAAGAAAACGGTTAACTGTTATGCTCTGAACTGTTATGCTCTTTTAATGATCCAGGAGAAAACATATGCGGACCTAAGGGGTACTCTCCCTATCAAGGTGATATAGCAGTTGCACTAAGTTGGAATAGGGGCGTAGAGTGGGTCTAACGTAGGGTTTGCAGTGCGGTGGGGTTAGTCGCCCTAAAGAGCTTCCAAGGTGACCAAATGACCTCATGAGCTTCCCTCTTGTTCTCGTTGGTAGACGCCATCTCCTCCATCTGTTCATGAGTGGAAATTAGTGTAAATAGCTCCTGAAGAGAATAGGTAGAGTTCAGTTTCCACTTTCTCGAAATGATTGTGGCAGCAGCAGTAAAAATTTGGAACAATAACTTCCGTTGAGGCGGCTTCACAGAAGAAGGAAGGGCATTGAGTAAGGCTATTTGAGGCTCAAGAGGTAAAGTCCAGTGTAATTCAGCTTGCAGGAATGCAAATATCGATTGCCAGAACAACAATACCTGAGGGCATTCCCACCACATATGGTAGAAAGTACCAGGGGTATCGCAGCCTCTCCAACATTTGTCGCTGTAACTAGGGTTCATAACATCAATCTTGTTGGTCTGGAACCAAGATGTTGCTCATTTACTGGTGTGTTTGGGGTCGTTGTCTTGTTGAAACCCCCATTTCAAGGGCATTTCCTCTTCAGCATAAGGCAACATGACCTCTTCAAATATTTTGATGTGTTCAAACTGATCTATGATCCCTGGTATGTGATAAATAGGCCCAACACCACAGTATGAGAAACATCCACATATCATGATGCTTTCACCACCGTGCTTCACTGGCTTCAGACTCTGCTGTGGCTTGAATTCAGTGTTTGGGGGTCGTCTGACAAATTGTCTGCGACCCCTAGACCCAAAAAGAACAATTTTGCTTTCATCAGTCCACAATATGTTGCACCATTTCTCTTTAGGCCAGTCAATGTGTTCTTTGGCCAATGTATCCTCTTCATCTTTTTTTCAACAATTGAACTTTGCGGAGGCTTCTTGCCAAAAGCTTGGCTTCACATAGGCGTCTTCTAATTGTAACAGTATCACAGGTAACTTTACTCCTTCTTTGATCTTCCCGGAGCTGATCATTGGCTGAGTCTTTGCCATTTTTGTTTTCTTCTATCCACTCAAATGTTAGTTTTCCATTTCCTTCCACATCTTTCAGGTTTTGGTTGCCATTTTAAAGCATCTGAGATAATTTTAGTTGAGTATTCTATCATTTTCTGCACTTCTTTATATGTTTTCCCCTCTCCAATCAACTTTTTAATCAAAATACGCTGTTCTTCTGAACAATGTCTTGAACGACCCATTTTACTCCAATTTTCAGAGGGAAATACACTATAACCAGCATGTACAATATTTGCTCCTTCCTTCCTTATATAAGAGCCATAATTGACACCTGTTTTTTTCACAGAATGAATGACGTGACTAATTGAACTCCACACTGCTATTATTTGGAACAAGCCTTAATTAATGATTCAATGACACAGAATCAGCAGCAGGTCATGACTGTTGATTCTGTTGGTTTTCTATTACTCTACTACACCTACTAGTAAATTATTTGCCATGTAGAAATATCATTTCTACTAAAAACTGATTTTGAATTGATTGATCAGGTTAGTGATATCAAACTGCTATTATTCTGAACACAACTGTATGTATAAGGAGAAGTGTCAAGACCAAGCTATTCCCTGCACCTTCCCAACAGGGGGTAGAATTGAACTACAACTGTAAGGCTGCAGGTTGGGTAACAGTGATGTCATCGCTATTAGATCCCACTATACTTATTACTTATTGTTCTCGGCAACACCCCACTCTGTGGGGTACAAGGACAGTGGTGCCCATTTGTGCCCACCAATTTGTGATCTGGAAATATACAGGATGCAATAAATCACATGCATTAATGATCATTATTTCTGATGCACATTGGATTCAGTAGAGGCAAAAGAATTTGTGAGCCTTCTACTTTTTGGACACAACTGTGTCTATAAAGTTCTCACTGCTTAGTTGTGTTTACGGGAAAGGGATAAAATTTCATGAACAGATGTGTAGTCACAAAAAAACCAAAGCAGATGTTTCACTGCTGATGTTGGAATTTCAGTATTTAATGTCAAGGTGCATTTTATGATTTTGTAATAAAAAAAAACAAAAAAACATATTTCCTGTGAATTTTTAATAATGATGTTACTGTTCCTTTAAAGGAGAATTCAGCCTGTGGGGGAAAAACCCATACCCACCACCCCAGGTGGCCCTCCCTCCCCCCAGGCTAACTACCTCCCCGGGGAAATGCCCCATACTCCATACTTACTCATCGGCGCAGATTCTTCCACCGCCTCTTCAGGACTTTCGGTGGTTCAGGACTTCGGAAGAGGTGGCACAGCTTTGGCGCTGGCAAGGGCCTGGCTATTTAGGAAAGTGCAGCACAGCTGGCCCCCCCTTTGGGCCCGCGACCCGTACAGTAGTACCCCCTGTGCCCCCCCATCAAGGGTTGATAAATGTAGACCTGATTAGATTCAACATACGACTCACGTTAGTATTCCTGAATGACACCCCAGTAGGATATTTCATACAAACGGAAGCAGCAGCAGGAGAGGAAGAGTGATTGGAGGGTGCAGCAACATTGCCATCTTTCCAGGTAAATGTTAGTAGCTTGTAGGGTGGGGTCAATAAAGTCACAGGGGTCGGGAATGGGTGGATTGGGGTTGTGGGAGCAGGTCAAAGAACAATTCGGGGAGGAGAGGGATGACAGAGAATAACACATTTAACAGCAAGTACATATCCAGTATTTACTGTCTACACCAGTAGATTTTTTGTAAAGGGCAATACATGAATTTAACTTAGTATAGAATTATTTTTGTGGATTATTATAAGGAGACCACATGTAGGGGGTTATTTATCAAAGTCCAATTTTTTCTGGTTGGACTTTAAAGGGGAAAACCACCATTGAATTGTTTGTGATTTATTAAAACGGTTCCTGATGGTGTTAAAAGTCTGATAAAAAAAAGTACTCCAACTCAGGCCTGCTGAGTTCATGTAGAAATCAATGGCAGATATCCTGATTTGCGCTGGGTTTCCGAAAACGTTGCAGTGTTTGGGCCACAAAAAAGTCGTGGATTCTGATTTTTTAACGATGGTGTCGAGACTTTTACCGCATTTTTCGGGAAAATGTATTGCCAAATAGGGGGGAAAAGTCAGTGTGGATTTGGTTGTAGTGGCTTACAAAAACAGTGAGATAAATGCAGATTTTGATAAATAACCCCTGAAATGGTTTCTTTAAGGTCAGATTCGGGGAGATTAGTCGCCCTCTTCTTCAGGGCAACTAATCTCCCCCAACTGCCTTTCCCTGCCTTTCCCGCCAGCTAGAATGTAAATCGCCAGCGGGATGGCACTCGTTTTCAGAAGTCGCCCGAAGTTGCCTCACTTTGGAGCGACTTCGGAAAACAAAGAAGATTAGTCGCCAGGCGACTAATCTCCCCTAATCTGACTGTGTGTCTCTGCCCTGAAACTAGACTAACACAGCCCATTCTCGGATTTACTCAGTCTATAATTACATCTTAAGCTCCCCCTTGATTCTTCTAATTGTCATTAGTTAATTGGATTAGTTAATTAATGAAAGCCAAGACTGTATTCCTCCAGCCACCCACACATGTCTGCTGATGCATTTATATAGTTTCATTGAATTGAAGATGTTAGAGTTTATCAGTAGGGATCAGGCTATTTAATCTAACAGGTGGGAGAAAGCAGTCACATTTCTTACTTCAACTCTGTTCCCAAAATATCTGCTATCAGAAAAACTGACAATAACATATCATATTGATATTGAATTATACGAGGGTAATAACATTCAGAAATAATTTGCTTATTTCCCTACACATTAATCTAAGGGTTATTACTGCTAAGCTTTTGTATCTTAATCACTCTGTTAATTCCGTCAAGGGCTCAGAATTCTTTTGTGATTTACAAACAAAACTCTCACCCTCCTCCCCTAATTTCCAGGTAGGATTTTGGACCACCAAGCACTGAGGCCTAAATGCTCTATTAAAAAGATAGAGCAAATCTCAGTCTCAGACTATAACAGAATTGTTGGTTTAAGAGAAAGTAGACTTCATTTATTAAACTCTCCTATACAAACACTATATATATATATATATATATATATATATATATATATATATATATATATATATATATATATATATATGTGTGTGTGTGTGTGTGTGTGTGTGTGTGTGTGTAGAGTTTATTGGCACTCACCATTCACATAGTCATTTGCCGGGTGCTAACCAAAAACAATTGTAGCAGTCCACGAAAGCACTCATAGCAGTCGCTATCGAGCGTATATCAACAAATCGTTATTGGTGCATGGTGTATCAACGCGTTTCAGCTCACATAGAGCAGTCAGGATGACGACTAGGGATGGGTGAATTTTTTCGTCTTGTTTTTCAGCAAAAATGACGCCCATAGACTTGTATTGCATTGTGCGTCAAAAAAAAGAAGCGCATCATTTTTTTGATGCCCATAGACTTTAATGGGTGTCAGCAACATTTTGCCGGCGGTGAAATTTTGGCGAAACAAAATGGGTCAAATTCGCCCATCCCTAATGACGACGGCTCTATGTGAGCCGAAACGCGTTGATACACCATGCACCAATAAAGATTTGTTGATATACGCTCGATGGCGACTGCCGTCGTGGACTGCTATATATATATATATATATATATATATATATATATATATATATATATATATATATATATCTATATATATATATTAAACTCTGAATGCCAAAACCCCAAAAAATTGGGGTTTATTAGTATAAAATCTGAATTTTTAGTGAAAAAAACACACATTTATTAGAATTTATTATACCCCAAGGATGCAAAAACTCTGATTCCGAAAATCCGGCATCTCAGACCTGCCGAGGTTGCATATAAGTCAGTGGGAGAAGTCCCAAATATTTTTTGACTTGCGCTGGGTTTTGTGCAATAATCCGAAGTTTTCTGGGTTTATGGGCAAAAATCTTGGGTGGAAATTCCGAAAATTCGTAAAAATTCGTATTTTTGACGATTTTTTCCCACAAATAAAATTTTAGGGAAAGTGTATTAATAAATTAGACGAAAAAACCCATGCGGATTTGGTCTGAGTTTTTTCAGAAGATATTAAGATAAATTCAGACTTTGATAAATAACCCCCTAAAGTAAACCATGTTTATCTCCCCAATCTACTCTAATATTGTAAACACTAGACTGCTGTTTCTAACTTTATTATTTAAATACAGCATCAGCACAAAAACTCCAATGTGTAATCCTTAGTGTGTATCCGAGAGCTCCTTTTATGGTGAAATGTCCTTCCTACCATTCAGCCGAAGACAACAGGAAATCATAAATCTGTATATTTCCATTTTCTTATTTATTCCTATTGTATTTAAAGTTATATATAAATGTAATTGCTATTATAAAACAATGTCAGGTCTCCTCTACGTCTGTCAATCAGCTGGTTTACAACACTGATTCAGGAGTAAGGATAGAACTCCACAAGCGTTTTTCGTTGGATCAACGCCTGCCGACAAAACGCACACGACAAGTCGGATGGTGTCGCACGCGTCAAGTTATAATTGGACTGAATGAAAAGTCGGAGGTAACAACTACACGGTCCAACTGTCGGATAAAGACGCTGCCTTCTGTGTGTCGCGTCGGATGTAATGTAGTTGTTACCTGCGACTTTTCATTCAGTCCAATTAGAGTCTTCATGCCTGTGTCTTTCCATCTGAATTGTTGCGAGCGTTTTGTCTCCAGGCGTCAATCCAACAAAAAACGCTTGTGGAGTTCTACCCTTTGGGTCAAATTCATCAAGGGTCGAATATCGAGGGTTAATTAACCCTCGATATTCGACTGGGGAATGAAAATCCTTCGACTTCGAATATCGAAGTCGAAGGACTTTGCGCAAATACTTCGATCGAACGATCGAAGGAATAATCGTTCGATCGAACGATTAAATCCTTCGAATGGAACGATTCGAAGGATTTTAATCCAACGATCGAAGGACCTTCCCCATAGGCTAACATTGGGTTCAGTAGCTTTTAGGTGGCGAACTAGGGGGTCGAAGTTTTTTCTTAAAGAGACAGTACTTCGACTATCGAATGGTCGAATAGTCTAACGATTTTTAGTTTGAATCCTTCGATTCGAAGTCGAAGTCGTGGTCGAAGGTCGAAGTAGCCCATTCGATGGTCGAAGTAGCCAAAAAACACTTCGAAATTCGAAGTTTTTTTTCTTCTATTCCTTCACTCGGAGTTAATGAATTGGCCCCTAAGAGTACAGAAAATATAAAGAGGTGGAGAGACACTGCTTTCAATAGCAATTACATTTACAAATAACTTTAAGCTATATATGCACAGCATGATTATCACATCAAAAACCACTGGCTGTGTTTTTAGGTGTCGGAGGGCCTAATTGGCCTGGATGTGAATTGACCCAAAGAAATCCGTGATCCCTATTTTTCATGCCGTACAATCTTATAGGGAAATCCAGGCTTCGGTTTGGGATTCAGCCATTTTCAGCAAAATTCAGCTGAATCCAAGTTCTGAAACCTCAAAATCACACAAACAAGGGGGCAAATTTCCTAAAGGGCGAAGTGACTAACGCGGGCGAAAATTCAACAGCGTGACGTCATTTCAGCACTTTGCCGATTTACCAATAGTCGCGGTACTTCGCCAGCGTTCGGCGCCCTGGATGAAACTTCGGATTTTAGTGAATTATTATTGTCCTGGCGAATCTATGCCTGGCGAAGTGTTGCGCTGTGAGCGAAGCCGTCGCTGGCGAATTTTCAGAGGTTAGTAAATTTGCCCCAAGGATGTTGCAATTTTTTTCCCCATGGTACTTTTTAGCCTTTACTTGCCCTATTTTGCATATTCAATATGGAATTCTATGGAATCCTTCATGAAAGATTTGGGATTCAGTGCATGGGGATTATAGAGTAAAATGCATATGGAATCACACGCACAGCGGCGTGTCTTCTCCCGGCGGCGCCGGATCCAAAATGGTGGCATCCATGTGGATGTGGCGCCGGCGTAATGACGCAGGCGTGATGACGTCATCACCGGCGCCGAAGTTTGAATAAAAGGCGCCTCGAACACTGTATCCCTGCCCAATTAAAGGATTTGTTTGTAACGTTCCTGGGTGCTCTGTAATTCTTATTGATTGTTTATCTGGACTTTGACTCCAGCCTGGACTTTGTTTCTGATATATTTCTGCCGACCTTTAAAACCCTGCCTGGACTTGGACTTTGCCTTAGATTATGCCTGAACCCTTTTGTCCCACGATCTCAGACTTTTAACCCTAAAGCTTCCTCCTTGGTCCCTACTACTCCCTGGCCGATAGGCTCCTGACACTAGACAACTTTACAATTCCAACTCTGCAAACGAAGGGGCAGATTTACTAAAGGGCAAATTGACTAACGCCAGCGTTACCGTTTTCAGGGACTTCGCAGACGTCACTTCGCTAGAGAAAGAGACGCTAGCGGTGATTCGCACTCTATCGCCAGTCGAATTTTAGGTCTGGCGAATGGACGTTACTTTGCAAATTCACTAAGATGCGGATTTTACTGAACGTTACCTCTTTCGCCAGAGTTGCCTTCGCCAGCTCAGACCAGGAGAAGTGCATTGGAGTGTATAGATCTTCCTCATTTTTCTGTTACTTACATCATATTTTTTAGTGGAATAAATTTCTTAGTCCAAAAAACACTAGAGTCTTTTCTTTTTTTCAGAGTGATAGGCTGCAAAAGTCCTTGAAAATGTTGTGGGTAGCCGGATTCCCCCATACATTTTCTAACATATGGAATATTATTTATACAGTGGGCTCATGTGTAGGGCATTATATCAACTCTATTGCCTTTATTAAGGTTCCCTGGACTTGTGAAATGTACTGTATTTGCTGCAACATATACGTCCATTCCACTGTAAATTTTCCGCCGTATGCAAATTAGTCTAACGAAGTTGCGCTAGGCAGAATTGAGCTCTAGCACATCTTTTATTTGCTCGCATTGCCGAAGTAACACTAGTGAAACTTCGTCAGCGTTCAACACCCTGGACGCAACTTCGCATTTTAGTAAATTAGCGTTGTCTGAGCAAATTTTCGCCTGGTGAAGTGTTGCGATGGCTGCAAAGCCGCTTAGTGAATTTAACCCTAAGTGCCAAAGGCATAGTGGGCTAGGCAAAATATTTTCTCAAGCACTGAATTTCTTTTACCCCCCCCCCCAACCTGCTAGACAATGCTAATAAATGATACCAGCAATCAATCTCCAAACCCTGCCCATCTTCTTTTCCTCTAATTAAGCTCAACAAAAAGCTCAACAATAGCAAAGGAATGGTTACAGGAGAGGAAAGATTCAAGCATTGCGTTATATTTTCCATTTTTACAGAGCCGCTTTCCATTTTCTGCCGCCTGGCTTTGTAAACTATAATCAGGAAAATTTAATTTATTATACACTATCCTCAACATCAATCAAAGGGAAAGCATTAAGAAACCTTTTCTTTCTAAAGATGACAAAGAAATGAAAATATTTGGCAAGCCAAAATATATAATATATATTAAAAACTGTCATCGTGTAGTTTTATTTGTGGACTGCTACATAAATAACAGGCTATTCAACCAGTGAAAACAGCTGTATAAACTAAGGGTGCCATGGAGCCGAAAATAAGCCATAAACGATACCATAGTCTCCAAACTGTCTGCAAGAGAGCACATATTTTTAAATAATAAACTTGTAAGTCAAACATATTTTGATGCAAGTTAATAAATCAACGGCAAAATATATATTTAAAAAAAAATGACATGTGGTTTGCACTGATCCAGTCTCCTCCCATGTATACTTGAGTGAGAGGTAAAACCTCTAATTTTCGGTTCTTGGGGAATGAGTTTAGCATTAGGAACGTGAATACCTTCTGTTATATGAAGACTTTCACTGCATTTATTGCAAAGTCCTACTCCTCAGGAGCCTTGTTACAATATCTTGCATTGTTGAGCTCGAACAAGATTGAAAAAAAAAGCTGCAAGTTTGGATTTATGGCTCCAAATAGGTAGGCTGTATCTGTGCTATTAAATCAGAAATCTAGATGCAAAGTTGGCCACAGACATATACAGTCATATGAAAAAGTTTGGGAACCCCTCTCAGTCTGCATAATAATTGACTCCACTTTCAACAAAATTGATAACAGTGGTATGTCTTTCATTTCCCAGGAACATCTGAGTACTGGGGTGTTTTCTGAACAAAGATTTTTAGTGAAGCAGTATTCAGTTGTATGAGATTATATCAAATGTGTGCAAAAACTTGGGTACCAAAAAATTTTGCTAATTTGAATGCATGTAACTGCTCAATACTCATTACTGGCAACACCAAGTTGGTTGGATTAGCTCGTTAAGCCTTGAACTTCATAGGTAGGTGTGTCCAATCATGAGAAACATTATTTAAGGTGACCAATTGCAAGTTGTGCTTCTGTTTGACTCTAAAGAGTGACAGCATGGGATCCTCAAAGCAACTCTCAAAAGATCTGAAAACAAAGACTGTTTAGTATCATGGTTTAGGGGAAGGCTACAAAAAGCTATCTCAGAGGTTTAAACTGTCAGTTTCAACTGTAAGGAATGGAATCAGGAAATGGAAGGCCACAGGCACAGTTGCTGTAAAACCCAGGTCTGACAGGTCAAGAAAAATACAGGAGCGGCATATGCGGAGGATTGTGAGAATGTTACAGACAACCCAAAGATCATCTCCAAAGACCTGCAAGAACATCTTGCTGCAGATGCAGGTGTATCTGTACATCGTTCTACAATTCAGCGCAATTTGCACAAAGAACATGTGTATGGCAGGGGGATGAGAAAGAAGCCCTTTCTGCACTCACACAAACACAGAGTCGCTTGTTGTATGCAAAAGCTCATTTAGATAAGTCACAGTCATTTTGGAACAAAGTGCTTTGGACTGATGAGACAAAAATTTAGTTATTTGGACACAAAAAGAGCTTTGCATGGCGGAAGAAGAACACGGCATTCCAAGAAAAACATCTGCTACCGACTGTCACATTTGGTGGAGGTTCCAACATTCTGGGGGGCTGTGTGGCTAGTTCAGGGACTGGGACTGAATTTAACCCAATATCAACAAATTCTTCAGGATAATATTCAAGCATCAGTCACAAAGTTGAAGTTGCGCTGCAGGGGTTGGATATTCCAACAAGACAATGACCCTAAACACACTTCAAAATCTACAAAGACATTTATGCTGAGGGACAAGTACAATATTCTGGAATGGCCGTCACAGTCCCCCAACTTGAATATCATGGAAAATCTATGGGATGATTTGAAGCAGACTGTCCATGCTCGGCAGCCATCAAATTTAACTGAACTGGAGAGATTTTATATGGACGAATGGTCAAAAATAGCCACATCCAGAATCCAGACACTTATCAAAGGCTATAGGAGGCGTCTAGAGGCTGTTACATTTGCAAAAGGAGCTCAACTAAGTATTGATGTAATATCTCTGTTGGGGTGCCCAAATTTATGCACCTGTCTAATTTTGTTATGATGCATATTGCATATTTTCTATTAATCCAATAAACTTTATGTCACTGCTGAAATACTACTGTTTCCATAAGGCAAGTTATATATTAAAAGGAAGTTGCTACTTTGAAAGCTCAGGCAATGATAAACAAAACTCCAAAGTATTAGGAGGGGTTCCCAAACGTTTTCATATGACTCCAAAGGAGTAGTCTACGTGTAACTTCCCATGATTCCTTGAGGAAAAAAACCTAATTTCTGGCTTTTGAGTTGTTTTCCATAAAGAACGGGAATTCACTATTTTATAGGGATTTATCTGCACTTATTGAATAAAAGAAGCCTGCTCTGCATATTCTTGGTATATTATGGTCTTCATCGTGGGAGACAACACAAGAATTATCTGCAGTGGCTTTCTGCCCAACCCCTGAGAGAACAATCATGTTCCAAGTGTAGTGCTCACGGTTAAAGACATTGCCAACAAAGTGTGAACAGATGCCAACAAACCAATTTGGGGGAGGGTTCAGATTTAAAAAGCCCTACTGGAATGACCAAATGTCAAATTAAATAATCTTCTTCCCAGTAGGTGAGGCGCACTCTGGGCACTAATTGCGCATTTCAGCCCTTTTATGCTATACATCAGCGATAAAGCAAGGGCTTTCATAATTCCCTTTGAAAATAGAAACAATTAATGGGTTCTTTGAAAATTTGAATTGTCTGAATTCACATGGGGTGACTTTCATGTAGTGATGAAGCATGTTGGAAAGTCCCAAAATGTTACTAATTTCCCCAGTGTTAGAAACATACATTTATTAACCTAAAGCTTGTATGTTATATTACCAGACTGATTAGCCAATTGAGAAGTTAGTGGTTATCTTCCATAGCATTCTATGGTTGCTTGACAACAAAGTGTCACAATCCACACATAAGCAAAACAAGCATTTCACTGTCCCATGAGATAAGCAACTTAATCGGATGTGGCAATACCTTAGAAAACAGAACATTTCCATTGCCTTATTGCCTATTTACTAAATTCAATGAGACAGACAAGGCAACAGGCACAACAATTGTAGAAATGCATATTATGTAAAACAAAAAACGTCAAACTTTTTTTGATCTACATATATTTTCACAAAACTTCCTTTGCCTAGAATAAGTATTAAAGTTCACCCTTTCAAAATTGATTCCGATACAAATGCTGTCTCTCTACTTGCAGGATTTGTGCCACAGTTGGTTATTTCGAAAGAGCTAGCTCTAATAAAACTTCTGGGCAAAGAGAGTCCCACCCAACAAGTCTATTAGGTCTGGCCACACAGGCGGATTCGGGAGATCAGTCGCCAGGCGACAAATCTGCTAATCTCCCCGATCTGCCTTCCCTTGCTTTCCGCCGGCTAAAATTACAATTGCCTGGGGGCAGACACTCAGTGCGCTTAATTTTCCAAATCCACCTGAAGTTTCCTCGTGAGGCAATTACGAGCGTCTTCAGAAAACAAATCGATTCTAGTGCCTGCCCCCAGGCGATTTTCATTGTAGCTGGTGGTAGCCTGGCGACTATTCTCCCCGAATCTGCCTGTGTGGCCAGACACTAGGGGGCACATTGACTAAGGGTCGAATTTCGAAGTGGTAAAACTTCGAAATTCGACCATCGATAGTCTAAGTTTTTTTTTATTAAATGTATCCATTTTCAATCGAATTCAAATTGTTCGATCGAACGATTCGAACAATTTAATCGATCGATCAAACGATTTTCCAAAAAAAACTTTTGACTTCTAAAAACTTAGCCAAATACTGCCTATAGGTTTTAGGAGGTCCCCATAGGCTAACATAGCAATTCGGCAGGTTTAAGCAGGCGGTCAAAGTCAAAGTTTTTTTAAAGAGACAGTACTTCAATTTTCGAATGGTAGAATATTCAAAGTTTCTTCAATTAAAATCAAATTTTGGCCTATTGGATGGTCGAAGTTCCCAAAAACTACTTCAAAATTCGAAGTTTTTGAATTTGAAGATTCACTTCGAATTCACTTCGACCCTTAGTAAATCAAAGTCTGACTCCTGCATGAAGAAAGACATGCTGGGAGAGGCATAGTAAAGAGTAACTTGAATGAATGAGGCTGTCCATTGAAAGCTAAATATACGTTCATCTCAAGATATTGTATCATAGCATAATTTTGTGTTAGTTGTAAAATAATATATAAAAATAATATAATAGACAAATAAACCATCAAAATGTTACCTTTTTGCAAACATGAAGCTTTTTCTGCGCACGTTTATAAGCGATTTACTTTGCTAAATCCTGAAAACGTATTTTTGGTGAAATGTCTGGACCTGTAGACAATTCCTCTCTCAGATCATAGCCTGGTCACTTTCTTATTAATTCAACACTTAGCAGCAAAACCTTCCAAGTAAATGTCAATGCTGCCATCTGATGGTAGCTTGGATCCCTGGATGCAACACATTCCGTTTTCCATCAAGACAGACAGTTCCCAGGAGAATTCAATTTCACACCAGTCTCAGAATACTTAAGACACATACACACCAATATAGTCCTTGTCAAAACCATTGGAGGCTAAGGCTTAGACAAACACTTACCTGTAGGTGGACCATCATTCTTCTTAACTTGTATAAAGTGTGTATGAGTCGGCTGATGCTTCGTTTGAGGTACTGCCGGAACCTGTGGTAACAATGATTTGTCCAACAAGAATTATAAAGCTCTGCAAATCAAACAGAGGGATAAATTCGCCAGTGCGAAGTGGCTAACGCTGGCGAAAATTCACCAGCATGACGTCATTTTGTCACATCACCGATTTACTAAGGGTCTCTGTCGTAAATTCGCTAGCGAAGTAGATAGACTCTAGCGGTACTTCGCTCCCTAACACCAGGCGAAGTTGCACTCTGGCGAAGGGACATAACTACGCTAAGATGTGGATTTTTCTGAACGTTACCTCTTGCGCCAGAGTTTACTTCGCCACCTCAGACCAGTTGAAGTGCAGTAGATAGGAGTTTGTTCAATTTCACAGCAAAGCAAATATATAGGTTTTTATATAGGTCTATTGTGCAAATAAGAATGGATAATGGATAATTCTCCTAGGCATTAAAGTCTGGTGGGCAATAGCAGACAAACAACGGGATCCAAAGGAAACCAAAGCCAGATGTAGAAAAAAGGCGAAAGGGAATATTCTGGGAATTTTGACAAATGGGTACAATTTAGAAAGAGCATGAAATGGAGACTTGGCATAAACGACAGAGGCTAAGGGCGGCGGCACGTATTGCTACTTGGGGAGATTAGTCGCCCAGCATCAAATTGGCTCTTTTTCGGGCAACTGATTTCCCCGAAATACCTTCCCGCTGGCTAGAATGTAAATTGCCGGCCGGATGGCAGTCAGATTGCCTCACGAGGAAACTTCGGGCGACTTCGGAAAGGCAAAGTGATCCGAGAATCTCCCCAAGTAGCAGCGTGTGCCATCACCCTTAGATTTAGGAGAGGGAGAGTTAAAGCGTAGATACAGGTCCTTCTTGAGAGTGCTGCAGTGCCCTTGAAAGGGTTGGCTTGCCATATACTAGGTTCAGAACATCTTCCTTGACCTGGGCAGACTCATCGAACTCTGAGTGGGATAAACAAACAAGGTCAGAAAGTCAGGACCACAGCACTGCAAGGATGAAGTGCTAATGCACCCAAAACTACAAAAACTATCAGTAATCCCTTTGCTGAAGATAGATTTGGATGTTCAAAAGTAAAGCAACAAACGCACACATGGAGAAAGACAAGTGCTCAGGCTTTGAGCTCTGTGCTGCCCATTCGTCTGTTTGCCAGAATCCTTTCACAGCCAAACAGTAATTGAGAACAGACAGTGATTTATTTACTGGCTAGACATTACACCGCTGTGCAAACAGGGTGCTCTACACATTTCCCCTGTAGGGATGTAGCGAACGTCGGAAAAAAAGTTCGCGAACATATTCGCGAACTTGCGCAAAAACGCGAGCGGTTCGCGAACGGTTCGCGAACCCCATAGACTTCAATGGGAAGGCGAACTTTAACATCTAGAAAAGACATTTCTGGCCAGAAAAATGATTTTAAAGTTGTTTAAAGGGTGCAACGACCTGGACAGTGGCATGCCAGAGGGGGATCAAGGGCAAAAATGTATCTGAAAAATCTGCCTGTGTGTGCTTGGAAGAGATAGTGTAGGGGAGAGCTGTTAGTGATTTCAGGGACAGATGATAGTAAGTTTGCTGGCTAGTAATCTGCTTGATACTGCTCTGTATTGGAGGGACAGAAGTCTGCAGGGATTTGAGGGACATTTTAGCTTAGGTAGCTTTGCTGGCTAGTAATCTACTGTTCTCTTTAAACAACTGCCATACGTTGACCTTGTAGGCATTGTTTGCCCAGTTTTTTTGGACGCAGCCACTGAAGCACAGTTGCCAGAAAAAATATGCCATATAAATGCTGAAAATAGTCATTTTTCGCCATACGTTGACCTTGTAGACATTGTTTGCCCAGTTTTTTTGGACGCAGCCACTGAAGCACAGTTGCCAGAAAAATTATGCCATATAAATGCTGAAAATATAAATTTTTTTGGTTGCAGCCACTGAAGCACAGAGGCCAGAAAAATTACGCCATATAAATGCAGAAAATATGCATTTTTTTGGTCGCAGCCACTGAAGCACAGTTGACAGAAAAATTATGCCATATAAATGCTGAAAATATAAACTTTTTTGGTTGCAGCCACTGAAGCACAGAGGCCAGAAAAATTATGCCATATAAATGCAGAAAACATGCATTTTTTGGTCGCAGCCACTGAAGCACAGTTGACAGAAAAATTATGCCATATAAATGCTGAAAATATAAATTTTTTTGGTTGCAGCCACTGAAGCACAGAGGCCAGAAAAATTATGCCATATAAATGCAGAAAATATGCATTTTTTTGGTCGCAGCCACTGAAGCACAGTTGCCAGAAAAAATATGCCATATAAATGCTGAAAATAGTCATTTTTTGCCATATACGTTGAGTCAACGTATGGCAAAAAATGACTATTTTCAGCATTTATATGGCATATTTTTTCTGGCCTCTGTGCTTCAGTGGCTGCGGCCAAAAAAACTGGGCAAACAATGCCTACAAGGTCAACGTCGTTGACCTTGTAGGCATTGTTTGCCCAGTTTTTTTGGCCGCAGCCACTGAAGCACAGAGGCCAGAAAAAATATGCCATATAAATGCTGAAAATAGTCATTTTTTTGGTCGCAGCCACTGAAGCACAGTTGCCAGAAAAATTATGCCATATAAATGCTGAAAATATAAATTTTTTTGGTTGCAGCCACTGAAGCACAGAGGCCAGAAAAATTATGCCATATAAATGCAGAAAATATGCATTTTTTTGGTTGCAGCCACTGAAGCACAGAGGCCAGAAAAATTATGCCATATAAATGCAGAAAATATGCATTTTTTTGGATGCAGCCACTGAAGCACAGTTGCCAGAAAAAATATGCCATATAAATGCTGAAAATAGTCATTTTTTGCCATACGTTGACCTTGTAGACATTGTTTGCCCAGTTTTTTTGGTTGCAGCCACTGAAGCACAGAGGCCAGAAAAAATTAAACCAGTAGGGTTTGCACCCTAGTTTGTAACGGTGGCGGAGGGAGGAGGAGGACGCTAAAGGACAGCTGTGTGTGGAGTCATGAGGCTTGAAGAGAAGGACAGCTGCATAGAAGTCAGAACAAGTCTTCCGGCGTGCAGTAACCCTCCGAGATCCACCCCTCATTCATTTTAATAAAGGTCAGGTAATCGACACTTTTGTGACCTAGGCGAGTTCTCTTCTCAGTTACAATCCCTCCTGCTGCACTGAAGGTCCTTTCTGAGAGCACACTTGAGGCTGGGCAAGACAAGAGGTTCATGGCAAATTGTGACAGCTCTGGCCACAGATCAAGCCTGCGCACCCAGTAGTCCAGGGGTTCATCGCTCCTCAGAGTGTCGATATCTGCAGTTAATGCCAGGTAGTCCGCTACCTGCCGGTCGAGGCGTTCTTTGAGGGTGGATCCAGAAGGGTTGTGGCGCTGCCTTGGACAGAAAAACATTTGCATGTCTGACGTTACAGACTGGCCAAAGGGCTTTGTCCTTGCAGGTGTGCTCGTGGCAGGATTACTGGCACCTCTGCCCCTGGAATGTTGATGAGTTCCTGAAGTGACATCACCCTTAAAAGCATTGTACAACATGTTTTGCAGGCTGGTTTGTAAATGCCGCATCTTTTCGGACTTGTGGTATGTTGGTAACATTTCTGACACTTTATGCTTGTACCGAGGGTCTAGTAGCGTTGCGACCCAGTACAGGTCCTTCTCCTTAAGCCTCTTGATACGGGGGTCCTTCAACAGGCATGACAGCATGAAAGACCCCATTCTCACAAGGTTGGATGCAGAGCTATCCATCTCCGCTTCCTCATTATCAAGGACTGCATCATCCACGGTCTCCTCCCCCCAGCCACGTACAAGACCAGGGGTCCCCAAAAGGTCACCACTAGCCCCCTGGGAAGCCTGCTCCTGTTGGTCCTCCTCCTCCTCCTCCACAAAGCCACCTTCCTCCTCTGACTCCACTTCTGGCACCTCTCCCTGCGTTGCAGCAGGTGCCTGGGTTCGTTCTGGTGATTCCGACCAGAAATCGTGCGCTTCCAGCTCCTCGTCACGCTGGTCTACAGCCAGCCTCATCTGTCACTCGTCGCACGGCACGCTCCAGGAAGAAAGCGAAGGGTATTAGGTCGCTGATGGTGCCTTCGGTGCGACTGACCATATTTGTCACCTCTTCAAAAGGTCGCATGAGCCTGCAGGCATCGCGCATAAGCACCCAGTAACGGGGGAAAAGAATCTCCCCAGTGCAGATCCAGTCCTACCACCCAGTTCAAAAAGGTACTCGTTGACGGCCCTTTGTTGTTGCAGCAGACGTTCCAACATAAGGAGCGTTGAATTCCAGCGAGTCTGGCTGTCAGAAATCAAACGCCTGACTGGCATGTTGTAGCGCTGCTGAATGTCAGCAAGGCGTGCCATGGCTGTGTAGGAACGTCTGAAATGGGCCGACACCTTTCTGGACTGGGTGAGAACGTCCTGGAATCCTGGGTACTTGGAGACAAAACGTTGGACTATTAAATTTAACACATGTGCCATGCAGGGCACATGTGTTAAATTGCCTAGTCTCAACGCTGCCAACAGATTGCTTCCATTGTCACACACCACTTTTCCGATCTGCAGTTGGTGTGGGGTCAGCCACCGATCGGCCTGTGACTGCAGAGATGACAGGAGTACAGATCCGGTATGGTTTTTGCTTTCCAGGCACGTCATCCCCAAGACAGCGTGACACGGCGTACCTGGCACGTCGAATAGCCTAGGGGGAGCTGGGGGTGCACAGGTGTGGAGGAGGAGAAGGAGGACCCAGCAGCAGAGTAAGAAGAAGAAGAAGACGAGGTAGAGAGCGATGGAGGAGTAGAGGTGGTGGCAGAACCGCGTGCAATCCGTGGCGGTGACACCAACTCCACTGTTGTTGTTGAGCTACCCATTCCTGCTTCCCAGCCATTACCAAGTTCACCCAGTGGGCAGTGTAGGTGACATACCTGCCCTGACCATGCTTGGAGGACCATGCGTCAGTAGTCATATGGACCTTTGGCCCAACACTAAGTGACAGAGATGCGGTAACTTGGCTCTGCACATGTTGGTACAGGTGTGGTATTCCCTTTTTAGAAAAAAAATTGCGGCTGGGTACCTTCCACTGCGGTGTCCCAATTGCTACAAATTTGCGGAAGGCCTCAGAGTCCACCAGCTGGTATGGTAAAAGCTGGCGGGCTAAGAGTGCAGACAAGCCAGCTGTCAGACGCCGGGCAAGGGGGTGACAGTCAGACATTGGCTTCTTACGCTCAAACATGGCCTTCACAGAAACTTGGCTGGTGGCAGATGACTGGGAATGGGAACAGGTGGTCAAGGTGGAAGGCGGAGTGGAGGGTGGTTCAGACGGGTCAAGGAGAGCAGAGGTAGAGCAGTAAGATGCTGGACCAGAAGGAGTGTGGCTTTTAGTTTGCCTGTTGCCTTTGAGGTGTTGCTCCCAAAGTGCTTTGTGCTTGCCGCTCATGTGCCTTCGCATAGAAGTTGTACCTATGTGGCTGTTGGGCTTACCAAGGCTCAGTTTCTGACTGCACTCATTGCAAATTACAATGCTTTTGTCAGAGGCACACACATTAAAAAAATCCCACACTGCTGACTTTTTGGAAGTGTGCGATCTGGCGGTAACAGTAGAAGTTGGCGGAGTTGGCGGTATTGGCGGCAATGGCGGGTGCGTTGGCCGGCTGAACACAGGTGCCGATACATGTTGTTGCCCTGCTGATCCCTGCGGGCTGTCCTCCCTGCTTCTTCTAAGTCTTATTCTCCTACTGCCTCTCTGACTCTCCGTCTCTCCATCTGAACTACCCTCCTCTTGCTCTCTTCTACTAGGCACCCACAAAACATCAATCTCCTCATCATCATTCTCCTCAGATGCATCAATTTCTTCTGACACATCACAGAAGGAAGCAGCAGCGGGGACCTCCTCCTCATCACTCATTATGTCCATCTCTATCGTGTTCTCTGCCAGAATTAAATCTGGTGTAAGGTCCTCATCTCCTTCATCTTCTTCTGGCAATAATGGTTTGCGCATTACTCAGTTCAAGAAACTCATTGGAAAATAACTCCTCTGACCCCAGTGAAGAAGGGGCACCGGTGGTGGAGGAAGTGTTACGTGGGGTGGCCATAGCAGTGGAGGATGAGGAGGATGTTGTGGTAAAGTTAGAAACGGTAGAGGATGGGGTGTGCTGTGTAAGCCAGTCAACTACCTCTTCAGCATTTTGGGAGTTCAGGGTCATTGGCTTTTTAAAACTGGGCAATTTGCTAGGGCCACAGGATTGCATAGCAGCACGGCCCCTAGCACGGCCTCTGCGTGGCGGCCTGCCTTTGCCTGGCATTATTTTTAAAAAAACACAACAACAACAACAAAAACTCAGTTGGTTTTTTCTGGAAACGATAATACACACAGCTAGATTGCGGGTTGAAGAAAACACTGTGCAAATAATGCCTACAAAGTCAACGTATACACTACTACAGCGGTGGATACGGATTACGTAAAATTATGAATGCTGCTTGAAAAAAAGTAACTCAAGTGGTTTTTTCTAGAGACGATAATATTATCAATATTTAGACAAAATGTGAACAAGGTCACACAGCTCGATGGCGGGTTGAAGAAAACAGTGTGCAAATAATGCCTACAAGGCCAACGTATACACTACTACAGCGGTGGATACGGATTACGTAAAAATAATGAATGCTGCTTGAAAAAAGTGACTCCGGTGGTTTTTTCTGGAGACGGTAATATTATGGATATTTAGACAGAATGGGAACAAGGTCACACAGCTCGATGGCGGGTTGAAGAAAACAGTGTGCAAATAATGCCTACAAGGTCAACGTATACACTACTACAAGCGGTGGATACGGATTACGTAAAATATATGAATGCTGCTTGAAAAAAAGTAACTCAAGTGGTTTTTCTAGAGACGATAATATTACAATATCAGACAAAATGTGAAGCTTAAGAATGGTAGAAACAGTCAAGCATGGAAGCTCGAAAGACTCGGCAGGTTGATAGAAAAGCTAGTGCAAGGATAATCCTACAAGGCCAACGTACACTACTACAGCGGTGGATACGGATTACGTAAAATATATGAATGCTGCTTGAAAAAAGTGACTCCGGTGTTTTTTTCTGGAGACGGTAATATTATGGATATTTAGACAGAATGGGAACAAGGTCACACAGCTCGATGGCGGGTTGAAGAAAACAGTGTGCAAATAATGCCTACAAGGTCAACGTATACACTACTACAGCGGTGGATACGGATTACGTAAAATATATGAATGCTGCTTGAAAAAAAGTAACTCAAGTGGTTTTTTCTAGAGACGATAATATTATCATATTTAGACAAAATGTGAACAAGCTCACACAGCTCGATGGCGGGTTGAAGAAAACACTGTGCAAATAATGCCTACAAGGCCAACGTATACACTACTACAGCGGTGGATACGGATTACGTAAAATATATGAATGCTGCTTGAAAAAAGTGACTCCGGTGTTTTTTCTGGAGACGGTAATATTATGGATATTTAGACAGAATGTGAACAAGGTCACACAGCTCGATGGCGGGTTGAAGAAAACAGTGTGCAAATAATGCCTACAAGGCCAACGTATTCACTACTACAGCGGTGGATACGGATTACGTAAAATATATGAATGCTGCTTGAAAAAAGTGACTCCGGTGTTTTTTCTGGAGACGGTAATATTATGGATATTTAGACAGAATGTGAACAAGGTCACACAGCTCGATGGCGGGTTGAAGAAAACAGTGTGCAAATAATGCCTACAAGGCCAACGTATACACTACTACAGCGGTGGATACGGATTACGTAAAATATATGAATGCTGCTTGAAAAAAGTGACTCCGGTGTTTTTTCTGGAGACGGTAATATTATGGATATTTAGACAGAATGGGAACAAGGTCACACAGCTCGATGGCGGGTTGAAGAAAACAGTGTGCAAATAATGCCTACAAGGCCAACGTATTCACTACTACAGCGGTGGATACGGATTACGTAAAATATATGAATGCTGCTTGAAAAAAGTGACTCCGGTGTTTTTTCTGGAGACGGTAATATTATGGATATTTAGACAGAATGGGAACAAGGTCACACAGCTCGATGGCGGGTTGAAGAAAACAGTGTGCAAATAATGCCTACAAGGCCAACGTATACACTACTACAGCGGTGGATACGGATTACGTAAAATATATGAATGCTGCTTGAAAAAAGTGACTCCGGTGTTTTTTCTGGAGACGGTAATATTATGGATATTTAGACAGAATGTGAACAAGGTCACACAGCTCGATGGCGGGTTGAAGAAAACAGTGTGCAAATAATGCCTACAAGGCCAACGTATACACTACTACAGCGGTGGATACGGATTACGTAAAATATATGAATGCTGCTTGAAAAAAGTGACTCCGGTGTTTTTTCTGGAGACGGTAATATTATGGATATTTAGACAGAATGGGAACAAGGTCACACAGCTCGATGGCGGGTTGAAGAAAACAGTGTGCAAATAATGCCTACAAGGCCAACGTATACACTACTACAGCGGTGGATACGGATTACGTAAAATATATTATGGCTGCTTGAAAAAAGTGACTCCGGTGTTTTTTCTGGAGACGGTAATATTATGGATATTTAGACAGAATGTGAACAAGGTCACACAGCTCGATGGCGGGTTGAAGAAAACAGTGTGCAAATAATGCCTACAGGGCAAATAATGCCTAAAAGGTCAACTTATACACTACTACAGCGGTAGTAAAATAAAAAAAAGTAAAATAAAAAAAAAAATGAATATTAAAAAAAAAAAATTAAAGTTGGTGCTGCTGAACTACTAGGAGCAGCAGATTAGCACACCAGTCCCACTCCCCAACACTGCTAGACTAATAGCACTGGGCTCTTATAGTAGTAGTAGTAGTAAAACAACAAAAAAATAAATAAAAGCAGTCCTTACAAGGACTACTGTTATTGCAGCAGTCAGCAGATGAGATCAGAAGCAGGACAGCTGCCCACTGCAGCTACATACAGAGCACTGCAGTAGAAGGTAGATTACTAGCCAGCAAAGCTACCTAAGCTTAAATGTCCCTCAAACCCCTGCAGACTTCTGTCCCTCCAATAACAGAGCAGTATCAAAACGATTACTAGCCAGCAAACTTTCAACTGTCCCTGAAATCACTAACAGGCAGCAGCTCTCTCCCTACACTATCTCTTCAGCACACACAGGCAGAGTGAAAAAACGCTGCAGGGCTTCGGTTTTTATAGGGAAGGGGAGTGGTCCAGGGGAGAGCTTCCTGATTGGCTGCCATGTACCTGCTGGTCTGGGGTGAGAGGGCAAAAAAAAGCGCCAACAATGGCGAACCCAAAATGGCGAACGTCGCGCGACGTTCGCGAACTTCCGGCGAGCGCGAACACCCGATGTTCGCGCGAACAAGTTCGCCGGCGAACAGTTCGCGACATCTCTATTCCCCTGCCAATTTGTATGGCAGTGTTAGATGGCTGAGAAATGATGCATCACTGCTGTGTCAGGAATACGTTCTTCATTTTGGCAGACATGATTAGACTTAAGCTGGTCATATACGCAAATATCCGATTGCACAAATCCTCGATTCTTACGATTTTCGGACCGTGTGTGGAGAGTCCCGACATTTTTATGCCCACGGAGATCGGTCAGGTTAAAAGTTTACTGTCGGCTGCTGATAATATCTCTGCTTGTATTGCCGATCGGACGACTTTCAGTGGGAGACTGTCACAAACTTTGTCGGACATAACTTTCGTACGATTGCTGTCAGGGGCAGAACATCAGCTGATCTGTTCTTTTACTACTTTATTTAAACTGAAGGTTAGTGGCAGGTCGGGAGATTGGGAAGTACGATCGTTCGAGGATTCGAACTATCGGATCTTTGCGTCTATGGCCAACTTAAGTGGTGTCTCCAGTCAATAGCAGACAAACATCGGGATCCAAAGGAAACCAAAGCCAGATGTAGCAAAAACGTGAAAGGGAATATTATGGGAATTTTGACAAATGGGTTGAAATGTAAAATTTAGAAAGAGCATGAAGTGGAGACTTGGCATAAATGACAGAACAGTTTAAAAATAACACATTATCCATAATGTTCTCTGCAATATGCAATTTCCATCAGAATTAATGTATATGCATTTATCCTCAATAGAAATAAGAGAATATGTACAGTGAATGGTTGGTATGATGTAGTGGTCAGGTGGGAAATGCATTGTAGTAGCTAAGGATTCTCAGAGACCAGCTCATTTTCTCCAAGCTATAACAGAGCCACACTAATCTGCCCCCTACCAATTTACAATGAATCCACAAAAAATATCCACCACTGCAAAAAACCTTAATAATGAAGGCTGAACAGAGTTAAAGTTTTTTTTATATGAGGCCATCCCTTCTGCAATCCAGCTTCTCCTTAGGTCTCACCTTGTTTATAACAAAATTGCGCATTCATGTAAATAGAGATGCAATAGGTCTTGCAACATCCAATGCATTAAAACTGCATTCACCTCCATATTTACTAGGGATGCACCGAATCCAGGATTCGGCCTTTTTCAGCAGGATTCGGATTCGGCCAAATCCTTCTGCCTGGCCGAACCGAATCCTAATCCTAATTTGCATATGCAAATTAGCGCCGGAAAGGGAAATCTTGTGACTTTTTGTCACAAAACAAGGAAGTAAAAAATGTTTTCCCCTTCCCACTCCTAATTTGCATATGCAAATTAGGATTCGGATTCGGTTCGGTATACGGCCGAATCTCTCGCAAAGGATTCAGGGGTTCGGCCGAATACAAAATTGTGGATTCGGTGCATCCCTAATATTTACACCAATATGCCTTCAGTCTGGCCTGCCTCATCCACCATTTAAAGGGAATTATACATTAAAGTATACATTAAAATAAACTTTCAGAATCACATAGACATTCATTTTGTAAAACAGTTTGTAGTTCATTCATTTTTAAATGTTCTTTGTGACAAGTGATATCTAGAAAACTAAAAGCAGAGTCTAAATTATTATGACTGGTATTTCTATTTATACCCTTCCCTAATTATTTTCCAATCTAGTATTCAAACTGCCTGGTTGCAAGGGTAACTGGGACCCTAAAAAACAGAGAGCTGCTAAACAAGTCAGTTAAGAACACAGTCTGCAACATACCAAGTGTTCATTTTATGAACACTACCCTTTTTAGGCCTCTGGGGGGAGACAGCTTCACAGTTTGTGTTTGAGCAAGAAAACTAGCAGAAAGATAACTGTCTGTTTCTATGCATAATCCCTGTGGCCTCCAACAGGCTTATGAGAACCTGTTATATATTATATTTATTTATCTTTCATAGCAAGCATATGGCTGCTATGAAAGAAAAGGCTATGAAAGAAACATTAAAATTTAAAGCTCCATAGAACTTACCCTTCACTCGCCATCTTTCTTCTGCAAAGCTTGATAGTGTCCTTCTTTCTTTCTGTTATACAACACAATTTTCCCCTCACTTTGCCTATGGGAACACCTGGTTGAGATTCCATGTGTAGGCTTAGCCCTTACTGATGTTGTTTTTCCAGCACTTTTGATACTGGAAATAAAAAAAAAATATACCTTTCTTAACTCCACCAGCTTTTTTTCCGACAACTGATTCATGTGCTTTGTGACTGGTCAGCTTTTTCCTCTTGTACTTGCTTGAGATTTCCTCCTACAGAAGAAAAAGAGCTAAATCAACTCAAAATAACCAAAGAGCAAATACAGATGAATTTAAATATTTTATATTTAAGCAATGAAGTTGAGAGAATAACTTTAAGGGGATTTTTTAAATAAAGAAAGTCTGACCAAACTAGAATTCACGATTTACCCTTATTTATCAATAAAAAAACGGCGCAAAAAATCAACAATTTTTTGGATCTTCGCATGAAAAATCCAATTTTTTTCTGATTTGACGCCCAAAAAGGTCAGAATTTTTCAGATTTGATGCTAAAAAAAGTCAGAATTTTTTGTGAAATAATCGGAAAAGGCCGAAATGTTGCACCAAACCCAGCGCAGACAATAATATCTTCAAATTGCAAATAGGAACTCTGCAATAGACTTCTAAAGGATCTTGACAGGTTGAAGAAGTTTTTAGCATTTGGTCTTTAATAAATACCCCCCTAAATGTGAATTTACTGTCACACAAACAAGAAATATATAAGGTTAAAGGCTAAAAACAATAAAAACATAAAATACATCACCTCCTTGAAGCTATACAAGACAGAAATTATTAGATTGTTATTGCTACTTTTTATTCCTCGTCTTTCTATTTAGGCCTCTCCTATATATATACAAATAAAAGAGTCCTCTGCACTCAACCCATTAACAATATATTTAAGACATTGAGACATTTTGTGCCTTAAGCTACTAAAAAATGCCTTACCCGTTAAACAAAACAGGGATTGTTTGTCCATATATTGCAATATATTAAACTGGCCAACTACATCAAAGTCATCCCATATCTGTCCAGTTCTACACTCAACTTGCAACTGATTCAGTAGGAATTCTATTGCTTCATTATACATTTTATAAAGGGACTAAGCTTTACCTGCAACTTACTTGCTGCTTTCAAAGTAAAACTCCCAAACATGGTTGGCCTTTTATCGTCTGCCACGAATCGAGGATTCGTACGATTTTGTTTGTGGAGAGTCCCGACATTTTTTGTCCGGCGGAGATCGGTCGTTTAGTCGATCGTACAGTTTAAAAGATTTCTGTCGGCTGCCGATAATATCTCTGCATGTATTGCCGATCGTACGATTTTCAGAGGGAGACTGTCACTAGCTTTTGTCGGACATAACTTTCGTACGATTGCTGTCAGGAGCAGAACATGGGGTGATCTGTTCTTTTCTACTTAGGGAACTGTTCCAAACCATTAAAAATCATTAAAAAAAATCTGCATATTTTTTAATTGATGTATATTGCAAAGTTGCGTTTACTTTTCAAAAAGCTTAAGTTATGTTTGTGTGGAGTTCCCCTTTAACAAAAGCCCTTGGCTCGACCCCAATCCCCTCAAAAAAAAAATTCTACACCTTCTGGCCATCGTGCAATGTGGCTCCACCCCCTTTTACTCCATGGCCTGCTCCTTTTAAGGCACGGTCCCAGGGTTGCCACCTGACCGATATTTTACCGGTTGAAGGTTGATCCCAATATTATTAATATGGAATAAAGATAAATATATAGGAAGGTCAGTGATCCCAATGTTATTAATAGGGAATAAAGATAAATATATAGGAAGGTCAGTGATCCCAATGTTATTAATAGGGAATAAAGATAAATATATAGGAAGGTCAGTGATCCCAATGTTATTAATAGGGAATAAAGATAAATATATAGGAAGGTCAGTGATCCCAATGTTATTAATAGGGAATAAAGATAAATATATAGGAAGGTCAGTGATCCCAATGTTATTAATAGGGAATAAAGATAAATATATAGGAAGGCCAGTGATCCCAATGTTATTAATAGGGAATAAAGATAAATATATAGGAAGGTCAGTGATCCCAATGTTATTAATAGGGAATAAAGATAAATATATAGGAAGGTCAGTGATCCCAATGTTATTAATAGGGAATAAAGATAAATATATAGGAAGGTCAGTGATCCCAATGTTATTAATAGGGAATAAAGATAAATATATAGGAAGGTCAGTGATCCCAATGTTATTAATAGGGAATAAAGATAAATATATAGGAAGGCAGGTATTTTTTTCCAGAAAAGGTGACAACCCTAATATCTCTGGTAGCTGCCAGAGTAGGGAGTGCAGTAAAATGATCAGCACTTATAGTTCCTTTGCTCCTGATACAGTGAATGCATTACTCAGAAATAGCTGCCATTAGTTTTCTGATTTAAATGATCATTGAACATAAGGGGCGGAACCATAATTGGCATCAATGTGTTTCCGGGGAACTGTTGATTGTGAGGCGCATGAAGCGCCTAGCAACCGCTCAACTTCCCATTCGAACATCAAACATTCGACGATACGATCAAATAAGGAGACAAGCGGGCAGTCGGGCAAAAATAAATCAAGCTAAAGACAAACGCATTCTTTATAAAAAATTCACCAGGTAGATTTTTTTCCTTTCCCCTCATTTCTACCGGCGCGCGGGAATCGGTCGAAAGTGCTGTGAGGAACTTTATGCCGTGTTCGCCCCGCCCACGTCACGTGCAGTTGGTGCAGAGCAAGGAGAGCAGAGTGGAGAGCAGTGTGTGAGTATAGAGAGTGTGAGATGCCTGTCCTTGAGATCATATTATTACTGTGTGACTGACTCTCTCTCTTGTCTCTATACAGATAGATATTGTCTATGAGCTAATACATGTCATTGCAATATACATTGCACAATACATTGGTTTATTATTATTATACTCTTCTGCCAAACATCAATCCCTGTGTTCCTCCACTGGGATCTCACATACTACTGAATGATGACATTGTGTATAGTTATATAATACACAAAAGCCATGAATATCCTGTAAATTATATCCTTATAAACGGTGAGTTCTGATGTCATCAGTTATAAACGGTGAGTTCTGATGTCATTTCTGTCACATGACTCACTGAAACGTGTGTATTATAATAAATAAAGTACCCCCAGTTGTAAAATATGAGGATATTAGAAGTTACCTCGGAGTTCCATGACCTGTATAAAAACACTCGGCCTTCGGCCTCGTACTTTTATATGGTCATGAAACTCCTCGGTAACTTATAATATCCTTATATTTTACAAGAGGGGGTACTTTATTCAGTATATAATCTACAGTCATTTTCCTATGGGACCAGACTGTACATTATATCCTTATAAACGGCGTGTTCTGACGTCAGAACGCGCCGTTTATAACAGGGGTCCCCGGCTGCCAAATTTGACGCCACACATACGAATTTGACTCCACACGTCCGAATTTGACGCCACTGCGTTTAATTTGGACGCCGGCGACCAGAATTGGACTCCGACCCCCCTCCCGACATTTCACACAAAATGTAGATTATAATGTACCCCCTACTGAAATTTATACAGATATTAGAAGTCACCTCGGAGTTATGTGACCTGTGGCCTCGTGCTTTTATATGGTCACATAACTCCGAGGTGACATCATATCTTTATAATACACAAAAGCCATGAATATCTTGTAAATTATATCCTTATAAACGGTGAGTTCTGATATCATCAGTTATAAACGGTGAGTTCTGATGTCATCAGTTATAAACGGTGAGTTCTGATGTCATTTCTGTCACATGACTCACTGAAACTTGTGTATTATAATAAATAAAGTACCCCCAGTTGCAAAATATGAGGATATTAGACGTAATCACGGAGTTCCATGACCTGTATAAAAACACTCAGCCTTCAGCTTTGTACTTTTATATGGTCATGAAACTCCTCGGTAACTTATAATATCCTTATAATTTACAAGAGGGGGTACTTTATTCACTATATAAATTACAGTAGGGGGTACTTTATTCACTATATATAATAGCCCTATTATCCCAGGAAGCACTGAGTGCATGTTGGCAAGGTCTATTATAGTGGTGCCATTTACACAAGTGTATTTTCATTATATTCTTTATAAAGTGATGTGTATATTGTTAAATGCAGTAAGTTGTGATTGGTTTTTATTTTCCAAGGTCATTGTGTCCCCTTACAAGAGCCGTATAGTATTAATGTATGTTCAGGGGCACTCACCTCAGACGGCAGCGCCTCCCTGGTTGCCAGGGGCGGCAAAAATGCCGCTCCTGGTAACTAAGAGACGAATTTCCGGTTTTCAACCCGGAAATTCGTCTGTTCTAGTGCAGAGCATGCAACTGCGCGACGTGGGAGGGGGGTGGCGGCGAAACAAAGCCCCCCCTCAGCTGGCAAAATGACCAGGATCGCCCCTGTGTATGTTTCTATCCTATTTGCCCTTAGAAACCCTGTTGCCTTCTCGGGGTGACACAAACAGTGATCATGCCTGTGTAGAGTCAGGCAAGGAAGTTGTCAGGAGAAAGAAAGAGGCTGCTCTCATGTTCTTCTGCTTAGGAAAGATTTGAGAAAGGTTTCTAATTTTATTCCTCACCAGAAGAACATCAGAGCAGCCTCTTTCTTTCTCCTGACAACTTCCTTGACTACTTGCTGGTCAGACTGGTGGGAAACTGACCAGCAGGTGGCGCTGTTGTAACAAAATTCATTCATATTAACAGCACATGTATCCCTTAATATCTTGGAATAAAGCTCCCCATAGACGCAAAGATTTCTCTTGCCGAACGACCGATTTTAGCGAAGTCCGACCAATCCTTTGAAATTATCGTGTGGTTAGTGGGATTCGAACAATCGTACATCTTACCTGTCAGGAAATTGATCGGCAAGGTTAAAAAATCTTTGTGGGTCCCAGTGCAATGTATCTATGTTTGAGGGCCAAGAAGGCAGCTCCCCTTTGTTTTCCTGCCAAATGTTGTCTTTTTAGTTGATGGACAATTCGTACGATCATTCCGAGATAATCGTGGTCTCACGATGAGGATCTGATCTTTTAAAAATCTCAACATCTATGGCCAGCTTTAAAAGGAAATAAATAATGAATGTCAAGTGCAAAAATTCTTAGAATAGAAATCTCATAAATTTTACGTTTACTTATTTTAAAGGTTTACTTAACCTTTAAAGGAATCAGCCAGTATGCAAGAGGTTAAAGGGGCAACCCTGTTTTATGATGACAATATATTTTCCCTATATTTTGTAGGAAAATACATATTTGTTATAAAGCATTAATGGGGTTGTTCACCATCCAAACACTTGTTTCAGTTCAGTTGTTTTCAGATTGTTCACCATGAACAAAGATATTTTTCAATTGCTTTCCATCTTTTATTTTTTACAATTCTCACAAAATTAAAGTTAAAATGTTCGTGTCTCTGGTGTTTGAGTCTGACAGCTCAATAATACAGATTCTGAACAGTTACAATTTGCTCCATTTAGTTGATACATTTCTCAGCAGCATCTCTGGAATATTAACAAATATTGTATCAATTCTAACAACTGCCTTTAATGAAACATTCTGCTCAGGAGGGACAAAGATAACAAATGTATCAACTAAATGTATCCATTTAAAATAGTTCAAGAGTCGGCGACCCCCCCTTTCAGAGCTGCTTTAGAAGGTGAAAATGGAAACTTTGCACTTAAATTTTAGAAAAACGGCGATAAATTTGAAATAGGTATGAAAAGTAATACTTTTCATAAAATGAAAGTCTTTATTTTTGATGAATCATCTAAAACCAACTGAACTGAAAAAAGTGTTTGAAGATGGGCAGCCCCTTTAACAGATTGTTTTTTTTTTTTGTTTTTTTTTTTACTATTCCTACCGCTGAAAAGATAGTTGAAACAAAGATAATGAACTTCACATAAAGAAACCCTTCCTTTAAGGGCAGACACACGTGGACATTAGGGGAGATTAGTCGGCCAGCGACAAATCGCATTCACTTCGGGCGACTAATCTCCCTGAACGGACTTCCCGCCGGCTAGAATCGAAATCGCCAGTGGGATGGCACTCGGAGCGCTTCGTTTTCCGAAGTGGCCTCACGAGAAAACTTTGGGCGACTTCGGAAAACAAAGCGATCCGAGTGCCATCACGCCGGCAATTTAGATTCTGCCCGATGGAAAGTAATTTGGGGGAGAATAGTTGCCCTGAAGAAGAGGTGGTTTGCCGATGGGCGATTAATCTCCCCGAATCTCCACGTGGGTGCCCTTACTAGCTGCTTGTTTGTGTTTACAGATAAGGAGGATTTCATTCTACAATCAGTTTAACTGGCAATTTGATTAATGTCTTTCACCTCCTGCCACTGTTTAGTTTAAGAGATAATTACAACATAGATGACTTTAATTATATCAACGTGAAGAAAGTATGTCCTACAAAAGCCCAACTCATTTTGAACCTTGAATCTGTTGGATTGCAATATGCATGGGTCATTAGTAAATGTGGCAATAAGAATTGAGCCTGGCACTAGCAGATTTACTGCAACATATTTATTTAACACACGGCATGTTTCGGACAATAGTCCTTTATCAAGTGGATACAACACAACCACCATACATTCTATTTAAGGATTATACCACACCCATATAATTAAGTACGTGGGAGGAGCCACTGCTATTGGAAGTATAGAGCCTAGCTCCCATGTAACAAAGATATAGTGTTATATATTTTCAATTGTGGTTCAGGTATCATAGTGTCACATATTATAAAGACATCAACACAAGTCCGTAAATAAAGCAAGTGAAGTAGCAATCCATCCTTTAAGTGTTCAATTGTTGTTTCCAACTTGGTGTATAGTCCAATCTATTGATAAAAAAGTCCAATGAACTTGGGGCATTAGCATGGATGGGAACGTGAACATGAAGAAACAAAGGAAGAAAAAATCAACTTAAAACATTTAAAACATTTGTTACTTCCTGGTACTGCCCATAGGGCCTACCACAAGGGAATCCATTGTATGTACCACAATATTATTCATGTAGATTCACATTTTAAAGCATAAATTGCTGCATCAAACTTGTCTAGTTTAGACATTTGGAAGGATATATAAAAGACTGCCTTAACTCATTTTAAGTTTCTTACCGCAATGTGGGTTCACTTAAATCACTATACAGTGCAGCTCTTATATTCTATCTGAAAGGGAAAGAAATAGCAATATGAGACCTGTATATACTTCACAAAAAAGGTGCAATACTCCAGTATTCATTTAACCCTATGGGGACCATACTATTAAGTCTCTTGATCCACACTGCTTCTCTCTGAAGGAGTAATTTCTTGATATCCCCTCCCCTTTGTGGTTTAGTAACCACCTCGAGGACCAGCCATTTCAATTGTGACTGATTGTGTTTATTCGAAAAGAAGTGTCGAGACACCGATGTATCAGTGGGGGTATTGGTGTTATAATTTCTAATGTCTGATTTATGTTCTTTTATTCTTTCTTTCACTGGGCGTATAGTTTGACCCACATACACCTTCCCACATGGGCATTTCAAGAGATACACTACGCCTGCTGTTAGACAGGTAGCGTAGTGTTTCAGTTTAATTTTGTTTCCTTTCATGGGGTGGCAGATTGACTCTCCCCTTATTACAGAGGAGCAACATACACACCCCAGACAAGGAAACGTACCTTTTTTCTCCAAACCTTGGAATAAGATCGTCTGTCTTGTCTCTTTTTTGGGTTCTGCTGTACACAGATGGTCCCTAATGGTGAGTCCTTTTCTATAACAAAATAGAGGTGGATCTATACAAAATTTTTGAAGTTGTTTATCCCCTTGTAAAATTGGCCAAAACCTTTTAATTACTTTCTCAACTTGGTCACTTTTGTGATGGTATAGACTTACAAAAGGTGTCCTATTGTTTTTATTGGCCGCCTTAGACCCTTGTAAAAGAGAAGTTCTTGGGATCCTTCCAACCTCTGCAGCTGTTTTGTGGAGGGTGCATCTACTATAACCTTTTGTGCAAAACCTATTTATCAAGCCTTCTGCCGCTTCCCAGTATTTTGCATCGTCCGATGCAATTCTGCGTGCTCTTAGGAATTGCCCTTTTGGGATCCCTGTGATGCATTTTCTACTATGGAAACTGGAGCAATTAAGGAGGCTATTTCTATCAGTGGCCTTCCGATATAAGTTTGTAATTATTGACCCATTTTCCATAGTTAAACTCACATCAAGGAAATTCAAAGTTCGTTTGGATATTTCGGTGGTGAATTTGACTGTTGGATGGCTCTCATTTGCTTCATTCACCATTTCGTTAAATAATGTTATGTCCCCTTTCCAAACCACCAGAATATCGTCCATATAGCGTAGATATAATTGTATGTGATTTTTATAACGATGGTTCAGGAAAAGCTCCTGTTCAAGCTTATGGACAAACAGATTTGCAAAGGAGGGGGCCACCGCTGCCCCCATTGACGTGCCTTGGCACTGCCAAAAGAACTCCTTTTCAAATCGGAAATAATTCCTTTTTAAAACAAGGGTTAGACAGTCTAACAAGAAATATATAAATTTGTGTGGGAGGGTTGTACTGAGTAGGGCCTCTTCTACACATACAATTCCCTCATCTTGGGGGATCGAGGTATACAGGCTAACTATGTCAATACTACATAGTGTAATATCGTCTCCCATATTGTCCAACTCACTCAATTTTTTTAGCAGATCATTTGTGTCTAGTAAACAGCATGGTATATTTTTGACCAATGGTTGTAAATATTGATCAATATACTTAGCCAAAGGCTCTAGTACTGAGCCGTTACCAGACACAATTGGCCTCCCTGGTGGATTCACTAGGGATTTGTGTATTTTTGGTAGGAGATACAGAACAGGTGTACGTGGGTGTTCAATACACAAGGCTTCTTTTGTTACATTAGTTATCACATTATTCATACAGGCATCATGCACTACTTCATATATTTATTTTTGAATCTCAAACACAGGGTCATTTTGTATTAATTTATAGTGACCAGGAACCTGTAGTTGTTTTTGAGCCTCTGCAATATACATATCTTTATTCATAACCACAACAGCTCCCCCCTTATCTGCTTTTTTAATTATGATAGTGTCATTATTTTGGAGGGATTTCAATGCTGATTTCTCATCTTTAGTAAGGTTATTCACATGTCTCCCCTGTTTCTCCCATAATTCTCCCACAGTTGAAGTTACCACTTTCTCAAAGGCTGTTAGAGAGTCATTATGTATAGTTGGTATAAAGTTACTTTTCTTTCTTATCCCTCTATGCATTTCTACATTTTCTACAGATTCGCCAAAACACATCTTTAATTTTAATGCTCTTATAAATTTTTGAAAGTCTATCTCCCACTCTAAAAAGTCACTATTATAAGTGGGGACATAGCATAAGCCTTTATTAAGCAGCGATAGCTCAGCTGGAGTCAGTATGTATGTTGAAATATTAATAACCAAATTGGTTACCTCTGTTTGTTGCGGCTGGGATATCTCTCCCGATATGTTGCTGCCTTTGAATCTTGTTTTTTGTGCTTTTTTGCTCCGGATTTGCCCAGTCTCTCTTGCTCCAAAAAATGACTTGAAGAGGCTGTACTATCCTCGCTGCTGTAGCGATCATGCACTTGGCTCAAGCTTGTCACGCTTGAATCTGTTGAGTGATCCCTGGAGGTGCTTACGTCCCCTCTGTTTCCTTGGTAAGTATATCTATGTTGCCTCCAACCTGATGTGCGTAGGCGTCCTCTCTGTCTCCGGTTTTCCTCCCGCCAACTGTACACACGATCCTGCTGGTAATCGAGCGCGTCTCGCTCAAACTTGGCTGCCTTCCGCGCTGTAATGGCGTCTCTCTGTTTCTGCAGCGTCTCAGCTTGTTCTCTCAGTATCGCTTCTGCTTGCTCCGCCCCCTTTGAACTTACAACTTTATCTTTTAACACGGAGACATTTTTCCTTATAACAGACACTTTTTCATGCAGTCTCTCGATAGTAAGTGTCATTAGGTCACGGCTGCATTTATTGCAAATCTCTTGCCAGCGTCTAATTAGTACAGGATCTTCTGCACACAGATTTGGCTGGATGGGTACTCTCAAACCTCGTGGTATTCTTCTGGCTTTAACATATTGTGCCAGGGACATCAGGTGGAGGTTAAGGCTTAATTCCTTCTTCTGTTGGAAATAGAGTTCTTTGGTTACATCATCAGGGGGTGCAGTGTTCTGTGAAAATTGTAGGTCCTCTATTCCTTCCAATATTTTGGTAATTTCACTTTCGCTATAAGCGAATGTTGATGCAGACTGACTTGCCACACTTACGTTTGCTTCAGTGGTCATGTCTTTACTCACAGGCTGGTTCCAGTTGGACTTGAATTGCACAAAAGGTGAGTGTCCTGGTTCCAATAAAGCCTTCAGCGTGCCTTCAGCTCAGCCTAAGTCCATGTAAGGCTTGTAATATAGCAATAAGAATTGAGCCTGGCACTAGCAGATTTACTGCAACATATTTATTTAACACACGACATGTTTCGGACAATAGTCCTTTATCAAGTGGATACAACACAACCACCATACATTCTATTTAAGGATTATACCACCCATATAATTAAGTACGTGGGAGGAGCCACTGCTATTGGAAGTATAGAGCCTAGCTCCCATGTAACAAAGATATAGTGTTATATATTTTCAATTGTGGTTCAGGTATCATAGTGTCACATATTATAAAGACATCAACACAAGTCCGTAAATAAAGCAAGTGAAGTAGCAATCCATCCTTTAAGTGTTCAATTGTTGTTTCCAACTTGGTGTATAGTCCAATCTATTGATAAAAAAGTCCAATGAACTTGGGGCATTAGCATGGATGGGAACGTGAACATGAAGAAACAAAGGAAGAAAAAATCAACTTAAAACATTTAAAACATTTGTTACTTCCTGGTACTGCCCATAGGGCCTACCACAAGGGAATCCATTGTATGTACCACAATATTATTCATGTAGATTCACATTTTAAAGCATAAATTGCTGCATCAAACTTGTCTAGTTTAGACATTTGGAAGGATATATAAAAGACTGCCTTAACTCATTTTAAGTTTCTTACCGCAATGTGGGTTCACTTAAATCACTATACAGTGCAGCTCTTATATTCTATCTGAAAGGGAAAGAAATAGCAATATGAGACCTGTATATACTTCACAAAAAAGGTGCAATACTCCAGTATTCATTTAACCCTATGGGGACCATACTATTAAGTCTCTTGATCCACACTGCTTCTCTCTGAAGGAGTAATTTCTTGATATCCCCTCCCCTTTGTGGTTTAGTAACCACCTCGAGGACCAGCCATTTCAATTGTGACTGATTGTGTTTATTCGAAAAGAAGTGTCGAGACACCGATGTATCAGTGGGGATTTCATTCTACAATCAGTTTAACTGGCAATTTGATTAATGTCTTTCACCTCCTGCCACTGTTTAGTTTAAGAGATAATTACAACATAGATGACTTTAATTATATCAACGTGAAGAAAGTATGTCCTACAAAAGCCCAACTCATTTTGAACCTTGAATCTGTTGGATTGCAATATGCATGGGTCATTAGTAAATGTGGATTGCAGTGTCTTGTGGGCAGTAAACATCAACCTCCCCCAATAGGATCTTCAGAGGGGAACTGTTGGCATGATAAAATTAAATGTAATTCTAATCATTTTCCTGAAATACATTCAATGTCCGTGTTTCAGTAATTACGACTGAAAGCAGTACTTGTTCCTATTATCTGCACTGCTGGTTCTGACTCTAGAACCAATTTTCTAAGATATAAAATATTTTTTTTTACAGGTAACTGGTCTTGAAGCTAGCAACAGTTATGGCAGCACAAATGTCAGAATCTGATCAGATCAAACAGGTAAAAGCTTTCTGCATATGTTTTAGTATGGGCTTCAATCGTTTTAAGTGATATTAAAGGAGAAGGAAAGGCTAAAATTAAGTAAGCTTTATCAGAAAGATCTATATAAATACACCAGTAAACCCTCAAAGTAATGCTGCTCTGAGTCCTCTGTCAAAAGAAACATCACATTTCTTTCCTTCTATTGTGTACTCATGGGCTTCTCTATCAGACTTCCTGTTTTCAGCTTAAAGGGGTGGTTCACCTTTTAAGTAACTTTTAGTATGTTATAGAACGACCAATTCTAAGCAACGTTTCAATTGGTTTTCATTATTTATTTTTTATAGTTATTTGTCGTTTTCTTCTGATTCTTTGCAGCTTTCAAATGGGCGTCGCTGACCCCTTCTAAACAAACAAATGCTCTGTAAGGCTACAAATGTATTGTTATTGTTACTTTTTATTACTGATCCTTCTATTCAGGCTTCTCCTATTCATATTCCAGTCCCTTATTCAAATCAATGCATGGTTGCTAGGGGAATTTGGGCCCTAGTTATCACATTGCTTAAAATGCAAATTGAAGAGCTGCTGAATAAAAAGCGAAATAACTCAAAAATCTTTGATAATAAAAAAATAAATCAAATTGCAAATTATCTCAGAATATCACTCTCTACATCAGTGATCCCCAACCAGTAGCTCGTGAGCAACATGTTGCTCCCCAAACCCTTGGATGTTGCTCTCAGTGGCCTAAATGTAAGTGCTCATTTTTTAATTCTTGGCTTGGAGGCAAGTTTTGATTGCATAAAAAACAGATGTACTACTAAACAGCCTCCTGTAGACTGCCAGTCCACATAGGAGCTACCAATAGCCAATCATAGCCTTATTTGGCTCCATCCAGGAACAATTTGTAATGCTTGTGTTGCTCCCCAACTCTTTTTACATTTGAATGTTGCTCACGGGCAAAAAAGGTTGGGGATCCCTGCTCTACATCATACTAAAAGTTATCTCAAAGGTGAACAACCCCTTTAAACCTCCTTACCCCGGGCGTGAGCATGCTCAGTTTGCTCCTCTTCTCCTCCCCCTTCTCTGCTGTAATCTGAGCCCAGAGCTATAAGTGAGCAGGAAAAGACTCAGACAGGAAGTGATGTCACACCAAGCTAACATGGCAGCTGCTATTCTTAACAAACAGAGAGAGCTTCTTACTCAGGTATGGTAAAGCATTCTACAGAATAAATATAGCATTCTAGCTTGCACTATTGACAATAAACTGCTTCGGTAGCTTTCCTTCTCCTTTAAGTTCCAAGGCCTTCTGTTCAATTGCTGCTGCAGTACACTCTTTCTATTCTGGCTGCTGCTTTGGATGCAAACATTTAATAGGCTGTTGTGCAGTTGTAAATACCATCTCCAGCCTATCAGATCTTAACCGCCCAATATCAAGGTTGCTTGCTTAGTCCAACAGCCTGAGGAAAAGGTGTACTGAGGAACACCATCGGCAAGTAACAGAGGTAAGGGCGCAAGCATTTTGGCAACATAAACTGTCACGTTTCTATAGAGACGTCACTACAGACTCCCTTTTATAGTATAGTTTACTGTAGAGATAAATGCATGTTCTTTTATTAGTGGTGGTCATTCATTTTTATATTTCTGTCAATAGTTCAAAGAATTTCTTGGGACGTATAATAAACTGACAGAAAACTGTTTCCTGGATTGCGTGAAGGACTTCACAACGAGAGAAGTGAAGGCAGAAGAGGTATGTTTCACATTATGCTCTTAACTGATCAAGGAGAGAGTTTAGTGGGAACAAGCCATGGGGAAGAGAGCAGCCTTGTATCCTTACACAATATTATCCACGCAAATGTGTGATACAATTTAATGGAAGTTTATTATGAACCACTGTGACAAAAAGACACAAACTCCCACTGTACATGAAGAGAATGGCATGTAATTATTGTCTAATAAACCGAGGTTTTAAGGTTTTGCTCACCTTTTTAGTTTGTGTTGAGGTAACGGATACATTTCCATGTCTGCAAAAGCCGTTATGATTTGTCATCTGTATTATTATACATAATCACATGCATTTCTGTATTTGAAAGAACATACCATGCCTCCTTATCCATGTGTTCTATTTCCAGGTATGCCTGGTGCAGCAGTAAAGCAGAGTGTATATTAGGGATGCACTGAATCCAGGATTCGGTCCGGGATTCGGCCGAACCAAATTATAATTAGAATATGCAAATTAGGGGTGGGAACAGAAATAAGTGGCTTTTTGTCACAAAACAAGAAAGTAAAAAATGTTTCCTACCCCTAATTAACATATGCAAATTAGGATTAGGATTGGGTACGGTTGCCGGACAAATCTTTCACGAAGGATTCAGGGGTTTGGCTGAATCCAAAATAGTGGATTCGGTGCATCCCTAGTGTATATGCACAATATGTCTGTTGCTGTAGTGTAGCTGCTTTTTATGTTTATATATAACCTGCCTAACTGCCAGCGCCGATTCTAATGAAGATGCCGCCTGAGGCGGCTCCTTAAATGCCGCCCCTCCCCTCGCAGAAACATTAGTGCGGAGAGCGCAACTGCGCTCTCTCGCACTAGTAAAGCCGAATTTCCGGTTTCAAAACCGGAAATTCGGCTCTTTAAAGTGACAGGAGCGGCTTTTTGCCGCCCCTGGAAACTCATCTGGCGCTGCCGCCTGAGGCGAGCGCCTCAGCTCGCCTCATTGGCGGAGCGCACCTGCTAACTGCTAGTTGATCCAGAGGAAGGCAAAGAAACCCTTCTAAAGCCTCTCCAATTTTGGAGGAATCCTTCCTGTCTTGGACCAGTCCCTGAATCAACTTGTACTATGAGCTACTGACACTCTAAAACTGAGGATCTGCTGCACTTTGTAACAAGTTATACCACATCTACAGTCAGGGGGGTACTGTTGGCCTAGGCCTGAAGGGGGGCCCCAGCTGTGCTACACTTTTCGAAATAGCCGGGTCCCCCTTCACAGCGCCGAAGCCATGCCGCATCGCCTCGCTTCTGCTAAAGTCAGTCGGTATAATTCCCAGCATTACGACTTCAATGCACAGTCCCAGGCGCACTCGATGATGTCACAGCCTGATGCGTTTCGTCTTTCTTTAAAAAAAAACAAAATTCCCAAATTGATATGTTTTTTGCATCCCTGCTAAATAAAACTTTTTGTTTGAGTTTCTGCAGTCCAAGTCAACTGAAATCTGACGTGAATTCACACATCTAATTCCCTATTTTGATAGATCTCCCATAAGGCAGTGACCTCTCCAAATGGAAGACAAGCTTTAATCTTGTGGTGATTTCAAGCCTCTCAGTGAGCTCACACAGGCAACTTTCTTGTGTCTTTCCCCCAGACTGAAACATAAAGGTCCATTCAGCAGGGATCAAAGAAACATATATCAATTTGTGACAGTTTTCTTGAAGAAGGTCAGAAGACGAAACGCGTCAGGCTGTGATGTCATCGGATTGCGCCTGGGACTGTGCATCGCGGCTGGAACGCCGGCAATTGTACCGACTGACTTTAGCGGGTCCAGAACGCTGGCATTGCGGTGACTCTTTTTATGCGATTTTAAGCTGGTTAACATGTGAGTGTAACTTTTAAATGGATAATCTTAAATAAAAAGCGTTTTACACTATTTTAAGTAAATTTTTCAAAACTACTGGTGGTTGAAAATTGGAGAGAGAGAAATATAACAAGGCTTGCAGTATATACATCTTTGCAGACTAGGATCCTTTGCATAAAAACCCTGATACATTTGTGTGTTCAGGAAACATTAATGTACAACCTGACCAGAAGGAGTGCAATGATGCACAAGTCCCAGTCACGTCACTTATCTGGATGAGAGTGAAATCTTATTGGCTACTATATGAGTTAGTGATGTGTGGGTCAGGCTATTCCCGACCCACACCCGCCCACAACCTGACCTCCCATTGCCCGAGCCTGACTTCCGAGCCTCTGCTATAGACCCGCCGATGATGTCACAAAAGGGGCGGGGCAAGAGGTGCGTCTATAAAAACTCAACCTGGAAGCCGGCATTTCGGGTGGGTTCGGGCTGACCTCGTATGATCCCGGAAAGGAGCGTGCAAGGTCGGAACCAAACCCGCCCGACCCAGGGGTATCTGGTCGGACCGCACATCACTAATATAAATAACCTTCACTGTTGCATTGGATGACAAACATTGCCTTTCAGTTCTTTGGTTTTATCTATTGTTTTTCTTTTCACGTTTGCATCCTTAGATTACCTGCTCAGAACACTGTCTACAAAAGTATTTGAAAATGACCCAGAGGATATCGATGAGATTTCAGGAGTACCACATACAACAGAACGAAGCTTTAGCTGCTAAAGCCGGACTTCTTGGTCAGCCCAGATAGATAAGTGGAATGAACCCTATGAGCTTGTAAAGATTGGAAGAGCTTGTTGCCCTGCAAGACAAAGATACAGCCGAGTCTTATGGGCGTGTCTGTCCTCCATACTGCAATGGCAGCTTTGTGCAATTAAAGGAATGGAGTAAACTTGAGTCAGCAGGGATCAGCTATTTTTCAGGTGACACACATATAAATTCCCACCTGTTGAGATTTAAAATACTTTTGTAATAAACTGTTTAAAAACATTAATGTATCTTAATCTGACTAAATGTTAAAATGCAAACCGTCCATTACATTGCTCAGGGAATTAGATTGGTTTTAAAAGAAATTAAAAGAAATGTTTTATATTTTTTTTTCTTTCTTGGAAATGTCATGTTTCACCTTTTGTTAATGCCCAAAAAGTGCTGATGGGGTGTTAGGTATAAACCTAAGGATGAGAACCGGCAGTGGGAGCCATTGAAATTCATGCCCTACACTCACCACCACCACAGGTTACAACAAAGCTTCTCATTGTAGTCTATTTTACCATATAGTCAGTGTTAGAGTCCTGCAGCGGGTCGGGTACCTGCGGGTTACCCGCAAAAAAAGCGGGCACGTTGCGGAACGAGGGGAGGATTTTCAGGTGCGGGTCTGCAGGTCGCAGGTTGGGTTGCGGGTCTCACCTAAATATCTTTTGTAACATTGCCTATATTTTACTCCTTTTAAAGTTTTACGTCCACTTTTGATGACGTCACTTCCGGTTTGAACTTGAAAGCTGCTCAGTCCCAAAATGCTTTTTTTACAAACAGGTTGCTACTTAATCTATCAATTCAATGTAGCTGTTGAGCCCCAAACTTTGAAATGCTCACCCCGTAAATACTGTGACCTGGGTGTATGAACCCCAGGTCCGGCGCTCGTGAATTATTGAATTTTCAAATGCTAACAAACCCCCAGAAAAATACCAGACTTATGTTCCACAGGTAGCACAGGTCGGACTGGCCTGCTGTGGCCCCGGGAAAAAACCCGATGGGCCCCAGCTTTGGTGGGCCCCTAGGATGTTGTTCATAATAATTTGGCAAGATCTTGATAATAAACGCTGTATCAGCCAGTCCTTCGGGGCCCCATTATGTTCAGAAGAGCACCGAATTGGTCAGTGATTAGGGAGGGGCCCACTGCTGCCCACAAGGTGCACGAGGAGCTGTATTCTGAAGAAAAAGGGGATAGTGAGAGATACACAGATAAAACGTGTATTGAAGAATAGTAAATGTTAGAACAATATGTAAAAATAGAAAGAAATGCTGGAAAAATAGATAACAAAAGAGTAGAGAAAGACACAGATGTGTAAGACAATGGATAGAAAAGCAGAACAGGGAACAAACATATAAGGTAAGTAGTATGTTGCTTTTACAAATGCTATAATTCTATATACAGGTATGGGTCCCATTATCCGGAAACCAATTATCCAGAAAGCTCCTAATTATGGAAAGGCCTTCTCCCATAAACTCAATTCTATCCAAAAAAAAAAAAATCTAAATTTTTTAAAAATGATTTCCTTTTTCTGTGTAATAATAAAACAGTCGCTTGTACTTGATCCCAACTGAGATATAATTAATCCTTATTGGAGGCAAATCCAATTTGCGCCCAGGGGGTTTCCTTCTCCTTTAAGGTGGCCATACACAGGCCGATAAAAGCTGCAGACAGACTGTGCCGGCAGCTTATTGGCCCGTGTATGGGGCCCCCGACGGGCTTCACCGATCGATCGGATGGGACAAAAAATCCAGTCGGATCGCGGCCGCATCTGTTCGTTGATGCAGTCCCGCGATCCGACCGCCCATTACTATTCGTTAGGATGGGCCCACGATCGTATCAGCCCGATATTGCCCACCTCCAGGTGGGCATATCGGGGAGAGATCCGCTCGTTTGGCGACAACGTCAAACGAGTGGATCTCTCTGTGTATGGCCACCTTTAAGTTCCTCGTGATTGGCAGGAGATCCATATAGTGTCAGCTGTTTGAATGTGTTGTCTTATAGTTGCAGTCACAGTTCAGGTCTCCTTGCTGCTTAGACAGCAACCACTGTATAGTTTCTTGGTTCTCATGTATATAATATAAGTGATATATCTTATAAATATAACGCATGCCTCTGTATAATGTACTATTAGGTGCCAGTATCCACTGCCTCTCACTAGGCACAATTTGCTCGGGGTGCCAGAATCTTTTGAATCTAATTTTATATAATGCTCTATATCAGTGATCCCCAACCAGTAGCTCGTGAGTAACATGTTGCTCTCCGACCCCTTGGATGTTGCTTTCAGGTGCTTATTTTTGAATCCCAAGCTTGAAAGCAAGTTTAAATTGCATAAAAACTAAGTATAGTGCCAAGTAGAGCCTCCTGTAGCTGCCAGTCCACATAGGGGCCACCACATAGCCAATCACAGCCCTTATTTGGCACCCTAAGGGACTTTTTCATGCTTGTGCTGCTCCCCAACTCTTTTTACATTTGAATGTGGCTCACAGGTATAAAAAAAAAGGTTGGGGACTCCTGCTCTATATAATGTGCTTGGGTGTGATTATTCAGTCTAACTGTGTATAATATACTTGGGGTGCCAGTTGTTACCTTACAGTATTACTTCCGACTGTGTATCGTGTTTCTGACATGTCTGGGGACTGAGGTCAATGTCTCTCTACATTTACTGCAGTGATTTCTGGGATTATTGCTGATCATCTATTTTCTAAGGTGATTATTGGCATTTCTGGGGTTAATCACTTTTCCAATGATGTCATTATTTTTAATTTGATTTAATTCAATTTGTGGCCCACATTACCGCCCATTCATTCCAAAAATCCTAACTAAAAACATCATTTGGTGACTGCTGACATTAAAAAATAGATGTGCATTAGATGCTTTAGTTGCAGACGATCCTTTTGTTTTGTGCTGGAATCTGGTTTAACAAGCCGCTCTTACATTTTATGGTCCAGAACTTTCCCAATCATCGGATACCGCTGTGGGGGGGTTGGTGCGGGCCCTTGACTTGTCCTGGTGGACCCCAGTCCGACACTGGCTCTAATACATCTTCTAGGCAAAAGGAGCCCCCCTATAAGATATATTGGATCTAACTGTCAATGAATATCTGACACCCAACTGCTGCATGAAGAGAGAATGAAGAGAAACAGATGCTGAGAGAGGGATAGTGAAGATAATAGGGATGCACCGAATCCACTTTTTTGGATTCGGCCGAACCCCCGAATCCTTCGTGAAAGATTCGGCCGAATACCGAACCCTAATTTGCATATGGGACATTTTTTACTTCCTTGTTTTCTGACAAAAAGTCACACAATTTCCTTCCCGCCCCTAATTTGCATATGCAAATTAGGATTCGGTTCGGCTGGGCAGAAAGATTCAGCCAAATCCGAATCCTGCTGAAAAAGGCCGAATCCTGAACCGAATCCTGGATTCGGTGCATCCCTAGAAGATAAACTTGATTATTTCAGAAACAATACAGAATATTTAATTGATTGTATTTAGAAAGTTTCATATTTCAGTATGCTGAAGCCGATGTTACATTTTCGTGATAGTTCCCCTTTACGTTTGTTGTAAAGTATATGTGGCAGAATGAATATACAATTGCTAACATTTGTTGCTGAATCCCAGACATTCCCAACCTGTGTGGCTGCCTTCACTCTACTCCCCAAGTGCAAGACTTAAAGGAGAAACAAACCCGTAACATAAAAAACCCTACCCCCCTACAATTTTAAAACCGCGCCGTGGACTGTGCTGAAAAAACACAGCTTGCTTTACAGCTGCTGGTCACAGTTTCACTGTGTACTGTACAAACGTATATGGATGAAATGACAATACTCACTCTTGACTCTATTGACTGCAATACAAATATCATGTAGTGTTGGCCTGCACTGGTAAAACTGGTGTGTTTGCTTCAGAAACACTACTATAGTTCATATAAACAAGCTGCTGTGTAGCCATGGGGGCAGTCATTCAAGCACAGGATACACAGTAGATAACAGATAAGTACTACTATAGTTTATATAAACAAGCTGCTGTGTAGCCATGGGGGCAGCCTATTGCGGCATATGTTATATAACAGATAAGCTCTGTAGAACATAATGGAGTTATCCTGTTATCCACTATTTAACCTGTGCCATATAGTCTTTTCTCAATTTCCACCATTGCTACACAGCAGCTTGTTTATATAAACTATAGTAGTGTTTCTGAAGCAAACACATCTGTTTTACCAGTGCAGGGCAACACTGCATTATATTTTCATTACTTTAAAACACTTAAAGGGGTGGTTCACCTTCAAACAATCAGTTGTTTTCAGACAGATCACCTTTTCCAATTACTTTCTATTTTGTATGTGTCACCGTTTTTCTAAAATTGAAGTTTAAAGTGTTATTTTTCACCTTCTGAACAGCTCTGGGAGGGGTCGCAGACCCTGAAACTGTTCTAAATTGATACATTTAGTTGATACATTCCTTATCTGTGTCCCTGCTGAGCAGAATCTCTGGGTTTCATTACAGGCAGCTGTTAGACTTGATACAATAGTTGCTGATACTCCAGAGATGCTGCTGAGAAATGGATCAACTAAATGTTGCAAAATTGTAACAGTTCAGAGTCTGCACCTGAATTACTGAGCTGTCAGACTCAAACACCAGAGACACCAACATTCAACTTTACACTTAGATTTTGGAAAAACAGTAAAAAATAAATAATGGAAAGTAATTGAAAAAAAGTCTTTATTTCTGGGGAACAATCTAAAAACAACTGAATTGAAAAAAGTGTTTGGAAGGTGAACAACCCCTTTAAGTTTTTTTGGTGTTCCTGTTCCTTTAACAGGAGACTAATGATTTCAAGCAGGAATCGACCTCCCCTGTACAGAACAAACAATAGGATATAGCGGCATTACCTGCGTGTCTAGTTATTAAAGGGATCCTGTCATTGGAAAACATGTTTTTTTCAAAATGAATCAGTTAATAGAGCTGCTCCAGCAGAATTCTGCACTGAAATCCATTTCTCAAAAGAGCAAACATGTGACTGGTGCCTGCACTTTAGGAGAGAAATGCTTTCTGGCAGGCTGCTGTTTTTCCTTCTCAATGTAACTGAATGTGTCTCAGTGGGACATGGGTTTTTACTATTGAGTGTTGTTCTTAGATCTACCAGGCAGCTGTTATCTTGTGTTAGGGAACTGTTATCTGGTTACCTTCCCATTGTTCTTTTGTTTGGCTGCTGGGGGGGAAGGGAGGGGGTGATATCACTCCAACTTGCAGTACAGCAGTAAAGAGTGATTGAAGTTTATCAGAGCACAAGTCACATGACTTGGGGCAGCTGGGAAATTGACAATATGTCTAGCCCCATGTCAGATTTCAAAATGAAATATAAAAAAATCTGTTTGCTCTTTTGAGAAATGGATTTCAGTGCAGAATTCTGCTGGAGCAGCACTATTAACGGATTCATTTTGAAAAAAATTTTTTTTCCCATGACAGTATCCCTTTAAGCAACACAAAGAGATATTCATGTCAAATATTTCATTTCATAAAGTGGATTTACTGTTCAGTGTTTGTTTCAATGCGATACAAATACACTTGAATCAAAGTGATGGACGATGTTTAGTTAAAAGAGGGAAAACAAAACCAAAAAACAATGAATAGTAGAAATAAAGCTGCTTGAAACCATTGCCTTTATTTATGCTCCTAGCGGAGCGCTCTGTACATACACAACTCTGCGTTGCTTCAGAAAGACAGAAAAAAAGTGCATTTTACAGGAGTACTTTTTCTTTAACCCCCCTTTGGCAGCCAAGGAGTTAAATACTCTGTGTGTACGCATTAACAATGCAGCAAAATAAAATACATGGATTTGTTTAGTAATGTTGCCCCTTGCTAGAGTTTAAAGGGATCCTGTCATGGGAAAACATGTTTTTTTCAAAAAAAGTAAAGAGTGATTGAAGTTTATCAGAGCACAAGTCACATGACTGGGGGCAGCTGGGAAATTGACAATATGTCTAGCCCCATGTCAGATTTTTTTCAAAATTGAATATAAAAAAATCTGTTTGCTCTTTTGAGAAATGGATTTCAGTGCAGAATTCTGCTGGAGCAGCACTATTAACTGAGTCATTTTGAAAAAAAAAACAGTTTTTTCCCATGACAGTATCCCTTTAACTTTTAGCTCTTGTAAACTCAGTCTGATATACAGACATGGGGCGAGTATCACCCCGGATTAGGCAGACTAAAATTATCCTCATCATTGCCAGAAAGCGAAATTCATTTGTTGACCCTTCTGGCAGGAATGGGATAAATGGCGATTAATGTTTAACCAAACTGCAGTGCTTATATTGCCATATTCGTTAGTCTACAAAAAAAGATAGACTGGTAAAAAAAAAACCCTTTTTAAATGTACAAACACGAGTAAAAATTGCTTTAAAAAATCACTTTTGTACATGGATATGAAAAAAAAAATATTTTAAATACAGACTTCAGGATTATTTACAAAAATGTTATTTGCGCCCAGCAGTATAGGAACATGGAAACGGGCGTAGAAAGAGTTAAGTGGACAGAAATTTCCTGCAGGGTGTTTAAAGGGGTGGTTCACTTTTGAGTTAACCGTTGACATATGACGTAGAGAGGGATATTCTGAGACAATTTGCAAGTGGTTTTCATTTTTTATTATTTGTGGTTTTTGAGCCTTTTATTTAGCAGCTCTCCAGTTTGCAATTTCAGCCATCTGGTTGCTAGGGCCCAAATTCCCCTAGCAACCGTGCATTGATATGAATCAGAGACTGGAATATGACTAGGAGACTGAATAGAAAGACGAGTAATAAAAAGTAGCAATTAGGGATGATCAGCATGATTCAGATTCGCCCGAATCCTTCTGCCTAACCGAACTGAATATGCATATGCAAATTAGGGGCGGGGAGGGAAATTGCTTGACTTTTTGTCACAAAACTAGTAAAAAATGTTTTCCCCTTCCCACCCCTAATTTGCATATGCAAATTAGGATTCGGTTCGGTATTCGGCCCAATCGTTTCGGAAAGATTCGGGGGTTCGGCTGAATCCAAAATAGTGAATTTGGTGCATCCCTAGTAGCAATAACAATACATTTGTAGCCTTACAGAGCATTTGTTTTTAGACGGGGTCAGTGACCCCCATTTAAAAGCTGAAAAGAGTCAGAAGAAGAAGGCACATAATTAAAAAAACTATAGAAAAACCAATGAAGACCAACTGAAAAGTTGCTTAGAGTTGGCTAAAAGTTAACTTAAAGGTGAACCACCCGTTTAAAGGACTAGTAACAGCAAATTTTTTTTAATTTTTTTTTAGTATACATAAAAAAAACAAACAAATTAAACTTTAAAATCACAAAGTCTTTATTGCGCTCCACTTCAGAAAAGGGGACGATCCATTGTGCGGCGCTCAATTTCTCCTCCCTGGCTATCTCCTATAAGGAAGGCAGGGAGGGAGGATAAATCGAGCGATGCACGATGGATCACCTGATCACTTTTTGAAGACGAGCGCAAGTGGAGTTTCGGTAAGTTATTTCTTAAAGGGGTTGTTCACTGTTGAGATAACTGTTAGTACGATGTAGAGAGTGATATTCTGAACAATTGGTTTTGATTTTTTATTATTTGTGGTTTTTTAGTTATTTTGTTTTATATTCAGCAGCTCTCCAGTTTGCAATTTCAGCCATGTGGTTGCTAGGGTCCAAATTACCCTAGCAACCATGCATTGATTTTAATGGGAATATGGAATATTAATAGGGGAGGGTCTGAATAGAAAGATGAGTAATAAAAATTAGTTATAACAATATATTTGTAGCCTTACAGAGCATTTGCTTTTAGACCGGGTCAGTGACCCCCATTTGAAAGCTGGGAAGAGTTAGAAGAAGAAAGCAAATAATTCAAAAACTATACAAAATAAATAATGAAGACCAATTGAAAAGTTGCTTAGAACTGGCCATTCTATAACATACTAAAAGGTGAACTACCCCTTTGCGACTAAAAAGTTTAATTTGTCTTGTTGTATACGAACAAATTTTTATAACAAATTCTTTGATGTTACTGGTCTTTTAAAGGGATACTGTCATGGGTAAAAAAACATGTTTTATTCAAAACACATCAGTTAATAGTGCTGCTCCAGCAGAATTCTGCACTGAAATCCATTTCCTTAAAAGAGCAAACAGATTTTTTTATATTTCCTTCTGAAATTTGATATGGGTCTGGAAATATTGTCCGTTTCCCAGCTGCCCCCAATCATGTGACTTGTGCCTGCACTTTAGGATGGAACTACTTTCTGGCAGGCTGTTGTTTTTCCTACTTAATGTAACTGAATGTGTCTCAATGGGACCTGGATTTTACTATTGAGTGTTGTTCTTAGATCTACCAGGCAGCTGTTATCTTGTGTTAGGGAGCTGTTATCTGGTTACCTTCCCATTGTTCTGTTGTTAGGCTACTGGGGGGGAGGGGTGATATCACTCCAACTTGCAGTACAGCAGTAAACGGTGACTGAAGTTTATGAGAGCATAAGTCACATGACTGGGGGCAGCTGGGAAACGGACAATATATCTAGCCCCATGTGAAATTTTAAAATTGAATATAAAAAAATCTGTTTGCTCTTTTGAAAAATGGATTTCAGTGTAGAATTCTGCTGGAGTAGCACTATTAACTGATGCGTTTTGAAAAAAAACATGCTTTCCCATGACAGTATCCCTTTAAGTACAAAGACTGCCAAAGTTGAGGAATATGAGAAAAGCTTTTCAGTGTTGTAGAGCCAAGCGCCAAAAAAACAAAACAAAAAAAAAAAAAAACACTTTTTAAGAGCTACTGTGTTTGTATTGGTAGAGAACTAAGCTAGACCCTTCTCTTGTTTTTTTTTTTTTATTAATATTTTAAAAAATACATAAAAATACAACATCCAATGTTTGAATAAATATATTTAACAAGTCGCGAGATAATACCTTTTTACACAAAAAAAGGGAAAAAACAAAAAAAACAGCTTTAGAAATCTTGTTAAATAACTTCGTCGTTGTTATATATTTTCTTTTTGTCTTTTTTTTTTGTAACAAAATAAAAACTCTGAAAATTACATAGAAAAAAAAAAAAAGACAAAATATATTTGCCTTGGGAAGATAGTCCGCTGAAAACATCGACAATTCCACTGTAAACATTAAGAAACGTTTAAAATAGTTGCATAATCGTGTGCTCTGAGTTCCTGTAAAAAGTGGAAGACGTCTTTTGAATGTCGTTTTCAGCCGACTACGCGCACTCCCCTTTAAACAATGTGTTTTGTCTCACTTACAGCTTTAAAAATGGCCGCTGAATGCGTCGGCAGTTCTGCAGTATCGCAAGTGCTCCCAGAATTGAAGGCGAGATGGCGCCTGGATGGAATGCGCGGTTACTAGCAGTCGCTTCCCGGGTTGGTATCTATGGGGCGCGGGAGGAGTCTCATTCTTCAGTGTAGTCATGTGACCCACTCACTGCTAGTCTCCTATTATCCCTAAGAATCTTATTTGATAAGAATTAAAAGAATAGAACGGATGAGAAGAGAGTTCATTATGGCATTCAGCAGAGGATGATTCAAAAAGAAACACGTGGCAATGTGAGAGCGGTTAGAGTGCTTTGTGTGGTGTTATACTGGGGGGTATTTGTGTCCATGGCAGCACAGGAAGAGAAGACGGGCATCACCTGCACTCCAAAGCAACAGCGTTCTGTGGGGGAGAAGCGGACGAGGGGCTCATTCCTGTCTCCGACGATCCTGAAGACATTGAGGCTCCTGTATTGGACACTGGTGAGAGAAAACACAATTAAATTCAACTTAAAGGGGAGCCGTCACCCCAAAAAAATGATTCAAAATCCTATTTTATCACGTTAGTCGAGCAAAATGAACTTTAATTACACTGTATAAATTATCTGAATCCTGTTTCCTTCCATCTGGGAATTCATAATTATAGCAAGCAGGCAGCAGCCATTTTATGGACGCTGTTATTAAAGGAGAACTAAACCCTAAAAATTGCATATTTTTTATACTGAACTTATTGCACGAGGCTAAAGTTTGAGCTTGTCAATAGCAGCAATGATCCAGGACTTCAAACTTGTCACAGGGGGTCACCATCTTGGAAAGTGTCTGTGACACTCACATGCTCAGTGGGCTCTGATTGGATGTTGAGAAGCTAAGCTTAGGGCTCGTCACTAATTATCCAGCAGAAAATTAGCTTCCCCTGTAATATAAGCTGATGCTACAGGTTTGCTGATTATTAAATTCTGATGCTAATTGCACTGGTTTCTGTGCTGCCATGTAGTAATTATGTGTATTAATTACTAATCAGCCTTATATTGTGACATTTCTATTCTATGTGTACTGTATATTGTGAGTGGCTCCCTAAGCTCAGTAAGTGACAGCAGCACAGAGCATGTGCAGTGAATCCGCAGAAAAGAAGATGGGGAGCTACTGGGGCATCTTTGGAGACACAGATCTTTACTGCTAAAGGTTGTGGTTGCCTTGGGCTGGTACAGAAGCAAAAAACATCATGTACAACACTTCTAGCTACTTCTTTAGTTCTCCTTTAAGGCAAGCCTTGCATCATCTCAGACTCTTGTTTGTGCACCAGAATGGGGGACCTGATGTCCATCCCCATGTCCTGGCTACACAATTAAATTGTAAAGAGAACGGGGGAATGTGGGGAGAGCAGTGACATGTAGGAAGTGCTGAATGGAAAGTGAAAGTAATTGCCTAAGCTTCCAATAAGGATTAATTATATCTTAGTTGGGATCAAGTACAAGCTACTGTTTTATTATTACAGAGAAAAAGGAAATACATTCTAAAAATATTGCTTTAAATGGAGTCTATGAGAAGATGTTCTTCCCGTAATTTGGGGAGTTTCCAGCTAACGGATCCTATACCTGTACTACATTTGTAAATCGTGTTTACCTTCGTTTTCTTTTGGCTACTCGCTTACTGCACAGGACATTCCCTCTCTGCACATTTATAAAAGACTGAGAACCATCCTGCTTAGATCAGTTCCAAGGACTTCTACTAAATGTGTTTTATTATAGTTCACGTCTTACCTTCCCTGTCCTTCTTTTTTAACCGTTTTCGCCTTCTGTCAATTGTAGCCACTTCTGATTTCAAGGACATGTAATATTTCCTCATTTCCTGCAGCTTTTCTTGGAGGAAGATGATCTTCTCAGTGCCGCTCATGTTATCCAGCTCACCTAAGGAGAAACAAGATATGGTTGAGAAAGGAACATTCCTGTAGATCTAATGCTTCCAAACAGATAATTAGGGTAAAACTTCATAATTAGGGTAAAACTTCATAAGTGCCTTACAGCAGATTTTGTGGGTAACATTTTATGTGATCCTCCGTGCAACACCACAAGAGTTTGTAGGATGCTACAAAATCGGATTCCCCCCCCCCCAGGCTAGAATGTAAAGTTGATCAGATAAAGTCGGATGGAGTCCTGCAGCAGGTCGGGTACCCGCGGGTTAACCGCAAAAAAGCGGGCACCCTGCGGAATGATGGAAGGATTTTCAGGTGCGGATATAGATGCGGAAATTTCTTATCTTATAACATATTGTCTATATCTTAGTCCATTTAAAGTTTTACAAAACTTGTTTCTGTCCCCACTTTTGATGACGTCACGTCCGGTTTGCAGCACAGTCACTTCCTGTTTGATGGTGCTCGGCGGGTCACGGATAAGGCACTTGCGGGTCGGGTTGCAGATCAAAGTGGATAAATATGCGGGTTTGGGTATTAGAAATTGGTTCCGACTCTACTTCATGCTTTTACACCAGTCAATATATTTCAATTAAAAAAAAAAAAAAAAACATTTCAGACACCATCCGTTTTTATCTTGCCGGATGAAGACTTTTTGTATCCGTCCCATTCTATTCTGACCCATGTGACGTCACCCGACTTGTTAGATGCATTTTGACGATCCGACACTGTTCTACAAAAGCGCTTGTGGAGTTTTACCCTTAGGGTGAAATCATACAGAGCTACTTATAGCAGCTACTTGTCACGGCTACAAAACGCCAGAAAATTACACTGCCATAGACAATCCTGAGAATTGCCTCATAACATATATATACACACACTATACAATATATATGAAAAAGGGGAAAAAGCAAAGGTTACACAGTAGGTAACATATAAGCTCTGTAGTATACAATGGGATTCTTCAGAACTTATCTGTTCTCTACTGTGTATCCTGTGCTTGAATGGCTGCCCCCATGGCTACACAGCAGCTTGTTTATAAAAACTATAGTAGTACTTATCTGTTATCTACTGTGTATCCTGTGCTTGAATGGCTGCCCCCATGGCTACACAGCAGCTTGTTTATATAAACTATAGTAGTACTAATCTGTTATCTACTGTGTATCCTGTGCTTGAATGGCTGCCCCCATGGCTACACAGCAGCTTGTTTATATAAACTACAGTAGTACTTATCTGTTATCTACTGTGTATCCTGTGCTTGAATGGCTGCCCCCATGGCTACACAGCAGCTTGTTTATATAAACTATAGTAGTACTTATCTGTTATCTACTGTGTATCCTGTGCTTGAATGGCTGCCCCCATGGCTACACAGCAGCTTGTTTATATAAACTATAGTAGTACTAATCTGTTATCTACTGTGTATCCTGTGCTTGAATGGCTGCCCCCATGGCTACACAGCAGCTTGTTTATATAAACTATAGTAGTACTTATCTGTTATCTACTGTGTATCCTGTGCTTGAATGGCTGCCCCCATGGCTACACAGCAGCTTGTTTATATAAACTATAGTAGTACTTATCTGTTATCTACTGTGTATCCTGTGCTTGAATGGCTGCCCCCATGGCTACACAGCAGCTTGTTTATATAAACTATAGTAGTACTTATCTGTTATCTACTGTGTATCCTGTGCTTGAATGGCTGCCCCCATGGCTACACAGCAGCTTGTTTATATGAACTATAGTAGTACTTATCTGTTATCTACTGTGTATCCTGTGCTTGAATGGCTGCCCCCATGGCTACACAGCAGCTTGTTTATATAAACTACAGTAGTACTTATCTGTTATCTACTGTGTATCCTGTGCTTGAATGGCTGCCCCCATGGCTACACAGCAGCTTGTTTATATAAACTATAGTAGTACTTATCTGTTATCTACTGTGTATCCTGTGCTTGAATGGCTGCCCCCATGGCTACACAGCAGCTTGTTTATATAAACTATAGTAGTACTAATCTGTTATCTACTGTGTATCCTGTGCTTGAATGGCTGCCCCCATGGCTACACAGCAGCTTGTTTATATAAACTATAGTAGTACTTATCTGTTATCTACTGTGTATCCTGTGCTTGAATGGCTGCCCCCATGGCTACACAGCAGCTTGTTTATATGAACTATAGTAGTACTTATCTGTTATCTACTGTGTATCCTGTGCTTGAATGGCTGCCCCCATGGCTACACAGCAGCTTGTTTATATAAACTATAGTAGTACTTATCTGTTATCTACTGTGTATCCTGTGCTTGAATGGCTGCCCCCATGGCTACACAGCAGCTTGTTTATATGAACTATAGTAGTACTTATCTGTTATCTACTGTGTATCCTGTGCTTGAATGGCTGCCCCATGGCTACACAGCAGCTTGTTTATATAAACTATAGTAGTACTTATCTGTTATCTACTGTGTATCCTGTGCTTGTTCAGGCCTGTGGGTTTCAGGGCTGTAATACTTGCTCCAGATATAAGATGAATTGCATTTGACACTAGGATGTATTCATTCAGTGCAACAAACAACTAGACACTGCATTTAGATGGTAAATTGTTAAGATTTCAGCAAATAACTGGGGGCCTTGAGCTATTTTTGGAGCTGCCAGTTGTAATCAAAGAGAAGTTATTCCTATTGGCTTCCATCATGCTTTAAATGATTCCGGTGACAGATTAGAATGGTGAAAAAAAAAAAAAAAAGACGCATTCAATGATATATTACAGAATATAAGTCTTACTGAGCTGCAGCGTCCATTTGTACGCCCTGGGTGATGTATGCGGATGGTGTTTTTCTCGATGTTTCTCTTTTTCACCATCTTTATTATGAGGAGAGGTGATTCTGGCAGGAGATCTTATGATCTTGTGTGTTTTGGGAACACCCGGGTGTTTAATAGGAGTACATTTACTTGAGTCCAGTGTGGAAAGGTCTTCACTGTCACTGCTTTGCCCTGGCGACACATGAAAAGTATTAATGAAAAATACACCAAGAAATGTCCTCAGAGTTAAAGGGGTTGTTTACCTTTAAATTAACTATTAGTATGATGCACAGATGGATATTCGCAGAGAATTTGCAATTGGTTTTAATTTTTTATTATTTGTGGTTTTTGATTTATTTCGTTTTTTATTCAGCAGCTCTAAAGGTTGCAATTTCAGTCATCCGGTTGCTAGGGTTCAAATTACCCTAGCAACGGTGCACTGAGTTGAATAAAAGACTGGAATATGAATAGGAGAGGGACGGAATAGAAAGAAGAGAAATAAAAAGTAGCAATAACAATACATTTGTAGCCTTACAGAACATTTGTTTTTTTAAGATGGGGTCGGTGACCCTCATTTGATAGCTGGAAAGAGTCAGAAGAAGAAGGCAAATCATACAAAAACTATAAAAAATAAATAATTAGGACCAATTGAAAAGTTGCTTAGAATTGGCCTTTCTATAACACATTAAACGTTAACTTGAAGGTGAACCACCCCTTCCAAACACTTTTTTCAGTTCAGTTGTTTTCAGATTGTTCCCGAGAAATAACGATTTTTTTCGATTACTTTCCATTATATATTTTTTATTGTTTTTCCAAAATCTAAGTATAAAGTTGAATGTTGGTGTCTCTGGTGTTTGAGTCTGGCAGCTCAGTAATTCAGGTGCAGACTCTGAACTGTTACAATTTTACAACATTTAGTTGATCCATTTCTCAGCAGCATCTCTGGAGTATCAGCAACTATTGTATCAAGTCTAACAGCTGCCTGTAATGAAACTCAGAGATTCTGCTCAGCAGGGACACAGATAAGAAATGGATCAACTAAATGTATCAATTTAGAACAGTTTACAGGGTCGGCGACCCCCCCCTCCCAGAGCTGCTTTAGAAGGTGAAAAATGACACTTTACACTTCAATATTAGAAAAACGGTGACACATAGAAAATAGAAAGTCATTGGAAAAAGTCGTTATTTCTGGTGATCTATCTGAAACCAACTAGTTGTTTGAAGGTGAACCACCCCTTTAAGCATTTATGGTAATTTACTAAAACTGTGCTCAATTATCTTTACATTAATGTTCACACTCACCAATGCCGTTCTTTTCAGCTTTAGATGAAGCACTTATTCGCTTTGGTGTGCGCTTTTGTTTCTTTGCTAATGTTCCACTAAGGCCCTCATTCATCCTCTTGTGACCTGAAATAAAACATAATATGGAGTTACGACTAAAATCAGCTGCAATGATGTTCATTAACACAACTGCAGTAAAACCCTCATTTTTAAAGGCTACGGTACAAGTGGTGTTATCACCCTGAAGAACTGGGGAATTCAAAGGACCTTTAATTGGCAGTCACCAAAAGCAAGAATTACTCTCTGCTTATTGGGAGGAGAATTGCCAATTATTATATGAAAAAGTATGTGTTACCCTCTACTTATGGCAGATACTTGGGAACACCAGAGTCGAGTGTTTGAGCAGCAGTCACTATAGCTGCTATTACAGGCAAAATGTTTCCCAATGGGACATGGTGACAAATATACCCCCCTAATTCAACATGAGTTCATTCTGCCCCCCTGCACCATTAACATTTAGCTTAGGCCGGAAAAGAACCGCTGCAGTGACTTCCAGAAGATACAGTCATATGAAAACGTTTGGGAACCCCTCTTAATTCTTTGGAGTTTTGTTTATCATTGGCTGAGCTTTCCTTTTAATATATAACATGCCTTATGGAAACAGTAGTATTTCACATACCAGGCAGCTGTTATCTTGTGTTAGGGAGCTGCTATCTGGTTACCTTCCCATTGTTCTTTTTTTAGGCTGCTGGGGAGGGGGAGTGATATCACTCCAACTTGCAGTATAGCAGTAAGGCTAAGGCCACACTAGGCGATAGCGCCGCGATTTGACTCGCGGCGACTTTTCGCCGCGACTTTTAAGCCGCAATCGCTGGGGAAACTTTTGCGCTGGCGTCTATGGGGAATCGCGAAAAATCGCCAGCGTAAAAACACACGCGGCGATCTTTTCTCTACTGTCGCTACAATAGAAAAAAGATCGCCGCGTGTGTTTTTACGCTGGATTCCCCATAGACGCCAGCGCAAAAGTTTCCCCAGCGATTGCGGCTTAAAAGTCGCGGCGAAAAGTCGCCGCGAGTCAAATCGCGGCGCTATCGCCTAGTGTGGCCTTAGCCTAAAGAGTAGGGATGCACCGAATCCACTATTTTGGATTCGGCCAAACCCCCGAATCCTTGGCGAAGGATTCGGTCGAATACCGAACACTAATTTGCATATGTGAACTAGGGGTGGGAAGGGGAAACATGTTTTACTTCCGAATCTGAACCCGAATCTGAATCCTGCTGAAAAAGGCCGAATCCCGAACCGAATCCTGCATTCGGTGCATTCCTAGTAAATCGTGATTGAAGTTTATCAGAGCACAAGTCAGTCACATGACTGGGGGTAGCTGGGAAACGGACAATATGTCTAGCCCCATGTCAGATTTCAAAATTGAATATTGAAAAATCTGTTTGCTCTTTTGAAAAATGGATTTCAGTGCAGAATTCTGCTGGAGCAGCTCTATTAACTGATGGGTTTTGAAAAAAATGACGGTATCCCTTTAAGGCTGAATTTGGCTTAGCAGAAAGCAGTACCATATTTAAATAAAACGTAGTTCTTGCTTATAACAGAAAAAAAAAGTCATATAATTACCCTTTTCTGGCATTTCTGCTTCTTGTGCCGTTACACTACAATTACTCGACGTGGTGCTGGCCTCAAATCCATTTGCCGATTCGCTCTCACAAAGACATTCCTGGGATTCTTCTGCCACACTATCCACTTCAATTGTTATATCACTTTCACTTTTTATACTGTGAGACTCATCATGGCTGAGTGCAAGAGGAGAAGCCACAGAGTAATTATGAGGCTGCGTAGGTGGGAGTATAGTTTGTGCGTCTAGTTCCACCTTATCCATTACTAGGTCTTCTACCTTGTCCTTTTCATCAAAGTCGCCCAAATCCACTTCATGGCAGAGCAGGTTTTCAGGCCCAATGGTGGGCATCATCGTGTCCTGGTCCTCTCGGTAGGGCACATTAGTGATTTCATTCAGTGGCACATCTAATTCATCCGTCCTTGTGCTTTGCACGTGTTCAAGCTCAGCCGTTAAGGAGGGCATTTCCTCGTTTACATTTGGAAGCTCCTCCTCTTCATCGACGGCATTAGAGCGTTCCTGAGCTTCATTATTTTCTGCAGGTTTTTCCTGTGCGACAATGATGGGCAGTTCTGGGTCACAATCGGCACGCAGTTTCTTGTCAGGAGAAGACGGCTCTAGTGCTTTTCTTTTCATTCCTTTTTTCTCCTGTGCAAGTTGATCAGCCGGAAGTTCTGCTTCCCTTTGAGGGATGGGCAGCTCCTTACTTTGTAAAGGGGATAATGATGGAAGGTCTAACGTTTCCTCTTCCACATGAGGCTCAGCCATTGTATCTTCCTGGGTTGCTGACAAACATTCTGTGTCCTCTAAAGAAGGGTCTTTTGTTTTACTTCTCCTTCCCTTGGAATTTGGCAGATGTTCTGCCTCCTTTATTTCTTCTAGTGGTTCCGTTTGCTTTCCATAAATCGGAACGATTTGTTCACTCTCATCCACTTCTTGGTTTAACGTTTCTGCTGGCTTTGTTGGACCGTGTTCCGGATCTTTTGAAACACAAATTACTGGGGGTTCTTCCTTTACAGGACTGATTTCAACTCGGCTGAAAATGTTCTCTGGTTCTTCTGCTGGTAGAGCCTCGTCCTCCTCTTTTACTGATGCCTTTTCTGATGTTTCATCAGATTCACTTTCAGATGTGCTGGAGTCTGGAAAGGGAAAGAATAGGAGTTAGAGAGCCTGCTATTGAAATCAAAACCCCACTAGAAGAATTACTGGTAATACAAAATGTTTGAGGCTTACTTGGTACTTGGTTATAGTACTTAGTCATGTGCTTGTCACAAAACTCCCTAAACCGTGTAAAAATATAAGAAATAACGACGTACCCCTTTTATAAAATATAAGGATCAAGAAATCATACAGGAAAAAATGACATATTTTTTTATATCACTGTTTATAGAGAATTTTATACACAAAGAGAAACAAAAAGGGGATAAAACAGAGGGGGGGAGGGCATAAACTATATTAAAACTCATTAAGCAAACATTCTTTTTTAAGGAACGTTTATTAAAAAAAACAAAACAAAAACTGCATTGGATGCAATCAGTGGCGTAACTAGATATTACTGGGCCCCACAGCAAATTATTTTTCAGGCCCCCAAAATGTTTAGAGGTTGACCTGTTTCTCCAATATTTATTGAAATTGTATATGAATTAGGGCCTCATGGGGCCCCTATACCTCCTGGGCCCCCTGCAGCCGCAGGGTCTGCTTCCTCTATAGTTACGCCGCTGGATACAATAGCTGTCAAAAAGTTTAGCATCAATGACAATAGCACTTCCCATTTTAAGAGTGAACGGCGACAATAAAACCAAAATAAAATCTACAGTAGAACCCCCATTTTACATCCCCTGATTTTAAGTTTTCCCTAATTGTTGTTTTGTGGTCCCACCTATATATTATGCATAATACATTTCTATGATTTTACATTTTTCCTGGATTTTACACCATTTTTTTTCTGGTCCCCTGAAAAACATAAAATGGGGGTTCTACTGTATAACTTTTGCCCTGCACTGGTAAAACTGATCTGTTTGTTTCAGAAACACTACTATAGCTTATACAAGCAATAGGGCTAAATGGCACAGGGTAAAAAGCAGATAACAGATAAGCTCTGTAGAATATAATGGTGTTCTATAGAGTTTATCTGCTATGTAACCCGAGCCATTTCTCTTCTGAATGGCTACACAGCAGTGTATTTATATAAACTATAGTAGTGTTTCTGAAGCAAACACACGAGTTTTACCAACACAACAGTACATTTTAATTCGTTTAAACGGTTTCTTTTTTTGGTGTTACTGTTACTTTAACTACTTAAAGATAAGGGTCAGCTTTAAAGGTACGTTTTAATTTGTTTAAACGGTTTCTTTTTTTGGTGTTACTGTTGCTTTAACTACTTACAAGATAAGGGTCACCTTTAAAGGAGAACTAACACTCCCCCCCACCAAAAGCCCTCTTTCCAGGCACTGACACCCTCCCTGTGATGTGCTTTAGTGTAAAAAAACAAAAAAAAAACATTGACCCTTAAAGAGATACCGACACCAGAAATTGAACCCTTTTTTTTTTTACCTCTACCAGCACTTTGCATGCTACTTATAGTTTTGCCATAAATTATCAGCAATCAGCATGACCTATATGTAACTTTTGATGTACATTCATATTTTAAAAAGTAGTTTTTTTATTGTCAGTATCACTTTAAATGCATAGAAGTGCAGCGGAGCTCCTGGGTTTTTTTTTTTACACTAAAGCACATCACAGGGAGGGATAGGGGAGAGGGCAATGCCTGGATGTTTAGGGGTGTTTTTGGTAGGGGGGGTTAGTTCTCCTTTTTTTCTGGCTTGACAAAGGCCTGTGTAGCTCGAAACTTTAAGTAAAGTGCTGCGGTTTTCTTTGGATTCATGTAAGTTTGCCCTGGCAGGGGGTACAGCTTGCACCCGGGGCTGCAAAGAGCTTGCTCCGCTTTTGAGAGAACACATGAACTAAAGACATTGGGGGTTAGTTCTCCTTTAAGCTTGTACTTTACGCAGTATAAATTAGGGATGCACCGAATCCAGGATTCGGTTCGGGATTCGGCCAGGATTCGGCCTTTTTCAGCAGGATTCGGATTCGGCCGAATCCTTCTGTCCGGCCGAACCGAATCCTAATTTGCATATGCAAATTAGGGGTGGGGAGGGAAATTGCGTGACTTTTTGTCAGAAAACAAGGAAGTAAAAAATGTTTTCCCCTTCCCACCCCTAATTGCATATGCAAATTAGGGTTCGGATTCAGTTCGGTATTCGGCCGAATCCTTCGTGAAGGATTCGGGGGTTCGGCCGAATCCAAAAAAGTGGATTCGGTGCATCCCTAGTATAAATGCCGGGGTTACAAAATACTTACCATTTGAGAATCTGTCAGAATCGTATAATCCAGAGCTCCTCCTTGTTCTTCTTCTGGCTGATCCTATTTTACAATGGAAAATACAAGTATTGTAAATACAATGATAATCCATAGAACAAATAGTAAACATTTTATTCTTCATGATCAGTTTTATAAGTGGAAATTTACCTTCTAGTCCATTTGATAACGAGGAGCTATCTGATAAGCTGTTTCTCATACTTTTACTTGATGACTTGCCCTCGCTAGTTGGACTTTTTGGCAGACCGCACGTCATATTAGTCTGAAGAGACGACTTTAAAGGAGGACGGCCTCGTTTTGATCGCTTATCATCCTCTTTATTTTCATCATTTTCATCTTTATTCTGGCAGTAGGAAAAAAAAAAAAGCTTACATTAAGGGGCCCATTTACTTAGCTCGAGTGAAGGAAAAGATTAAAAAAAACTTCGAATTTCGAATTTTTTTTGGCTACTTCGACCTTCGAATTGAACGATTCAAACTAAAAATCGTACGAATATTCGACCATTCGATAGTCGAAGTACTGTCTCTTTAAAAAAAACTTCGACCCCCTACTTCGCCACCTAAAACCTACCGAGGTGCCATGTTAGCCTATGGGGAAGGTCCCCATTGGCTTTGTCATAATTTTTTGGTCGAAGAAAAATCGTTCGATCGATGGATTAAAATCCTTCGAATCGAACGATTCGAAGGATTTAATCGTTCGATCGAACTATTTGCGGTAAATCCTTTGACTTCGATATTCGAAGGATTTACATTCGGTAGCCGAATATTCGAACCCAATGTAAATCTGCCCCTAAGTATTTATTGTGATCTCTGTTATTTGCAAAATTAGGAACCAACATGATTATCCTTGTAGACATCTGTAAGTGGCATTGCCCTTTCACAATCAAATCAATTTAAAGGGATACTGTCATGGGGAAAAAAAAAATTCAAAATGAATCAGTTAATAGTGCTGCTCCAGCAGAATTCTGCACTGAAATCCATTTCTCAAAAGAGCAAACAGATTTTTTTATATTCAATTTTGAAATCTGACATGGGGCTAGACATATTGTCAGTTTCCCAGCTGCCCCAAGTCATGTGACTTGTGCTCTGATAAACTTCAATCACTCTTTACTGCTGTACTGCAAGTTGGAGTGATATCAACCCCCTCTCTTTTCCCCCCCAGCAGACAAACAAAAGAACAATGGGAAGGTAACCAGATAACAGCTCCCTAACACAAGATAACAGCTGCCTGGTAGATCTAAGAACAACACTCAATAGTAAAATCCAGGTCCCACTGAGACACATTCAGTTACATTGAGAAGGAAAAACAGCAGCCTGCCAGAAAGCATTTCTCTCCTAAAGTGCAGGCACAAGTCACATGACCAGGGGCAGCTGGGAAATTGACAAAATGTCTAGCCCCATGTCAGATTTCAAAATTGAATATAAAAAAATCTGTTTGCTCTTTTGAGAAATGGATTTCAGTGCAGAATTCTGCTGGAGCAGCACTATTAACTGATGTGTTTTGAAAAAAATGTTTTTTCCCAGTATCCCTTTAAATCAAGGAAACTGTGGAAGGCGCATTAAAACCTTCCAACCAGTGCAATTTCTCTCATTCTCAGTCCATACAATGCAGTACTAATTTAGTGTTACTGAAAATGAAAAAAATATATATATATATTGTCTTGTAATTACTTTTGTCATTTTCTTTTGCTTTTTCTTTAGTCCACCTTTGTCTGAAGGCCAGATGATTCTGTCAGCTTTAACCCATTCATCATATCTGCAAGAGAGTAAATTTCTGTGCTACTTAAACAAAACAACCTTTCTGTGCAGGAAGTTGCATTTTATATAAACAAAATAAACCTCAAAAGCCTCAGCTGTAGTTTATAAAATATATATTTTTTCCAGATGAGTTGTATTCACTGCCGTTATCGAAAAGAATGTAGTTTCTTAGCCCCGGATTTACAAAATCTGATTTGGAGAGATTGACTGTGATCCAATGTCATAATACCTGCCCAGGTAATCAAGGAAGTAAAGTCAAAATAAACCAAAACATTTGATTTTCTTTTTTTTTTTTTGGATTTTTCATCATTTTTTGGATTTTTCATTTTTTTCTGGATTTTCAACTGAAAACTCAGAAAACTTCCGGGTATTGCACAAAACCCAACACACTTCAAAAAATCATTGGGAATTCTCCCATTGACTTATGTGCAACCTTGACAGTTCTGAGGTGCCGGATTTTCAGATCCGGACTTTTCCATCCCCATGGTTTAATAAATTCAGAGAAATTTGTGATTTTTTTTTTTTTTTAAAAGTCTGATTTTATAAAAAGAATCACAAATTTTTTGTGATTTTTGCATTCGGAGTTAAGTAAATAACCCCCTAAGCTTACATTACCACCTTTACCATGACATTACCCTGTCTAAGCAATTCAGTTTAAAGGAGAACTAACCCCTAAAATTAATGTGGCTAAAAATGGCATATTTTATATAGTGAACTTATTGCACGAGGCTAAAGTTTCAGCTTGTCAATAGCAGCAATGATCCAGGACTTCAAACTTGTCACAGGGGGTCACCATCTTGGAAAGTGTCTGTGACACTCACATGCTCAGTGGGCTCTGATTGGCTGTTGAGAAGCTAAGCTTAGGGCTCGTCACTAATTATCCAGCAGAAAATGAGGTTGGTCTGTAATATAAACTGATGCTACAGGTTTGCTGATTATTCAATTCTGATGCTAATTGCACTGGTTTCTGTGCTGCCATGTAGTAATTATCTGTATTAATTACTAATTAGCCTTATATTGTGACATTTCTATTCTATGTGTACTGTATATTGTGAGTGGCTCCCTAAGCTCAGTAAGTGACAGCAGCACAGAGCATGTGCAGTGAATCAGCAGAAAAGAAGATGGGGAGCTACTGGGGCATCTTTGGAGACACAGATCTTTACTGCTAAAGGGCTGTGGTTGCCTTGGGCTGGTAAAGAAGCACAAAACATCATGTACAACATTTCTAGCTACTTCTTTAGTTAAGCTTTAGTTCTCCTTTAAGAATTAAAACATGAACACTTTTGAAAACTTTTTTGCCTACGTCTGTTATCTGGGGTTGGAAACAGAAATCACAGGTTTTTTACCAAACGGAGTGAAGATGAATAATGAAATGAATGTTTGGTTAGGGGGTGTATGTAGAACTGAAAGATATTGATGTGCAATGTTCACACTTACCTCACATTCCAGCCATAATAATGAACCAGGTATAATATCTCCCCTCCGTCCACTTCAGTGCTTTTTATGTTTGCTTCGTAAATTTTCTGAGTTTTCCCACGCCCATACTTTACTTTAACTTTAGTGCCAGCTAGAAAGTCTTGTTCCTTGGTGTCCTCGTTTTCTTCTTCAGTCCCTCCCTTGTGCTCAGAATCCTCTTTTCTACAAAAATAACAGCGAAGGCCAACACTCATCAATACAGTGTATGAAAAGTAACCTGCATGCTAGTAAACCTGACAAACAGAAACGTTTATTTCCAAAGTAGCTCAACACATTCACTTAAATCACGAGGGGATATTAGATTGTAAAGCCAGCACTGTGTATTTCTATGGCTGCCCATAATGGAGCTTGATTGAGTTCTAAATGGTAACAGATATTTGCATAATGATATATTTACTCATTTACCCTTCACATGGTTTTTCATCGTCTTCATCAGATTCTCTTTCAGACTCGTCTTGCTTAGTTTTCTGATCTTCTTTTGTTTGGCACTGTAAGCTTCTCCGTACTGGAGTGCTTTCATTTTCCTCTGTTTTGTTCAGGTCTTCCTCAATATCCTTGTTCTCTTTGTTGTTGTCTTTTATTTTGTCACTGTCCTCAACATCCGTTTCAACAGAAAATGCATTAAAAGCGCATCTCCTCCTCCCCTGAATGAAGAAATACATTTATTAGCTAAGTATTCAAATCGATTTAACAAAAAAAAAAAAAAAAAAGAATCTATCTTTATTCACAAATAAAACTTTCCCTACACAGAAGCCCAGGCTGTGTATGTCCCCAGAAGCTACACAGACTTCTTTGCATGAAATTATATATATATATATATAACATTTTGTCAATTTCCCAGATGTGACTTGTGCCTGCACTTTAGGAGAGAAATGCTTTCTGGCAGGCTGCTGTTTTTCCTTCTCAATGTAACTGAATGTGTCTCAGTGGGACATGGGTTTTTACTATTGAGTGTTGTTCTTAGATCTACCAGGCAGCTGTTATCTTGTGTTAGGGAGCTGTTATCTGGTTACCTTCCCATTGTTCTTTTGTTTGGCTGCTGGGGGGGGGGGAAAGGGAGGGGGTGATATCACTCCAACTTGCAGTACAGCAGTAAAGAGTGATTGAAGTTTATCAGAGCACAAGTCACATGACTTGGGGCAGCTGGGAAATTGACAATATGTCTAGCCCCATGTCAGATTTCAAAATTGAATATAAAAAAATCTGTTTGATCTTTTGAGAAATGGATTTCAGTGCAGAATTCTGCTGGAGCAGCACTATTAACTGATTCATTTTGAAAACATTGTTTTTCCCATGACAGTATCCCTTTAAATGTACTGTGCCTTTAAAATGTTGCATGCTCCAAATAACTCATTTTATTTTCATGGTAGGCCTAATTTACAGATAGTGAATGGTTGAAAATGTACATCTATGGCTAAGAAGTGATCATACCCTTGGTGATATAATTTCAGTCTCTTCTTTTTCATATTCACCGCTAGAGTCCGATTCATCTTCCTCATTCATTTTTGCATCGTATAAAGGTGATGATGGCTCTTTTTTCTCACTGCTCTCCATTGGTTCCTCTTCTTCCACTTGAATCTCTTTTACTGGTATAGGATCATTATGGTGAATAGTCCTAAACTGAATACTTGCAGAACGACAGTACTCCTCAAACCCATACAGATACCTTCAATGAAATTGCAGGAAAGGAAAAATTATTAAAATGCCTCTGATTTTATGAAGTCATAATCAGTGTTTTTGCAGTAGATATTGGCTACCTCATTATTTCTATTTAAGTGGGGTTTTTTTTGTGCCGAGACAATAAGCTATATGGTCTTTCTCTCCCCAAAGATAACTCTTTTTTTTCCCGCTTAGTTAGGACTGACGCATGGACACTGCCTTGATTGGGCGCGTCAGCTTATGCATACTTTGTACAAACTTTGTAACTAAAACTGTCTCTTTTTTACTAGATGTTACAGCTAAATTGTGCAAAAACTATTTTTCCCAGGGGGCTATATATTGGAGTACTGGGGTTAAATTGTTCAGTGTGTGTATATAGTGAATTAAGTACCCCCTCTTGTAAAATGTAAGGATATTACAAGTTACCGAGGAGTTTCATGAAGGCCGAGTGTTTTTATACGGTTCATGGAACCCGAGGTAACTTCTAATATACTCATTTTGCAACTGGGGGTACTTTATTTTTTATAATACACAAATTTCAGTGAGTCATGTGACAGAAATGACATCAGAACTCACCGTTTATAAGGATATAATTTACAAGATATTCATGGCTTTTGTGTATTATATATATATATATATATATATATATATATATATATATATATATATATATATATATATATATATATATATATATCATAAAATAAATATATATATATATATATATATATATATATATATATATATATATATATATATATATATATATATATATATATATATATATATATATATATATATATATATATTCATGTGTGTGTGCCAGAATCATATATAAAGAATATTTATTAGTTTGGCTTGAAATATTCAAACCTGCAAACTATATAGGAAACAAATTCTAGCAGTCACATTTATCCTGGTGCACACGTTTAGTGATCAGCCTCTTACATAAATTGCTCATTTCTCTCCTCACTCTATCAAGTAACACTGAGGGGCTGATTCACTAACACAGGCACTAAGCTGCAGTGCAGTTCCCTATAGCAACCAGTCCGTCAGCCACTCACAAAACCCGTGAATACTTACTTTTTGTATGCAGTTTTCACATTATAAGATGCCGCTGAATTTAATATGGGAATGCCAAGGTCCATATAAATTTGCTTCCACACAGCACCGCTTTCAATCTGCAAAAATGAACCAGACACAAATTAAAATGGATTCTGTACCATCACTAGGGCTGCCACCCAGCCAGTATATTACTGGCCTAGCCGGTAAAACACCTGCCAAGGCCAGTATTACAAATTTACTGGCAATGTAGCTGCCGGTAAATTAGTAATACCCCTAAAAAAGGCCCTTGTCCCACCCCCAATCCGATCAAAACTTAAGCTTGGCCATAGACGCAACGATCCGATCGTACGAATCGTGGATTCGTTCGATTTTCGGACCATGTGTGGAGAGTCCCGACATTTTTCGTCCGTCAGAGATCGGTCGTTTGGTCGATCGGACAGTTTAGAAAATTTCTGTCGCCTGCCGATAATATCTCTGCGTGTATTGCCGATCGTACGATTTTCAGAGGGAGACTGTCACTAGTGTTGTCAGACATAAGTATCGTACGATTGCTGTCAGGGGCAGAACATTGGGTGATCTTTTCTTATTTGATCGGAATGGTAAAGACTTTGATCTGAATGGTTAGTGGAGGGTCGGAATATGGGAAAGTCCAATCGTACGTTGATTCATACGATCGGATCTTTGCATCTATGGCCAGCTTTACTCTTTTAGATGCCTTCTGCCCATCGTGCCTTGGCTCCACCCCTTTGACATCACAACCCGCCCCTTTTGTTCCTGCCCCACCACTGGCCAGTGAAAATTTTTGTAAAAAGTTGGCAACCCTAACTAGGGATGCACCGAATCCACTATTTGTTTGCAAAAGATTTCGCCGAATACTGAACTGAATCCGAATCCTAATTTGCATATGCAAATTAGGGGTGGGAAGAGGAAACCATTTTTACTTCCTTGTTTTGTGACAAAAAGTCATGTGATTTCCCTCCTGCCCCAAATTTTCATATGCAAATTAGGATTTAGATTCGGTTCGGCCGGGCAGAAGGATTCAGCTGAATCCGAATCCTGCTAAAAAAGCCGAATCCCTAACCCTAACCATCACCAATGCCACTTTCCTTTGTTAAATGGAGACGTTATACTTACATTGTCACAGCCTCCTTGCTGGTATACAAGTCTAAAAAGATTGAAGAGATTCAGATCCTTGTAGCCCAAAACTGGCGGCTTATTGATTGGAGTTCCTGTCACACATTATAGGGAAGGGGAGAAGGTCCCATGAATTATGCATTAAAATAAAATGTAACAAAATCACTGGAGTATCAGATGGATAAGGTTTTGATATAAAGATTCCACACTGAAATAGAACACCTTCAGCGTGGCAGAAATCCAGAACTCGTCTTAACATATTCAATGTATTTAAAAACAACCCAAAATGTGCGTCTCAACTACTAAACGATACCGTCACCTTAATTTGACGATGACAATGAGGATGAATGCGGGATATCTGCCAAACCGAAGAAAGGAAATAAAACAGATGCAAGTTGAACTGCATATATCAGAAAGCCTGTCTAGCTGCATGTGAAATAAAATCAAAATAATCATGTCATTTCCGGCTACAGGTTTTTGAGGAATAGCTGAGAAGGAGGTAACATTAAAAAAAAAACAAACAAAAAACCTTGTGTGTATGAAAGCAGAACGTAATGCTTTTTACATTTTTGGACTTGCTTTTAAAAAGAGAAAGAAGTGATGAAGGCAGGAGCTGCGATTACACAAGAACAGTTGCCTCCCCAAAATGATGAGGTAGTTGAAAAAACCAAAAAAAAAAAAACCTTAGGCCCCACACAGACCGACCAAACTTACAGAACGAGTCAGTGCCCTGGGGAGGAGAGCACCCCTGTGGCATGTGCCCTTGGTCAGGTCAGTGGGTGAGGGACAGCCTACAGTCTGATGCCTGGAGGCAGCCGCTGCAAAAGTAGAGAAACCAGAATCAGCTTCATAAGTGGTCCCCCTAATCGTTTCATGAAACACAGCAGGAAAAGCTCACACCCCTAGTAATGGACAGAGATTTCTCATGCGACTTTTTAAGTTAAAGGGGTTGTTCACCTTTCAGATAACCGTCAGTATGATGTAGAGAGGGATATTCTGAGACAATTTGCAATTGGTTTTCATTTTTTATTATTTGTGGTTTTTGACTTATTTAGCTTTTTATTCAGCAGCTCTTCATTTTGCATTTCAAGCAATCAGGTAACTAGGGTCCAAATTCCCCTAGCAACCATGCATTGATTTGAATAAGAGACTGGAATATGAATAGGAGAGAGTCCGAATAGAAATAGGAGTAATAATAATTACAATACATTTGTAGCCTTACAGAGCATTTGCTCTTTAGAAGGGGTCAGCGACGCCCATTTGAAAGCTTCAGAAGAGTCAGAAGAAAAAGGCAAATAACTATAAAATTATACAAAATAAATAATGAAAACCAATTGAAAAGTTGCTTAGAATAATAAAAGTTAACTGAAAGGTGAACCACCCTTTAAAACAAACTTTTTTCAGTTCAGTTGGTTTCAGACAGTTCACCAGATAGAAAGACCTTTTCCAATTACTTTCTATTTGTGACAGTGTTTCTAATATTAAAGTGAAAAGTGTCATTTTCACCTTCAACAGCAGCTCTGGGAGGGGGTCGCCGACTGTTCTAAATTGATAGATTTAGTTGATCCATTTCTGCTGAGCAGAATCCCAGAGTTTCATTAAAGGCAGCTGTTAAAATGAGTGGATACATTTCTCGGCATTATCTGTGGAATATCAGCAACTATTGTATCTGTTCTAGCAACTAAATGTAACAGTTCAGATGCTCCGGGATCATTGAGCTGCCAGATTGAAACCCAGAGAAATCCCAAAAACTTGAATTTTGGGAAAACAGTAAAAAATAAAACGGAAAGCAGTTGGAAAAAAGTCTTTGTTTATGGTGAACAATCTGAAAACAACTGTATAGAAGGTGAACGACCCCTTTAGGGTCAGAGCAGATTCAGGGAGATTAATCAGCAGGAGACAGCTCCATTTCTTCGGGGCGACTAATCTCCCCGAACTGCGTCCCCTGCCTTCCCACGGGCTAAAATGCAAATTGCTGTCGGGATGGCACTCAGCATGATTCGTTTTCCGAAGTCGTGCAAATTTTAGGCAACTTCAAAAAACGAAACACACAGAGTGCTATCCTGACATCGATTTGCATTTTAGCCGGTGGGAAGGCAGTTGGGGGAGATTAGTCGCCCATTGGAAGAAGAGATTTGTCGCTGGGCGACTAATCTCCCTGAATCTGCCTGTGTGTCCTGACCCTTAAAGGCTCATACCCAAAACCTCCAAGTATACCGTCACTCCACAAACAAACCAAACTGTAACACTGGTGCAAGAGTTACAAAAACAATGTGCCCATCCAGCCAGTTAATGATACCCATGTAAAGAAAAAGCCTCACATTCTGAAACAGGATCTTTTTATAAATATTTATCCCAAAGAAGCAACATGTGGCTGAACTAGTTAACCTATTTGCCTTCCATGATATTTAAATAACATTCATCCAGCCCTTAATATGCACCAATATAACATAGTTGCTACTATAAATATAGAATACACAAAAGCCATGAATATCTTATAAATGATATCCTTATGAACGGTGAGTTCTGATGTCATCAGTTATAAACGGTGAGTAGTGATGTCATTTCTGTCACATGACTCACTGAAACTTGTGTATTATAATAAATAAAGTACCCCGTGTAGCAAAATATGAGGATATTAGAAGTGACCTCGGAGTTCCATGACCTGTATAAAAACACTCGGCCTTGTATTTTTATATGGTCATGAAACTCCTCCGTAACTTATAATATCCTTATAATACACAAAAGCCATGAATATCGTGTAAATTATATCCTTATAAACGGTGAGTAGTGATGTCATCAGTTATAAACGGTGAGTTCTGATGTCATTTCTGTCACATGACTCACTAAAATGTGTGTATTATGATAAATAAAGTATCCCCAGTTGTAAAATATGAGGATATTAGAAGTTACTCGGAGTTCCATGACCTGTATAAAAACACTCGGCCTTCGGCCTCGTACTTTTATATGATCATGAAACTCCTCGGTAACTAATAATATCCTTATATTTTACAAGAGGGGGTACTTTATTCACTATATAAAATCATTTGTTCTCCAAAATATAGATGAAATGCAGAGTTGGAGCAATTTTAGCAAAATAAGAAATATATAGTAGAGTAATTCATAGCATCTCTGTATTTTACAAGCATACGTAGGCTTTTTTTTGCCCTTCCATAGATAAACTTTAAATTCCCCTGAATTGGGGGAAAATCTACTTGAATTGGGTTTAGATTAGGGAATATGACCATGACTATGACAGTTTCATGCTCTGCTCATAGTACTGGATCTGAAAAAAACACATAGAGATTGTTTCTGTGGCTGCTATACCTGGAATTTCCCTTTACAGGCAAGTTTGAAGCATTCTTAAATAAAGGAATTAAAACATTAAAGGAGAAGGTAGTGGTTGAGCCTTAGGCAAATCAGAGACTGCTTGGATAGCATCACTTTCATAGAGGAAAAACGGTGAAAATTTAAAAAATATTCTAAAACCAGATAAGTGTGTGTGTGGGGGGGGGGCTCCCAAACTGTATCCATACAGTAAGCAGTTTTTAATTAAAATCAAGTAGGTAGGCTTAGGCAGGACCCTTATGGCTAACAAACTGACAAACGAGTACACAAAGTAATGTTACATGGAGGTGACCAGGGCTGTGATTGCCAAATAGTTTGGCCTATCAGTACAATTGCTGACTGTGCCAATACTTTATTATGACTTCAGTGTTTTGCACAATGTAGAATTGTTCCTTTTTTTGAAAAGTTACCAGTTAAAAGAGAAGGCTAACTGAAATTAGCTTTAGTAGTAGGGATGCACTGAATCAACTATTTGGGATTCGGCTGAATGCCTGAATCCTTAGTGAAAGATTCGGCCAAATACCGAACCGAATCCTAATATGCATATGTAAATTAAGGGCAGGAAAGGAAAAAGTGGAAAACAATTCTTTTGTGACAATGTAATTTCCTACCTGCCCCTAATTTACATATGCAAATTAGGATTTGGTTCGGCCGAATCCCAAACCGAATCCTGGATTTGGTGCATCCTTAATTAGTAGCCTGGATAAGTGTATGCACACAGAAAGAGCTGCATGTGCACGTCTACTTTCAGTATTAAGGAGGCCATAGACGTAGCAATTACGATTTTTTTTGGAAAGATGTTTCCAAGAAAGATCGTTCATTTCCAATACACACGTGTAGAGCTGAATCGGCACATATACAGTAGAAACAATAGAATTCTACCTGTATCAGACAATTCAGCACAAACAGTGGGCGATGTTCGGGTGCCTTCAAAGGTGGCCAAGCAAAATTTGCTGCCTGGACTGATCAATGAGCCGACCAATATCCAAGTCTTCTGCAGATATTGGTCGGCTTGTCTCCCGCCATACACAGACTGGATATCGTACAAACATTTTTTGTACGATATCTGTGCATCTATGGCCACCTTTACTATATTATATTTTGAGCTTAGCCTCCTATACAGCCCCCCTTACAGTGCTTGTTGCACTGCATAGAAGGAAGAAAAGTGCCCCGCCTCTATATTTAATGTCTACACTAGGGATGCACCGAATCCACTTTTTTGGATTCGGCCGAACCCCCGAATCCTTCACGAAGGATTCGGCCGAATACCGAACTGAATCCGAACCCTAATTTGCATATGCAATTAGGGGTGGGAAGGGGAAAACATTTTTTACTTCCTTGTTTTCTGACAAAAAGTCACGCAATTTCCCTCCCCGCCCCTAATTTACATATGCAAATTAGGATTCGGTTCGGCCGGACAGAAGGATTCGGCCGAATCCGAATCCTGCTGAAAAAGGCCGAATCCTGAACCGAATCCTGGATTCGGTGCATCCCTAGTCTACACACTGGGGGTCATTTATCAACACTTAGCAAATTCGCCCGGGGCAGTAACCCATGGCAACCAATCAGATTGCTGCATTCATTGTTCTACTTGCAGCTGGCTTTAAAAAGCTAATTTCTTATTGGTTGCTATAGGTAACTGCCCATGGGCTAATTTGCCCAGTGTTGATAAATGAGCCCTAATAACCTTTAAAAAGTAACCTAATCTATCAGGAACAAGTCCTTCAAAGTTCATTAAAGCAACACCAATACGAAAATTGTTAATTTTACCGGATACATGACCTGTTAATGTAAAATAAAGTGTCAGAAAATCCCTTTTTTAAAATTTTAGTTTGATATAAGCTAAGTGGTGTTCAGCCATCTTACATGTGTTGCCTAATGACTATGGCACATGGGGTGCATTACCTGCCATTGCTTTTCAAGTGCCATAGAAACACCAGTGCAACTTGTCATTTATGTAGGTGGAATCCGTCTGTAACCATTAAGGACAGGCAGACTCCATTTAAGTCGATTAACGGCCATGTTGGAGCACTTCTCCAGCAGTGGATAACATATCCTGTAAACTGGAGGCCTAAACAAATGGGAGATTTAGATTATATATTAGCGGACTCCAGATGACCCTACCATAAACCAGAACACAAATGTGACTTCAAGAAATACGTTTTTTCCACAAATTTAATGAACTTTATATATCAACGCTTTTATGGCATTCCATGATGATGTTGCGTCTTTAATGCAGCTGTTTTACCAATGTTACTAATAGAAACAAGACTCGTGTGAAGTTGTGCTCACTGTCATTTACACTTGACTCGATGTATTTAAATCATTCGCGTTATAACTTTACCTCTGTCTTCCATAAACTTGTAGAGCTGCTGAAGGAAGTTGTCTCTCTCTGCTGGATCTGCCTCCTCTTCAAGCTGAAAAAAATGTTCCAGACAAGATATTACAATCTAACACACACACAGTCGTCATGTACGAAAAGCCAGCAGAAAGGGATACTGTCATGTTTTTTTCAAAACACATCAGTTAATAGTGCTGCTCCAGCAGAATTCTGCACTGAAATCCATTTCTCAAAAGAGCAAACAGATTTTTTTATATTCAATTTTGAAATCTGACATGGGGCTAGACATATTGTCAGTTTCCCAGCTGCCCCCAGTCATGTGACTTGTGCTCTGATAAACTTCAGTCACTCTTTACTGCTGTACTGCAAGTTGGAGTGATATCCCACCCCTCCCCCTCCCCAGCAGCCAAACAAAAGAACAATGGGAAGGTTACCAGATAGCAGCTCCCCAACACAAGATAACAGCTGCCTGGTAGATCTAAGAACAACACTCAATAGTAAAAACCCATGTCCCACTGAGACACATTCAGTTACATTGAGAAGGAAAAAAAGCAGCCTGCCAAAAAGCATTTCTCTCCTAAAGTGCAGGCACAAATCACATGACCAGGGGCAGCTGGGAAATTAACAATATGTATAGCCCCATGTCAGATTTCAAAATTGAATATAAAAAAATCTGTTTGCTCTTTTGAGAAATGGATTTCAGTGCAGAATTCTGCTGGAGCAACACTATTAACTGATATGTTTTGGAAAAAACATGTTTTTCCATGACAGTGTCCCTTTAACAATACCATAACAGCAAAAGTCAGTGTTTCATTAACCCAGGACTCTTGAAAGACAATCTGCAATCCTATGATGAAAATCAGTAATGGTGTGACTTGAGGCATAACCATGGAAAAGGGAGCTGTCTGCTGACCACCAATGAATTTCTTTGTGCCCAATATCCACAGTCTGACAGTTGTAATTATTGGCAGTTTCTTCTTCACTTTAATCAGTAGCCAGGCAATCTCCTTGGGAGACAACCTGCCTGTTGAATGAGTGAAGGAGAAGGTAACAAACTGCCTCCCCCATCATATTGATGTTAATATAATTAACATTCTCAGTGTAGGCAGCCATTGTCTGATACCTAGTCTAACTGGGAGGAAGGAACAACAGCTATAAGGGAAAGCTCAGTATAATATATTTCCCACAGACGATTAATGAATGTAAGCACCTGAATGTTTGTGAAAGCTTTTTTGGAGAAAAAAAATGTAGATATGGCTGGTGGGAAAGCAATGGATAATACGGATGCACCAAATTTAGGATTCGGTTCGGGATTCAGATTCGTCCGAATGGGGGAGGGAAATCTCATGCCTTTTTGTCACAAAACAAGGAAGTAAAAAAACTTTCCCCTTCCCACCCTTGATTTGCATATGTAAATTAGGATTTGAATTCAGTTCGGTATTTGCCGAATCTTTCACGGAGGATTCAACAGTTGGGCCGAATCCAAAATAGTGGATTCGGTGCATCCCTAAATTGGATAATGCATAAAATGCACTTTTATGGGCAATGTTTTTCAATAATGTTTTATATTATGCAGTTTTGTGGGCAATCATATGTTCAATATAATGCACTTATATGGAGCCATTTTATCGCCTGCTGATGGTATGTAATGTAAAAGGGGCACTTATATCGGGTATTGAATAAATGAGCCCCAGTGTTCTTGTGAACACAAATGTGAATAGAAAATGTTTAGGATTGGCAGGTTACAATGCAAATGATTATTATTACCATTGTTATTATTATTAAAATAAAAATGAAATTAAAAAAAAAATAATAGACGAAGACAGAGGGATTCTTAGATTATATATATAAATAATCAGTTATAATTAAGAAGTATATTCTAGTGTAGAATATAGCACTGGATCCCTAACATTTGAGAAAAATGTTGGGTCCTTAAAGGGGACCCGTCACCCAAAAAAATTATTTCAAATCCTATTTTATCATGTTAGTCAAGCAAAATGAACTTTAATTACACAATATAAATTATGTTTCCATCAGTCTGGGAATTCATAATTAAAGCAAGTAGGCAGGAGCCATTTTGTGGACACTGTTATTAAGACAAGACTTGTATCATCTCAGAATCTTGTTTGTGCACCAGAATGGGGGACCTGATGTCCATCCCCCTGTCCTGGTTACACAATTAAATGGTGAAGAGAACGGGGGAATGTGGGGAGAGCAGTGACATGTAGGAAGTGCTGAATGGAAAGTGAAAGTAATTGCCTGAGGCATAGAGGAGGGGCAGACAATATTTGATTGACAGCTGAGATTTTTAAATGATCTTACAACAGCTATGAATGCTTTAATAAAAAAAAAATTGGATTTCATATTTAATTTGAAAAGGACTTGTATTATACAGTTTTTTGGGTCTGGGTGACAGGTCCACTTTAAGGACTACCACCACCAGCATCCCACAAGAGACAGGTAAAAGTAAGTCGCCATGTATAATTTGATATGATGATTGTGAAAAAAAGACCACACACCAATGTACAGGCAGATTGAGTTACAGAGAGTCCATTTTCTGTAAAAGAATCCTGAAAACAGTTCAGTTAAAACAAATAGATCCATCTCCATTTGAAGTCTTATTCCTATATATACGGTAGCTCTTTAGCTGCTGTATATCAGATCCTTAATAGATTAGAAGTACAGGTATAAGGAGTATCCAAAAAGCAAGAATGGCATTTCCCATATGGTGGTTTTTAACCAAATTATTTTTGGGGGTTTTTTCTCTGTGCCTCTTTCAGTACTGTTTGCAGCAGAACCACGATTCAAAAATATTGACCGGAACGCACTATGGGGCAAATTCACTAAGATTCGTAGTTGCACCAGCGTCCACTTTGCCGCACTTCGCCAGGCGTATTTTCGCCAGCGCTACGCAAATTCACTAAAATCCGAAGTTGCGCTCAGGGGAAGCGCAAGGTTGTGAAGTTGCGCTAGCGTTAATTCGCCATGCAAAGCGAAGTTACGCTAGCGATGCTTAATTTGCATACCGCGCCAAGTTGAAGTTACAATGGAGGAATATGTAGCAGCACTACACAAGCCTGGGAAACCTTCAAAACAGCAAATAAAATGTTTATTTTGCCCTACACATGTGCCCACTGTATAGTTAAGTTGCCATGAGTTAGGAAATGTAGGGGGGAAGGAGGGGAGCCCCAAAAAAAATTTAGATCTTTTTTAGTCTATCACCCATAAAAAAAAAAAGAAAAAACGCCAGCGTTTTTTGGGACTTAGAAAAAATTTGAACATTTTTTGAAACAATCCCTATCTACTCTATTGCACTTCGCCTGGTCTGAGTTGGTGGAGGAAGTCTGGCGTAAAAGGTAGCGTTCAGAAAAATTCGCGCGGCAGTGAATTTGCGTAGTTACGTCCGTTGCGCAAATTCGCCAGGCGTAAGGGTGCGAAGTAACACTAGCGAATTTACGCCAGCGCCCGGCGAATTAATGAAAATGCGCTACGCTGCCGAATTAACGCTAGCATTAGGCGCTTCGTCCTTTAGTGAATTTGCCCCTATACCTCAAGGAAAATTGACGAGGGGCCGAACGCACACAAAAAATCCTCCAATATATCCGTGCTTAAGATATATCCCTGTTACAATCTTCTAGCAAACGCCGCCTTAACTTGGTGAAGAAACCACAGTGCATTATGGGAATTGTAGTCTCTGTGCCTAAATTCAAACACAGACAATTAGCGAGCAAAGCATTTCAAGAGATTTGATGGCTGCAACAACAACAATAGTTGGCTACTTTTTCTTTCTACTTTCTAACCTCGTTGCGTGTGGGGGCTGTAATGTTCCACTTACACCAACGACGGGGACATCAGCCGCTGAGGAGGACTGTGTATTTGGCTCCTCGCATGGCAATTCTTTCTGCTTGTGCCAATGTTGTGCGCAGTTATTGCAGTAATACAGTAATACAGTAATACAGTGGCAGATAACACAGAGCAGCTCAGCTACAAAGAGCAGGTGGGTTTAGCTATTTATGCTTTTCATGTACATGATCATTTACATTCAAAAGAATAGGAGTGGATTCTGCTTGGAAAAAGTGCAGCAATAGGATATGAACGATTTATCCATCCGCCAGTGAGTAGCCCTATCTTTCTGTATACGGCTGTATACGTCACACAAACGTGTCAGTCTTGTCTCTCCATTGATGAATAGGAGCAATCCCAGCATGTCAGGCATGTTATTGTTGCTGTGCAGGCCAGTAATACTAGAAACCAATAAAGACAACATCTCAAGCAATGTAAGATATAGATATATATATATATATATATATATATAATCACTTGGGAAGAATGCTCGCCTCCATGCACTGACAGCGCAGGCATTCTGGCAGGGAACTCCACAGATTAACACAAAAATCCTTTATTTAAATATCGCCCTATGGTCAAAGCACTGCAGTAACAAAAAGCAACACATCACTTTTCTGGCCATAACGGCAGCTTAAATAAAGTACACGAGTAAAAGACAAAAGCTTTGCCCTAAGTGGCTACAACAAAAGTAACACAGTCTCACTGTAAATCTGCTACAGACAATGGACTGAGCTTTTCCTTTACTGCAGCCACACCATGTAATGTAACCTCATGGCTCCATTGAAAAGCCCTTTCTTCTTCTTCTTTTTCTTCTTCTTCTCTGCTGCCACCTAACTGCTGAACACAAGAAAGTGGCAGCCCCCGTATGATCCCACTGCTTGGGGGATTACACTGAAACTCGCCTTGATTTAGACCACAATGTCAGCTCTTTGGCCTCAGCTCTCCCATTAAATTGTTAAATCGATTCCATTTGTTTGCCCGTCTGCCTCGGCGTGCTGGAGTTACATCACAAATGCCAGTGGGTCACGGGCTGAAGGGCTTTCCATTGAGACTAAATACATGAACTACTAGCGCTTTAAAGCAGAGGAAACGTGCAGACTAATCAATAGGATGTATAAATGATAAGAGAGATGGAGAGTGCTTCGTCCAGACTAGGACGGTGAGTGCTTACCTACACACAGCTTTCCCTTTGAGAAAAGAATTGTTCATGTATGTGCTAGTTCTGCAGCCTGGCGTCTGGGTGCTGCTGAGCAGGAGGGCCGCCCTACGTCTCACTTGCCTTTGCTACACTCTCGCTGCTGCATTCCCCACCGGATGGGAAAAATCAGACATTACATGAAGAAAAGAGAAAGACAGCCCCATCTGAAAGCATCTGGAGGAGCTCCCCTGGCAGCCTGCCCAGCCTCTGCTCAACCTTCCTGTCTGCACCGAGCATGCGGCCTCCTACCCAACACCAAGTTTCCATGGCAACACTCTAGGCAGCCCCCCCAAAAGGGGGAGAGAGTGGTTGTGCTTTCACATAGACACACACAATGCTGTAATCAATCAGTAGTCCTGCTGGAAGAGGGAAACCGTTTCATGCACTTAAAGGAAAACCGATAACTAAAAAAAAACCCTACCTCCTTACCCTACGTAGACCCCCCTCCCTCCCCCACCAGCCTAGCTGCCCCTAACTTTTTAATAGGGATCCACTATTTTGGATTCTGCCGAACCCCCCGAATCCTTCGCAAAATATTTGGGCGAAAACCGAACCAAATCCTAATTTGCTTATGAAAATTAGGGGTGGGAAGAGGAAAAAATGTGTATTTCCTCGTTTTTTGACAAAAAGGCATGCCATTTCCCTTCCTGTCCCTAATTTGCATATGCAAATTAGGATTCGGTTTGGCCAGGCAGAAGGATTCGGCTGAATCCAAATAATGCTGGAAAAGGTCGAATCCTGGCGGAATCCAGAACCGAATCCTGGATTCGGGACATCCCTACTTTTAAAGGAGAAGGAAAGCTTCGGAGGCATTTTATTGCCAATGGATTAGCTGCAATAGTGCAAGATAAAATGCTATATTTATTCTGTAGAATATTTTACCATACCTGAGTAAACAGCTCTAGAAGCTCTCTGTTTGTTTAGGATAGCAGCTGCAGTATTAGCTTGGTGTGACATCACTTCCGGCCTGAGTTTCTTCCTGCTCTGGGCTCAGATTACAGTAGAGAAGGGAGGGGCGGGGGAAGAGGAGCAAACTGAGCATGCTCTTGCCCAGGGCAATGAGGTTTAAGCTGAAAACAGTTAGTCTGATACAGAAGCCCATGAGTACACAATAGAAGGAAAGAAATGTGGAGTTTCTTTTGACAGAGGACTCAGAGCAGCACTACTTTGAGGGTTTACTGGTGAATTTAGATGGACCTTTCTGATAAGGATTACTTTGTTTTAACCTTTCCTTCTCCTTTAACTAACCCCTCGGTGCAGATTCAGGGATCGCCGCTCACGGAGGCCATCTTCCGGGAAATTGCTCCAACCGTGCATGTGTCGCTTCGCCGGTCTCAGATTACCGAAGACCCGGAAGATGGCTGCCGTGAACTGCGATCCCTGACTCTGCACCGAGGGGTGCAGAAATGTTGTACATTATGTTTTGTGCTTCTGAACCAGCCCAAGGCAACTACAGCCCTTCATCCCGTTATCCGGAAACCGGTTATCCAGAAAGCTCTGAATTACAGAATGGCCACCTCCCATAGACTCCATTTTAGCCAAATAATCCATTTTTTTTTTTTAAATTATTTCACCTTTACTCTGTAATAATAAAACAGTAGCTTGTACTTGATCCCAACTAAGATATAATTAATCCTTATTGGAAGCAAAACCAGTCTATTGGGTTTATTTAATGTTTACAGGATTTTCTAGTAGACGTAAGGCATGAAGATCCAAATTACTGAAAGATCTGTTATCTGGAAAGCCCCTGGTCCCAAGCATTTTGGATAACAGGTCCCATACCTGTAGTATTATTATTCCCATTAAACTGCTAACTTGTTGCTGGGTTTGATTTCTCTTTGAAAGAAAACAAGTAAAATATCAGCAAGTTCTACAAAAAATTAACCCATCACAGATAAAAAAAAAACCAAAAAAACTATAGCAGATTTTATTAGCAGAATAAAGATGCACAAAGCAAAATGTGAGCCAAATAAACCAGTTTTGGAATCAGCTAAAGGCTACAGCAAAATAACAACTTTGATTTCAGAATATAATGTTTGAGTTTATTTGAACATAAGCGTAACCCTAATGATATTGTTGGAAAATATATTCCAACAAGGAAGCAAAACAATGTACATCATACACCAACTGTGTAATGTCAAAATATTTGGGAACAAATAGTATAGAAGTAACATTCAGTTATGGCATCCGTTATCCGGAATCCCCTTATCCAAAAAGTTCCAAATTACGGAAAGGCCATCTCCCATAGACTCCATTTTATCCAAATAATCCAGATTTTTAAAAACGATTTACTCTGTAATTATACAACAGTAGCTTGTCACCATCTTTGTTAAACATCTTTGCAAGACTAAGACACATGCTCAGTGTGGTCTGAGCTGCTTAGGGATCGTCATAAACAAAGCTGCTTGAGTTCTGCATGGCTGGGAAGTAAGGTGGGGGCTCCCCCTGCTGTTCATAAATATGATTGTTTCCCTGCTCAGCAGTTAGGGACTGTCTGACAATTCCTACCCACAGCAGTAAATGAAGGGAAGAATTTCACTCCATACAGTCAGGTTTCTTATAAAAACTTTTTTCTTATAAAACACTTTTTAATTTAAGTATATTGGAGATAGGTTTCTTTTTCGTTAAAGAAAGTAAAAATGGGGTTTTATTTTTTTTGGCTTTACATGCCCTTTAAAGTTCTCAAATTGCTGTTTCTCAGAAGTGTGTTACTATTTAACATTTTATTGTTTTACAAATTATAGTTGTGGACAGCAGTTTCCCATTTTACAGACCATGTTTATAGGCTTAGATATTCCTGTTTAGCAGCTACTTTTAGGGCCCATGGGACCACCTCTCTGCACCCCCACTGACTTCAATCGGATACACGTGGAAGCAAAGGTGGGAGTGCTTTTCAGGCCAAAAATGCTTCCATTGATGCCTTCAGAATTATAAACATCAGCCCACAGCAGTTCAAATCCAATTTTTCCATTCCATTATCACACTCACTGTACCATGCCACACACATTGTATCCTTAAAGGGGTGGTTCATCTTTGAGTTAACTTTTAGTATGATGTAGAGAGGGATATTCTAAGACCATTTGCATTTGGTTTTCATTTTTTTATTATTTGTGGTTTTTGAGTTATTTAGCTTTTTATTCAGCAGCTCTCCAGATTGCAATTTCAGCAGTCTGGTTGCTAGTAGGAATGCACCAAATCCAGGATTCGGGTTCAGCCGAATCCTTCTGCCCACCAAACTGAATCTGAATTTGCATATGCACATTAGCGGTGGGTAGGGAAATCGCATTACTTTTTGTCACAAAACAAGGAAGTAAAAAATGTTTTCCCCTTCCCACACCTAATTTGCAGGGGCGTAACTACAGAGGAAGCAGACCCTGCGGCTGCAGGGGGGCCCAAGAGGCATAGGGGGCCCCATAAGGCTCTAATTAATTAGGAATTTGAATATATATTGTTAATACAGGGCAACCACTGGATATTTTGGGAGCCCCAAAATTATTTTGCTGTGGGGCCAAGTAACATCTAGTTACGCCACTGCTAATTTGCATATGCAATTTAGGATTCAGATTCGCTTCAGTATCCGGCCGAATCTTTCGCAAAGGATTCGGCCGAATCCAAAATAGTGGATTTGGTGCATCCCTAGTTGCTAGGGTCTAAATTAACCTAGAAACCACGCATGGATTTAAATAAACTAGCGTATGAATAGGAGAGGCCGGAATAGAAAGAGGAGTAATAAAAAGTAGCAATAACAATACATTTGTAGCCTTACAGAGCATTTGCCTTTCTGATGGGGGTCAGTGACCCCCATTTGAAAGCTGGAAAGAGTCAGAAGTAGAAGGCAAATAATTCAAAAACTACAAAAAAAATTAATAATGAAGACAAATTGAAAAGTTGATTAGAATTAGCCATTCTAGAACATACTAAGGGGCAGATTTACTAAGGTTCGAGTGAATTTTCAAAGTCCAAAAAGTTCGAATTTCGATGTAATTTTTTGGAAGTAAAAATCGTTCGAATATTCGACCATTCAATAAACGAAGTACTGTCTCTTTAAAAAAACTTCGACTTCAATACTTCACCAACTTAAACCTGCTGAAGTGCTATGTTAGCCTATGTCTTCGGGGGTTATAAAAGAAATTATGTAATATCTAGGAAAATGTAAAATTAGGGAAATGTATTATGCATAATATATATGAGGGACCACAAAACAACAATGTAAAATTAGGGAAAAGTTAAAATCACTGTAGATAATTTTCACAATCATGACTTATTATTATTTATGGTTGGCTGCAATAAACCCAAAGTACATTCGCCATACCAGGATGAACTGTGATGAATTACTTACTTTTAACCCTAATCCCTGAAAAATGAAAGCAATGTTTTTTCTTTCAAGTTGATCACTCTGTGCCCCTAAAGGTCTACAGCCATCATTTCAAATATTTTTGACATCCAAGGTATAACCCCCTGGTGCCCATCTAAGCTAACACTTATGCAGTACATTAAAGGACCAGTAACCATCAAAAAAACATTTTTTTTTTTTAAAAAAAAATTGTTTCTATACTACGAAAAAAAAACACCAACACATATTAAATTTTAAAATCGCAAAGTCTTTGTTTAGAAATAACTTACCGAATCTCTGCTTGCGCTCCTCTTTAGAAAAGGCGACGATCCATCGTGCGGCGCTCAATTTCTCCTCCCTGGCTATATTCTATAAGGAAAGCAGGGAGGAGAAATAGATCGCTGCACGATGGATCACCTGATAGCCTTTTCTAAAGAGGAGCAAAGCGGAGATTCGTTAAGTTATTTCTAAATAAAGACTTTGCGATTTTAAAGTTTAATATGTGTCGGTGTCTTTTTTTTGTAAAATACAAATGATTTTTGATGTTACTGATCCATTAAGAGCCGAAGAAAGTCATGTAAGCCCTTTATTTCACATGTATATGATATCAGATGCAGACGTGAATCTTCATGGGCAATGTAAAGGTTTAGGAAACCCATGTAGTTACTGCATCCGTTACTACTGGCAGATAAGCTGATAACTTGCCATAGAGCCCTGAAAGGATACTAAGAAGTTATGGCAGGGAGGAAAAGCTAAAGAGAGGGTCTTTCAGTGTATTCAATAATGAAGCAAGTGTTTTACTTTGTTTCTTTTTCTTTCGTAGAATAGCATGTTGTAAATTAACTGCAAAAATTCTTTGTAAAGGTGGTATCTGGCTTTTTGAGTCCATTCACAGTGTATTTCCTACCCTAAATTGTTAATACTCAATCGTAAAAGATGGATCCAAGGATTTTATAGATTTTAGGAACATACAAAAATTCAAAGGCTTGCAAGCTTCACACATCATTATACTTGTATCAAGTCTGCACTTGAAGACAAGAATTCTGAATTCTCACTTCACTGAGCAAGTCTTACCTGAGTTGCTTCCTCTTCTTCTTTGTTCTGATCACTGTCGCTAGCATCCTCCTCTCCAGCTTCTTCATCGCTGCTGGAAGATTCAAGGATTTCACTCATGTCCATTTTCCATTTCTCAGGGATTATCCTGGATGTCAGAAAGGCAATGGCGTCCTGTACACCTAGAAAGGGCCCAAAGAGAGAGTTTTAACTAAAAGCCAGCATTGCATTTTTTGCAACTGGCAGCATTTGCACCATCATATACTGACTGGCATGGAGAGCCCAATAACCCAGATATTTTTAAATGTGGAACAACCTCTATACAAGGATATGGAAAGCATATTTTTTCTCCTGCACATTTTTTTGGGAATATACACGTATATGCAACTTTCTAAATTTGTATTCCAATAAAGCCACAATCTTAAAAGAAATTTATCATACTGATTTCTTGTGCTAATTTACATGTGCAAATTAGGGTTCTGGTTCAGTTTAGGGTAAAGCTAAATCATTTGTGAAAGATTAAGGATTTGGCCAAATCCCAAAAAAAATGGATTCGGTGCATCTCCAATAAAAGGTACTTTTTGTGTCTGACAAAACAATTACCTTGCTTTCCACAATGCTCCGACTTTAAGACATCGACATCAAGTTCAGTAAGATCTTTCCTTGCAACTGAATGACTTCAATGGAAAAAAAAAAAAAGTGTTACACTTTCAGAATATAAGAAAATGCAAATACATGGAAGGGGTTATATATACACACACATCTCAGAATCTTGTATTTCGGTGGACAGATAATTAAAAACGATATATAGATTAATAAAACGTGTATTTAAAATATTGCTTATAAAAATGACTTACAACTTTGAGTCAACCAACGAGCGAACCAAACACTGGTCCTTTTTTACAGCAGTGTCATCACTACAGCTTGGAGATACAACCTGAAAGAGAGGGAATAAAAAAAGTGTAGCATTATGTACATTGTACAGTTTTCATATAGATAACATCAAATAACCATCTCAGCGAGACATTCCACATTAAGTTTGTTTTAAATTAAAAGTACAATGTGTCTACCATTTGTGGGGTTGAAGAGCCTGTGTACAGGTAGGGGATCTGTTATCCAGAATGCTCGGGACCTGGGGTTTTCCAGATTATGGATCTTTCCGTAATTTGGATTTTCATACCTTAAGTCGACTAGAAAATCATGTAAACATTAAATAAACCCAATAGGATTGTTTTGCCTCCATTAAGGTTTAATTATATATTAGTGTGGATCAAGTTCAAGCTACTGTTTTATTATTACAGAGAAAAAGGAAATCATTTTTAAAAATTTGGTTAAAATGGAGTCTATGGGAGACAACCATTCTGTAATTCAGAGCTTTCAGGATAACGTGTTTCCGGATAATGGATCCCATACCTGTATATCATTTAAACCTAGCTAGAAAGTCACCAACCAGCCATGTTAAAGGTTAACAACAGTCACAAAAATAAATTCTATCACTGTACAGTCAACCCACACAAAAGAAATCTGAATTGAAAGGACTTTTTCAGCTTGACTTTAATGAACAGGCTTTTGGAGATCATGCTGGACAAAAGATTGGTGAGCTGTCCAGACAGAATATTCCACCAATCCAATGGCTTCAGTGGCAAGTTTCCAGTCTGATGTCTTTGTTAGTGAACAGAGGCTGAACAGGTCAGTACATTTTATAAATTTGACAAAAGCTTGACAGTGCCCTACAAACTATACGGATATCCATGTGCAAAGATTAATAGTTTGGCAATGTTGTATCGATATAAGTAGCAAAAACTGTATCACAGATACTTACTGCTGCAAGAGAACATATTTGGTATCATTAACACCAAAATGCTTTATGTACAGTCATAGATAAATCTTACTTTGCGTTTGTTTAGGTCCCTATTGAAGAATGAATGCACAAAGAATAGAAAGACATGTAGAACATCACAGTATTTTATTTATCTTGCAAACTTGGTTTAAGAATGCAACGCTAATATTTCTAGACTCCATAATGCTTAAAGTGGACCCGTCACCCAGACACAAAAAGCTGTATAATAAAAGTCCTTTTCAAATTAAACATGAAATCCAATTTCTATTTTTTATTAAAGCATTCATAGCTGTTGTAAACTCATTTAAATATCTCAGCTGTCATTCAAATATTGTCTGCCCCTCCTCTATGCCTTAGGCAATTACTTTCACTTTCCATTCAGCACTTCCTACATGTCACTGCTCTCCTCACATTCCCCAGTTCTCTTCACCATATAATTGTGTAGCCAGGACATGGGGATGGACATCAGGTCCCCCATTCTGGTGCACAAACAAGATTCTGAGATGATGCAAGGCTTGTCTTAATAACAGTGTCCACAAAATGGCTCCTGCCTACTTGTTATAATTATGAGTTTCCAGACTGATGGAAACAAGAGTCAAATAATTTATACAGTGTAATTAAAGAACATTTTGTTTGACTAATGTGATAAAATAGGATTTTGACTTTTTTTGTTGGGGTGACAGGTCCCCTTTAACCCTTGAGAATATAATAAATCATACTAGGATGTGGACAAACAGGACAGTTGCAAGTTGTGCTATATGGTTCCAGATACCTTGTTACAGCAGCCAAGCTTGACCGGTATTGTAAGCCACTTCTGTACGGAACCAGAAAATGAGTTTGCTGGGGGCCCAGCTCCCTAGTGTTATTTCACTGAGCAGTATTAATATATACTTTCTGTGCAGAATAGATGTACTCAGACATGTCACGTACCAGTGCTGTAAACCATTCTTTAGATGGACTGCATTTCACACTGACTATTTTGCCCAATAGTTCATCATTAAGGCGCTTTAAATCTTCATCTTCTTCTTCACTGCTCTCCTCTTTTTCATCTTCAGTCCTAGGTGGCAGAGAAGAAAATTAAAAGATCTACTAGACTATAACGGACCATAACATTTTCCCCATTGCAAACCTATATCATTGTACAGATTGCCTGTAAGTAGAGATACGTCTGGAATATTTCACGTGCAAGGAGTACTGGACTCTATCGAGCTTACAATTTTAAACCAGCTATAAAAGATTAAACATTTTTGCAAAATTCAGATTATTTGACTTTTACTCTGGGGGGCCTGTTATGAGGCAGTTTGCAGGGTTGTCAAGGTTTTCCCTGAAATTGTAGTTCAATAATCTAGACAGACCCCCCAATGTAAATAAATAAAAGGTGTGATGGGAAGTTGCAAAACACTTGTGTGATTGCCTTGGGTCAGAAATATGGCCTCAGGTATGGACTTAATAAGTGGTTGGTTTATTCTGGTGTGGGAGTGTTTCTTCTTAACTTCCCATTTGGAAGGTCAACTGACACAGAAGTAAAAGCAGCAATGCTTTAAATTGTGTTTCTCAAGTGAAATGAAAGTGTTATCATGGGCACTGTTCAAATTGTCTTGCTTTGCCCAACCAAATAAAATCAACAGCCCCATGATTAGTTAAAGTTAATATAGGAGCTAATGTGCCCAAAGCAACATGGGTACCAAATGTAGAGACAAGCCAGCACAGTGAATAAACAAAGGTTAAAATATGGAGGAATTATTCAAATTTAAATTTGTTCATAAAACATATATAGTGTGGTAAAATAATGCGTTTATTTACACAACATTAAAACACATTTTACTGGCAAAAAAATTACAGGGGAACCCTGGTTTCTATTAATTTACAAATCTACTTCAACATAAACACGGCCTACTAGAGTCTTGTTTATTCCTCTTATTACAGTTTATCTGTTCTGCATACCCTCATGTCATTTCATTTGAAGCAACATATGGGGTTCTTCACAGTCAGGACAGTGAGGTTGTGGAATGCACTGCCGGGTGATGTTGTGATGCTGATTCAGTTAATGACTATAAGAGGGACTTGGATGATTTTTTGGACAGACATAATATCAAAGGCTATTGTGATACTAAACTCTATAGTTAGTATAGATATGGGTATATAGAATTTAATTAAAAAGTAGGGAGGGGTGTGTGTATGGGGCTGGGTTTTCATTTGGAGGGGTTGAACTTGATGGACTTTGTCTTTTTTCAACCCAATTTAACTATGAAAATATGTAAAGGAAAGGGTATTCCCCACCTGCAATAAACCTGGCAAAAAAAAAATCAAATCTATGCTTTAAGATTTGAAATCAGATTTTTGTTATTTTTTACTTTTTTTTTGTAATCTCTGTAAAGAAAAAAAAAATTCCAAGAACCAAATTCAAGTTGTCTCAAAATGCATCTATAATTACACCCATTATAATAGGTTGCTGAAGTCATGGGAGTGATTGCCATGGAAACATCGTAATTAAACAGTCGTGGGCTCTTGTGTAAATAAGGTGTTGATCTGCCGTCTCTACTATTCTTCTGTGCTGCTCTTGGGGAATTAGCAGTTCCAACCGGAATTAAATATTTTTCTACCAACATTTTAACTCTCTATACTAGCCTTAAAGGAGAAGGAAAGTTTAAAACTAAGTTAGCCTTATCAGAAAGGTCCATCTAAATATACCAGTAAACCCCCAAAGTAGTGCTGCTCTGAGTCCCCTGTCAAAAGAAACAGCACATTTCTTTCCTTCTATTGTGTACTCATGGGCTTCTGTATCAGACTTCCTGTTTTCAGCTTAAACCTCATTGCGCCCTGGGCAAGAGCATGCTCAGTTTGCTCCTCTTCCCCACCCCTCCCTTCTCTACTGTAATCTGAGCCCAGAGCAGGGAGAGACTCAGGCAGGAAGTGATGTCACACCCCATTAATACTGCAGCTCCTATCCTAAACAAACAGAGAGTTTCTAGAGCTTTTTACTCAGGTATGGTAAAACATTCTACAGAATAAATATAGCATTCTAGCTTGCACTATTGCAGCTAATCTATTGGCAATAAAATGCCTCCGTAGCTTTCCTTCTCCTTTAAAAAGGGAAGGAAACATAAACCTCAATATACAAAAAAAAATGAAATGCTAAATGGAAAAAACAAGAAACTTTTAACATAAATAAGAACTAACATACATCGGTGAGGCTGCAAAACTGATCTAAAAAGTGCCTTCAACTGAAAAGGATGGCATTTAACTGGTGCAAACTAAATCCACAGCATCCATCTTTTTTTTAGGTAGGTGGCTGATAAGCCAACAGACAACATTATAACAGAAATGATACTATCATATAAAGAAGTACACAGAGAGTCAAGTTTTTTTTTCATAAAGCTGAAATTTTTAGTGTGAAGATTGATATAATTCTGATGGTAAAATACAACCTTCAGTTCTCTAGCTGGACAACTCTGGTCTACCATAAATCTCTTCTGTCAGATAAATCCCCTGTAAATTACTGAAATAAATTCTGCGGTGATACTCACATTGGAAGAGACGATCTCCTTCCCCTGTTGGTTTTTTTACCAATTACTGGAGTTCCAAAATGTTCAGGATTAGTGAGTGGAAGTTGGTCCAGAGTCTATTGATGGAAAAATATGTAATTTATTAAATAAAGTGTAAGGAATGGGACACGTTGAGTTTTTTTTCCTAAAGTATCCCCCCTTGACTAGAGGAAATGTAGCATGCAAGCAGCACTTTTAACGTATCTGATGTGCGAAATGTGAAGTCTGTTGACACTGAAGGGAAATCAGAAGGAGAGATTATGTTACAGTATACAGGAACAGTATAAAACTAAAAAAGGAGATATCCCCATGTGCAACTTAGCCCTTAAACCTTTAGCAACAAGAATCAGACAGAACATTTTTTTAAAATTTACAAGCATAAAAGAAAATTTTAACGAACAGATATTTTAAACGGTACGGCAAATTATAGTAACGGGATTAAAATGGATTAATTGAATAATTTTTGTGAAGTGTGGGAACCAATCTTTAATGTATTTGCCTTTCTCTAGATACAATAAAATACTCATCAATGCATTTACCTCACTTTCTGCAAAATGCCTCTCCCCTTTTAAACACAATGATGTTCTCCGTAATGTCTTTTCATCACCATCATCAAAAACTACAAGAAAAAAAAAAAACAAACAAAACGAGGGGAAAATATATTATAATACACAAAAGACATGAATATCTTGTAAATTATATCCTTATAAACGGTGAGTTCTGATGTCATTTCTGTCACATGACTCACTAAAATTTGTGTATTATAATAAATAAAGTACCCCCAGTTGTAAAATATGAGGATATTAGAAGTTACCTCAGAGTTCCATGACCTGTATAAAAACACTCGGCCTTCAGCCTCGTGTTTTTATATGGTCATGAAACTCCTCGGTAACTTATAATATCCTTATATTTTACAAGAGGGGGTACTTTATTCACTATGTATATTCTCTCCTTGGTCAGTGTGCACAAATCACAGATAATTTACAGGTTCTGACAACTAGTCTGTATAGGTTTATTACCAGTCCTTAAGGTTTACTCGTTTAGTGGTGCTCTCTATTTCACTGCAAAACAATCTATGATCTCAAGCATAAAAATCAGGCCAAGTGTGGCTTTAATTGACTGTACTCAGCCTTGTGTAAGAATAATTTCATCATAACCTTGAGAAGAACCTGTCCAAATATCTTCTTCTACCACATTTGCCCTACAGAACCCAGGATGAGTAATAATAGCAGTTGCACATTCTGATCCAGTTATGCAATCTTGACAGGTTTACAGAATACTCAATCAACTTGTCACTTGCATGTTTTGACAGTTTACCCTTTATTCCCCTCAAAAAGAAATACATTTTTTAGCTAAAAAAAAAAAAAGAGAAATATTTAACAATTACTTGCTAGACAGCAAGAAAACTGTATACAGAGCTAGAGGCAATATTCAAAACCAGCGAGTGGCAATACCATAGTAACTGTTGGACTGATGATGGCATACCTTTATGTTTAACTATTCAAACTGATTTTGCAGTAAAAAAAAAAAAATGAGTTGTAGTTAACAACAGAATTACTCCATATCTATGTTTTATATGCTTCATCTCAATAATCAAATTCCACCCAATAAGAAAAAGCACAATTAACCTAAATAAACAATCGGCATTTCATACACAGTATTTAAAAATAGCAAAATGTGAACGGAATGCTTAAACAATGCAACAAATTTCAATAAGGTTATAAAGGGACCATTCTACTGTGTACACTGCTCAGGGCACTAGTTAACCGAAGATCAGCCTGGAATGTGACACTGCATAGGTCTGTATTGCACAAGACTAGTTGCACTAATACTAGAAAAGCATTTTATATTTGGTTCTGTAAAACTAGAAAAAATAGCCCTTAAATATAAAAAAAAATCCAGCATTAAAGGGATACTGTCATGGAAAAACATGTTTTTTTCAAAACACAGCAGTTAATAGTGCTGCTCCAGCAAAATTCTGCACTGAAATACGTTTCTCAAAAGAGCAAATAGATTTTTTTATATTTAATTTTGAAATCAGACATGGGGCTAGACATTCAGTTTCCCAGCTGCCCCCAGTCATGTGACTTGTGCCTGCACTTTAGGATGGAACTACTTTATGGCAGGCTATTTTCTCATACTTAATGTAACTGAATCAGTCTCAGTGGGACTTGGCTTAACTATTGAGTGTTGTTTTAAGATCTACCAGGCAGCTGTTATCTTGTGTTAGGGAGCTGCTGTCTGGTTACCTTCCCATTGTTTTTTGTTAGGCTGCTGGGGGGGGGATATCACTCCAACTTGCAGTACAGCAGTAAAGGGTGACTGAAGTTTATCAGAGCACAAGTCACATGACTGGGGGCAGCTGGGAAACTGAAAATATGTCTAGCCCCATGTCAGATTTCAAAATTGAATATAAAAATGTTTTGCTCTTTTTAAAAATGGATTTCAGTGCAGAATTCTGCTGGAGCAGCACTATTAAGACAAGTGATGTGTTAAGACAAGTGACTTCCAATAACAATTTTGTTATTGACTTCCAGGCATTTTATATCAGGTTGAAGAAAAAAAAAAATCTTCTAATCAACAAGGAATGTAATACACCAATATAAAAAACAACAACTTCTGGTGGTACTTACCTACTGTATACCAGCTTGCATCCGTCAATTTACTAATAATGGCTTCCTGCGGGGATCCATCAGTTGTTTTCATTTCAACTGTTGCACCAACCTACAGACACAAATTAGATCATGAGTTGACTAACATCATTTGAGAAATTTGGTTTTTTATCATAGAGGTGTGCAATTATCCATCATCAATGTACTTTTAGAAGACCCCTACATTTTATACTCTGTGACTTATCTAATTCTGGCAGAGAGAATTCCCAGGATGGCACTAAGGGGCACATTTACTAAGCTTGAGTGAAGGATTAGAATAAAAAATACTTCGAATTTCAAAGTATTTTTTTGGCTACTTCGACCAGACTACGACTTCGAATAGAATGATTTGAACTAAAAATCGTTCGACTATTAGATAGTCGAAGTACTGTCTCTTTAAAAAAAACTTCGACCACCTACTTTGCCATCTAAAACCTACCGAGCACCAATGTTAGTCTATGGGGAAGGTCCCCACAGGCTTCCCTAGCAATTTCTGATATAAGGAAAATCGTTCGATCGATGGATTAAAATCCTTCGAATCGTTCGAATTGCTGTAAATCCTTCGACTTAGATATTCGAAGGATTTAACTTTGATGGTAGAATATCGAGGGTTAATTAACCCTCGATATTCGACCCATAGTAAATGTGCCCCTTACAGTAACAGAGAACTAGTATTTTAGGGCATAATTTTTTAAATATTTATAGCATATTGACAAGATGGCAGCTAAAACATTTCCATTAGTGATAGTGCCCTTTCATTGGTTCCCCATTAATTAACGAAAAATAAAATATTGACTAGTTACCCAACCACCTCCCAACACTCACTCTTAAAGGTCCTTTCACTTGGTCATCCTGGACAAGCTGAGTAGAGTTATCTGGCTTCAGAGTAACCTGTAAAATGCAACAACATTTACAAATATTCCAACCTTTTGCTGAATTGGGGCATGTGAATTAATTAACAGCCTTAGCCCTTTGGCTGGCCAATGAGTTGCAACTACATTTACTGTAACAAGGGTGATCTACTGGATAAGAAACAATCTTCCCAAAACAGCTGATATTAACATTTTGAGAAGACAGACACCAATAAAACATGCTCGTAATGTTTCTCAAACCTTAATCATAAATGTTAATGTAGTCACCCTTCTTCCTTTCAACTACACCGAAACTAAACTATTGTTTTAATGGGATTCTGTGTAGAAGGCCACAGGTTTACTTTCTAAATTAACTTGCCAGTGCCATCACACACACACACACACACACACACACACCAAGGGGCACACATTCCCCTCCATCACATTCCTGGCTGAAAAATAAAGTATTAAACAAAGTCTACACTAAACGGTGATCCTATGCACAAAGAATGACCCAATACATTAATATGTAAGTAACACCACAACCTCTTTGAGATACAAAAGCATGTAGTCTAGTTGTCCAAAACCCTCTACCTTTGAAGAGTAACAAGAAATCCAGGGCTGCACAGAGCCAGAGGTTCTCTCCTACCTTTGCAGAGCTAAACTTCCTTTTTAAAGTAGAAACAAACCCGTACTAGAAAAAAAAATCCTACCCTGTGTAGACCAACCTCCCTCCTCCCCCACAGCCTAACTGCCCCCCTGGGCAAATGCCCCTAATTTTTTACTTACCTTTCGTGCAGATCTGGCCTCGGCAGTTCATGGGCACCATCTTCCTTTTTTGGTCTTCTTCGGAATCTGAGCGGAGTTTCAACGCATGCAGAAATTTTCGTGACTTTCGGCGCATGCACAGTGGTTCGTGACCAGAAATTTACTCCAACTGTGCGTGCGATGAAACTCTGCTCAGATTCTGAAGAAGACCGAAAAAAAAAGATGGCGCCCATGAACTCCCGAGGCCAGATCTGCACGGAGGGGTAAGTAAAAGATTAGGGGCATTTTCCCGGTGGGGCAGGTAGGCTGCGGGGGAGGAGGGGGTTGTCTACGCAGAGTAGGGTTTTTTCCTAGTACGGGTTTGTTTCTCCTTTAAAAAGGAAGTTTAACTCTGCAAAGGTAGGAAAGAACAGCTGGCTCTGTGCAGCCCTGGATTTCTTGTTTCTTGTTCATACTGTAGCCCTTTTATATATTATTGTGCTGCTTAATAATTAGGTGCTACATAAATAAACGGTGGCTCCATTTTGTTGTACAGGTATGGTATCCGTTATCTGGAAACCATTATCCAGAAAGCTCCGAACTACAGAAAAGCCGTCTCCCATAGACTCCATTTTAACCAAATAATCCAAATTTTTAAACATTTCCTATGTAATAATTAAACAGTGCATTGTACTTGATCCCAACTAAGATATAATTAATCCTTATTAGAAGCAAAACCAGCCTATTGGGTTTATTTCATGTTTAAAAGGTTATCTAGTAGACTTAAGATACGAAGATCCAAATTACGAAAAGATTTGTTATCCGGAAAGCCTCAGGTCCCGAGCATTCTGGATAACAGGTCCCACCCCTGTACTAGAATATTTATTGACCCTTTGAGTGCCAAGGTGTAAAGTGCACTACTAATGGTCACATAGAATCTGCAAGTGCACACAAAAAAAACAAATATTTAAAAAGCGAGTTCATCTCCTTAATGAATAAAAAAAAATTGTAGAGAATAAGTGTGTATGTGTTAATCCCATATGCCGCATTTCTAAATTGATATGCAATGTATGAAGCTACGACATAACCAATACATACCTTGACTTTTACCAGCCTTTTTACGGTCTTGATTTTTGCCTCACAGAAGGCACCCCGGTACTTGGCACTAACATCAGTCCCCACTGTTAGGTAGGCAGGCTCATCCACTGCCTAAACATCCGTGGAGAAAATAGAGTTCAGCTTTAATCAGATTTACTGACAAGCAACAGAAAGTATTTCTTTTGTTTGTTTAAATAAATCGTTATGCTCATAATTCATATATAACAAAATCAGACAAATGTGTGAAAGACATTTTTAGAAACAAGGTATAGGTAAACAGAATGGCAAGAATACACGCAACTGATATGAAGATAGCTGTGCATATATACAAGGTTATACAATCTTACCATCCCTTGCATACAACGTTTTCATTAAAAATACAAAAACCAGGTCTCAGTACCCAAGGAATGTTAATACTATAATGTCTTTAAACAGCACAACACTTTATATGGTTGAACAATGAATTTACCCTCAAGTTTCAGTATATACTGAATAAAAATTAGTCAAACTTATAAGCGTGACATTAGATAAAGTGCATACTTATAAAAAGTTGATGGCACAAATATTAAGCGCATAAATTACATTAAAGGAGAACTAACCCCTAAAAATGAATGTGGCTAAAAATGCCATATTTTATATAGTGAACTTATTGCACGAGGCTAAAGTTTGAGCTTGTCAATAGCAGCAATGATCCAGGACTTCAAACTTGTCACAGGGGGTCACCATCTTGGAAAGTGTCTGTGACACTCACATGCTCAGTGGGCTCTGATTGGCCGTTGAGAAGCTAAGCTTAGGGCTCGTCACTAATTATCCAGCAGAAAATGAGCTTCCCTGGCTGTAATATAAGCTGATGCTACAGGTTTGCTGATTATTAAATTCTGATGCTAATTGCACTGGTTTCTGTGCTGCCATGTAGTAATTATGTGTATTAATTACTAATCAGCCTTATATTGTGACATTTCTATTCTATGTGTACTGTATATTGTGAGTGGGTCCCTAAGCTCAGTAAGTGACAGCAGCACAGAGCATGTGCATTGAATCAGCAGAAAAGAAGATGGGGAGCTACTGGGGCATCTTTGGAGACACAGATCTTTACTGCTTAAGGGCTGTGGTTGCCTTGGGCTGGTACAGTAGCACAAAACATACATATTTATCAAGGGTCGAAGTTCGAACAACTTCAAACTTCTAATTCAATAGGACTAACCGAATAGAGGTTGAAGGCTTTTGGGGGTCGCAGTGGTCCGTATTCGAATCGTACGATCGAAGGAATAGCACCTTCGATCTACTTTGATTCAAAGTTTTTCCTCCAAAAAACTTCAATCTCTCAAACTCCACCAATTGCCTCCATATAGGTTCTAGGAGGTCCCCAATAAGCTAAAACAGAAGCAGCTTTTAGGTGGCGAATGGTCGAAGTTTTAAAGAGACAGTCAAATCGAAGTTGAAGTATTCCCTAGTCGAAGTACACAAAAAAATAGCTAGGAATTCTAAGTTTTTTACTTCGAAAATTCACTTCGACCTTTGATAAATCTGCCCCATAATGTACAACATTTCTAGCTACTTTAGTGAAGCTTTAGTTCTCCTTTAATTACAGAAGCTGATTTTGGAATTGTTACAAAGGCTGTGTGTGCATGTCTGATGTCAAACGTTTACACATAGCAATCAGAATAATGTCAATACATACTAGAAAAGCTTGGAACTATAATACAAGTGGATCTTGAGAACCACGTTCGTACATTGTCACATATATCGCCAAGACCTCTACTACTTGCTACAAGCTTTAAAAGGTTGCAGATCTCTCAACAAAGTGAAGTACAGAACCAACCAGAAAGAGACACAAGCACTGCATCTTATATTTAAAGAGATAAGGACACGTTCCTATAAATATCGTAGGAACGGGTCAGTATCAAGGAGGAGCTGCACGCTAAATATTTTCCTCTAAAAGCCCCCCCCCCCCAGCCAAGAGAAAACAACCCTCTGACACTGCCAATAGATATTCTGTTTTGTTTCAGTCAGGTTGGGCTGGGGGCGGCACGATCCTTCCATGTGCCAATTACAAATGAAAACAGGACTTCAGCCTATGGAAGGGTCTCTAGAACACTATAAGGAAAAAGTTTTCAACTCCCTAAGCAATTTAACAGAAACTAAAGTATGTACTATTTTAAAAATAGCCCCATGTTTAAGAAACATTTCACTTAAAGCCAGCGGAACAGTTTCAGCCTACCACATTCTAATAACTGCAAGAGAGGCTCAAAGCTTTACAGACTTTTTACGTAGTACAACATCAGTTTATTATTAAAAGGAACATCAACAAAAGAAAATGTTTTTAAGTAATGAATAAATGATGTAGTGCTGCCCTGCATTAGTAAAACTGGGGTAATTGCTTCATAAACTCTGCTATATTTTATATGAACAAACTGCTGTTTAGCCATGGGGGCAGCCATTCAAGCACAGGATACACAGTAGATAACAGATAAGTACTACTATAGTTTATATAAACAAGCTTCTGTGTAGCCATGGGGGCAGCCATTCAAGCACAGGATAAACAGTAGATAACAGATAAGTACTACTATAGTTTATATAAACAAGCTGCTGTGTAGCCATGGGGGCAGCCATTCAAGCACAGGATACACAGTAGATAACAGATAAGTACTACTATAGTTTATATAAACAAGATGCTGTGTAGCCATGGGGGGCAGCCATTCAAGCACAGGATAAACAGTAGATAACAGATAAGAACTATTATAGTTTATATAAACAAGCTGCTGTGTAGCCATGGGGGCAGCCATTCAAGCACAGGATACACAGTAGATAACAGATAAGTACTACTATAGTTTATATAAACAAGCTGCTGTGTAGCCATGGGGGGCAGCCATTCAAGCACAGGATACACAGAAGATAACAGATAAGCACTGCAGAATCACATTGTATACTACAGAGCTTATCTGTTACCTGCTGTGTATCCTGTGCCTTTTCTCCTTTTTCAGCTTTAAATGGCTGCCCCCACAGCTACACAGCAGATTTTTTATATAAACTAAAGTATAGTTTCTGAAGCAAACACTGAACTTTTACCAGCGCAGGACAACAGTACATTATATTTTAATTATTATTAAAAAAAAAAAAAAAAAAAAAAAAACTTTAATTTTTTGGTGTTACTGTTCCTTTAATGATAGTTTCCAACTTTTTTCTATCTAATGATAGAAAAAAGTTGGAAACTATGAAACCATTAAACCTAACATGTTGTCTGAAGGAAAGAGTCATTTTTCAGTTTGGCCGGTAAGAAACTTTAGAGCAGTGATCTCCAATAAGTGGTATAAAAACCAGGTGTACTGCCAAACAGAACCTCCTGTAGGCTGTCAGTCCACAAAGGGGCTACCAACAGCCAATCACAGCCCTTATTTGGCACCCCCTGAAACTTTTTACAAGCTTGTGTAAAGCTGGCCATAGACGCAAAGATATCGTACGATTGCTGTCAGGGGCAGAACATTGCTGATCTGTTCTTTTACTAATCTGACTGGTAAGACTTTGATCTGAATGGTTAGTGGCGGGTCGGAAGATGGGAAAGTCCGATCGTACGATGATTCGTACGATCGGATCTTTGCATCTATGGCCAGCTTTACTCCCCAACTCTTTACATTTGAATGTGGCTCACGGTTAAAAAAAAAAAAAATCCTGTTTGGATAACTAGATAAACATTGCTTTCACATTTGAAACATTCTATGAAGGAGAAGGAAAGGCATCCTGCATTTGGGGGTGCCAAATGTTAGGCACCCCAAGTGAATGTATTGACTTACCTGAAACCCCGGGCTGGTGCTCCTATCAGCAGAAAACTGCACCGGCCCGGGGTTATTCCAGTGAGCACCACGGAGTGATCCTCTTCCGGCTTCTTCTTTCTTCAAATTTCCCGGGGCAGGCACATGCGCAGTTAAGTGAAAAGCCGAACTTTAACTAAAAAGTTGCTATTTCGTTCTACTCCGCGTGCGAAGAAAGTGGAAAACGGAAGAGGATCGCTCTGTGGTGCTCATTGATATAACCCCGGGCCGGTGCAGTTTTCTGCTGATAGGAGCACTGGCTCGATGTTTCAGGTAAGTCAATACAATCACTTGGGGATGCCTAACATTTAGAACCCCCAAGTGCAGGATGCCTTTCCTTCTCCTTTAAGCACAATATCAAACATTGAAAAAACAAAAAGTCTAACGGAGAGCTGTGGCACAAATGTAAATTTCCCCAACTGCATTATAAAGGCTTAGCTCCACCACAATAAGGCAATGCATATACAGGTATAGGATCCCTTATCCGGAAACCCGATATACAGAAAGCTCCGAATTACGGAATAGTTGTCTCCCATAGACTCCATTTTATCCAAATAATCCAAATTTTTAAAAATGATTTCCTTTTTCTCTGTAATAATAAAACAGTAGCTTGTACTTGATCCCAACTAAGATATAATTAATCCTTATTGGAGGCAAAACCAGCCTATTGGGTTTATTTAATGTTTACATGATTTTCTAGCAGACTTAAGGCATGAAGACCCAAATTACGGAAAGATCCGTTATCTGGAAAACCCCAGGTCCCCGAGCATTCTGGATAACAGGTCCCATACCTGTACCATGGCACGCTGAAGTGTAAAGCAAAAGAAATATGTACATAAAGATCGGCCTCTACGGATAATGATAACACGTGTGAATAGGAAGTTTCCTTTTACTGAAAGTCCAATGCACTTTGTCATAGTTTAGCAAACAGACGCACAGCGCTTTCCAAGGGTGAAAAAAAAAAAATGTAATCTACCATGTAAGAAAATATATAAAACAACTTACCTTCATCGTCAAAGGTTATTTGAGGGATTCCAGCTCGAAGATTTGTCTTCACTACAACTGCAGAGATAAGAAAGAGAACAGGACCGATGTTAATTACGTACACAAAAGTATTTGTAAGTAGACTGTAAGCTCTACAGGGCAGGGACCTCCTTCCCACTATGTCTCTGACCACATAGCACTTCAGCTCTTTGTCCTATGATTCTGTATATATTTATTATGTGATTTGTCTTCCCCGTGTATACTGATATATACATATATAATACACAAAAGCCATGAATATCCTGTAAATTATATCCCTATAAACGGTGAGTTCTGATGTCATCAGTTATAAACGGTGAGTTCTGATGTCATTTCTGTCACATGACTCACTGAAACTTGTGTATTATAATAAATAAAGTACCCCCAGTTGTAAAATATGAGGATATTAGAAGTAACCTCGGAGTTCCATGACCTGTATAAAAACACTCAGCCTTCGGCCTCGTGTTTTTATATGGTCATGAAACTCCTCAGTGACTTATAATATCCTTATATTTTACAAGAGGGGGTACTTTATTCACTATATATACTCCAACAAATAGGAGCGCACGACTATAAGTAAATAATGAAAGCTGGGAGCCTTGAAAATAAACAAAAATGCACCATTGACGCCACTGCAAAAATAAGTCGGCTTAAGGTCGCCATACATGGAGAGATCCGCCAAACGAGCGGATCTCTCTCCGATATGCCCACCTTGAGGTGGGCAATATTGGGCTGATCCTAACGATGCCTAACGGGCGGTTGGATCGCGGGACCGCATCAACGAACAGATGCGGCCGCGATCTGACGGGATTTTTAGTCCAGTCCGATTGATATCTGCCCGACTTTCGGCCAGATCTCGATCGGGGAAGCCCGTCGGGGGGCCCCATACAAGGGCCAATAAGCTGCCGACTCGGTCTGTCACCAGCTTTTATCGGCCCATGTATGGCCACCTTTAGGCAACAAGTCGAATGAAGTGGCGGTTTGTTGGAAGACCAACGTTTCGATTCCGCACAGGAATCTTCGTCGCTGTGCGGGATGGAACCACTTCAATTGACTTGTTGCCTAAGCCGACTTGTTTTTGGAGCGGCGTCATGCGTTATACGTACACCCATAATACAAGTTAAAAATGATGCTTGATGCCAATGTTATTAATAGGGGAAAAAAACCCAGCAATAATATAGGAAGGCAGGTTTTTTTTTTTCCAGAAAAGGTGGCAACCCTACATACAAGTAGTACATAGAAATGTAACTTCAAAGGCCACATCAAAGAGACCCCATAAATAAATAAAAGCCTAATAACTATGGCCTTCGCTGTTATTAACCAATAAGCCTTTGGCTGCTGGAGGATGCTGGGAGTTGAAGTCCAATGACAGCTGGAGAGTCATATAGTTCAGGCCTCACTGGAGGGAAGGGATTAAATGGAGCACACAGGGGCTGCAGTAATGTTGAGGTGACTCCTCAGTACATCGGTTGCTCTTCACAGGGGCCCCATCAGGATCTCCCTCAGGCCCTGTACAAGTAGAAGATGAAGTGCAGCTTTCAGGGGCCCCTACACGATGTCCATCCCCTGTGATGCCGGAGCCTTCATGACTTCAAGTGGACTTCCTGCGTGGACCAGGGCGGGCTGAGAGAGAGAGACTGAACATGAAGCTGAGGGGGAATTAAAGGGGCCTCGATTGAGAGTGGAAGTTATAGATTCACCTCAGCCAAAGAGCCGCAGTTTATTCATAAAAGCGACAGACCAATCCGTGCGCCCTGTGACCCTGAACAGAGACCCCCCCCCCCAGCACTACAATTCCTTATCCCACAAGAACATACCAAGTAAAACACAGGGGAGCTTGCAAAGGCCTCACATCCCCCCTCGGCCCCTGAAGTGAAACTGCACGTATCCGCCTGCCATTCAAACCCAATCACCGTCACATTCCTTCAAAGTGTCCACTAAGAAGAAGTCAGAGCTCGGACAAGCCGGGCGCCCCCTCCAAAACACAAACACCCGCCCCTCGCCGATGTCTCCTCTTGAGAGGCGGAAGAACAGACGCAAATGCAATGAGATAAGGAAAAAGTTTCACTCACACACTCGGCTCCTACAACTCCCCGCTTGCACGGAACTGCAAGCAATAAACGAAATAACAAGCTGTTGAGCAGAAGCAGTCCTTCTCGGAAGCTCATTGGCTTACCCTCATGCCATGGGGAGCGTTCCAACTATCTCATTGGCGACTGTTTCGCGTTTATTCATTGGCTATGTATTCGCCACGCGTTGATAGGTCCTTCCAAATACAGGTAAGGAAAGGATACCATGTGATTGGATATTTTTTTGCTGACAGTCACTATTGGGCATCATAGGTTGAAGACGGCCTCTGTCCGAACGTGATTAGGCATCACATATCCGGATGGAAATCGTCGAGTTTTGATTGGTTAAATGAAGTAAAGGCGGATCGTGTGCCCGTTATATCATTGGCTGTCCCGTTTCCTGGAAACGGAACTAAGCCGAGTTTAGAACAAGCTGAAAAGGCTGCGCAGGAAAGGAGGGGCTTGTATGGCGCGCCACTTAATTACGCATGCGCTTGCAAGAAAGCCTCAGCGCCATTTTATAGCTATTTCCCATTTTAATGCTTGGAGAGGCAACAGGCAAGAAGGACTGCGGAGACGGTGGAATTGTGTGGGTATATTTGCTACTTTCTGCTGTACAACACTCGGCTGTGCCCTTCGGAGGTATCAGCGCTGCGGAATGCGGGGTTTTCAAGCCGTTCGGATTTAGGTTTTATACAGAAAGGTCAGATGAAGCCTGTGACGTCGATTGCCAGCGAAGGCCATTTGCTTAGATGACGCCGTCTTCTCTGTAGCGTCACCGGAAGTGATGGGAGCTACGAACGCTAATTACCTGACTGAAGCATCCGGTGCGCACCACTTCCTCTCTAAATGGGTCGTACCCAGGTGTATGTATAGCGCGGAGGTTGCAAAGCTGGGCTCGTGTATTAATCATGTCTACGGGGGGAAGCGGCTACAGACTGTATTTACTTCCCTTTCGTCCACACGTGGTACATAACTCACCCGAGACTTGTCACTAGAAGTAATCTGTTCAATTCAACTATTTGGTGTGTTTAGTGGAGACACTTTATAGTGCAGCTCATGGGTTACATAATCGTGGTCTTATGTGGCCTTTATATTTCTATATGTTTTGTTAAAGGGGTCGATCACCTTTACGGTAACTTTTTATTATGTTATAGAACTGCCAATTCTAAGCAACTTTTCAATTCGTCTTCATTATTTAATTTTTATAGTTATTTGCCTTTTTCTTTTGCAGCTTTCAAATGGGGGTCGCTGACCCCTTCTAAAAAAAAACAAATGCTCAGTAAGACTACAAATGTATTGTTGTTGCTTCTTTTTTTATTTATCTTTCTATTCAGGCCTCTCCTATTCATATTCCAGTCTCTTATAGCAAATCACTGGTTGCTAGGGTCATTTGGTCTCTAGCAACCAGAATTCTTAAAATGCAAATTGAAGAGCTGCTGAATAAAAAGCGAAATAACTCCTAAACATTAAATAATAGAAAAATTAAAGCCAATTACTAAGTTATCTCAAAGGTGAGGAACCCCTTTTAAAATGTGCCTATGATTTATAGGGGATTCTAAGCGTAAAGGATAAGTAAACCTCAAAAATTAGTGAATGTAAAATTGATGAGGGGGCTGTTCTAAGCACTTTTGCAATGTACATTCATTATTTTTTTTTTTTTCTTAATTTCAAGATATTAAAGGGGAACTATCGCGAAAATGAAAATCTAATATTTGCTTCAACATACTGACATAAGAAACTTTCTGAATGCTTTTCATGTACAGTATTGGCCAGATTAATTGTTCGGGTTTTGGAAAACTGAACAGAAGTTCAGACCGGAACAGGCCTTATAAAAACCGAACTGTTTGGGTCAAAACTGAACCAGTTGCAACCCTATTCTGACTCCTGAACAATGTAGCAGCTGGTTAAGGTCCAAGAGTCACAACCAGAAAGCAAACCGCTCAAACAAATACTAATTTAAGTAAATACTTCGGTTGCTCATCTTAAAGGGGTATCGCAAAAATGTAATATTAGCTTCCTCATACTGAAATAAGAATCTTTCTAAATACAATCAATTAAATATTCTGCATTGTTTCTGAAATCAAGTTTATCTTCACTATTCCTCTCTCAGCCTCTGTTTCCCTTCATTCTGTCTTCATGCAGCAGTTGGGTGTCAGATATTCATTGACAGTTAGATCAAATATATCTTATAGGGGGGCTCCTTTTGCCTAGAAGATGTATTAGAGGTCACTCTATTAAATCACCAGACATCATGTCTCTCTACATGCAGGATTTGTGCAAAAGGCAGTTATTTTGTTTGTACTGGAATCAGTGATTTAAGTGAGCGCTAATACATCTGCTAAGAAAGAAATATGAATGATCCAATATCTTATAGGGGGCTTCCTTTCCTAGCAGATGAATTAGAGCTCACTCAAATAACTGATTCCAGTACAAAAAAAATCTAACAAAATAACTGCCTTTTGCACACTATGTCTGGTGATTTTAATAGAGTGAGCTCTAATACATCTTCTAGGCAAAAGGAGCCCCCCCATAAGATATATTGGATCTAACTGTCAATGAATATCTGACACCCAACTGCTGCATGAAGACAGAATGGAGAGGGATAGTGAATATAAACCCTTTTCAGAAACGATGCCGAATTTATCAATTGTATTTAGCTTCTTCTAGTATAAGGCAGTTTATATTAAATTTTCGTGATTGTTTTCCTTTAAAAGCATTAAATTAACATCAATGAATTTTGTTACAACAGCACCACCTGTTTCCCACCAGTCTGACCAGCAAGTAGTCAAGGAAGTTGTCAGGAGAAAAAAAGAGGCTGCTCTGATGTTCTTCTGCTTAGGAAAACAATTAGAAACCTTTCTCACATCTTTCCTAAGCAGAAGAACATCAGAGCAGCCTCTTTTTTTTCTCCTGACAACTTCCTTGACTACTTGGTGGTCAGACTGGTGGGAAACTGACCAGCAGGTGGCGCTGTTGTAACAAAATTCATATTAACAGCACATGAATTCTTTAATATTTTGGAATTTAACATAAATGTACATTGCAAAAGTGCTTAGAATAACCCACTCATCAATTATACATTTGTTGCATCCCTAGCAGTAACCCATGGCAACCACTCAGAAGATTGCTTTCAGTGTTCAACCTGCAGCTGACTGAAAGAAGTTCATCACTAATTGGTTGCCATGGGTTACTGCCTAGGGGCAAATTTGCCCAGTGTTTATATATGAGCCCCCTTGAGTTGCAGGTATAGTGGGTAAAGTATTGCTAAACAGTGCAACTTGGTAGGTGTTTTGTGTTAATGGTTGAGGGTTTTTAATATCACTATTAGCAGTCAGGTAGGTTTTCTACCTCGTGGGCTCACAGTTGGCTCATTCTCTGAAAGAACATGTACATTGCCCGTGTGTTGTGGGAAATAGCCCCGTGCTGTAAATAAACCCATCTAGCCATTATTCCCTATGTTGTGTGCAGGCAGTGACCTATTCCTGTACTTTCTTTTTAAAGTAAACTTGTTTCCTATAGTCTGAGTTCTGCACATCTCTTCACATCTCTTCACAGCCCACTACAGACGTGTATAGATAATCAGGATATTTTGATATGAATAAAACTTTCCTAATTGGTTTTTTTTTAACCTGGATTTGTAGTATCCGATGCATTAGAACTGTCAAAACCACTGTAGTGAGTGCCATTACACTTGCCCTTGAATTTCCCACTTCCGTGTAAATAATGCAATTAAAATTTATGTTAATCGCTCATTTGTGTGTACAGCTTTCATCAATTTTAATGACAACAGACTGCCTAAGTGAACACCTTTGACTGAATTCTTTGTTCCCAGGCCTTATAAATGGAGTGGGGGGGGGGCTCATAATGACAAATGCTTGAAGTAAGTTCTCCATACCTCTGACTGAATTGAGTTTTTAGTTTACTATTGCTTGTGGTTTTGTTTTGGGGTTTATTTTTACTATGTGCTGCTTTGTATCATTCAGCTCATCTAAAATGCACTAAAGGATATGGAATACTATCGCTCTAAATTCATCGCATAATTTTGTCCCCATAAAAACTTCTCACATCAGCTTTGCTAATTTGCTGCAGGATTTGAATTCATTTATTTATGTGCTTGTTTGTCACCCTACTAAACGTGGCCATAGACGCAAATATCCACTCGTTTGGCGATGTCACCAAACGAGCGGATTTCTCCCGGATATGTCCACAATGAAGTTGGTGATATCAGGCTGATCCAATCGTGGGCCCTAGGGTCCAACGATTGAAACATAATGCATCCGATTTGGGCAGTCAGATGTTCTTAGAACAAAACCCTTAGGGCAGGGGCAAACAAAGCTATTAGGGGAGATTAGTCGCCCATCAACAAACCATTTCTACTTCGGACGACTAATCTCCCCGAACTGCCTCCCCGTGGGCTAGAATTTAAATTGCCGGCGGGATGGCAGTCGGAGCGCTTCGTTTTCCGAAGTTGCCTCACAATGAAACTTTGGGCGACTTCGGAAAACAAAGTGCTCAGAGTGCCATCCCACCGGCGATTTAGATTTTAGCCCGCAGGGAGATTAGTTGCCCAAATGGAAAAAAAACCTTCTTCGGGCTACTAATCTCCCTCGGTACCTTAGTATGCCCCTGCCCTTAGAAGAAATTGCTCTGTCGTCCCATCCTTACTACTTACTTGGTTCAAATGAGAACACAAGTGCTTGCAGGCTTACTGTAGCTTGTTTCAATTATGGATCCGCACACACCAATTTTCTGCAGTTTTCTTTTATTTGTGTTCACCACCAATATCAACGTTTCGGGGGGTACAACCTCCCGTGGAAGGCCACGTCAGGCCGAAGAATAACCAGCACCACTAAAGCAGAAAAAGTGAGTAAAATTCCAGGTGTGCGGTGTAACCATTTCAATATTACTGTAGCTTGTACCTCACAAAACAGTATCCTCTCTGATCTAATAGGATCATCAGCCAAATCCAATTATGGCTTGAGGAAACTTCGGGCGACTTGGAAATCGAAGCACCGCGAGTGCATTGGCGCAGGTGGTTTTTCATTGACTGAAGACATGGGGAAGCAGTTCGGGGAGATTAGTCGCCCCCCAAAGAAGAGATTAGTCGCCAGGTGTCTACATCTCCCCCCAATCTCCAGGTGTGCCCTCACCCTAAAGTGTAACCTGCTAACCTGGGTCAACTCTCCTTCAATAAATGCACAAACCCTGGGCTCTTTACAGCCATCCCATCTCATGTGTCGGTCAGTGCAATTTTACCTTTAGTTTTCTAAGTGAATGATTGCTTGTGCTGACATTTCAGTATCATCATAGAAAGCTTCCTTCTAGCTTTACACTGTCCATTGTGCAACTACAAGTATCCGTCTAGATCTGTTGTGCAGGATACACCGGGAGAGACTGCCCTCCTGAATTCTTACACTGAGTTGTAGGAAGACTTTTTAAGCCACCTGTCACAATTCCTCCTTTTAATCACTTATAAAGCTATGTGATGTTCTACTAAGATCACTGCATGCATTTCCCAGTAATAATTGGCTGACCAATGGTTGCATATGGTCTTGGTGACTTTAAAACAATAAAAATGCACGAATTAAAGGGCAATTTTAAGCAAGTGTCCAATATACATTTATTGTTATCTGTGAAATATAATTGCTATTGAAAGCAGTATTTGCTTAACTCCTGTTTGTTACTTTTTAAACAGTGTCGCAAAAGTCTGAGTTCCCCAGAAGCAAAGACAGGTCTGTTAATCAGCTGCCTTGTCTGACATTGTCTCTCTCTCGATTGAAAATTTGTAATGAATGTATATTGCAAAGTTGCTTAGAATTCTGTTTGCTTTTATCAGGCACTTTTTTTTGGGGGTTGACTTGCCCTTTAAAATAAATGTTAGGAGCAATTGTGTGAGCAATTGGCCACCTGCTGAGCTGAAGGTTGTTTGGGTATCAAGGCGGTCTCATTATCCTTGTTTTCCATTGTCCTAGCTTTAAAGGAGACATAGGATAAAAAAAACCCCTAATTTTGTAGGCAATTAAAAGTAATATTTGGTACTGGTTTTATATGGTGCTAAAAACTAATAAGTCTTTAAAAATTGTCCCTGTCTGTGTTTAAAATGAGGGGTGGGCGTGTCCTAAGGGTTGCTGCCAGCAGCACAGTAGGAGGGGGCAGCCAATCACATCCCTGCAGTCACACAAGCACAGGCTTCAGTTCCCTACCAGGTCCTGCTAGCTGCTGATTGGTTCCTGTCCTACAGTGCAGTGAGCTGAGAGCCTGGGAATTCAAGGAGCAGGAAGGGAGGGATTATGGTTTTTGCAGAAATATTCAATAAATCGGCATGAAACACTACTTTTTTTTAAAGGAGAAGGAAAGCTACGGAGGCAGTTTATTGGCAATAGATTAGCCACAATAGTGCAAGCTAGAATGCTATATTTATTCTGTAGAATGTTTTACCATACCTGAGTAAAAAGCTCTAGAAGCCGTTTGTTTAGGATAACAGCTGCAGTTTTATCATGGTGTGACATCACTTCCTGCCTGAGTCTCTCCCTGCTCTGGGATCAGATTACAGCAGAGAAGGGGGGGGGGGGGGAGAGGAGCAAACTGAGCATGCTCACGCCCGGGGCAAGGAGGTTTAAGCTGAAGGCAGGAAGTCTGATACAGAAGCCCATGAGTACACAATAGAAGGAAAGAAATGTGCTGTTTCTTTTGACAGAGGACTCAGATCAGCATTACTTTGGGGGTTTACTGGTGTATTTATATAGAGCTTTCTGATAAAGCTTATTAATTGTAACCTTTCCTTCTCAAGAGACCCCACAAGTGTAAATCTTCATTCTTGTCAATTGGCTCATGTGCTGTGTGTGGAATCTGTTCAATTAGTGAGCGATTTGTCTGTGAAAAGTAATAGGCCGGCACTAAATGTAGTACAAAACATTGAGCAGATTACTCACAGCTGATTTTCATGTTTACACAGCTGAATGAAGGCAATGGCTGCTCATTCCCCCTGCTGAGTATGTGAGCTACAGTTACCAAGTGTGCCCTTGCCCAAGCTTGGAACTAATTAGTGGTCGGCTTTTTTTAAAAAAACAAAAAAAACACAGCGTTTCCGCACAGGACTGGTCCCTAAAACAGGCGAAAATGATGGCTTTTGTTATTTCTTGAGTTAAACGGGGCAAACCAGGAAACTGAAGCTGTTTGGTTCTTGCAAGCTAGATAATTTAATTCTCAGAGCTCGGATAAGCAGAACTCAATTATGTAGGAGTATTATATTGTGCACTAGCAATTTAACTAGTTTGCCCATAGCTTTTTATTTTTATTAAAAACCGTAGGCTTAAAGGAGAAGGAAAGGCTTTGTGCAATTGGGATGCCAAATGTTAAGGTGGCCATACACGGGCAGATAAAGCTGCAGATATCAGTCGTTTAGACCAATTTGACAGCTTATCTGCCCGTGTATGGGGGCTTCCAACAGGTTTTCCCGATCGATATCTGGCCACGATATCAATCGGGAAGGTTTGATTTTTAACCGACCCGTCTGAGCCCCTTGGCGTATCGTAACTCAATTGTTCGGCCAAACGTTCGAATTACCCCCGATATAGCCATGCCGTAAGTGGCATATTGGGGAAAGATCCGCCCGTTTAGCGATGTCGCACATTCGCAGCAAAATATGATTATGCATCACACAAAGATTAAAAAGAACTATTTTACTGCCATTTTGTCACACATTGAGGTTGCAGGTTCCTTTTCATATATTTATACATAAAAAACCCCAGTATTCTTAGTGAACAGACCGAGTTACCACTGGATGTTACATATTGTCATCATCAGAATCCTCCTCCTCTTCTAAAGATTCCTGTTATAAGAAAGATGTATGTATTATATACAGACTTCCAAAGACACTTTATACAAAACCAACAACTTCCGTGAGATTTACCTTTGCATATTTTTCTGCTTCTTCCCGAATATCTTTTGGGACTATTTCATGCTTTCCGTTGGTTACTGGTTGTGAGCAAATAAAAACAATATGTTGGGAATGTTATTTAAAGGGAAACTCATTCTCAAGTACAAACTCTGTACCACAATATTAAATACAACTGCACTCTCATACATGCAGTTAACACTGGTTTCTGCACCCCACTTACTTAAGTGCCATGGAAATTATAGCACCAACATGAAGTACAGGTATGGGACCTGTTATCCAGAATGCTTAGCTATACACTAAATGGCAGTGTGTTGGGAGTTTCCTTAAATGAGAAGGATCTGGGTTTTTTTGTAGATTAAAAGTTGTCTAATTCTGGGCAGTGTCATTCTGTGGCTACTAAAGCAAATAATGTTCTGTCTTGTATAAAAAAGACATTAAAGGACCAGTAACACTAGTTCAAAATCCACTCTACCTTTTTCCACCTGCAGATCTCTCTCTCACAAATGGCATTATGATTAATGCTTAATAAAAAAAATACCATTATAAAACACAGATTCCGGATGTCTTTCCCAAAAGGCGACTGCAAGATCTGATGTGCGTTGCTCGACATCTCCTCCTTGCCAGCCTTCTAAACCGGAAGTTAGTTTTGGCTGCAGCCAGTGTAACTTCTTCGGCATAATTTATTTCTGTAAAAGCAGGGAAGAGGTAAAGGAATGCACGCACCGAATTAGGAGGGGTCTTGTTAGTTTTTAGATTTATTGCTGACCAATGTGCTGCTGCAGTCTGTCACTCTCCTGCTCTTACAGAAATAAGACGCCAAAGAAGTTACACTGGCCGCAGCCAAAACTAACTTCCGGGTTTAGAAGGCTGGCAAGGAGGAGAGGTCGAGCAACGCACATCGGATCTTGCAGTCGCTTTTTGGGAAAGACAGAGTACGTCCGGAAGCTGGTATTTTTTTTTTATTAAGCATTAATCATAGTACCATTTCTGAGAGTTAGATCTGCAGGTGGAAAAGGGTAGAGTGGATTTTGAACTTGAAAATAATTGTGTTACTGGTCCTTTAACTCAAGGGATGAAAACATAATTAAGCCTCTTTATAGGTCCCTGGTGAGGCCTCATCTGGAGTATGCAGTGCTCCAGATGAGCATTACATACTCATCAGTGCTCATCTGTAAAGGGTTAGTTCACCTTCAAACAACTAGTTGTTTTCAGATAGATCACCAGAAATAACGACTTTTTCCAATCACTTTCTATGTGTGACTGTTTTTCTAATATTGAAGTTTAAAGTGTCATGATTCACCTTCTGAAGCAGCTCTGGGAGGTGGGGTCGCCGACCCTGTAAACTGTTCTAAATTGATACATTAAGTTGATACATTTGTTATCTTTGTCCCTGCTGAGCAGAATCTCTGGGTTTCATTACAGGCAGCTGTTAGACTTGATACAATAGTTGCTAATACTCCAGAGATGCTGCTGAGAAATGGATCAACTCAATGTTGTAAAATTGTAACAGTTCAGAGTCTGCGCCTGAATTACTGAGCTGCCAGACTCACACACCAGAGACACCAACATTCAACTTTACACTTAGATTTTGGAAAAACTGTAAAAAATAAATGGAAAGTAATTGAAAAAAATCTTTATTTCTGGGGAACAATCTGAAAACAACTGAACTGAAAAAAAGTGTTTTGAAGGCGAACAGCCCCTTTCTTTAACTATGTAACTAGGACACATTTCTGAGCAGCGTCTGTGAAATATTAGTAACTTATATCAATTATAACAGCGGCAGTCACATATTAGAAAATATTTGAAAAAAGTCTTTATTTCTGGTGAACTATCTGAAACGAACTGAAAGGTTGGAAGGGGAACAATCCCTTTAAATAAACCCAATAGGATTGTTTTACCTTCAATATTAGTCAAATATACTTTCTCTATGTATTTTCTAACAACCATAGTGATTGTTTATGCAGGTTTCATTATTTATTACCGATGGAATAGAAATCACCCAGTAGGCCTGCTAAGGAAGCTATATTTATCTACTGATTGCCCCCACTTTATGCAGAGCAAAACTTCTGTTTATTATCACACAGGGGAGTAATTATCTTACTTTTGCCAACCCAGCTTAATTCCAGTTCAAATGACTTGTCTTTCACTTCATCATGGACAATGTAGATTCTGTGAAAACAGTGCAGAGTAGAGATTTCATTATTCTCATTGAAATCTAACAAGTCAACAAAAGAATGAAATTCAACTGTCCCTGTATTCATTATATATCACAATAATATTTGTTTGTAATAGGACAATTAAAGCAAAAGCTGTGCTTTAAAGGAAAACTATACCCCCAAAATGAATACTAAAGCAACAGATAGTTTACATCAAATTGAATGACATATTAAAGAATCTTACCAAACTGGAATATATATTTACATAAATATTGCCCTTTTACATCTCTTGCCTTGAACCACCATTTCGTGACTCTATCTGTGCTGCCTCAGAGATCACCTGACCAGAAATACTGCAGCTCTAACTGTAACAGGAAGAAGTGAGGAAGCAAAAGGCAGAACTCTGTCTGTTAATTGGCTCATGTGACCTTACATGTGGTTTGTATGTGTGCACAGTGAATCTTACGATCTCTGGGGGCGGCCCTTATTTTTTAAAATGGCAATTTTCTATTTATGATTACCCAATGGCACATACTACTAAAAAAGTATATTATTATGATAATGGTTCATTTACATGAAGCAGTGTTTTACATATGAGCTGTTTTACTCAGTATCTTTTAATAGAGACCTACATTGTTTGGGGGGTATAGTTTTCCTTTAACACAACCCACACTCAGCAATGTTGCATATAGAAGGGGCAGCACATCAGCAATCCTGGCACATTCCTAGAGTACAGGCAGCCATTCACTTACCTCGTGCTTAAAGGCAAACTAAACCCTAAAAATGAATGTGGCTAAAAATGCCATATTTTATATAGTGAACTTATTGCACGAGGCTAAAGTTTGAGCTTGTCAATAGCAGCAATGATCCAGGACTTCAAACTTGTCACAGGGGATCACCATCTTGGAAAGTGTCTGTGACACTCACATGCTCAGTGGGCTCTGATTGGCTGTTGAGAAGCTAAGCTTAGGGCTCGTCACTAATTATCCAGTAGAAAATGAGCTACCCTGGCTGTAATATAAGCTGATGCTACAGGTTTGCTGATTATTCAATTCTGATGCTAATTGCACTGGTTTCTGTGCTGCCATGTAGTAATTATGTGTATTAATTACTAATCAGCCTTATATTGTGACATTTCTATTCTATGTGTACTGTATATTGTGAGTGGGTCCCTAAGCTCAGTAAGTGACAGCAGCACAGAGCATGTGCAGTGAATCAGCAGAAAAGAAGATGGGGAGCTACTTGGGCATCTTTGGAGACACAGATCTTTACTGCTAAAGGGCTGTGGTTGCCTTGGGCTGGTACAGAAACACAAAACATAATGTCCAACATTTCTAGCCTACTTCTTTAGTTAAGCTTTAGTTCTCCTTTAAAGGAGAACAAACCCCTTTTTATTAAAATCCCCTACCCTACATAGAACTGCTCCCCCCCTCCCCAGCCTAGGTGTTACCCCGGTTAAATGCCGTAACTCTTTACTTATTCTTCATTGAAGATTCAGGGCATCAGATCACGGGCGCCATCTTCTTCCCTTCGGTAATCTTCGGGTCTTCCAGCGCTTCGCCAATTTCATGGCTTTCGGTGCATGCGCAGTTGTCCGGGTCTGGCAGATTGTGCCAACTGTGCAAGCGCAGACATGCCAATCTCTTCCCGAAGAGAAGAAGATGACGCCCCTAAACTCTGATGCCCTGAAGCTGCAATGAAGGGTAAGTAAAAAGTTTGGGGTATTTACCCAGGGATGCACCGCATCCACCATTTTGGCTGAACCTCCGAGAAAGATTCGGCCTAATACTGAGGCCTAATTTGCATATGCAAATTCTGACAAATCCACCTTCCAGGCTGAACCTAATTTGCATATGCAAATTAGGGATGGGAAGGGGAAAACATTTTTTACTTCCTTGTTTTGTGACAGTCACGCAATTTTCCTCCCATCCCTAATTTGCATATGCAAATTAGGTTTGGCCTGGCAGATGGATTTGTCAGAATCCTGTTAAAAAAAGGCAGAATCCTGAACTGAATCCTAGATTTGGTGCATCCCTAGTAACACCTAGGCTGGTGGGGGAGGGTCTATGTAGGGTAGGGGATTTTAATAAGGGTTTGGTTCTCCTTTAAGGCAGCCATTGGGTACATAGCCTGTTTGGGCTAGTAAGAGCTGTGCATTGAGAGGTGCATTGTACTGGATATTTAATCTTGCACAGAGCAGAGACTGTAGTTATAGGCAACATTATTTTGAGTATGGGCCTCTAAAGGCTGCTCTTGGTATTTCTGCACTTCCCCTTTGCCCTTTATTAATGTGCCCATAATATCCAAAATTGCCCAATATCTCATTCTGAATTGGTCCTTCAATTGCTTCTACTCTTCCAACTAGATGCTGGCATTGTTGGTGGGCAAAGCCAGGTTAAGTAGTATTCGCACCTACTACACCTCAAACTAAGCAGTCTTATACTTACATTTTTGCCACCTCTTTGACTGCATCACGGCAGGTCATTTCTTTCATCTGTTAAATACAAATACAGACATCTGTTAGTTACAGACATATTAGTATTCACAAAGAAAGCACTATCTTGCCAACATGTTCATAATTCAGTGTCTCTGCTCAGGGGAGAGGGCCATTCATAATTTGTCTGTTTTTGGAGCATGGGAGGAAAGACGGTTATAACCATATAAAGTTCGTGCAAATAGCCGTTGCTTGGAGTATTTCGTTTACTTACAGATATTAATCCACAAAAAAAGGCTGGATCACAGAACTCAGTAAATATATAGTAAATGTTATGGCATGACAGAGACCTCTAGTGACTAGGGATGCACCGAATCCAGGATTCGGTTCGGGATTCGGCCGAACCCTAATTTGCATATGTAAATTAGGGGTGGGGGGCAAATCGTGCAACTTTTTATCACAAAATAAGGAAGTAACCTTTTTCCCCCTTCCCACCCCTAATTTGCATATGGCAATTAGGGTTTGGATTCAGTTCGGTATTCGGCCGAATCTTTCACAAAGGATTCGGTGCATCCCTACTAGTGACGAAACAAGTTCAAATAATTTCTCTATATCCATGCTTTTCATAAAGAAAGTTTTATTACATCATATTAAGAATCAACAAAAAAAAACCCACATGGAGCCTAACACGTTTCATGCTTACCTAGCAGTGTTAGGTCAAAATCACAAATAATAAAAAAATGAAAAACAACTGAAATCCTCCCAGATTATCCCTCTCTCTACATCATACTAAAAGGTAATTTAAAGGTGAACAACCCTTTTATATGAGAACAAAACACTTCAAAACAGTTGTAAAATAACTGAGTCTTTTTAGCACTTTTTCCACTTCAATCCATTTTTCTTTCTGTAGTGTTTTCATGATAGCAGCAGTTTTATAGTGTTATTATGCTTTCTCCACAGCAATGCTGAGCTGACTATGCTGACGCAATGTCTGGAGACAACACCAACATTAGTTGTCTTAACTCAAATATCATGAAAAAAAAGTAGAGATTTCTTTTTGGGGGTGATAAGTTCTCCTTCAACAGGGAGAAATCCTGAGTAATCACAAGCATGAAGGCAATAGCAATTAGATCCAACAGGGCACTATATTCCATAGGTCAATATCATACCTGAAGCTTTTCAATCTCTGTCTTAGCAGCCTGTTTGGCCTTCCCAATTGCACAACCCCAGTAGCCCTGAAATACGCACACACAAAAAAAAAAGATTTTTTATCAGCATAAATGTCATTGAAATATATGAATAACTTGCATTTTCCTACATGTTGCATATCAAACAAAAATATGTCACTGCTGCAAAATGCTCGTGCAATTTTACTATAAAATATATGTCAGTGTCATGTTACCTAAAATAATGATCTATGAAAGCAAACTTGCTTTAACCTTGAACACAAGGTTAAAGGAGAACTAAAGCTTAAAAATGAATATGGTTAAAAATGCCATATTTTATACTGAACTTATTGCACGAGGCTCAAGTTTCAGCTTGTCAATAGCAGCAATGATCCAGGACTTCAAACTTGTCACAGGGGGTCACCATCTTGGAAAGTGTCTGTGACACTCACATGCTCAGTGGGTTTTGAGCATGGGTTTTTATAGTTTCCCCTTCAAAAAGTGGGATACTTGTATTAAGTCCTCAGTGTATGGAAGGGTGAGAAAAATATAGAATGAAAGTAATCCGAAGTATACTGCTACTACACTGAGTATTCCAAAGAACCAACGAATAGTAAGCAAATGTAACATTAACAGATCATTTGAAAAATGTATTATTACTGACATGTATTAATAAAGAAACAACATATTTTGTAGTGTGGGGAGTTTTTTTATGTGGATTACAAAAATGTATTAATTTATCTTGAAAAATGTTTTTTTAAACAAACAAAACAATGTCACACTTATGTAACTCACATAGGAAATGCCTGATGGATCCACCATGTATAACTGAGCATCATCGTCTTCATTATAAGATCCCAGCATAAAACTGCACAATAACAACAGTGATGAAGAGAGAAATACATTGTTCACAACATAAATATTATCAATATTCTCTTTATCATAGCCAAGAGCAATAAAAAAAATCCCTATTACTATGGCAGGCTTGGCTATTAGTGACTCCGAATGCAAAAATCATGAAATTCGTGATTTTTTTTTATTTTTTATAAAATCAGACTTTTTAAAAATCTAGAATTTTTCAGAATTTAATAAACCCTGAGGATGGAAAAGTCTGAATGAGAAAATCTGGCATCTCAGACCTGTCGAGGTTGCATATAAGTCAATGGGAGAAGTCCCAATGATTTTTTGCTGTGCGTTGGGTTTCGTGCAATACCCTGAAGTTTTATGGAGTTTTCGGGTTAAAATTTAGAAAAAAACAGAAAAAATTGTGAAAAATCTGATTTTTTCCCGCAAAGCAAATTTTCAGGAAAATGTAATAAATAAGCGGAAACTACCAGAGCGGATTTGATCAGAGTTTGTAGCAGAAAATATTGAGATAAATTCGGACTTTGATAAATAACCCCCTAAATCTATGGGCGACTAATTTTTATTTGATGAGAAACAATTTTTGTTTTGAGGCCCAACACATTTTCTTCACCCGCTGTAGCTTATGGCCTTTTTTGTTTTCATGGGGGAACCTGCCGAAAAATAGTCATTAGTGATGAGTGAAATTTATCAGCAAGATTTCATCCAATAGAAGTCAGTGCTAATAAACTATAGACTACATTGATTTTTTTTTTCTAAACCCTAAAAATTAATATGACTAAAAATGGCATGTTTTATATAGTGAACTTATTGCACGAGGCTAAAGTTTCAGCTTGTCAATAGCAGCAATGATCCAGGACTTCAAACTTGTCACAGGGGGTCACCATCTTGGAAAGTGTCTGTGACACTCACATGCTCAGTGGGCTCTGATTGGCTGTTGAGAAGCTAAGCTTAGGGCTCGTCACTAATTATCCAGCAGAAAATGAGCTTCCCTGGCTGTAATATAAGCTGATGCTACAGGTTTGCTGATTATTAAATTCTGATGCTAATTGCACTGGTTTCTGTGCTGCCATGTAGTAATTATGTGTATTAATTACTAATTAGCCTTATATTGTGACATTTCTATTCTATGTGTACTGTATATTGTGAGTGGGTCCCTAAGCTCAGTAAGTGACAGCAGCACAGAGCATGTGCAGTGAATCAGCAGAAAAGAAGATGGGGAGCTACTGGGGCATCTTTGGAGACACAGATCTTTACTGCTAAAGGGCTGTGGTTGACTTGGGCTGGTACAGAAGCACAAAACATCATGTACAACATTTCTAGATACTTTAGTTACGCTTTAGCTCTCCTTTAAAGGGACATTACACTTGTCATTGATGGTCTATGAAAACAACCTTCAATAACTGATGGTGTTTGGTGCATTTTTTCTTCTTCATTCTATGTAGTTTGTTATCGCTCATTAAAAAAACTCACAAATACTGACAACAGTTTGGAGTTATGCTAATGTTATTATTCCATAGCAGACACAGAAGTTATAATTCTCACTCAAAGCAATAACATAATACAGGTGTGGGATCGGTTATCTGGAAAGCCATTATCCAGAAAGCTCCAAATTACAGAAAAGCTGTCTCCCATAGATTCCATTATAATCAATATTTTTATGAATAATTTATTTTTTCTCTGTAATAATAAAACGGTAGCTTGTACTTGATCCCAATAAAGATATAATTCATCTTTATTGGATGCAAAACCAGTAGGTTCATTAAAAGGGGTTCACCTTTAAAAGTAACTTTTAGTATGTTATAGAACAACCAATTCTAATCAACTTTTTAATTGGTTTTATAGTTATTTGTCTTCGCTGACTCCCTTCTAAAAAAACAAATGCTCTGTAAGGCTACAAATGTATTGTTATTTTATTGCTAATCCTGCTATTCAGGCCTCTCCTATTCATATTCCAGTCGCTTATTCAAATCAATGCATGGTTGCTAGGGGAATTTGTGCCCTAGTTACAAGATTGCTTAAAATGAAAATTGAAGATGCTGCTGAATAAAAAGTTAAATAACTCAAAAACCTTCAATAAAAAATTAAAACAGATTGCAAATTGTCTCAGAATATCATACTAAAAGTTCTCTCAAAGGTGAACAACCCCTTTAATGTTTAAATGATTTTCTAGTAGACTTAAGGTATGAAGATCTAAATTATAGAAAGATCCATTATCTGGAAAACCCCAGGTCACGAGCATTCTGGACAACAGGTCCCATACCTGTATTTACATAATAAAATAATACAGGGACAGGGTAAAGAGTCTAGCTAAAAAAAAAAGCAGCAGCGTAGTTATACTGAACATATTTGCTACACAATTTGTGCGCTTATAAAAATGATAGCTCAGTGTTGATAAGAGGGATGAAGTATTTGTCATACCTGCATCCGAACGGTCGGACAGCGCTGTACAGTGTGTATGCATGCGCATACATGGCCACTCTGTCTGAAAGATGCTGAAATACAAGATGAGGGAGGCAAAGGGAAACAAATGACTTTTTAAAGTTAATTACATTAACAAAAACAAAGAGTGATAATTCAGGAAACCAAAGTACCTTTAAAGGAATGTCATAACCATAGTTTGCCCGGAAATTTGAGGCTTCTTCTCGTGCAATATCAGCTAAGGACCGTGCATCTGCCAGAAGACCTGCTACTGCCTATAAAACCAATGTATATGCAGAGTGATGCATTCATCTGTATACTAATGCATCTAACGCTACTCCTACACATTTAAAGGGACACTAGCAATAATATGAAAGGATTTCATATACTATATAAGCCTTCCATTGGAAATAGGTCATCTTTATTTTATGTTCTTAATAAACAGAAGTCAGCTCCTTACCATACCGACATGACGATCCACATTAAAGATGCGCTTGTTAGATCCTTCTTCATATAATTTGGACAACACGAGTTTCTCTACGCCAAACACAACTCCATCTTTACATCTGATGGCAATAGCTGTGCTACAAGGTAGAAGCAAAAAAAAAACACTTTAGGAGAGAAATGCTTTCTGGCAGTTTTTCCTTCTCAATGTAACTGAATGTGTCTCAGTGGGACATGGGTTTTTACTATTGAGTGTTGTTCTTAGATCTACCAGGCAGCTGTTATCTTGTGTTAGGGAGCTGTTATCTGGTCACCTTCCCATTGTTCTTTTGTTTGGCTGCTGGGGGGAAAAAGGGAGGGGGTGATATCACTCCAACTTGCAGTACAGCAGTAAAGAGTGATTGAAGTTTATCAGAGCACAAGTCACATGACTTGGGGCAGCTGGGAAATTGACAATATGTCAAGCCCTATGTAAGATTTCAAAATTGAATATAAAAAAATCTGTTTGCTCTTTTGAGAAATGGATTTCAGTGCAGAATTCTGCTGGAGCAGCACTATTAACTGATTCATTTTGAAAAAAATGTTTTTTCCCATGACAGTATCCCTTTAATTCGTTTTGTTTGTATGTGTAATTATTTTTTTTTCCCTTTGTGATCTTGGGTCTGCAGTGTAACATGCTGTTAATCTTACAAATGAATAGAAACCCGTGTTTTTGGGATCATATATAATTTCATCAAATGATTATTTTTTTTATTATTGCCATTAATGTAGGGATGCACCAAATCCAGGATTCGGTTCGGGATAAGGCCAGGATTCGGCCTTTTTCAGCAGGATTTGGAATTGGCCGAATCCTTCTGCCAGGCATATGCAAATTAGGGGTGGGAAGGGGAAACATTTTTACGTCCTTGTTTTCTGATAAAAAGTCACATGATTTCCCTCCCGCCCCTAATTTGCATATGCAAATTAGGGTTCAGATTCGGTTCGGCCTAGCAGAAGGATTCGGCCAATTTCAAATCCTGCCGAAAAAGGCCGAATCCTGGCCATATCCCGAACCGAATCCTGGATTCGGTGCATCCCTACATTAAAGGCAATAATAAAAAACATAATCATTTGATGAAATTATATATGATCCCAAAAACACAGGTTTCTATTCATTTGTAAGATTAACAGCATGTTACACTGCAGACCCAAGATCACAAAGGGAAAAAATAATTACACATACAAACAAAACGAATTAAGGTGGCCATACACGGGCCCGATAAAAGCAGCAGACAGACTGCAGTGGGCAGCTTATTGGCCCATTTGTGGGCCCTCCGACCGGCTTCCCCGATCGATATCCGGCTAAAAGTCGGGCAGATGACAATCGGGATGGGGTAAATATCCCGTTGGATTGCAGATGGTACGCTGATGCGGTCTGACCGGCCGTATTCCATACATTATGATCCTTGAGTAAGAGCACAGTTGGTGTTCAAAACGTTGGATTTTTCAATAAATCTTGCTTTTTTTTCACAAGTATTCCCATTGAGTGCAGTACTATGTTACTTTATTTACCAGCACCTGGGCAAATTGCTAAACAGGTTTGGGGTGTGCTCCTCCATGTTTCTATATACACACACACACACAGTTAGGCCCATAACTATTTGGAGAGAGACAACTTTTTTCTTATTTTGGTTCTGCACATGACCACAATGAATTTTAAATGAAACAACTCAGATGCAGTTGAACTGCAGACTTCCAGTTTTAATTCAGTGTTTAACACAATCACTTCATTTCAGGGGCTCAAAAGTAATTGGACAAATGAAAAAACTGAAAATAAAATGTTAATTTCTAGTTCTTGGTTGAAAACCCTTTGCTGGCAATGACAATCTGAAATGTTGAACTCATGGACATCAGCAGATTGTGGGTTTGCTCCTGTTTAATGCTCTGCCAGGCCTTTACTGCAGCCGCTTTCACTTGCTGTTTGTTTGTGGCCTTTCTGTCCCAAGTTTAGTCTTCAACAAGTGAAATGCAGCTCAATTGGGTTCAGATCAGGTGACTGACTTGGCCATTCAACAATATTCCACTTCTTTGCTTTAATAAACTCCTGGGTTGCTTTGGCTCTATGTTTTGGGTCATTATGAAATGCCTCCCAATCAATGTGACTGCATTTAGCTGGATTTGAGCAGACAGTGTCTCTGAAGAGCTCACAATTCATTCTTGTGCTTCTGTCCTGTGTCACATGATGGATAAACACTAGTGTCCCAGTGCAACTAAATACTAAATGCAGCATTAGTGACCATGTTGCCTGAGCATAAACCATCTACTGATTATAAAATACTAAAATTAGAATGCCTTAAAGGGATCCTGTCATCAGAAAACATGTTTTTTTTCAAAACACATCAGTTAATAGTGCTGCTCCAGCAGAATTCTGCACTGAAATCCATTTCTCAAAAGAGCAAACAGATTTTTTTATATTCAATTTCGAAATTTGACATGGGGCTAGACATTTTGTCAATTTCCCAGCTGCCCCTGGTCATGTGACTTGTACCTGCACTTTAGGAGAGAAATGCTTTCGGGCAGGCTGCTGTTTTTCCTTTTCAATGTAACTGAAAGTGTCTCAGTGGGACATGGGTTTTTACTATTGAGTGTTGTTCTTAGATCTACCAGGCAGCTGTTATCTTGTGTTAGGGAGCTGTTATCTGGTTACCTTCCCATTGTTCTTTTGTTTGGCTGCTGGGGGGGGGGAAGGGAGGTGGGTGATATCACAACTTGCAGTACAGCAGTAAAGAGTGATTGAAGTTTATCAGAGCACAAGTCACATGACCTGGGGCAGCTGGAAAATTGACAATATGTCTAGCCCCATGTCAGATTTCAAAATTGAATATAAAAAAATCTGTTTGCTCTTTTGAGAAATGGATTTCAGTGCAGAATTCTGCTGGAGCAGCACTATTAACTGATTCATTTTGGAAAAAAAAAATTCTATATGCCTTCACATAAAAACGGAATAACTTTCTTACCTGCTGTTCTCGACTGCTTTGGCTGCATATTCCACCTGAAATACCCGACCATCTGGCGAAAACGTGGAGGCAGAAAGATCATACTGAAATGAAACATTTAAGAAATGTAAAAAGAACACTTGCATTGTACTGCAGCTTTGTATTTTACAAATCTAAAGGGGCCAAATCAGCAGCATAAATCATATTGTATGGTCAGTTTTACATTGCCAGGTTAAACTGGGACAAAATAACCTTTTAAAGGGGTGGTTCACCTTTAAGTTAATCTTTAGTATGTTATAGAGTTGCTAATTAAAATCAACTTTTCAATTGGTCTTCATTATTTATTATTTTTATAGTTTTTGAATTATTTGCCTTCTTTTCAGCTTTTAAATGGGGGTCACTGACTCCATCTAAAAAATAAATGCTCTGTAAGGCTACAGATGTGTTGTTATTGCTACTTTTTATTACTCATCTTTCTATTCAGGCCTCTCCTATTCATATTCCAGTCTCTTATTCAAATCAGTGCATGGTTGCTAGGGGGATTTGTACCCTAGCAACCAGGCTGCTGAAATTGCAAACTGGAGAGCTGCTGAATAAAAAGCCAAATAACTCGAAAACCACAAATAATAACAAAATTAAAACCCAATTGCAAATTATCTCAGAAATTCTCTCTCTAGATCATACTAAACGTAAATTTAAAGGGGTTGTTCACCTGTTTTAAATTCAGTTGTTTTTATATTGTTCCCCAGAAATAAAGACTTTTTCAATTACTTTCCATTATTTATTTTTTACATTTTTTTCCAAAATCTAAGTGTAAAGTTGAATGTTGGTGTCTCTGGTGTTTGAGTCTGGCAGCTCAGTAATTCAGGTGCAGATTCTGAACTGATCCAATTTTGCAACATTAGTTGATCCATTTCTCAGCAGCATCTCTGGAGTATCAGTAACTATTGTATCAATTCTAACAGCTGCCTGTAATGAAACCCAGGGATTCTACTCAGCAGGGACAAAGATAAGAAATGGATCAACTAAATGTATCCATTTAGAACAGTTAAAGAGTCGGCGACCCCCCTCCCAGAGCTTCTTTAGGAGGTGAAAAATGACACTTTACACTTCAATATTAGAAAAACAGTCACATATAGAAAATATAGAGTAATTGGAAAAAGTCATTATTTCTGGTGATCTATCAGAAACCAACTAGTTGTTAGAAGGTGAATAGGGATGCACGGAATCCACTATTTTGGATTCGGCCGAACCCCCGAATCCTTTGCGAAAGATTCGGCCGAATACCGAACCAAACCCTAATTTGCATATGCAAATTAGGGGTGGGAAGGGGAAAACATTTTTTACTTCCTTGTTTTATGACAAAAAGTCACGCAATTTCCCTCCCAGCCCCTAATTTGCATATGCAAATTAGGATTCGGTTCGGCCAGGCAGTAGGATTTGGCCGAATCCTGCTGAAAAAGGCTGAATCCCGAACCGAATCCTGGATTCGGTGCATCCCTAAAGGTGAACAACCCCATATATATGTGCCATGTTTTCCGCCGAACATGCCATGTACCACATTACCTAACCCCTCTATTTGTCCTTGGGGGGATCAGGCGCTTCCTATACATCCAGACACCTTTAATTTCCCTGGCTTTAATACGTGGGTATAGACCAGCGTATACCTGCCAACCTCGAGACACGGGTTGTATATTATTGCCTTTATATTGACTCCCCATTGAGTGGTGTGGTGCCCTTCTGTGCCATTAAGATAACTGGAATTATTAGTAGGTGTGACACAGTGTGATGGTCACAATCCAGCGGACAGTACAAGAGAGGCCGGGCAGATAACACGGGGAGCTGCGCTTTCTGCCACCACTCACAATATGCTGTTCCGGTTGCCAAGTAACAGGTCCCAGGTAACGGGTGGCTATACAGGAGTCTGCAGCACCATAGCGCACGCCCACCTCTGTTTTGCCGGATGATTGGACAGGGAGGTTCCCATAGCATTTCTGATTGGACGGGGATTTATTTGTGAAATGGAGTGGTGTTTTATTAGCATGGCGGTACTGTTCTCTAATAAATAGAGGATATAATAGGATATAATTGACAGGATATTCATGGCTTTTGTGTATTATATAGTGAATAAAGTACCCCTATTGTAAATTATAAGGATATTATAAGTTACCGAGGAGTTTCATGACCATATAAAAACACGAGACCGAAGGCCGAGTGTTTTTATACAGGTCATGGAACTCCGAGGTGACTTCTAATATCCTCATATTTTGCAACTGTTATTACTTTATTTATTATAATACACAAGTTTCAGTGCGTCATGTGACCGAAATGACATCAGAACTCACCGTTTATAAGGATATAATTGACAGGATATTCATGGCTTTTATGTATTATATAGTGAATAAAGTACCTCCTATTGTAAAATATAAGGATATTATAAATCACCGAGGAGTTTCATGACCATATAAAAGCACGAGGCAAAACTCTGAGATTACGTCTAATATCCTCATATTTCATTTATTATAATAGTTACATAGTTCGTTAAATTGGGTTGAAAAAAGACAAAGTCCATCAAGTCCAACCCCTCCAAATGAAAACCCAGCCCCATACACACACCCTCCATATTTTCACATAAATTCTATATACCCATATCTATACTAACTATAGAGTTTAGTATCACAATAGCCTTTGATATTATGTCTGTCCAAAAAATCATCCAAGCCACTCTTAAAGGCACAAGTCGTGACAATAATGACATCACTACTCATCGTTTATAAGTGATGACATCACTAGGAGCAGAATATATAGTGAATAAAGTACCCCCTCTTGTAAAATATAAGGATATTATAAGTTACCGAGGAGTTTCATGACCATATAAAAACACGAGGCCGAAGGCCGAGTGTTTTTATACAGGTCATGTAACTCCGAGGTAACTTCTAATATCCTCATATTTTACACCTGGGGGTACTTTATTTATTATAATACACAAGTTTCAGTGAGTCATGTGACAGAAATGACATCAGAACTCACCGTTTATAACTGATGACATCAGAACTCACCGTTTATAAGGATATAATTTACAAGATATTCATGGCTTTTGTGTATTATATAGTGAATAAAGTGTCCCCTCTTGTTAAATATAAGGATATTATAAGTCACTGAGGAGTTTCATGACCATATAAAAGCATACCTCCCAACATTTTGGAAGTAAAAAGAGGGACAAATTTTTTTTGACCACACCCCTTTCTGTGGCCACACCCCCTAATTACCATGTTTGTTTTACAACATTTGGCAGGTTATGAAAGTTTGAAAATATTTCTCCTTATCTAAACTGTGTTTTTGTGTCTCAAAATTGTTACAAAGTATCTTATTTGCACCTGTTAGCTGTTCTGGGCTCTCTGCTAAAAGCCAATTAAGTGAGAAACTTTGTTTCTTTTTCTGGCTGTTCAGTGCAGAGAAAAGAGGGACTTTCCAGTACAAATGAGGGACTGCGGGTTGAGCTGTCAAAAGAGGGACTGTCCCTCCGAAAAAGGGACAGTTGGGAGATATGTAAAAGCACGAGGCCGAAGGCCGAGTGTTTTTATACAGGTCATGGAACTCCGAGGTAACTTCTAATATCCTCATATTTTACAACTGGGGGTACTTTATTTATTATAATACACAAGTTTCTGTGAGTCACGTGACAGAAATGACATCACTACTCACCGTTTATAACTGATGACATCAGAACTCACCGTTTATAAGGATATAATTACAAGATATTCAAGGCTTTTGTGTATTATAGGGATATAACTGACAGGATACATAGTGTATGCAGCCAGGCCCTGCTGTATGTGTAGAGAATACGCCAGTGCTGTTGCCATGGTGACTGAGGACATCCCACGCAAGGTATAGGCAGTAATTCCAGTCACACAGCTCATATACAATAGCAGCATCAGCCGAAGCAGCAGCACAACTGTGAGGCTTTCGCTTTCATTTGCAGCAGAGACTGTGCGACTATATAGAGCTGCAGCCCCGGGTATAAGGGCCCAGCACACAAACGTGTCCCCTGAAAGCGCGGGACTCTCTCGCTATGGAACAGCTCACATCCTGCTCCGAGGAGAATAAACGCCGCGGCTACTGACAGAGACTCACCCCGGTACCAATAGAACTCATGGTGGAGCGAACTCGTCACTAACAGGCGGTGAGACTGCACTTTCACTTCTTCTGTTCCTCCACACGCCAAACAACGCGAGATCCGATTGTTCGGGAATGGCCAATCCACAACCCTCTTCCTCTACGCATGCGCAATTCGTGAAAGTGCATAGGGCGACACCTAGTGGTGGATGTGTCTTTCTGCACAATTCTGTTCTGAGCTGTTGGTAAGAGCTGTCATGTCATGATGATGCAAGTGTAGCATTTGTTACTATAATAATAATAATAATATAACTTATAACATTAGTACATAGTTGTGTTCATGGTCAAGGTCAGCGCTGGATCCTCTACAAACTACAATTTATTAAATTATATTTTAAAGCTCCCACTGAACATGCCAGGGTTGATTTAAAGGGGAACTAAAGCCTAACTAAAGATGTAGCTGGAAATTTTGTACATTATGTTTTGTGCTTCTGTACCAGCCCAAGGCAACCACAGCCCTTTAGCAGTAAAGATCTGTGTCTCCAAAGATGCCCCAGTAGCTCCCCATCTTCTTTTCTGCTGATTCACTGCACATGCTCTGTGCTGCTGTCACTTACTGAGCTTAGGGACCCACTCACAATATACAGTACACATAGAATAGAAATGTCACAATATAAGGCTGATTAGTAATTAATACACATAATTACTACATGGCAGCACACAAACCAGTGCAATTAGCATCAGAATTGAATAATCAGCAAACCTGTAGCATCAGCTTATATTACAGCCAGGGAAGCTCATTTTCTGCTGGATAATTAGTGACGAGCCCTAAGCTTAACTTCTCAACAGCCAATCAGAGCCCACTGAGCATGTGAGTGTCACAGACACTTTCCAAGATGGTGACCCCCTGTGACAAGTTTGAAGTCCTGGATCATTGCTGCTATTGACAAGCTCAAACTTTAGCCTCGTGCAATAAGTTCACTATATAAAATATGCCATTTATAGCCACATTCATTTTTAAGCTTTAGTTCTCCTTTAATGGGTAGCTGTAATAACAAAATGTTTCCATGCGGCAGGCAAAGCCCAGAATGTGGCCTCTTGATTAAGCACATTCGTATAAAGCCGGCCATGCTTTTTTAGCACTTCACAGAGTTTCCAACTTATTGTTTCATACATGTGGCTAAGATGACAGCCCCATATCCTATATATGTAAATCTCAATGGGAGAATATCACTTGAGGTGTAGCTGTTGCCTCTCCTGTAGGCCTGTACTGGTCCACCATGGGATATAACCTTTGGGATGGAAGATAAAACAACTAGGGATGCACCAAATCCACTATTTTGGATTCGGCCAAACCCCCGAATCCTTTGCAAAAGATTTGGCAGAATACCGAACCAAATCCTAATTTGCATATGCAAATTAGGCTGGGAAGGGGAAAAAAATGTACTTCCTTATTTTGTGACAAAAAGTCGCGCGATTTCCTGCCCGCCCCTAATTTACATTTGCAAATTAGGATTTGGTTCGGCCGGGCAGAAGGATTCAGCCAAATCCTGCTGAAAAAGGCCAAATTCCGGATTCGGTGCATCCCTAAAAGTAACAAATTATGCTTTTGTGGCTTACCTGTGTGGTCAATTGGGCAAAGATCTGATTGTCATTGGTGACATGACCAACAAGGGGACCTTTGTGTGTGTATTGCCAACTCTAAAGTGACCCCACACCTCATTTAACCCCAGAAAACCCTAAACTGATCGGAATTCCCTCATCACCATAAAATTTTCTTTCCCAACCTGCAAAGCAAATAACTGCCAGCATGAGCATACCTCCCAACATTTTGGAAGTAAAAAGAGGGACAAAAATTTTTTTTCCGCCCGTAGCGCAGCAATTTTTTGACCACACCCCTTTCTGTGGCCAAACCCCCTAATTACCATGTTTGTTTTACAAAATTTGGCAGGTTATGAAAGTTTGAAAATATTTCTCCTTATCTAAACTGTGTTTTTGTGTCTCAAAATTGTTACAAAGTATCTTATTTGCACCTGTTAGCTGTTCTGGGCTCTCTGCCAAAAGCCAATTAAGTGAGAAACTTTGTTTCTTTTTCTGGCTGTTCAGTGCAGAGAAAAGAGGGACTTTCCAGTACAAATGAGGGACTGCGGGTTGAGCTGTCAAAAGAGGGACTGTCCCTCCGAAAAAGGGACAGTTGGGAGGTATGGCATGAGTCTACAGAATCATAATATTCTCCCCACATCACGGTCAATTCATCTGAATGTTGAAGCTAAATGTGGTTTTCCCCTGACAAACATTTTTTTTTTCTCAATCCGTTGGTTCCCACTGGTTCTTGTTATTTTGTTTACTGCAAACTGACCTCCATCATCGTCACTCACAGAAGCAGAACATAAGGTCACTGGCTGCCCTATCCCATCCACCACTATTGTGCAGTCTCATAGGCCTCGTATAGCACTGCCATTGTCCTAATGCGCAAGCAACATGAAGCACCGCCATAATGTGTTTATAAATAAAGCCAAAAGATCCCAGAACATTTTACAAGAAAAAAAAAAATAAGGAATAAGTGCTCCATTCCAAAATCAGCAATGTTGTATGCTGCTCTGGAGTTTATTATGACTAAATTGCAAACTATGGGGATCGTATTATATATGAAGCCTATTTCATGTAATGTTTGCAAAGACAAATGCATTGAACAAGGAATGTTGACAATTAAATATGTTGCCAGCGTTTCCTCTAAGATGTTTGTTTTACAGCCAGTACAATATGATGTGATGGTTTCCATGCTAATATGATAAATGGCCCTATTACAATTCACACATTCAGCCCATTGCTTCTAATGACGTTGCACAGAACCACAACCTACACAAATTTAAGAGGGAATACCTGCTGCTGCCCTCCAGCTGTCCTTCCACGACAACTCCCATTCTCCTTGGGATTGAGAAGGGATTTTTAAGGCAGACGGGACAACAAGAATCATCTGACCATTTCCTAAATGTGAAAATGGTCTTTTTACAGAGGTAAAACAAACTTAAACATGGCAACATTAAACCCAAGAGGAGTTGGCTTTAAAATTGGAATTATTTCAGGTTTGTAAACTTGGATAATAAATATCTGCCTTCGGTAGAAGAATTCAGTCTCTTCTTTAAGCAAAGTTAGGTTTGGCAAAGTGTTCACTGCTCAGTGGAAAAAGCTCTTTTCATCATTGGGGGTCCAGACTTGCCAACATCAAACATCATCTCAAGAGGAGGATTATTCAGGCAACACCAATCCGGTATACGGCCAGTCTGGTTATAATATTCTTTAGACACAGATCTGCTCCCCAGGATATCCTGAAGAGCTCCAAAAATCGCCCCTGGCAAAGAATAAAAAAAAAAAAAGCCATAAATATATGCAAAACCGGGCTGTAACTCTCTTTGGCAGACCAAGGCATGACGTACAAAGAAATATGAAACCTGGTTATGTGTGCTAAACCCAGATCTACAGTTGTGTTCAGAATAATAGCAGTGTGTTTAAAGTTAATCTTTATAATAGCTTTAATTTCCATACACACAAATGCATTGGGAACACTGCACATTCTATTCCAAATCAAAACATTTTTTATCAAATTTGTGTTATTCCTTTACAGAAAGTAAACAAAAAGGGAATATTTGACTGTTACAAAAAAATATCAGTGTCTGTATTCTTCTTTACAAACTCGTTCACTGAATAAACTGAAAAATATTTCAAGATTTTGCTTTCCTTTGAATGACTGAACTAATATTTAGTTGTATAATCAGTGTTTCTGAGAATTCTTCCACATTTCTTGGTTTTGCCTCAGAAACAGCATTTTTGATGTCACCCCACAAGTCTTCTATTGGATTAAGGTCCGGGGATTGGGCTGGTCCCTCCATAACATCAATCTTGTTGGTCTGGAACCAAGATGTTGCTCATTTACTGGTGTGTTTGGGGTCGTTGTCTTGTTGAAACCCCAAATTCAAGGGCATTTCCTCTTTGGTATAAGGCAACATGATCTCTTCAAGTATTTTGATGTTTTGAAACTGATCCATGATCCCTGGTATGTGATAAATAGGCCCAACACCACAGTATGAGAAACATCCACATATCATGATGCTTGTGCCCCCGGCTTCACTCTCTTCACTCTGTACTGTGACTTGAATTCAGTGTTTGGGGGTCGTCTGTCAAAAGGTCTGTTGCCCCTAGACCCAAAAAGAACAATGTTGCTTTCATCAGTCCACAAAATGTTGCGCCATTTCTCTTTAGGCCAGTCAATGTGTTTTTTGGCAATTTGTAAGCTCTTCAGCACGTCTTTTTTTCAACAATGGGACTTTGCGGGGGCTTCTTGCTGACATCGTGGCTTCACATAGACGTCTTCTAATTGTAACAGTATCACAGGGAACTTTACTCCTTCTTTGATATTCCTGGAGCTGATCATTGGCTGCGTCTTTGCCATTTTGGCTATTCTTCTATCCATTCCAATGGTTGTTTTCAGTTTTCTTCCACATCTTTCAGGTTTTGGTTGCCATTTGAGATCATTTTAGCTGATTTTATGTATTCCCCTATCCAATCAATCAATGTTTTAATCAAAGTACACTGTTCTTGGAAATGTCTGTAAATGCACTATAACCAGCAGCACATCATTTGCTGCCTTTCTTCCTTAAAGGAAAACTATACCCCCAAAATGAACACTTACGCAATAGACAGTTTATATCAAATTGAATGACATATTAAAAATCTTACCAAACTGGAATATATATTTAAGTAAATATTGCCCTTTTACATCTCTTGCCTTGAACCACCATTTCGTGACTCTATCTGTGCTGCCTCAGAGATCACCTGACCAGAAATACTACAACACTAACTGTAACAGGAAGAAGTGAGGAAGCAAAAGGCAGAACTCTGTTAATTGGCTCATGTGACCTTACATGTGGTTTGTATGTGTGCACAGTGAATCGTACGATGTCAGGGGGCGGCCCTTATTTTTTAAAATGGCAATTTTCTATTTATGATTACCCAATAGCACATACTACTAAAAAGGTATATTATTATGATAATGGTTCATTTACATGAAGCAGGGTTTTACACATGAGCTGTTTTACTCAGTATCTTTTAATAGAGACCTACATTGTTTGGGGGGTATAGTTTTCCTTTAAATAAGGGCCGTATATTGACACCTGTTTTTTTCACAGAATGAATGGCCTCACTAATTGAACTGAACACTGCTATTATTTGGAACAGGTTATTATTATTTGGAACAAGCCTCAATTAATGATTCAATGACACAGAATCAGCAGCAGGTCATGACTGTTGGGTCTGTTGGTTTTCTATTACTCTACTACACCTACTAGTAAATTATTTGCCTTGTAGAAATATAATTTCACTGGTTGGTGACGTTAGACTGCTTTATTATGAAAACAACTGTATATGAATTAAGTTAAAAACATTCTTATTTCTATTAATTAACATGCAGGTAAATGTTTCAAAGAGCTCATAAGTTCTTTAAACCCCCCACCTATACTTGCTTCCCATTTCTATGGATACTGTACCTCCAAGCCATGCCACACAGTTTGGCTTTGCAGGGGGAGTGTGAACTTTAAAGATCTTGGTAGCCAGAGCTTCTTTGTATTTTGGCTTTTCCACCAAGTAGTGTATCTCTGCCATAAGTCGGTGAAGGAATCCAGGCAACATAGCTGTGCCACCGATAATTACCAGATTTTCAGCCAACTGTTTCCTTGTATCAATTGGGCACTGGTTAATAAATAAATCAATTGTTAATTCTCTGGTAGCCATAATGTACTTCTGAAAGTTCAAATGCACATTTACTCCTGCACTTTAATCCTTGATTTCGTACAATTATGGATGGAAATATGCAAGATCTTTTAATTCTACTGACTCCAGACAGCTAATGGCATCTCGTCTCCTATTAACTACTAGAACTTTCTTTGGCTGTTTAGCTCATACCGCTCAATATCTGCATGTTGCCAACTACAAAACACAAATTCTGCAATATGGAACAGGTTCTCTCTTTTCCCAACTACCACAATTTAACTTGTCATTCCTACCCTTTTCATTATCACTGGCCATTTATGACATCCAAATCATAGGATTTAGAGTACAAGGGCAGTGCTACGGCATGTTTAAAAACATTACTTTATTGTGAATTATGAATTGCAGTTTCCCTACCCTCTCCTTCAGAACCTACGCTTCAAATATGATAATCAGGACTAAATCCATATTTATTTTAATCCACAGCCTTTTGTATAACGAATATCTCTCTTGGCAAACTGCTGAACAAGAACTGAAAAAACTGGTTGTACAAAAGCAGAATGGTTTTAACTATGGCACTGAGAACACTGGCTAATTATTAAATTGGCCCATATGAGCTATTTCCAGTAGCCCGTGTGATCAAATGTTTTCCATCAGAGACAGTTCCCTATCAAATGCACTTAACATTGATACCATTGATAAATGATGCATCTACCTCCAACAGTTAATTAACTCTTAAGCACAAGGTGTTTAATATAACTGTAGTTGATATAACCATTATACTGTTACCATTGTAACAATATTATAAAAATCTGGCTTTCCACAGGTCGCCCGTGGGCAGATAGATCACATACCCTAAAAATCACCCTGCATGTGACTTAAGGAGGCCATAGACGTAACAATTACGATCTTTCTTGGAAAAGATGTTTCCAAGAAAGATCGTTTGTTCAATACACACATGTAGAGCTGAATCGTTAGATATACATATAGAAACAATAGAATTCTACCTGTGTCTGACGATTCAGCACTAACAATGGCCGATGTTTGGGTCCCTTCAAAGGCACACAATCAAAATTTTCCGTCCAGCCCGATCGACGAGCCGACCGATATCCAAGTCTTCTGCCGATATTGGTTGGCTCATTTTCCACCATACACACACAGAATATTCTACGAAAATACGTCTATGGCCACCTTTAGTTAGCCACCAACATAATTATTTACCTGAACGAGTGCATCCAGTATTAAAGAAGCAACAGACTTCTCTTCATTGTCCTGCTCAAAAAGCAGTTCCGAAACGGAATCCCTGCAAAAGAGAAGTGTAACTTGTAGTATAAAATTGTAAAGCAACAGAAAAATAAAGCACTTTCTTTACTTGTGAGCAATACAAATACATTGCCTCAACTACTGACAGACCATAACAATTATTCTAAGATGGCCATACACAAACAGATGTTCTTGGTTATAATTTACTACTGAATCATGGTCTGTGTGGGGGACTCTTTGATATGTGATTGCACTAGAAGGCAGTCAGTTTCTCTGGCCAGATAAAAAAGGAATCGAGTTTAATCGATGTAGTCTATCAATAGCTGTGGGAGCTTACTGGGCAGGAGAAAACACTTTAAAGCCCATTGCAATCCACTCTTTCATTATCTTTTGAACAGCAAACATCAAGTATGTGAATACCCTTTGCGCATTCACAAAATGTTTCACAAATAGTAACTGCTTTGCTGCCAGTCAAAGTTTGGTCCCCACCATAATCCTAGGTTGAGAATAAAAAGTAGTCTTTACATTGATCTTACCTGCAGGTCGAACTGAGTTTTAAACAGGCCCTGGCATTTCAAGTACACATAGGCCCAAACAGCCCCCACCAGGCCAATAAATAGTGACTGTCTATGGGAGGAGTGCCAACACTTTACTAATGCAAGGTCTACTTTTAGTGATGTTGTCTCATTATGATCTACATCCATAAATGCATTGTTAGCATTCTGTTCCATGGAAAATATTACTTAAATATTGACTTATGAGAAAATGTATAGCGTTACATTTAAACATTTATCTAACCTTAATATAACAAATGTCTAAATCACCCTCCTGTTTCATGACCTTCATTCAGATAAGATATTTGTTGACAGTGTATTGAGATCTACTGATCACCAGCTAAAGGTCTACTAGAAGATCCCGATCTACCTATTGGACACCTCTGGCATTTGCCAGAATCCATAGATTACCAGTCCAGGCCTTACCTGATAGAACCTTTAACATGCACAATCTTTTGTCCATCCAAAGGATAGTCAACATCAGGTGGTGGCATGGGTCGCTAAGGTTGTATACAAGAAGAAAGTCACTTTATTTACATCCAGAAATCAATGGGTTGCAATAAAGATGTTCAATCTAATCTGAGGGAAAATAAAAATCTATTTAAATCCTACCTCAGCAGTGCCATCCAAATTAAATTTTGCAGCTTGAAGTTTAAGTCCTCTTTGGAGGTCACTTACAAAGCAGATGCGCACTTTAACAAAAGAGAAATACAATCATCTAATTTGCCACAATAGAACATCTACACACAGTCTTTTCTGAGATTGTTTTATGAACGCACTTGACACTGAAATTGTTATATTTATGGCTTTCTTATGGTGTTCTTGCAGGGTTTCCCCTTGTGTACTTCCGTTTCCATCCTCAAAAGCAAGTTAACAGACTCCTGATATAATTGAGCCATTTCTGTGTGTGATAAGGAACTTCAAATGGCCTTCTGGTCTCCAGCGATTGAAGCTTATGATGTAAAATGTGTGTAAAGCGATGCAGAATATGTCAGCACTATATAAATATAGTATAATAATAATGATTGGATCGATAAGCAATGTGACAGAATCTTCCATTTACAGTGTTACCTAGAATTACAGCCCAAAGGAGACACAAAACGTGCATAACCGAAATAATTTCATAACAAAACCAGAAGGCGGCATTTTATGGTGACTACACAATTTAAATTAACGCCAGAGATTAAATTAATTTTCAGATAATTTGTCACATGCACCGGAGAGAAAATATATCATTGCCAAAAAATTATACAGACATACAGTATATACATACACACAGATTCATTACCTTTAATGTCCTCCACTATTTCTTCTGAAATACTGCCTGAAATAGGGGAAAAAAAGAACAGCCGTAAGCAATATGAATCTACTTAATCTCTTATGAATCTACTTAAAACTGCCCTTCTTATGTAAATCACACAACATTTCCCAAATGCTAAACGGTTGGTGTATTTAAAGAAAAATAAAATATTTTTGAAAGTACTCAAGTCAGTTGTCTTCTGGAGAACATTTTTGGAATACTCTCTTAAAATATCAACAGTACAGTACATGCACCTCCTCAACAATCTGCCAACAACTAGTTGCTTAAAGGATAACTAAAGCCTAAAAATGAATATATTGCCATCTTTTATATACTCAACTCATTGCACGAGGCTAACCTTTCAGCTTGTCAATAGCAGCAATGATCCAGGACTTCAAACTTGTCACAGGGGGTCACCATCTTGGAAAGTGTCTGTGACACTCACATGCTCAGTGGGCTCTGATTGGCTGTTGAGAAGCTAAGCTTAGGGCTCGTCACTAATTATCCAGCAGAAAATGAGCTTCCCTGGCTGTAATATAAGCTGATGCTACAGGTTTGCTGATTATTCAATTCTGATGCTAAATGCACTGGTTTCTGTGCTGCCATGTAGTAATTATGTGTATTAATTACTAATCAGCCTTATATTGTGACATTTCTATTCTATGTGTACTGTATATTGTGAGTGGGTCCCTAAGCTCAGTAAGTGACAGCAGCACAGAGCATGTGCAGTGAATCAGCAGAAAAGAAGATGGGGAGCTACTGGGGCATCTTTGGAGACACAGATCTTTACTGCTAAAGGGCTGTGGTTGCCATGGGCTGGTACAAAACATTATGTACAACATTTCAACCTACTTCTTTAGTAAGGCTTTACTTCTCCTTTAATGTTTAATTCACTGTCACAGACCTTATTCAGCTTATACAAGAAAACAATGCTTACTCATTACAGAAGGCAGGCTCTGGTCCTTGGCTGTTCCTGTATTGGCTGTGCACTCCTCCAACAACTGTGATTCCAGCTCTCTGAAGCAAAGATATAGGCAAGTAGTAAATGTAAGCATCTGCGATTATTAGTAAGAATACGGTGCTGCTTACTATCAATATACAGTATATGTCATTGTAAACAAAGGTGCTGCATACAGAGTAAGATATTTCTATAGACCTATAGGTGTTTATTTTTATAGATAAGGAGTTTATTAAGCTCCTCATACCACAACATCCTTATAGAATGCGCATCTAAATTTAAAGGGGAAGTATCCCCCCCCTTTCAAATTTAGTTTTATAAATTGCTCAGAACATGCAAACTTGTGTTTTTTGTTTAAGGCTGCATTTATTGTTGATAGCTTTTGATAAAGCAATGTATAACAAACACATTAGAAGGTAATTTATCAAACGTAGAATTTCAAAGTTATGTGAATTTTTTTTAATTCTAATACATTCGAATGTAAGTTACTTATGAGGTTACTTGTTAAAAAAACGCGGACGTCTAATACGAATACGAAAGACCCAATAGTTCTAATCGAATTCAAATCCAGTTTTCCGCCGAAAAAAAACCTCAAATGTCAGGAAGGCAATTAACATATTCAAATGGTTTAACAGACCTCTGACTTTGACTTGTACATGAACTCGGTAGGTTTTAGGTGGTGAATATTCAAATTTGAACAGTTTCCAGGGTCGAGGCGTGATAAATCTCACATTCAAATTCGAGTTGGGGAATTAAAATACGAATTTGTGAATCGAATTTACCATTCGAACCTTAATAAATCTGCCCCGAGTGTTCTGTTCAGGCGCATGAGCCATAGGTCTATATGGCTATATATTACATTTCCATAGCAACGTAGCTGTTTTCTTGATTAAAGGGATACTGTCATGGGAAAAAACATTTTTTTCAAAATGAATCAGTTAATAGTGCTGCTCCAGCATAATTCTGCACTGAAATCCATTTCTCAAAAGAGCAAACAGATTTTTTTATATTCAATTTTGAAATCTGACATGGGGCTAGAGATTTTGTCAATTTCCCAGCTGCCCCAAGTCATGTGACTTGTGCTCTGATAAACTTCAATCACTCTTTACTGCTGTACTGCAAGTTGGAGTGATATCACCCCCCTCCCTTCCCCCCCCAAGCAGCCAAACAAAAGAACAATGGGAAGGTACCTGGTAGATCTAAGAACAACACTCAATAGTAAAATACCATGTCTCACTGAGACACATTCAGTTACATTGAGAAGGAAAAACAGCAGCCTGCCAGAAAGCATTTCTCTCCTAAAGTGCAGGCACAAGTCACATGACCGGGGGCAGCTGGGAAATTGACAAAATGTCTAGCCCCATGTCAGATTTCAAAATTGAATATAAAAAAATCTGTTTGCTCTTTTGAGAATTGGATTTCAGTGCAGAATTCTGCTGGAGCAGCACTATTAACTGATGTGTTTTGAAAAAAAACATGTTTTCCGATGACAGTATCCCTTTAAGGGCAAAGACAAAGCTCTTTATGATACATACAAAACAATAAGTAACTAGGGGCACAGTTGGGGAAAACACACAAAATATAATTGATGGCAATAAAATGCTTACTTGTGAATCGCTTTGCCTCCCAAGGGAAGAGATCCCCAGCAGTTTAGGATTGGAATACCTTCATATATCTGATGTACGTTAAGAAAATATATTTTGTACAATGTTCTCTAAAAGTAGGCCATTCCTGATTTCAACTGATTGCAATGAAATCATTTGTTCATTAAAATGTATAATGCAATGAATATGAGAGTGCTAAATCTGCACTGACATGGAGACACCAATAAGGGGTGCTTAAACCCATACAACTAGCATTTCTAAACTATAAATTAGTGGCAGCAATCAAGGAACCAGGGCTCACAGCTTACTTATATTCAAAAGCAGTTCTACTGTACCAGGTGGTCTCCAATTCTCATAGCAAACATTTTTAAAAGGGCAGGTGAGGTTGAACTAGGCATATGGACCCAAGGAAAGTATAACAAAAGATGCAGAACAAAATCAGACGCACACCAAGAAATAACAGCATAACTAGCAGTTTACATAAATGGAGACCAGTTGGGAAAGGGAGGAGGGGTCTGCTTCCTCTGTAGATACGCCCCTGGGTGTTAGTGTTTATAACATATTACCTGAGCGGGGCTACATTTATGCTAAATCTAAACACAAAAACTACACAAAAATGTAAACCCAGGGTCCAATCTGTAACTCAAAGGAAGTCTTGCACAACAAGCAAACATTCTGTAGGCATTTATATGTTCTTTTAAGCTATTTGGTTAGGGCTGAATGTACTATGATATTATAAAGCCGTGTTTAAACAGTACCTAGACCCACCACTATGTCCTTCATCTTCATCATATCTCTTCAAGCCCTCCAAAAGAAAATAAAAAAAGAACACACTTTTTTTTTTATAGATTATAGTCTATTAAAGGGGTTGTTCACCTTCCAAACACTTTTTTCAGTTCAGATGTTTTGAAATTATTTCCCAGAAATAAAGACTTTTTTTAAATTACTTTCCATTATTAATTTTTTACTGTTTTTCCAAAATCGAAGTTTAATGTTGAATGTCACTGTCTCTGGTGTTTGAGTCTGACAGCTCAGTAATTAAGGTTCAGACTCTGAACTGTTACAATTTTGCAACATTTAGTTGATCCATTTCTCAGCAGCATCTCTGGAGTATCAGTAACTATTGTATCAATTCTAACAGCTGTAATGAAACCCAGAGATTCTGCTCAGCAGGGACAAAGATAAGAAATGTATCAACTAAATGTATCAATTTAGAACAGTTTACAGGGTCGGTGACCCCTCTCCCACAGCTGCTTTAGAAGGTGAAAAATGACACTTTACACTTCAATATTAGAAAAACGGTGACACATAGAAAATATAAAAATATAAAGGAAAAAGACGTTATTTCTGGTGATCTATCTGAAAACCACTAGTTGTTTGAATGTGAACCACCCTTTAAATGTTGCTACAAAAAAAGGATACAGGCAGCACTAAACTTTCTGCATATCCACAGTCCAAAACCATGGCTGAGTTGATACCAAGGGTTAGAAGAGACATGAGATGGCTTGGAGCAAAGAGCACCGATGGAACCTGTATGAAAACATAAATAAGACATTAATTAAACACATACATACAGTGGTGTTTAAAGATGAACATGGTCTTGACCAATTCTCCCATTTTTACTGAATAACAAATCCTATACTTAAAAGTTCAAAACAATGAATCTCTTAACAAAACAATGAAATGTGATACTTTGTTTTAGAAAAATATAAGAACCGAAATACATTTAAAATATGAAATATGTTCTTTGCAGTCCCTTGGTTGTGAAAACAATCGGTGAAAAGCAAGTGACTTAAAAGGAGAAGAATTCGGTTTTTGTCATTTTATTTTCCCAGCCGGAACGGAAGGCACCTTTGTCTTTCAAGGAGAAGGAAAGGTCTTTTTATTTGGGGTGCCAAAAGTTAGGCACCCCCAAGTGGTCACATGTACTTACCTGAAACCCCGGGCCGGAGCACCTATTAGGAGAAAACTGCACCGCCCTGGGATTCTTCCAGTGAGCACCATGAATCGATCATCTTCCTGCTTCTTCTTTCTTCAAATTTTCCGGGGCATGTGCAGTAGAATGAAATAGACGACTTTTTCGTTCAAGTTCGGCTTTTCACGCTACTGCACATGCGCAGCCGTGAGAAAAAAAAGAAGAGGGTGCTCGCTGGAATAATCCGAGGCCAGTGCAGTTTTTTCCTAATAGGTGCTCCGGCCTGGGGTTTCAGGTAAGTACATGCGATCACTTGGGTGTACCTAACTTTTGGCACCCCCAAATAAAAAGACCATTCCTTCTTCTTTAAAGACAAAGTTGCCTTCCATTCCGGCTGGGAAAATGAAATAATGACAAAAAACGAATTTGCAGTGTAGAATGTTATTCAGTAAAATGAGAGAATCGGGCATGGTTATTGTATATAACTCATACTGAAACCCTTCTGGGCCTTTGTATCTAAAGGTGGCCATACACGGGCAGATAAAGCTGCCGATATCAGTCGTTTACACCAATTTGACAGCTTATCTGCCCGTGTATGGGGGCTTCCGACGGGTCTTCCCGATCGATATCTGGCCACGATATCGATCGGGAAGGTTAGATTTTTACCCGACCGACCCGTCTGAGCCCCTTGGCGTATCGTAATTCGATCGTTCGTCCATACGGCCGAACGTTCAAATTACCCCCGATATAGCCAAGCGATGTCGCCAAACGAGCGGATCTGTGAGTCTATGGCCACCTTTATTTGTAAGATCATGCAGTGCCAATGACAAACATAACATATTTGGGGATGCCTTAGCCACAATTTACAATAATCAACAACCTATTTAGCAATACATTGTGCCACCCAAAAACTGCCCTTTGCCCATTTACGCTTTGAAATAAACTTGCAATTATCCATGCAACATCCAGCTGAGCTGTAAAGGTTTGCCGCTATTTAATAGCATAATAGGATAAAATGTTTCTATTTTTTATTTGAACCTGGGCATAATAGTGAAAGTAATCCAGTTAGGGCCAGGGCAAGGTTTCTGAGGCTGAGTCCAGGCAAGACACTGTAACACATACTTAAAGGAAAACTATACCCCCAAAATGAACACTTAAGCAACAGATAGTTCATATCATATTAAGTGGCATATTAAAGAATCTTACCAAACTGGAATATATATTTAAGTAAATATTGCCCTTTTACATCTCTTGCCTTGAGCCACCATTTCGTGATGGTCCGTGTGCTGCCTCAGAGATCACCTGACCAGAAATACTGCAGCTCTAACTGTAACAGCAAGAGATCACCTGACCAGAAATACTGCAGCTCTAACTGTAACAGGAAGTGTGGAAGCAAAAGACACAACTCTGTCTGTTAATTGGCTCATGTGACCTAACAAGTATGGTTTGTTGGTATGTTTGTGAGTAAAGTGAATCCTACGATCCCAGGGGGCGGCCCTTATTTTTTAAAATGGCAATTTTCTATTTATGATTACCCAATGGCACATACTACTAGAAAAGTATATTATTATGAAAATGGTTTATTTACATGAAGCAGGATTTTACATATGAGCTGTTTTATGCAATATCTTTTTATAGAGACCTACATTGTTTGGGGGGTATAAATTTCCTTTAAAAAAATATACCTCAAAATATTTGAAAAGAACACGCGTGATCGTTTCCCTGAAGTGAGTCGGAGACAGCACAGATTCTATCAAAACAACACGGCGATCTCTGGGATTCACCAAAAGGTGTCTGGAAAGCAAAACATATAACGCTAAATATAACCAATGAACAAACAGATTGAGACAAAGGTGGATAATAATAACCTGACAAACATCTATTAAAGACAGAAAACTGATGCAAGAAAGAAGCTCTGGTGCATAATAATCGTTTTGTTTAGTGTATCAGAGACAAACTATTGCTCCAGAACCAAGACAAAGCAAACTACAGAGCCATTCCTTCAGTTTTACACGGTCAATGACAATTATATGCATATAAGTGTATGGTAGGGGAAGTTAATCTTTATATTTAAAAGGATCCTGTCATCGGAAAACATGTTTTCTTTCAAAACACATCACTTAATAGTGCTACTCCAGCAGAATTCTGCACTGAAATCCATTTCTCAAAAGATTTTTTTAATATTCAATTTTGAAATCTGACATGGGGCTAGACATATTGTCAATTTCCCAGCTGCCCCTGGTCATGTGACTTGTGCCTGCACTTTAGGAGAGAAATGCTTTCTGGCAGGCTGCTGTTTTTTCTTCTCAATGTAACTGAATGTGTCTCAGTGGGACATGGGTTTTTACTATTGAGTGTTGTTCTTAGATCTACCAGGCAGCTGTTATCTTGTGTTAGGGAGCTGCTATCTGGTTACCTTCCCATTGTTCTTTTGTTTGGCTGCTGGGGGGGGGAAGGGAGGGGGTGATATCACTCCAACTTGCAGTACAGCAGTAAAGAGTGATTGAAGTTTATCATAGCACAAGTCACATGACCCCATGTCAGATTTCAAAATTGAATATAAAAAAAATAAGTTTGCTCTTTTGAGAAATGGATTTCAGTGCAGAATTCTGCTGGAACAGCACTATTAACTGATTCATTTTGGAAATTTTTTTTTTCCCATGACAGTATCCCTTTAAGGCTCATAAACGCCACCAGTATTCTTTTTAAGTATAATTTTTTTAAAGAAAGAACATTGAACAATTGTAGAATTCTCCTTACCTGAAATAAAGCATGTGAATAAACTCAATTAGATACGAATACAGTTCTTCTGTATTAATATGGTACTGGACAACTTTTATAGGCTGCAACAAATAAAAATATTTTTTTTTTAGTAATAAAAATGCTGCTTGATTTGTGTAAATAGTACATTAAAGGGGTTGCTCACCTAACTTTTAGTATGATGTAGAGAGTGATATTCGAGACAATTTTCAATTGTTTTTTATTTTTTATTAATTGTGTTTTTTTGCGTTACTTAGCTTTTTATTTAGCAACTCTCCAGTTTGCAATTTCAGCAATCCGGTTGCTAGGGTCCAATTTACCTTAGCAACCATGCACTGATTTGAATAAGAGACTGAAATATGAATAGGAGAGGCGCTGATTAGAACGATGAGTAGCAATAACAATACATTTGTAGCCTTAGAGAGTATTTGTTTTTTAGATGAGCCCCATTTGAAAGCTAAAGAGAGTCAGCAGAAGGCGGCAAATAATTTAAAAAACGATAAATAATGAAGACCAATTGAAAAGTTGCTTAGAATCGACCATGCTAAAACATATTAAATGTTATCTTAAAGGTGAACCACCCCTTTAAAAACAGTATCCTTTTTGCTGTTATTGTGCGTGTATGCAGTATAAATACCTTAGAAATGCCAGGCTTTCTTATTTCACTACGAATAATGCATCGCGGCCCTGTTTCACCAGCAAATCCACATCTGGAAAAATTTAGAAGAGCATAATGTAAAACGTGCAACTTTAAGGGCAGAGACAGGCGAGACAATCCTGGAGATTAGTCGCCCAGCGACAAATTGCCTCTTCTTCGGGCGACTAATCTCCCTCAACTGCCTCCCCGCCAGATAGAATCTAAAATCGCCGGCGGGATGTCACTCGGAGCGATTAGTTTTCCGAAGTCGCCCTCCTCGTGAGGCAACTTCGAGTTTCCCCGAATCTTCTCGTCTGTCTCTGCCCTAAAACTACTAAAATAAATAATGAACTTAATTGACATACAAAACATCTGGAAAAAGAAAGCTTTTGACAACGAACGACACATGGACAAGTGAGCCGCAGCTTTTGTTTCCAGTTCAACTATTAGCGAAACAAACTAAAAAAAAGTTTTATGCTGCTCATATTTTAACAGGGGAGAGAAGAAAAGGAGAGAACGGCAGATAAGAGTATGTATAGAGAAGCGACAAGGAGAATAAAGAAATTAGGGATGCACCGAATCCACTATTTGGGATTCGGCCGAATCCCCGAATCCTTGGTGAAAGATTCGACCGAATACCGAACCGAATCCGAATTTGCATATGCAAATTAGGGGCAGGAAAGGAAAAAAGGGGAAAAAAATCTTCATTTGTGACGAAAAGTCACGTGATTTCCCTACCCACCCCTAATTCGGTATTCGGCCGAATCGAAGGATTCGGGGGTTCAGCCGAATCCAAAATAGTGGATTCGGTGCATCCCCAAAAATTCCCTAGAATTCACTTTGACCCTTGATAAATCTGCCCCTTAAAGGAGAAGGAAAGCTACGGAGGCATTTTATTGCCAATAGATTAGCTGCAATAGTGCAAGCTAGAATGCTATATTTATTCTGTAGAATATTTTACCATACCTGAGTAAAAAGCTCTAGAAACTCTGTTTGTTTAGCATAGGAGCTGCAGTATTAATGTGGTGTGACATCACTTCCTGCCTGAGTCTCTCCCTGCTCTGGGCTCAGATTACAGTAGAGAAGGGAGGGGGGAGGAAGAGGAGCAAACTGAGCATGCTCTTGCCCAGGGCAATGAGGTTTAAGCTGAAAACAGGAAGTCTGATACAGAAGCCCATGAGTACACAATAGAAGGAAAGAAATGCAGTGTTTCTTTTGACAGAGGACTCAGAGCAGCATTACTTTGGGGGTTTACTGGTATATTTAGATGGACCTTTCTGATAAGGCTTATTTATTTTTAGCCTTTCCTTCTCCTTTAATGAAAAAAAAGAACCCTACCCTACATAGTCCCCCATCCCTCCTCCCCCCCAGCCTAAGTGTTACCCCAGGCAAATGCCCCTAAGTCTTTACTTACCCCTCGGTGCAGATTCTGTCCAGCGGAGTTCATGGGCGCCATCTTCAGCCGCTTCGGTAATCTTCGGAATGAGGCCGGTGCTTTGCCTATTTTCGTGAGTTTTGGCGCAAGCGCAGTTGTCGTGAAACAGAATATTGCTGCAACTGCGCATGCGTCGCTACGCCGATCTCATTCCGAAGATTTCCGAAGAAAAGAAGATGGCTGCCGCGAACTCCGCTTGACAAAATCTGCACGGAGGGGTAAGTAAAGAGTTAAGGGCATTTGCCTGGGGTAACAGGCTGGGGGAGGAGGGAGGGGGTCTATGTAGGGGGGAGTGTTTGTTTAATTTAGGGTTTGCTTCTCCTTTAAAGATGAACCACCCCTTTCCAGGCCATTCAGCCCATGTTGAAGCCAACACACAACAGCACCAGACAGAACATACAGTTGGGGGCAGATTTACTAAGGGTCGAATTTCGAAGTTAAAAAAAACTTCGAAATTCGACCCTCTAATTGAACAGTATTCGATCGATCGAATAAAAATCGTTCAAATGGAACCATTTTAAGTGATCGATCGAAGGATTTTTATTCGACCAAAAACGTAGAAAAAAGCTCTGTAAGGTCCCCTTAGGCTAACATTGCACTTCGGCAGCTTTAATTTGGCGAAGTATGAAGTTTTTTTTTTTTTAAAGAGACAGTACTTCGATTATCGAATAGTCGAACGATTTTTACTTCAAATTGTTCGAATCGAAGTCGAATGGTCGAATATAGCCTATTCGATGGTCGAAGTACCCAAAAATTTACTTCAAAATTCGAACTTTTTGAAATTCGAACCATCACTCGAGATTAATAAATCTGCCCCTTAATTTTGGGCTACAGGCCTCCCCCTGAGGTTCAAGGCAAGCTTGGGCCAGCCCACAGCTACAAATAATCATTCCATCTAACTTTGTAATCCCTGAACAGTTTAACGCACGGGTATCCCCACAGGGGACACAAGGATGTAGATTTGGTCCCCAACCGACATTGTAGTTCCTGGCGGAAGTATCCAGCAAGGCGAGCTCTGCCCTCAGTCAGTATGAGGGGCGTTGCCATATCTTATAGCAGAAATTGACAGACAGCTGTGCCAGCCAATGGGAGGCGGCGGCAGCAGCAAGTACCCAGTAAGATACTCTGCTAATACAGAACATAGAAGGAGCTCCGAGGCCTGAGAGCTGGCGCCATTATTTAGGGGTAGGCCCTAGTATCTAGCTGGCTGTTCCCCCGTACTCACTTGGTAAATGCTTCCCCCAAGTCTATGACGACCGCCGTCTTCTCCCCTCCGCTCCCCAGCCCCTCATACAGCGGCATCTTTGCTGTCAGTATCCCGGCGAGACAAGCGTAGCGAATGACGGAAGGGCGGGGTTACACTCTGCAGCTCGCTCCTGTACGCTGGTCGTATTGCGTTGACATTGCGCATGCGCGGTAGTCATTTTATAAACAAAGAGTCACGTTGTTTGGTGGGTTTCCTCCTGGAAGAATGAGGAGGTGCTGCTGGGATTTATTTAGTCAAAAAGAGAGAGGATCCCATAAGTCCAGTACATTACACTTACACAACAACTAAAATGCTGAGTAATAAACCAGGCATTGACTCTTTCACTGCCATCTGATTTGGTTATTGCCAGACCAATTTGGAACATTTTGTGCTCTTTCACTTTAAGGGCAGTGACAGCAATAGGGGCAGATTTATCAAGTGTCGACGTGAATTTGAGGGAATTTTTGAAGTAAAAAAATTCAAAGTAATTTTTTGGATACTTCGACCATCGAATAGGATTCTACGACTTCGAATTCGATTCGAAGTAAAATAGTTAAAATATTCAATCATTCGATAATCGAAGTACTGTCTCTTTAAAAAAACTTTGACTTCAATACTTGGCCAAATTAAACCTGCTGAAGTGCTATGTTAGCCTATGGGACCTTCTACAGCATTTTTCTAAGTTTTTTGAAGTCGAAGTAAAATCATTTGATCGTACGATAAAATTGTTCCCTCCCCTAATTTGCAGAAGGATAATTTGCAGAAGGATTCGGATTCGGCCGAATCCTTCTGCAAATTAGGGGAGGGAAATCATGTGACTTTTTGTCACAAAAAGTTTCCCCTTCCCACCCCTAATTTGCATATGCATATGCAAATTAGGGTTCGGATTTGGTTCGGTATTCGGCCTAATCTTTTATGAAGGATTTGGGGGTTCAATTGAATCTAAAATAGTGGATTCGGTGCCTCCCTATTGTGTACACATGCAGTGTCGGACTGGCCCGGCGGGATACCGGGAAAATACCCGGTGGGCCCCGACCCTAGTGGGCCCCGCCGGGCCAGTCCCCCTCTCCCAAACTGTTTTTTAAAAATAATAAAAAAAAATTCGGCGCATAGTAGCGCCGTTTGCGCATGCGCGCCGAGCGCCGTTTCCGTTTGCGCATGCGCGCCGTTTGCGCATGCGCGATGCGCCGAGCAGGGATTCGCCGAACAAGTAGGTAGCGGGGCCAGAGGGGGGCCCTGGACACCAGTCCCGGTGGGCCCCGGACCCCCCAGTCCGACCCTGTACACATGGGCTTCTCTATCAGACTTCCTGTTTTCATCGTAAACCCCCAGGGCACAGGCTTGAGCATGCTCAGTTTGCTCCTCTATCCCTCTCCTCCTCCCCTCCCTGCTATAATCTGAGCTCAGAGCTATGAGCGACAGGGAGAGAGACTCAGGGAGGAAGTGATGTCACAGCAAGCTAACATGGCAGCTGCTATCCTAAACAAACAGACAGTGTCTTGAGCTGTTTACTCAGGTATGGAAAAGCCTTCTAAAGAATAAAAATGGTGTTCTAGCTTGTTCGTTTTGGCTAATCTGTTGGCAATAAACTGCCTTGGTAGCTTTCCTTCTCCTTTAATGGCTCAGATACTAGAAGTTGTGGACACTGTAGCACTGAAACTAAACATAAGAAATTGGGTCCTCAGATTTAATATAACAATGAAAAAAAGTGTCAAATGTTTGTTGTAATCACATTACATGTCCCAGTAGCACGGAGTTTCTTCCCAACAGTGATGACTTGGCTGGCAGGTCATTGCACTCTAGCAGTGTAATAATCTTTAAATATCTAGAAGCAACATATGACATAGTGCTTTATAGAGACACACACGTTTACAATCCTGTCATGATTATAAATGATCATCAAGTCGATATTGCTTCCAGAAAGGGGTTGTTCACCTTTGAGTTAACTTTTAGGGGCCGATTCACTAACTTCGAGTGAAGGATTCGAAGTAAAAAAACTTCGAATTTCGAAGTGTTTTTTGGGCTACTTCGACCATCGAATGGGATACTTCGACCTTCGACTTTGACTACGACTTCAAATTGAAGGATTCAAACTAAAAATCATTTGACTATTCGACCATTCGATAGTCGAAGTACTGTCTCTTTAAGAAAAAACTTCGAGCCCCTAGTTCGCCATCTAAAAGCTACCGAACTCAATGTTAGCCTATGGGGAAGGTCCCCATAGGCTTGCCTAAATTTTTTTGTTTGAAGGATAATCCTTCGATCGTTGGATTAAAATCCTTCAAATCGTTTGATTTGAAGGATTTAATCGTTCGATCGAAGGATTATTCCTTCGATCGTACTATTTGCGCTAAAATCCTTCGACTTCGATAGTCGAAGTCTAAGGATTTTAATTCCCAGTCGAATATCGAGGGTTAATTAACCCTCGATATTCGACCCTTGGTGAATCGGCCCCTTAGTATAATGTAGAGAGTGATATTCAGAGACAATTTGCAATTGAGTTATTTAGCTTTTTTATACACTAACAATGATTCGCGGACTTGAATACGGTTCTGGAATATAAATAGCAGAGGATCTGAATAGAAAGATGAGTAATAAAAAGTAGCAAGAACAATTCATACTACATACATACTAAGGGGCCCATTTACTTAGCTTGAGTGAAGGAATAGAATAAAAAAACTTTGAATGTTTTTTTTGGCTACTTCGACCATTGAATTGGCTACTTCGACCTTCGACTACGACTTTGAATCGAACGATTCGAACTAAAAATCTTATTCGATAGTCGAAGTACTGTCTCTTTACTGTCTCTTTAAAAAAAACTTCGACCACCTACTTCGCCACCTAAAACCTAGCAAGTACCAATGTTAGCCTATGGGGAAGGTCCCTCTAGGCTTTCCTAGCAATTTGTGATCGAAGGAAAATCGGTCAATCGATGTATTAAAATCCTTCGAATCGAACGATTCCCATTCGGCAGTCGAAGGTTAATAAACCCTCGATATTCGACCATAATTAAATTTGCCCCTAAAAGTTAACTTAATCGTGAACAATCCCTTAAATGGATCTAAGCAACTTTCCAAACTTATTTGTAAAAGTATTTTTAATGAATAGTGACATTGGCCCCTTTCTCACTCCTGGTTCTGACTCATGAAACAATGTAACAGAGGTATTTTTTCCTCCAGCCAAGACATGTCTGCCATACTAATACTGCTTTCAGTCACAATTACATTAAATAATAACTTTAAAGCTTACCCTAAGGGTAAGGGCACAGATGAAGATTCGGGGAGATTTAGTTGCCCAACCATAAATTGCCTCTAGAATCGCAGGTGGGGTGGCACTCGGTTTGTGAAGTTGCCTCACGACGAAACTTTGGGCGACTTCGGAAAGCCAAAGCGATCCGAATGCCATCCCGCCGGCGATTTAGATTCTAGCCGGTGGGAGGCAGTTCAGGGAGATTAGTCGCCACGAACAGGCCCGGATTTGCGGCAAGGCCGCATAGGCCCGGGCCTAGGGCGGCAAAAAAATAGGGGCGGCATGCCGCCCAGCCGCATTATGGGGACGCGTGCGTCCCCATTCATTTACGCAGCTGTGCCAGCGTTTTTTCGCCGGCGCGCTGGGAAGGGGAGGTGAGGTGGGCGCTAGGACCGCGCGGCCTAGGGGCGCGCCTCATTGAAACCTGGCGCTGGCCCCGAAGAAGAGGAGATTTGTCGCTGGGCTACTAATTTCCCCCGAATCTGAGCGTGTGTCTCTGCTCTAAGGATGGAAATGATTTATTTCCCCAAAAAGCCATTGTTGCCGAACAGGTTGAAGGTGTGGAGACTATGGCATTCCTTTCGAGATCAGATTACACAAGGTGCGTGCTAATGAATTAACCCACATTTAGAATAATGTATACCATTGAATGAAGCTGCTACTACATGAATGAGTAGATAAAATATATATATATATATATATATATATATATATATATATATATTAAGGAGTAGAAATACGGGCTCTGAGCTATTAGCACATCCCTGGGCAAGAATAAAGGGGAGGCAGGCTGCGCATGCGCATTACCAGGCAGGGTTGTATGGGCAGCAGCAGGCAGGGCTGTAGTGAGATTGATTGTTCCCGGCCCCTCTCTAGTGAATAGAAGCAGCAGCCTGGGCGGATCCTGTAGCACAGACCTCAGTTCCACTCCAGTTGTTGGAAGGAGAGAATGGGGCTGACAGGACGGGTATGAATTCCATGGAACATTGAAGCGATGTGTAGTCGGACTGACTGGTAAGCTTCTTCCTCTTGCTCTCATCATACTATTCAATGCCATGTAATATTGCCATAGCAACCCCAGTCATGCTGCCTTGCCACAAAGCATAGGGCTTGGGTACCGGCGTGCTCGTGTTATTGCTCGTGTTATTGCTCGTGTTATTGCTCATGTTATTGCTCGTGTTATTGTGTATGACAGAGAGAGCGCTACTAGCTGCTATTATTCTTGGCTGCTGCAGGAATGAGAAAATCCTCTTTCTACTAAAATTACAAGAGCATTTATGTCTCATTGTATTGAAATAGGAAGGGATGGTCTTATTGGTACTTATAGCTGCCAGTAGCCTAACAAGTGCCCCCCCCATCATTGTACTGCAACCCCCAGAATCCTCCACAGTCGCCTTGCAACCTATAGTAGACATCCCTGCAGTGGGACAGCAATTCTTCTCTTATGGGACCCGACTCTGGTCCAAACTGATCACACGATGGCAACCTGTATGAATGAACCAGAGACCAGTCCCAGCCGGATCAGTACAGAAACCCAGTTCTGAAGCACAACTAATGAAAACTCTTAAGTTTCTGAACTACAGGGATTTATATAATATGTATTCATATATAAAATCCATGGGGTAGATTTACTAAAGAGCGACGTGACTAACGCTAGCGACTTTTCGCCTGCATTGCCACCCGCAGGGACATCGCCAATTCACTAACAGACGCAGGTGCCAATTCACTAGCGAACTGAGCCATCGTTATCGGACATTCGAAGTCTATCGCCATGTGACTTTTCGCTCTGGTGAAACGACGTTTGCAAATTCACTAAAATGCAGATTTTATTGAACGTTATCTCTTTCGCCAGAGTTGCCTTTCCCACCTCAGACCAGGTGAAGTGCTATAAAGCAGCTACATCTTCCTCAATCTTCTGTCACTTACATCCTTACAGCCTTACAATGCATTAAAGTTAAAAAAAACGTTGGCGACTTTTCCTTTTTTAAGGGGAATTGGCTGCAAAAGTCATAACTTACGTTTTTTGGGTAACCGGTTTTCTCCAGAAATTTCATAACATATGGAACATTCATTTTACAGTGGGCTCATGTGTAGGGCATTATATTAACTCTCTTGTCTGTATTAAGGTTCCCTGGACATGTGTTATATAAACCAGTAACTTAAACCATTTGCAGCAACATTTATAATAAAGACGTCCATACAATGTTAAATTTCCCCCCCTATGCAAATTGACCTTAGCGCAAGATCACTAGCGAAGTTTCGATAGGCACAAATGCAGGGGCGTAACTACAGAGGAAGCAGACCCTGGGCTGCAGGGGGCCCTAATTAATAAGAAATGTCAATATATATTGGTAAAACAGGACAACCTCTGGAAATGTTGGGGGCCCTAAAATTAATTTGCTGTGGGGCCCAGTAATATCTAGTTACTCCACTGCACAAATGAATGCTGGCGCATCTTCACTATGAAATGCTCACACAGCCAAAGTAACGCTAGCGAAAAGTCGCCAGCGTTAGACGCCCAGGATGAAACTTTGCATTTTAGTGAATTAGCATATTCGTATTGTATTTGCATCTGGCGTAGTGGTGCGATGGGTGTGAAGCTGAAGCTGGCGAAAATTCACCAGTTAGTGAATCTGCCCCCATATTGGGACAGTTCTCTGACTCAAGTTAGAGTCAGGTGAAAACAAAAAAAAAAGTCTTCACTTGGGAATAAGAAAAAAAGGACAATATATTAAATGCAGAAAATCTTGTTTGGAGAGCACTGTGACCAGAAATACCTGTCTGTCACCAAAAGACAGCCTCCATACACAACACACACATGTATTCAAATGTATATACATAAGCAGAGGGGGCACAACACGGAACAAGGAAAATTTAATTTAAATCCATCAATTATTTGTCCCTTTAGCTATTGCATACTGTGTTACATTTTGTACAAATGTTTAAGAGATGCTGGGAGATCATTTGAAGCAGCAGAGTTGGTCATAGCAATCTAGCAACCAGATTATTTTACTGCTTGTGTTTTAGTATATATCCATTACAATAAGGCTTTCCTTCAGTTAAAGGGATACTTTCATGGGGAAAAAAAAGTTATTTTCAAAATACATCCGTTAATATAGAGCTGCTCCAGCAGAATTCCGCACTGAAATCCATTTCTCAAAAGAGCAAACAGATTTTTTCATATTTAATTTTGAAATCTGGACATATTGTCAGTTGGCCAGCTGCCCCCAGTCATGTGACTTGTGCTCTAATACACTTCAGTCACTCTTTACTGCTGTACTGCAAATTGGAGTGATATCACCCCTCCCCCTGCAGCCTATCAATAGAACAATGGGAAGGTAACGAGATTGCAGCTCCCTAACACAAGATAACAGCTGCCTGGTAGATCCAAGAACAGCACTCAATAGTAAAATCCAGGTCTGACTGAGACACATTCAGTTACATTGATTAGGAGAAACAACAGGCTGCCAGAAAGCAGTTCCATCCTAAAGTGCTGGCTCTTTCTGAAATCACATGACCAGGCAAAATGACCTGAGATGCACCTACACACTAATAGTACAACATAAAAAAAACACTTGCTGGTGAATTATTTGCAGTGTAAACTGTAATTTAGAAATAAAAACGACATCAAAAAAATAATGACAGAATCCCTTTAAGTATCCACTAAAATACAACTTATTTGGTTGCGGTGCTATATTTATCTCCATTTATGTAGAGGCTGATGACACAGTGCTTTCTCTGCCAAGGCAACATGAAGTATCCCCAATAGAACACAGTGAAACATTGCCCCTAGGGGACAGAAATGATAGAACGTTTGCTCAGTTTATCCAGGTGGTAACCTTTCAAAAAAGCATCTTTCAGGCACAGGAATCCTGTTGTTTTAAATAGCAACACAAATCCTGTATTGGTTTTAGAATCAGTATGGAGGATCATTTATTAAGTACAGGGCAAGGTGCAAAATGGAAAATACTGGAACAATCTGCCATGGTTTTTTTTTTCCATTTTTACCCTGCTCTGCTATGAAGTACTGCAAAACAAAGAACAGAATCCTGAATTTGCCCCATGAATACAGTTCTACTTGTGTACAGCAGAGATGTATTCACGAGGGGCAGGCAGAGGGAGGCACTTAGCTTTCCTTCCCCCAACTGTCACCTAACTGGTAACTCCCCCACTTGCACTGCGGATTTCCAATCTTAGGTACTGAGTGCAGCCAGAACTTGCACAGTGCATTTTAAATTAGCATTAACTGTGCCGTTTTAAAGGGCACCTGTTGGGTAAAAATGTTATCCCCAACCAAAGGTGCGGGAGCTCCCGGTGCAAACAGCCATGTTGTGTCACTCGCATAAGCATAACACTCATGACGTCGGTCACGCGCATGCGCATAATGAGCAATTCGGGGCAGATTTTCATTATGCGCATGCAAGTGACTGGACATGGCTTCTCACACTGGGAACTCACTCCCGTTGCGGGTAGCCTATCGCTGGCGGGGGGCATTTTTTTGTTTAAAGACTACTTTTATCCTCAACTGGAATGCCGACTCTATTAGCCCACACCTTTGGTTGGGGATAACATTTTTACCCAACAGGTGCCCTTTAAACACATTGGTGATTGGTGCTCTTGCACTTGCATAAATTACCCCTAGTATCTTTTTTAAAAAGCCTGAAGCCTGCCTTCTTGTCAGTGGTTTAACTAGAGGTTATTGGGCCCCAAAGCAAACTTATTTTAGAGCCCCCTAAACTTTAGGAATACGACATTTTTCATATATAATTCAACATATTTTGAAACTGGTCAGTGCCTTTTATACCTCAAAGGCCCTCGGAAGTTGCTCCCAATATGTCACCCACTACTAGCCTTTCATGCTGAGTTCTAAAACCTCCCCACGTTTTTCACTACTGTTCCTTCTTAATTGAACCCACCCCTTTATTCCCCAAATTTACACTTATTTCTCTCTTAACCACTCATTATCTTACATTTCTCATCATTTACCTCCTTGGTTTCCAGATTTTCACGGCACTCAAACCACCCCCATACAGTTTCTACTTTTATATTTCTTTGTGGGAACAGTGTACATGTAAATGGGACAGTGTTAGATTTTATGTTATTTAGTTTCAGTATGGTACAAGGTCTGTAATCTTTTGTATCACTGTCTGTTGTTGCCATCGTCTGCCTATAGATATTCGATTGGGTTGGATGGAGTCGCATTTCTGCAGTAAGATTAGAAAAAGTTTTTAATGCATGCCATCAAGGTATTTGCCCTTGTGTGCTAATGTTTAACAAAGTGACAAATTATCCATAGCAGCTGGGAAGTGTGAATGTCGGGCCACTTGACTCTGAGATCCAGTTCAGTGTCAGTGGAAGATGGAATGCCAAAGACACCCAAGTATCTTACACTGCATTATACTAACCCATATATCTCAAGGGTGAATGGTAGTATGATTAATTGACAGATCAGTTAAGTTCTAGGTTTCTCATTGTAAAGATTAATAAGTGACCCAGTCATGCTTACAGCCAAACCAATGAAGTGCAGCTAATTCTAGTTGGCAGCTTTTGAATGATGAGCCAATAAATCATTGCTATGATATCAATGTCAGGCCATACATATCTCTCCAATGTTCCTGAATTAAAGGCCAGCTTACAAAACAAAAACATAATATTTTAGAATAGTATGGGCATCAGCCACGCTGGGCTGATTCTCAGCCTGCTGATAAATTCAGACCGAGAGTGAGCCCCTATACTGGAATTATCTGTAGAAATAAGTCAAATCAGCTGGACTTGTGTTTTTCTTGAAGACATTTCACCATTTCTCAATTGAGAAAGCCAGTTGGATGACTGGTGAAACGTCTTCAAGAAAAACACAAGACCAGTTGATATATAAAAAATCCCCCTGGGTAATGGACTTTTGCTAGCCAAACAGTCACATCAAAGGGTTAAGAGAGAGGCGGTTGTATACTGTCTTCAGTCTGAGATGCTAGGGAAGCAAGATGTTAGCTCCTCAATTTCTTTGGAGGGCGGCAGCGAAAAAGCAAGACATAACCATTTTACTCCAAGTCAAAGTCAATATATGGATAACTATTTCTACTATAAAGCATACAAATACACTATTTGCAAGATTGTAGACTTAATTATGAAATAAATGTAAATAAATAAATTGGCTCCCTTACAAATTACTTTAGTGTGTCATAGGGGTTTTGTAAGATAGACCAGTGGCTCGTGAGCAACCCCTTGGATGTTGCGTCCAGTGACCATAACGCAGGTGATTATTTTTGAATTCCAGGCTTGGAGGCAAGGTTATCTATGATCTAAAGTATGTAATACTGCCAAGTCCAGTCTTTCTCAGTCTCACTTTTTTGTTCTCAAATGAAAAGGACACTATTATTGGGGAATGAGAGGCCAAATTCCACATTAACTGCATGGTTTGAGGAACAAGCAACATCTGTGAGACTACAGACCCAGAAAGGGAAAGATGAGGAAGGGATATCTCATGAGCATACAAACTCATGGGCACAGTTGACTAAATGCTTGCATCTGTAATGAATGCTAGATTGAAAAACCAAGGGCCTGAGGTCAGTGTCAGACTGGCCCACCGGGATACCAGGAAAAATCCCGGTGGGCCCAGGTGTCTGTGGCTGCTAAACATTTGGCCTAATTCATGGCCATTCCCTATTTCTTTGAGAACAAAGTGGCTAAATAGATGGAATAATAGATTATAGTATGTAAAGAATAGAGACTAGGAGAATAGAGGTTGAGAAAGCAGAAGAAGAATAATAGTACTGAGAGTGGGCCCCTGGTCTATGGTTCATTGGTGGGCCCCTGGTCTAAGGTTTTTGGGTGGGCCCCTAATGTCCCAGTCCGACACTGCCTGAGGTTATGAAGAGGGAATCAGCCACATTCAACCTTTGCACTGAATTTACCCCATCCTCATTTTCCTAAAAACTATTTTTTTTTTTTTTTTTAAATAACGGCGTACAAAACAGCCATGGTTGAGTCCTTCATAGATAACAGATTCTTTAATGCAGAGTGCTGAGGGCTCATGTGTCTGGTACACATAAAACAAAAAAACTGAGCCTTAATTATTTTCAGTGCCCTAAATGTTATACATAGATATGTGATGTTATAAATATGCAAAATAATTATTTTCTTCTTTCCCTTTTTCTTTAAGAATTCTGCCATTTTGTATATGTGTTTTGCTACTGCCTGACATGAAGGGATCTCGGCACATTCTGATATATATGGTGTTTTGCACCATTCTTCTCGGATCACCGTTAATCACTGGATTCTCCCTACATAAACTGAATCTACGGGAGACAGAGGATGTACTGGAAACTACAGACCATTTTGATGGCTTAGATGAAAATAATAATCAGAGCTTCCAAGCCAATTTAGAAGAATATCAGCTGACAACACCATCTACAGTGACCAAGGCTTCCCAGGGTATATCAGATGGGGCTTCAATAAATAACACATTTGGTGTTAATGAACAACAAGACAATTACAACTTGTCTGATAACAGCTCTGGGAAAGGTGAAAGCCCAGAGATGAATAGTTCTAGTTTTGCGGTTATGCTCAATCCCAGTGGGCAAGCAGAGACATTGTATGAAAATGGAATTCTCACCACAGCTCTTTCTACTGTAGATTATATTAGTAAGGAGACTTCTCAGAGCATTGATACAGGACTAGATAAAAACTATGGTGCAGAAGAAGAGGACAACAAAAAGACAGACCAACAAGAAAATTCATTTCAGTTAAACACAATGGAAATGTTGACTACCAGTCCAAGGACAAGCAACATTAAAGCAACGGATAGCCAGGCTTCGGTGTCTCTCCATGTTAATGAGCCAACGGCAGTCTCTCAAATTAGCAGTGACTTAAAGAATGAGAATGGGTCAAGTACAGAAACCAACTCAGTAACTGATGTCACTTTGGAAAGCGCCTTATCGGCCTACAGTAATTTGGAAACCTTAACACAAGTCAGCCCAGAAAACAGAACTGCAGAAATAACTGTCCCACAGCAAAATAGTGAATGGGATGATACAAAATTCTCAAATGTTGTACCTTTACCAGTAACTGCAGACATTAAATCAATGAAAGATAAAAATGTAACAACTAGTTCAGAAGCTATAGTTGCCTCTTCACCAACATTTCCAGGCATAGATGCCCAGTCTGAAAATAACACTAATGCAATACAGAACGGTTCTGGTTTTGTGTCAGAAGAAAACCTACAGACTAATTATAGTGAACCCAACACATCAGAGACTGAAATAACCTCGACTCCACCAGTGAATGCTATGACTGAAGAGCATAATGCTTCTACCAGCCTGCTGGGCAGTACTGTTGCTACCAGACAAATTGGAGGTAATGAAACCCTCAGTCCGTCCCCTTAGAAAAGTCAAGGGGGTATATTTATCAAAGAGTGAAGTTAATAGTGAAGTTCCGCCACTAGAGTGAAATTCCGCCACTTCCCATTCATTTCTATGGGTTTTTAAAGGCGTATTTATCAAAGGATGAAATTTCACTTTCACCCATTGATAAATACTCCTTTCAAAATCCCATAGAAATGAATGGAGAGCTGCGGAATTTCACTCTAGTGGCGGAACTTCACTCTTTGATAAATTTACCCCAAGGTGTCATTCATGGTAGTTGGTTGCACTTGAGATATACCAAACTAAACTATACTAGAGATCTGTCAGATTCAGTTCAGTTGATCCGTCTGCTGAAAGACGGTGAGCTATTTCCAAGTTAGAAGCCCTTATGGAGATTGTTGCTATAATTTCTACAATTTGCAGTGCAGAATGAGAAGAGATTTATTTTGTCTGAGGCAAATAGAAATTTAGTTAGTGAAAGCTTGACATCTGGTTAAAAAACACATACTAATTAGCATATAGATGACAAAGTTCCCAAAAATTATTAAGGAGGAAAAAAGCACAGTACTGGTTACACAATCACATACAGATGACTGCCTATTAGCAGTGTCATCTGTTATGGCAAAGACCCTCCAGGCACCTGTCCATTAGTCATTAGGAGCCTGGGTCATAGGACTTTACCAAAGTCCCAATCTCCTTTACTCTCTTTTCATTTGAGGTCTGTCTGTTTGTTCATTGAACATCCTCGCCAGGTCCTTCCTACTCATGATTATACGCTGTGTTAGCCTCCTCCAACAAGTTTTGTCTTCTACTCAGGTACGCTTATTGGGTTACTACCCAATATAGAAAAGGCTTGAACTTGAACCATATTATTACATTAATATTCCAGTACCCCTTTAACATTTCTGCTACTGGTACAGGTATTGCTGCACAAGTTATTCTACTAATTGCTGGCTGGATTCCATGTTGTTGATAAAGTTATTGAAAAGTGTTGCAGCTCAAAGGTTAGGAATGACTTAGGTTGTCAATAGGGTTGCCACCTGGCCGGTAAAAGTGTTGCTTAATGCCAATGTTATTTATAGAGAAAAACCACAAAAATGTAGGAAGCCCGGTATTTTCTTCCAAAAAGAGTGGCAACCGTAGTTGTCAATGACCTTGTAAGTGGCTTTCCCTGGGTTTGGTTTGCTAAAACTCTTCCTATTTTTACAGATCTATATTGATAGGAACATACATTTATGAAGTCTGTATTTGTTATTTGCATCATATTTTATAATATAATGCTGCCAGCAGGTATTTAAAGCCTGAGGCATGCTACTTACCGATCAAATGCCAGCCTCTAGCAATATCTGGGGTCCTTGCATATATAAAACGTCAGTTTATTCCACAGTGTCATAATTACTGAAGTCAGATCTATTTAATTATCTTCTAGAAACTCTTTGTGGAAGCTCATTATATTTAGGAAAAGCATTTTGCACTTTAGACCAAAAACCAACAAGCAGCAATTTGCAGCAGAACTATCAATATCACAAATGAAACAGGGTAGGGGATTACTATGAGTAAGGTTGAGATGGCATAAAATGTTGCTTTGGGGAATAAAGCTGCATAAACCTTCAGTAAAAAATAATAGTAATAGTAATAAATCTAATTTATAGATTGAGATATATTGTATGTGTCACACTAGTGAATGCAATTTTACTTAATGCAATTAGGGAAACACAGTTTATAATGTGCAGTTCATCTGACTTTGAAAATACCTAAAGACATGGGTGTGATTCCTTTTTTTCACTATCTGCAACTTCTCCCCTTGGCACTGACCTGGACAGCATGGTGAAAAGAAACATATTAATATATATATATATACAAGGGTGCATCTATTTGGATTCATTGTGCTACTTTCTGTCAGGAAAAATGCCAAAGGGCATGGGCATTAAAGGTACTTTTGTTAGAAGCTGTTGTTCTTAAAGGGATCCTGTCATCGGAAAACATGTTTTTTTCAAAACGCATCAGTTAAAAGTGCTGCTCCAGCAGAATTCTGCACTGAAATCCATTTCTCAAAAGAGCAAACAGATTTTTTTATATTCAATTTTGAAATCTGACATGGGGCTAGACATTTTGTCAACTTCCCAGCTGCCCCTGGTCATGTGACTTGTGCCAGCACTTTAGGAGAGAAATGCTTTCTGGCAGGCTGCTGTGGCTCCCACTCAATGTAACTGAATGTGTCTCAGTGGGACCTGGATTTTACTATTGAGTGTTGTTCTTAGATCTACCAGACAGCTGTTATCTTGTGTTAGGGAGCTGTTATCTGGTTACCTTCCCATTGTTCTGTTGTTAGGCTGCTGGTGGGGGAGGGGGTGATATCACTCCAACTTGCAGTACAGCAGTAAAGAGTGATTGAAGTTTATCAGAGCACAAGTCACATGACTTGGGCCAGTTGGGAAATTGACAATATGTCTAGCTCCATGTCAGATTTCAAAATTTAACATAAAAAAATTCTGTCTGCTCTTTTGAGAAATGGATTTCAGTGCAGAATTCTCCTGGAGCAGCACTATTAACTGATTCATTTTGAAATTGTTTTTTTCCCATGACAGTATCCCTTTAATGATACACATAATATTTTGTTTAGCAGATGCCAAGGAGCAGGACACAGAACTCAGTGAAAACCCCAGTGGCACAACAGCCCCTGCCTTTGTAATTCATTCAGCAACTGAAGAATCCATTATTGAGGGCTTTGACAATGAGGGAGAGGAGACATTCCCTCAGGAATCAGCACTGGATTCTGCCGCCCCACGCTTGGAAGGTACAATCGCTCCATCTGTCACTTCATCTGTCTCTCCTCCGATGCAGATGCTGAACATGTTATATATTGTGTCATATGATCTGCAAGGCAAGTTCACATTTTATTTTCTATAGTGTAGACATTATCTGCATTAGGCTGGTCTTTTTACCGATGCCTGCCTTCCTGTTATTTCTCTCTCCAAACTGAAATTAAAATTGCTGTCAATGACCCTGACACGCAGAAAACATATTAATTGTGAGGTTAATTACATTCTGGTCAGGTCCCCACCCTCGTTACCTTGCTGTATGGGTCAGTGACCCTAGCAACCAGGTAGCAAACTGGAGACCTTTAGAAAAAGTCAAATAAAACCCCACAAAATATGAATCAAGACCAGCAGTATATAATCTTTGAATATCACTGTCTACATCATATTAAATTGAATGGACAGATGATCATCCATTTAAATAAAATGGATACGTTCATGAGGGATGGAACTAGGTGTAGGCGGAAGAGGCATGTGCCTAGGGTGCAAAGCTCAGGGGGGCAGTGGGAGTACGTACCTCTTCTGTTTGCCTACCCCTATTCCAGGCCCTCGCCCCACCCTTGGGGAACCGTGCACTCTGGTGCCCCCATGTAACATAACCATGGGGGTGTGCGCTCGTTTGCGTGTGTATTAGTGATGTGCAGGTCGAATAAAATCCGACCCTCCCACAACCTGCCCACATCCAACTTTCGGGTTCCTTTTATAGACCCGCCCTGCTGATGACATCACAAAAGGGGCTGGGCGAGCAGGTGCACAGTTATAAAGTCGGAAGCCGGCATTTGAAGGTGGTGGCGGGGAGAGCAGGAGAAGAGCTCAACCCACCCGCCACCTGCAAAGAGGCCACCCTCGGGTATCGGGCCAGCCCGCACATCAACTGCATTGGGGGGCAAGGGGGCTTGGCCCAGCTCTGATTATTGCATTACTGCCAGCAGGGCAGCCATCAGGGGGGACATGGGGGAGAGTTGTAGGGGGCCCAAGGGTAAGGGGGGCCCTGCCACGCCACACTTACTTGATTAGCCGGGCCCCCCATCTTTCTGAGAGCTGCTGACTTCGGGAAGGCATGGACGTTTAATGGGCCCTGGCCACCAATTTTCTTATAAAGTGGGGGGGGCACCAATAGTTTTTTAATGGGGGGGGCCCTGGCCACAAATAATGGGGGGCCCTGACCACCAATATCTTTTTATTTTTATGTGGGAACCCTAGCCACCAATATTTTTTTTGTTTTTTTAGTGTGTGGTGGGGAGGGCGGACCTGTAGGTGGGGCTTGCGGTGGGCGCAGCCCAGGGGGCCCAGGAAATTTTGTCGTATGGGACCCTGCGATTTCTGATGGCGGTCCTGACTGCCAGTACCAAATAACAGAGTATAAGAAACTGAGCCTGTTAGCCTGTTAGCATTAGGTGGGGGTAGCTCCTCACTAAATACGGAGAGGTATAGGTTACATTTTTTAAATAAAAATGCACAGTTTTTATGAGTGCGAATACTTGAAAAACATTATTGCCCCCATTATATATGTTTTTCTTTTGAGAATACACTATTCAGTAAATTCCAATTCCATCACTTTCCTTGAGTCACCTGCAGAGGACAGATGAATTTTAAGCACATTTTAAGGCATTTGTCAGATTTTGCCAGCAGTCCATCTTCTTGTTTTAAGATTGGGAACGTGTGAGCTACCATATTGATTGTCTAAAATTCGTGGTTATGTTAGGGTGACTGTTTTCATGGCACAGAAGTCTTTAATCGGAAATGTAGGCTGTGGATTGTTGTGACTTGTTTAATCCCCTTCTAGATCTGAAGACAAAACCTAAGGATGATGCCTCTCTCGCTATTTCACTTTCTACTATTCTCCCAGTTGTGATACCAGGAGAGGCAGAAAATTTGACCCCATCCATAACCACACAGATCAGCCAAGAGCAGGTTCCCTTCCCAAGGAGAATCGAAGTCCCTAAGTCCTACAGGCCTGATAAACTTGAATCTGAAGGTAGGTTGTCCATATTTTTCAACAGCCAGTACAATTAAAGTGTCCAATTTACTTTGATTGGACTTATCCACATCTAGAATAATTCAAGAATACCTACTTGTATCATATGGTGTTTCATCCCAGGAGGGGCTCATATCGATAGCTGTGTTTTTCTGAAGCTAGATAAGCGACTAGTAACAGTCAGCCTGTTTCGTAACTACATTTCTCATCCTAGGGCACAGCTTAAGGGTTTGATCATAATTGCGAACAGATACAAAAAAGGAAAAACTAAAATTTGACAAATGCATCAAAATGTTGCTCCGTGAGAGCTTGAAAGGCATCCAAAGCATAGGATTATAGAGGATTGATATATGTACATTTAAAGGCTTTATTTAATATGAACCCTGTACTGTGTCAACCCCATCATAAGACTTTGGAAAGAATATGGCTTAAAGGGGAAGTAAAGTCTAAAATAGAATAAGGCTAGAAATGCTGTATTTTGTATACTAAATATAAACATGAACTTACTGCACCACAAGCCTAATCAAACAAATAATTTATGCTTTCAAAGTTGGCCACAGGGGGTCACCATCTTGTAACTTTGTTATACATCTTTGCCTGACCCTGACCCTGCACATGCTCAGTGTGGTCTGGGCTGCTTAGGGATCGTCATAAACAAAGCTGCTTGAGTTCTGCATGGCTGGGAAGTAAGGTGGGGGCTCCCCCTGCTGTTCATAAGTATGATTGTTTCCCTGCAGAGCAGTTAGGGACCATCTGACAATTCCTATCCACAGCAGTAAATGAAGGGAGAATTTCACTGCACACAGTCAGATTTCTTATAAAAACGGTACACATTTTTTAATTAAAGTATATTGGAGATAGGCTCCTTTTTCATTAAAGAAAGTAAAAATGGGATTTTATTTTTTTGGCTTTACATGCCCTTTAACTGTGAAACTTTATACAAAAGGCCGTCATGCAAAATTGATAGAACCTTACCATAGGCTCATGTCACATGATGCATTTTGACTACTTCCAAATGCTCTTTCTCATCAGAATTCAGTTTTTTGTTTGGAATGGAGGAAAAAAATCACTGCCAGTGGCATTGTCAGCAGGGGTGGCTGCAAACCAGTGTGGAAGCCAAGAAGTGTTGAAACCATTGCCCATTTAAACCTATGGGAAACCAAAGGTGTTTTGACCTCTGCTGTTCTTCATGTGAGGAGCGTGGCTATGAAAATGGACCATGTGCCATAAACTTTAATCTGCCACTTCTTATATTGTTCTATTTAAGCCTGGATCAAAAATAAGTGACAGATTGGCATCATGCAAAACATTGAAACATAGCACAGTAAATATTTGAAGCAGTAGGACATGCAATTAAACCAAATAGTAGTTGGCCAGATGCTGCATTATGCTGTTAAATTAACCTTTTTTGCTACAGAAGAAATGAGTATTTGATCTAAGAAAAGAGGTGGGGAGGAAGAATACTGGAATCTCAGAAGTCATTCTAAAGCTGCCAATAATCAGACACATAGGGGCAAATTTACTTAAGTTAAATCCTTCGACATCGATTATCGAAGTCGAAGGATTTAGCGCTATTCGTTCGATCGAACGATTAAATCCTTCGAATCGTTCGATTCGAAGGATTTTAATCCATCAATCAAATGATTTTCCTTCGACCTAAAAAAGCTACCAAAGAAAATGGGGACCTTCCCCGTAGGCTAACATTGACTTCGGTAGCTTTTAGGTGGCGAACTAGGGGGTCGAAGTTTTTTCTTAAAGAGACAGTACTACAACTATCGAATGGTAGAATAGTTGAACGATTTTTAGTTCGAATCGTTCGTTTCGAAGTCGAAAGTCATAGGTCGAAGTAGACCATTCGATGGTCGAAGTAGCCAAAAAAAAACATTTGAAATTCAAAGTTTTTTTCCTCTATTCCTTCACTCAAGCTAAGTAAATGGGCCCCATACTGTCTTTAAAAAATTCCTTCCTTGTGGATATTGGAGTTTTTTTTATCAGGCAGATCTAAACATTTTGGTCATTTTGGTTCAATCAATCATTAATATCTGTTTGTGACGACAGTAATGTTGCGACAGTAGTGACGCATGCTGCGTCTGCATCCGACAGTAGTGTTGCGTCAGATCAACGCTGCGACTTCATCCGACATTTCCATTACTTACCTTATTTCTGTTGCATGCGATTTGATGCCGGCGGTTTGTTGCAGCACATCGGATCGCGACAAAAATGTCCATGTAGTCCTACCCTTAATCGGATCGGGGGGAAACGCAATATAATCGAGTGAAATACAAAACGTACATTTTTTGCGATTTTTCAGGCTTTTTCCAGAAAACTTTTCATATTTTTCCCCAAAAAGCCCGAAATACTCGGATTTTCGGGCTAATTCCAGTGCAGACCACAGAAACTTGCAAATAGGATACAGACCTCTCCCATTGACTTATATACAACCTCAGCAGGTCTGAGATGGTGGATTTTTGGATTCAGACTTTTTCCATCCTTGGGGTATAATAAATCTTGAAAAATACAATTTTTTTTCCACAAAAAATTTGGATTTTATAGTAAAAAAAAAACTTGCATTTTTGAGTTTTTACAATTCAGACTTTAATAAATAACCCCCTAAAATTTTAAACGTTGCTACATTAGGAATATAACTATCATAACATCTGCCGGTGATGTCCCTAGACTTATATACCAGGAGAGGGCACCACACTCCACTTTACTGGGAGAACCATTTCTAGTAAGGAACAGATGGAAATGAAGTATCAGTTTCCAACAGTTAAGCAACTACTAATCATTGCGCTCCGGCAATCTTCAATATGAACATTATTTAGAAAAGGCGAAAAAATGTTCAGCCTCATTGCATGTGTGAATAGGTAACAGGGACATTTCTAATACATGCAAGTTTCTGGGCTGCATTGATTGCAAACTCATTGCATTAAAATTAAATACAATCAGTGTAGTTCTGCCACATGGATTTTCCTGTAGTTCCCCCAGCTTATATGATGTATACAGTATATCATTTTCACAAAGGTATACCTACTCAAATTTTTTAAAAAAATGAAAGTTTTTTAAAGGAATGACAATATAATGTACTGTTGCCCTGCACTGGTAACTGCTTAAAAACACTATAGTTTATATAAACAAGCTGCTGTGTAGCCATGGGGGCAGCCATTCAAGCACAGGATACACAGTAGATAACAGATAAGTACTACTATAGTTTATATAAACAAGCTGCTGTGTAGCCATGGGGGCAGTCATTACAGCACAGGATACACAGTAATAAAGATAATTATTATTATAGTTTATATAAACAAGCTGCTGTGTACCCATGGGCAGCCATTCAAGCACAGGATACACAGTAGATAACAGATAAGTAACTACTATAGTTTATATAAACAAGCTGCTGTGTAGCCATGGGGAGCCATTCAAGCACAGGATACACAGTAGATAACAGATAAGTACTACTATAGTTTATTAAACAGCTGCTGTGTTAGCCATGGGGCAGCCATTCAACACAGATACACAGTAGTAACAGATAAGTATACTATAGCTTTATAACAAGCTGCTGTGTAGCCATGGGGATGCCATTCAAGCCAGGATACACAGTAGATAACAGATAAGTACACTGAATTAATAAACAAGCTGTTTGCCATGGGCAGTCATTACAGCAAGGATACACAGTAGATAACAGATAATTATTATTATAGTTTATATAAACAAGCTGCTGTGTAGCCATGGGGCAGCCATTCAAACAGGATACACAGTAGATAACAATAAGTACTACTATAGTTTATATAAACAAGCTGCTGTGTAGCCATGGGGCAGCCATCAGCACAGGATACACAGTAGATAACGATAGTACTACTATAGCTTATATAAACAGCTGCTGTGTAGCCATGGGCAGCCATTCAAGCACAGGATACACAGTAGATAACAGATAAGTACTACTATAGTTTATATAAACAAGTGCTGTGTAGCCATGGGGCAGTCATTACAGCACAGGATACAAGTAGATAACGATAAGTATACTATAGTTGATATAAACAAGCTGCTGTGTAACCATGCGGGCAGCCATTCAAGCACAGGATACACAGTAGATAACAGATAAGTACTACTATAGTTTATATAAACAAGCTGCTGTGTAGCCATGGGGGCAGCCATTCAAGCACAGGATACACAGTAGATAACAGATAAGTACTACTATAGTTTATATAAACAAGCTGCTGTGTAGCCATGGGGGGCAGTCATTACAGCACAGGATACACAGTAGATAACAGATAATTATTATTATAGTTTATATAAACAAGCTGCTGTGTAGCCATGGGGGCAGCCATTCAAGCACAGGATACACAGTAGATAACAGATAAGTACTACTATAGTTTATATAAACAAGCTGCTGTGTAGCCATGGGGGCAGCCATTCAAGCACAGGATACACAGTAGATAACAGATAAGTACTACTATAGCTTATATAAACAAGCTGCTGTGTAGCCATGGGGGCAGCCATTCAAGCACAGGATACACAGTAGATAACAGATAAGTACTACTATAGTTTATATAAACAAGCTGCTGTGTAGCCATGGGGGCAGTCATTACAGCACAGGATACACAGTAGATAACAGATAATTATTATTATAGTTTATATAAACAAGCTGCTGTGTAGCCATGGGGGCAGCCATTCAAGCACAGGATACACAGTAGATAACAGATAAGTACTACTATAGTTTATATAAACAAGCTGCTGTGTAGCCATGGGGGCAGCCATTCAAGCACAGGATACACAGTAGATAACAGATAAGTACTACTATAGCTTATATAAACAAGCTGCTGTGTAGCCATGGGGGCAGCCATTCAAGCACAGGATACACAGTAGATAACAGATAAGTACTACTATAGTTTATATAAACAAGCTGCTGTGTAGCCATGGGGGCAGTCATTACAGCACAGGATACACAGTAGATAACAGATAAGTACTACTATAGTTGATATAAACAAGCTGCTGTGTAGCCATGGGGGCAGTCATTACAGCACAGGATACACAGTAGATAACAGATAATTATTATTATAGTTTATATAAACAAGCTGCTGTGTAGCCATGGGGGCAGCCATTCAAGCACAGGATACACAGTAGATAACAGATAAGTACTACTATAGTTTATATAAACAAGCTGCTGTGTAGCCATGGGGGCAGCCATTCAAGCACAGAATACACAGTAGATAACAGATAAGTACTACTATAGTTTATATAAACAGATACGTTCTGAAGAATCTACTATAGATTACTACAGAACAGGTTCCTTTTCTCCTTTTCAGCTTTGAATGGCCACCCCATAGCTACAGAGCAGCTTATTAGTATAAATGATGGTATAGCAAAAACCCTTTATTTTGTATGGTCATACATTTTAGTATTTTTTTTTTGTCCACCTTTGTATTGACTACCTTCAGCAAAATCATGTATTTGTTCACAGCAGTTTGTTTTTTCATGACAACAACCTGATGATTTTTTTAACATTTTAGTTGACCCTAGCATGTGGCGCAAACTCATTGATTTCTGTGGGTAACGTGATCTGAGGGGAAAACAGAAGGAAAATAGAAAGAAGTTGGTAAATAAGATAGAACAGCAAATCGCACTGATGATTGAGAGGAATAAATACTGTATATTGGGGCAGATTTACTAAAGGGCGAAGTGGCTAAAGCTAGCGACAATTCGCTAGCGTTACCGCCCGCAGGGACATTGCCGATTTACTAATGGGTGCAGGCGCCAATTTGCTAGCGAACGAGACTGGCGCTAGCAGTCATTCACACTCTATCGCCAGGCGACTTTTTGCTGTGGCGACCATTTGTTACTCACTACAGTGAGGCTTTTACTGAATGTTACCTCTTTCGCCAGAGTTGCCTTCGCCACCTGCAAAAGACCTAACAAACTTTTTTTGGGTAACCGGTTTCCCCATACATTTGCAAACATATGGAACATTCATTTTACAGTGGGCGCATGTGTAGGGAATTAGAATAACTCTCTTGTCTTTATTAAGGTTCCCTGGACACGTGTTTTTAAAAGTGTAATTTGAATGTATTTGCACCAACATTTAACATAAAGACGTCCATACAACTTTAAAATTTCCACCCTATGCAAATTGACATTTCGCTAGGCAGACATAAATGCTAGTGCATTTTCTCAAATGGTCGCATTGCCGAAGTAACGCTAGTGAAAAGCCGCCAGCGTACATTAGTCAATCTGCCCCATTGATTGCTGAAAGAAACAGAAAACAAAACTGGAGGAATAAATCATGTAAAGATGAATGCACAGTTGCCAACACCTGAACATTTCCAGGGTTTTTGGCACATACTGGAACCTATTTCAAATGGGCCATAAGATGCCATACTTACTGGGCATTATCTGGTGTTATCAGCATTACTTGCCAGTAACTATAAGTCAGAGCAGGCACTGAACTCATGTTAGTTAGTAAGGTATAAAACAATCCAGACAGTTTCAGAACAAAGCAGCATTCGTGGATGTAATTTCTATTGGTTACTTTTGAAACATGGATTGTTAAAAGGTGGTCTCAGTGTATTTACTATCATATCCAATCAAGCATTCATGTAGCAGTAAATCTAAATTAGGTGTGGATGTAATGTTCTTTTATACTTCTTGCTGTAGAGGGTGATGAGCAGGATGAAGAAGATGATGATGAGGACGATGATGGAGAACAAGAAGAGGAAGATAAGGACACCGATTCAGTGGATGAAAGTGTTGAAGGAGATGTTGCTCTGCCTCCATTCACCCTCCCAGGACTATCCTTTCAGGATCCTGGAGAAGATGAGATTGGAAGGGGAGCATATCATGTTCCAGATGCTTTGGAATGGGAACGGCAAAAACAAGGGCTCAGTAAGTGATCACTTCTCTTTATATTATTCATAACTTGGACAATTTGCAAGTTTATTAGTTTATTATGTCAATTTAATTTTGACATTTAGGCTGCATTCTCAAAGGTTTCGAAAGGTGCACCAATAATATGCCATGACTTTTGGCCTCGAGGAGCCCATGTACTAAGAAGCCTACCTGTCTATATATTGTTAACACCATTTACAAGGTAGCAACATAGACTAGTTTGCATAGCAGGCTGTGGGAATATAGAAGTATATAACCATTTACAGCAATTTGTCATCATAAAATTACTAGGAGGCAGTCTCATTCTGTCAGGAGTCAGTGTTGGGCCCCCTACTATTTGTTTAGGAATGGTATAATTCAGGGGTCCCCAAACTTTTTTGGCTCAGGGACCGGTGGTCCGGGGGAGGGATTTAGGGGTCGGGAGAGGTTAAGAGGGTGTCGGGAGGGGGTCAGGAGGGGTCAGCGTCCAATTCTGGAACACCAGCGCCCAATTCGGCACACTGTGTAATTGTCCCCTAGGCTTGGCAGCCCAGTTCAAGACTGTCCGTGGCCTGGTACTGGTTGGGGACCCCTGGTATAACTGATTGTCTTGCAGGGTAGATTTCTTAGCTAACACAGAAATGGACTAAAAAATAAAGTTTATGGCAGAATGAGAGAATTGGGTGTTCCTGTAGATTTGCAGAGGGTGGTTGGATTGACACCGATGCAGTAATTCATAGCAACCAATCAAGAGATTACCTCTTATTATGCCACCTGCAGTAAACTATTTCTAATTGCTAATATTTGTGCACTAGGAAAAACATGCTTAGGGGCCGATTCACTAAGCTCGAGTGAAGGATTCGAATGAAAAATACTTCGAATTTCGAAGTATTTTTTGGGTACTTCGACCATCGAATGGGCTACTTCGACCTTCGACTACGACCTTCGACTTCGATTCGAACGATTCGAACGAAAAATCGTTCGACTATTCGACCATTCGATAGTCGAAGTACTTTCCCTTTAAAAAAAACTTCGACCCCCTACTTCGGCAGATAAAACCTACCGAAGTCAATGTTAGCCTATGGGGAAGGTCCCCATAGGCTTGCTAAACTTTTTTTGATCAAGGATTTTCCTTCGATCGTTGGATTAAAATCCTTCGAATCGTTCGATTCGAAGGATTTAATCGTGCGATCGAACGAAAAATCCTTCGATCGATCGAACGAACGTTTAGCGCTAAATCCTTCGACTTCGATATTCGAAGTCGAAGGATTTCAATTCGAGGGTCGAATTTCGAAGTATTTTTTACTTCGAAATTCGACCCTTAGTGAATCTGCCCCTTAGTGTTAGTACACAAATCCCTAAATACTATCCCCTTCTCCTGGAATTGGAAAGCCTTGTTGTGTTATGATTCTTCATCATAAATAGACACTAGAGGGCAGAATAGTTTCATTATTATAAATATGGCAACACACACACACTGCTGTATTTCCCTGGGCAATAGCCTTCCATTGGGACACAAATGGCACTTTGGTAAAGATCAATGTAAATATAAGTTGTGTTTTAATTCATTATTTTTCTGTCTAGATTTCGTCCCTGATGAAAACAAATGCGATTATTGTGCATTTATATGTGTACAGTTTAATGTCCAACTGCTTTTCTCCTGGTCAGTAGCACAGTGACTCTCTATACAGTTCCCCCTCATGTGAAGCCCTTAGCATCATTTCTGTACGTACTGCTGACCTTCCTTATCCTCTTCCCTTCACAGTTATGAATATCATCATCTTCCACTTGTATAGAAAAAGAACTGTCATGGACAAAATACCCAGAGGGTGCTCAGAAATAGCAGCCAGTCTCACTTAACCCATGCTCTGAATTGCTTAAAATATAGTAAAGTGAATAGAGGAGGCAATGTGCTTGATATGCAGTTACTAGTGATGGGCGAATACATTTGGCAGGCACTAATTTGCGCAAATTTCCACATTTTTTCCACCGCTGAATAAATTTGCGAAAATTCGATGGCAAATAAAATTTGGACGCACATCGGAAAAGTTGCTTGCGTCAAAACCGTTGCACGTCAACACTATTCAGATGACCATCGCCCATCACTACTCACCCATGTTTTATTCATTCCTATGGGATTTTTAGAAGCATATTTATCAATGGGTGAAAGTTAGAACTCACCATTTGACAAATATGCTCCCAAAAATCCCATAGGAATGAATAAAACATGGGTGAGTAGTGATGGGCGAATAAATCTGGCAGGCACTAATTTGCGGCGAATTTACACTTTTCCCCGCCGCTGAATAAATTTGCAAAACTTCAGAGAAAACTCGATGGTGAATAAAATTTGGACGCCCATCTGAAAAGTTGCTTGCGTCAAAACCGTCGCATGTCAACACTATTCGGATGCGCATTGACTTTAACAATGGTGTCAAAATTGATGCGAGCGTCAAATTTGACACGAATTGACGCGGGCGGCAAAATCCGAGTTTCGTGAAATGTCTTAGGGGCAAATTCATCGAGGGTCGAATTTCGAGGGGTTAAATCCCTCGAAATTCGACTGGGGAATAGAATTGAATAGAATGGAATAGGCAATTCGGGCGAATTTACGCGCTGGCGAATAGTCGAATTGGCAACCGTGTGTTACTGGACTTCCTGTCCTCTTTATATAGAAAGTAATGCTGTATATTACACATTTAGAGGCGCATTTATTAAAATGTGAGTTTAGATTTTAATAAATAAAAACTCCCCCATGTTTTATTCATTCTAATGGGATTTTTAGAGGCATATTTATCAATGGGTGAAAGTTAGAACTCACCATTTGACAAACATGCTCCCAAAAATCCCATAGGAATGAATAAAACATGGGTGAGTAGTGATGGGCGAATAAATTTGGCAGGCACTAATTCACGGCGAATTTCCGCGTTTCCCCGCTGCTGAATAAATTTGCAAAACTCCCGAGAAAATTCGATGGACGCACATCGGAAAAGTTGCTCGCGTCAAAACCGTCGCCCGTACAACATTTCTAGCTACTTCATTAGTTAAGCTTTAGTTCTCCTTTAATAATGGACTTACCTGCATAAGTCCAGCCATGATATTTCAATCCTCTGAAATGTATCAAAGTTACATAATATATTTAAAATAAATTTAGGTTTCGGGGAGCCATGCTGAGGATTTATAAATTTGTTTCATGAATTTGCAGACCCCCCAGTACTTTTTGGCGAGTGCTTAACTGAACCCAATGGGGCAAATTCACTAAGATTCGTAGTTGCGCCAGGCGTAACTTCGCTGCACTTCGCCACACTTCGCCAAGCGTAGTTTCGCCAGCGCTCCACAAATTGACTAAAATCCGAAGTTGCGCTCAGGGGTAGCGTAAGGTTGTGAAGTTGCGCTAGCGTTGATTCGCTAAGCGAAGCGAAGTTACGCTAGCGATGGTTAATTTGCATACGGCGCCAAATTCAAATTTCAATGGAGGAATACGTACAATCACTACAAATGCCTGGGAAACCTTCAAAACATCAAATAATTTTTTTTTGCCCTACACATGTGCCCACTGTATAGTTAAGTTGCCATGAGTCAGGAAATGTAGGGGGGAAGGAGGGGGAGCCCCAAAAAATGTTTCGATCTTTTTCAGCCTATCATCCATAATATAGAAAAAACGCCAGCGTTTTTTGGGACTTAGAAAAAATTTGAACTTTTTTTGAAGCAATCCCTATCTACTCTATTGCGCTTCGCCCGGTCTGAAGTGGCGATGGAAGTCTAGCGTAAAAGGTAGCGTTCAGTACAATGCGCGCGTTAGTGAATTTGCATAGTTACGTCCGTTGCGCAAATTTGCCAGGCGTAAGGGTGCGAAGTAACACTAGCGGATTTACGCCAGCATTCGTTAGTGAATTTGCGAAGTAACGAAAATGACCAACGCTAACGAATTGACGCTAGCGTTAGGCGCTTCGGCGCATAGTGAATTTGCCCCAATGTGAATGCTTAGCAAGGGCAATTTTTTCACAGATGAAGCATTTTTGTAATTAATGCTCACATTTGAATATGCAAATATGGCCAAGAAAAAGGCACTGTATCAAACTTTCCTAAAAACTATCCAATGAGCTGAGATTATGGTTAGGCAGTTACATAGAGGTGACTTTCATTTATGTCATGTTGCTGATCATGTGACTCGCATTTTGTGATGAATTTACAGTAGATTAATTCTTTGACATATGATGCACAGTCCCTAAGTTTCAATTTGCGTATAAAGTCACATGACTTCCGCCCCTGGTTCATTCATATTGTTCATATAATTAGCATTTCATTGCCAAGAAATATTTAAATGAATCGCTTATGATGCAAATCACAAGGGAGCAGAATTCACTCTGGTCTTTCACCAATACTTCCGTCCCCATCCTTAATTAATATTTAATAGCAATCTAACTGCAACCCAGATAATGAATGCAGATCCACCATGTCAATACATTTTCATTACCCTTCATGGATCCAGAATCCTAAGGGGAACTTATTGACAATATTTGTTTAATCATTAAAGGACAAGTGCTTGTAACTGTCTGAGTGTAATGCAGATGGTGGCTAATGTCACTTTGCATTAATGATAACATTAAAGGGGAAGTAAAGTCTAAAATAGAATAAGGCTAGAAATGCTGTGTTTTGTATACGAAACATAAACATGAACTTACTGCACCACAAGCATAATCAAACAAATAATTTATGCTTTCAAAGTTGGCCAGAGGGGGTCACCATCTTGTAACTTTGTTATACATCTTTGCAAGACCAAGACTGTGCACATGCTCAGTGTGGTCTGGGCTGCTTAGGGATCGTCATAAATGATCAAAACGGCACAAGTCAAATAATATCTGCCAGAAGCCGATACAGCAAGACTGATTAATAATCAGAATATATAGACTGCACTGGGTCCTGTGTTGTCATGTAATCTAATGTGGATTTTATCGTTTTTGTATTGTTTAATACAAACTTTCTCCAACTCTGCAGAACCAGAAAATAATCCTCCAAATAGAATCCCAGTTTATCTGCACACTTTCACATTCCTGCAACAATATCTGTTCTGTGTAGCTCCACACAGGCCGATGGCGTGTGTCGTCATTGGAGCTACAAGACATGACAGCAGCTCTGTGTGCCCCTGGCCTTAGGTAGGACACTTCGGGGCCAATTCACAAAGGGTCGAATATCGAGGGTTAATTAACCCTCGATATTCGACTGGGAATTAAAATCCTTCGACTTCGAATATCGAAGTCGAAGGATCTTAGCACAAATAGTTCAATTGTACGATCGAAGGATTATTCCTTCGATCGAACGATTAAATCCTTCGAATCAAACGATCGAAGGAAAATCCTTCGACCAAAAAAACTTAGGAAAGCCTATGGGGACCTTCCCCATAGGCTAACATTGAGTTCGGTAGCTTTTAGATGGCGAACTAGGGGGTCGAAGTTTTTTCTTAAAGAGACAGTACTTCGACTATCGAATGGTCAAATGGTCGAACAATTTTTAGTTCGAATCATTCGATTCGAAGTCATAGTCGAAGGTCGAAGTAGCCCATTCGATGGTCGAAGTAACCCAAAAAACACTTCAAAATTCGAAGTTTTTTTACTTCCTTCACTCGAAGTTAGTGAATCGCCCCTTATAAAGTGTTCTTGTGATAGGTGGTGTTTGTGCAATGGGGCAGCATATTGAGTATGATGTTTAATCATGTTTAATGGCTACTAGTAAGTAATCAGGTAACAATAGCAGTGCTCAAAAGATGTAATGCAGATAGTAAACTTAGTGCAGATATGGTGAGGCCTGTGGATGATACAATTCTTCCAGGCTGTATCCCAGGCTAGGGCTGTTTGGATTTCCAAATTAGAAAATCCAGACAGGCCATTGACGTTAATGACATAGTGATCAGCCAATTGCTGATTACCATGTCATCCGCCCTGCCCCTGATGTCATATGCCCCGTCCCTTACATCACTGGTCTGCCCCTGCCCCAATCGGAAAAGGTGGCAACCCTAGCTGGAACTAGGGTTAGGCAGCAGGGGCACCTGCCTTGAGTGTAATGATGGGGGATGGGGAAGCTGGGCAGGTACCTGTTAAAGGGTCTTCTGCCCCCTCCCCCCCCCTCCCTCTGCCGCTCTCCCCTTAGTGTGGCTGTTCCTGAAGAAGGCTCTAATGTGAGCCGAAACATTGAATCCTATTTTATATAGAAGACACCTACCAGTTGAAATTTTCTGTCCTGCAGACTTGCAGTTAAAAATAATTTCCCTTTGATACACAGTAGTTCTTCTGTTTTGCAGCTGTTATACAGAGAGAGCAAACCTGTTATAAATAATGCATGAACCTTTTACTGCTCTTTACAAATTCGTGCTGCAGCGGAGGCAAAATTGGCGTTGAATTCAGTGTAAGTAGAAGCACAGCCTGAGCATTTCTGAAGAGGCTACAAAAGATTACAATAGTATTTTCAGACAAGTGGGTATTAGGAGCTTATCAGAATGGTATTAAAACATGTTCAGAGAATGAGCATTGGGGATTTGAATATATCTGTTATTGAGTACAATTCTTCAATTGTAGTTGCAGAATGTTGTGGCTTAATAAAAACCCTCTGCCCTAGTGATGCACTGTTACAATTTGCATTGCTTCGAACTCTGACTTCATGGCGTTTTATGATCAAATAAAATGTACAGCAAGGGGAATACAAGAAGTGCTATTTACATAAAGATATGATACATAGATCTTGGGGTGAGAACTGATACTGTGTTTGGGGAAGATGATAAATGCAAAGGATGTGTTTCTATTTTGTGTATCAATGTGACATTGCCTATACAATTGGAATTACAGTTGGAATTACAATTCGTCTACATGTTTTGATTTGGAATAGGAATATAATAGAATAAAAATGTTCCCAGTGCATTTGTATGTTTGTATGTATGGAAATGAAAGCCCTTTAAAAGCGTTATTCACTTTTTTAAACACACTGCTTTATCATGTTATCGTGTTACAGCATAAAAGGTACATGTATCCAGTATTTGACCAGTATTTGAAGAGCATCTCAGACTATTTTTTAAACCTGTATATAAAGGGTCTTAGCTACAGCAGTTGCCATATCATCTGGGTCAGTGTCAGTCCCGGTGGGCCCAGGTGTTAGTGGGCCTCTTGCTTCTGACCAATTAGCTAATTTCATGGTTATTCCCTATTTCTTTATGGGAAAAAATGTGTAATAATGGAAGAATAGAGTATAGCAAGTAGATATAAAAGACTTTGGGGCAAATTTACTAACCTCCGAAAATTCGCAAGTGACGGCTTGGCTCACAGCTCAACACTTCGCCCGGGGTAGATTTGCCAGGACAACGTTAATTCACTAAAATTCGAAGTTGCGTCCAGAGCATCGAACAATGGCGAAGTTGCGCTACCATTACTGGACCAAGCGAAATTGCACTAGTGTTGCCCAATTTGCATACGGCGGGAAGTTAAAGTTAAATGGACGTATATGTTGCAGCAAATACATTACACTACACAAGTCCGGAAAACCTTAATAAAATAAAATAAAATAAAGTTGTTATATTGCCCTACACATGAGCCCACTATATAGTTTATGTGCCATATGTTAGGAAATGTAGGGGGGAAGCCGGGTACCCCAGAAAAAAATTTACGCTATTTTTCAGCCTATCACCCTGAAAAAGGAAAAGACGCCAGCGTTTTTTGGGAAAGTCCTATCTACTCTATTGCAGGTGGCGAAGGCAAGTCTGGCGCAGGAGGTAAAGTTTAGTAAAATCAGCATCTTAGTGAATTTGCGGAGTTACGTCCATTCTCCAGAGCACAAATTCGCCAGGTGTTAGGGAGCGAAGTAACGCTAGAGTCTATCTCCTTTGCTAGCGAAGTTACACCCGCGTTAGTCACTTCGCCCTTTAGTAAATTTGCCCCTAGGAGAATAAGGAGGCTGAGTGAGGGGAGGAGAAATAATAGTTTGGAAAGTGGGCCCACGGTCTAAGTTTTTCTATTGAGACCACAGTCTAAGGGTTTCTGGTGGGCCCCTGGTTTCCCAGTCTGACACTGATCTGGGTTCATAGGCCAGTTGCACATTCTTCAAATGTAGTTGCAGAATGTTGCGGCTTTATAAAAATCTGCATCTTAGTGAATTTGCATAGTTACGTCCATTCGCCAGAGCACAAATTTGTCAGGCGTTAGGGAACCCTTTAGGAGAATAAGGAGGCTGAGTGAGGGGAGGAGAAATAATAGTTTGGAAAGTGGGCCCACGGTCTAAGTTTTTCTATTGGGCCCACAGTCTAAGGTTTTCTGGTGGGCCCCTGGTATCCCAGTCCGACACTGATCTGGGTTCATAGGCCAGTTGCACATTCAGTGGATCTGTTTCACTGCCTCCTTTTTGTGCCCAATGAAGGGCCAATGCTATGCCTGGGAACAGATCGTACTTTTCTCCAATGGCCTATGTAGGTTACAAATCTAGATGTATTGTCTGTCATCCAGAGCTGGTTGGTTGATTGCTTGGATCACCAAACACTACCTAGTAATAGAAAGTAAGTGTGCTTATTCCAAACCATTTATTGTGGCAGAGGCAAGGCAAATACAACATTTTGGGGTGGAATTTCAATCAATTTTGCATGCTCTATCCATGCCCTATGCTTAGCGTTGTTGGTAAAAATTACTGACCTTCCTGTATTTTATTTTAATTCTCTATTAACAACATTAACAGCATTAATCATAATTTTTACTGGCCAGACAGAGTTCTTACCCATGTCCAATTTATTTAGCACCAGTGGCGTAACTACTGTAGATGTTGCTCGGCCCCACAGCAAATTAATTTTAGGGCCCCCAACATATCCAGTGTTTGTCCTGTTTTACCAATATATGTTCAAATTGCTCATCAATGAGAGCCTCATGGGGCCCCCTGTACCTCCTGGGCCCCCCTGCAGCCGCAGGGTCTGCTTCCTCTGTAGTTACGCCCCTGTTTAGCACATTGTAAACTTATCAGGTAAGTGCCAGTGAAATGTATATGTGCTTAAGCTGAATCCACTAAAACACTACAAATGCAATGATTGCACTCGGCTTAATGTCATGTGCTTTATGCTTTAATAACCCTGCTACTTTTATTGTTACCACGGCCTGTTATATAAGCAATGTGTTGTGTCCTCTATTAGCTATGGAACATTGACAACACATTGCAGCAAAATACTGCAATGCGTTGGTGTACTGCTTCCTATAAAATCTATCCAAAGAAAAGTTTAGTTTTATTTCTGTTGCTATGGTTATAAAAACTGGAAAGAAACTTTGATTTATCTGCTCATGTCTATGTGACAGTATATTTGATGGGATACATCTGCGAATTCATAGGAAACATAAAACATACACAAAAGCATTTCCCCCCAGCAGTATTAATCATAGTTTCACACATAATGGTTTTGCGTAGAATTAGAAATCAATCGCAGTCTGCCAAATGCTTCTCCCGCAGCAGAGTTTAGTTCAATAGTGCTGATAATGCTTTCTGTACCTGAGGTTTTTCCAATGAAACTAGTCAGTGGAGCTTGATGAATAAGCAGAATATCCATACTGTATAGAACTTATATCAGCAACACCACAGTCAAATGCCATAAACTCATGAACTTTGGTTTAGGTTTATCAGAACATATGAAAAATGGCCTTCGCTCATAAAAAAGGCACAGATGCTTTGCAAGACATACACTACCCCTTCAGCTTTGGCACTGGATTTTGCCTTTAATATCAAACAGGGACAAATAATTCGGGGGAAACAAATCTCAAGAGGCCAGACAAGATCCTGGGTCTGCTGCCGCCTGATCTGTGCAAAGGGGACCTGTCACCCTGGAAAATAAATTCCAAATCCTATTTTATGAGGTTAGTCAAGCAAAATAAACTTCACTTACACTATATAAATTATTTCAATCTTGTTTTGTCAAGTCATGGAATTCACAATCACAGCAAGCAGGCAGCGGCCATTTTGTGGATATTTTTATTAGGACAAACTTTGCATCATGCCAAAATCTTCTTTCTGCACCATAATGGGGCACCTGATGCTTATGCCCATGCACTTTTTTTTTGAAAAAGCGAATTTGCGAAACGTGCGTCAGGGCAACTGACGGTCTCCTTGTTTTTAGCCTTGAACCATCGGATGGTGGGGCGGGATTGAAACTAAAAATCTTTTTAATATTCTCAGACTCTTTTTACTTATCTATTTTCCTTTCCAAGGACTGTGGGGTTTGCGGTTTTACAGGTTAAGATAGCCTCTCTCAAACAGTTAGAAAAGGTACTTTTGAGACCGCAGCCCTACAGGTCCTGTCGTTCTACATCTTTGTGGTGCTCCTAGGGACTTAGAAAAAAACCATAGTTACAATCTTGGGAGCAACTCCACCCTCTATACAATTTCACTTTTCTCAAATTTTAATCAGAGATCGATAACCAGGGTTTTTTTTAATTGTGACCATAAGGATTAACTCTCAGATTTTAATTAATTTATGCACAAATCACTAAATGGAATGGTGAATTAATCGATTGCACCTGGCACTTTATTAATCAGAGCACATAAGAATTAATCAACTTTTAATTAATTGCACAGGTCACCTTATATTAATGAATTATAATAGTAAACCTTTTATTGGTTAAATTGGTTGAAAATATTGAGAGTGAATTTAATGAATTTTCTGAATGAACTTGAATCCTCATAAGATAAACGGCACCTTCAATCACAAGTGATTGAATAGGGAGTAACGAACTCCTAGGGGCCGATTCATCAATAGTCGAATATCGAGGGTTAATTAACCCTCGATATTCGACTGGGAACTAAAATCGTTCGACTTCGAATATCGAAGTCGAACGATTTAGCGCTAATCCTGCGTTCGATCGATCGAAGGATTAAATCCTTCGAATCGAACGATTTTAATCCAACGATCGAAGGAAAATCCTTCGATCAAAAAAAGGTTAGCAAGCCTATGGGGACCTTCCCCATAGGCTAACATTGACTTCGGTAGCTTTTAGCTGCCGAAGTAGGGGGTCGAAGTTTTTTTTAAAGGGAAAGTACTTCGACTATCGAATGGTCGAATAGTCGATTCGTTCGATTTCGTTCGAATTCGAACGAATTTAACCAATTCGATGGTCGAAGTACCCAAAAAATACTTCGAAATTCGAATTTTTTTCATTCGAATCCTTCACTCGAAGTTAGTGAATCTGCCCCCTAATCTATTGGTTATCGACTGTGTGGGTTAAACTGGAATAAAATAACAAACGATACCAATTGTAAAGGTTTTTCTTTATTAGAATTACTGGTTAAAGGTGTTTGAAGGTGAATACTGCATATGACTTGTCATATTCTGCAGAAAAGAGTCAGATTCACTAGATTTTAACAACAAGCAACTTTGTAACATTTTTATCTGGTGTTATCAGTTCATTTCTAAGATTACCAAGAGAGTTTCGGTTTGGATTATTGCAACAATTAAGGATTCCCTTGTTAAATTATACAACAAACCGAAACTATATGTGGAGAGAAGTGGGTGAACTACAGAGGTGTAGGGGCAAATTCATCAAGGGTCGAATTTCGAGGGGTTAAATCCATCGAAATTCGACTGGGGAATAGAATCGAATAGAATCGAATAGACAATTCGGGCGAATTTACGCGCTGCGAACAGTCGAATTGGCGAATAGGCGCTCGATCGAATATTCGCTCGAAGGATTTTCATTCGATCGAATGCCTTTTTATTCGATCAAAAACTTGGAAAACAAGCCTATGGGACTTTGCCATAGGCTTTTAAAGCAATTCGGTAGGTTTTAGGTGGCGAAGTAGGCAGTCGAAGTATTTTTAAAAGAGACAGTACTTCGACTATCGAATGGGCGAATAGTCGCAGTGTTTTTGCGCTCGATCCAGTACTTCGACTATCGAATGGCGAATAGTCGCAGCGTTTTTGCGCTCGATTTATTCGAATCATTCTACTCAGGCGAATTTACGCCAATTCGATAGTCGAGGAGCACAAAAATTCTAAGTTTTTTTACTTCGAATCCTTCACTCGAAGTTAGTGAATCGGCCCCGTAGTGTTTGATACAGTTACAAAACAAGGTTCCTTTTCTCTCTTTCTTTTCCTTATTATGCCCATGCACTGGCTGCACAATTAAATGGTGAGGAGGGAAGGGGAATGTGGGGAGAGCAGTGACATGTAGGAAATGCAGAATGGAAAGTGAAAGAAATTGCCTGTCCCGCCTCTATGCCTATGGCAATATATGATTGACAGCTGAGAGTTTTAAAAGAGTTTTTTTTTTTAAAGACAGAATTTGGGTTTCATGTTTAATTTGAAAAGGACTTTTATTATACAGGTTTTTATGTCTGGCTGACAGGTCCCCTTGAAAAGATCATGATATCTGCGCTATGTTTCGTACAATAACAAAAAAAAAAGGGTGGTTTTCAGGCATCAAATCCGAAAAAATTGTACAATTTGGATTGTTTCTAACAGTCTTTTTACCGCACCAGATTTTTCTGAGTACATTTATTGATAAATACAGTAAAAATGTGCACAGGAGTTTGGCTGAAGTGGCTTTAAGAAAATAGTAATACATTTTCAGATTTTAGTAAATAACCCCCTAAATGTAGATCAGACCTTTAGCTGGGACATTACAGGGCATTCACCTTATTGTTTTAAAACAGGAGTGCCCATACTTTACTTATGTGAGGTCTAGTTTTAGTTATGTTGTCCCATTATGATCTACACCCATAAAAGCATTGTTAGAATTCATGGAAACTATTATTTAAGGGGCAAATTCATCAAGGGTCGAATATTGAGGGTTAATTAACCCTCAATATTCGACTGGGAATGAAAATCCTTCGACTTCGAATATTGAAGTCGAAGGACTTTGCGCAAAAAGTTCGATCGAACGATCGTAGGAATAATCGTTCGATCGAACGATTAAATCCTTCGAATCGAACGATCGAACGATTTTAATCCAACGATCGAAGAATTATCCTTCGACCAAAAAAACTTAGCCAAGCCTATGGCGACCTTCCCCATAGGCTAACATTAGGTTCGGTAGCTTTTAGGTGGCGAACTAGGGGGTCGAAGTTTTTTCTTAAAGAGACAGTACTTCGACTATCTAATGGTCGAATAGTCGAACAATTTTTATTTCGAATCCTTCGATTCGAAGTCGTAGTCGAAGGTCGAAGTAGCCCATTCGATGGTCGAAGTAGCCAAAAAAACACATAAAAATTCGAAGTTTTTTTACTTCGAATCCTTCACTCGAGCTTGGTGAATTGGCCCCTAAATATTGATTTATGAGAGAATGCATATTGTTATATTGAAACATCCATTTCTTATGTAACCTTAACATAATAAGTATCTGCATGAAAAGAATGAAACAGGAGGATGATAGAGACAAGATGTTTGGAGACAATGTCTTGAGATCTACTGATCACCAGCTAAAGGTCTGGCCTTTTCTCATTTAAAGGATTCATTCTAACCTGCCAGCTCAAATAAAAGCTCAATTTAAACCCCCTAACCCAGCAAACTATTTTTGAGAGCTTTAATGTTTCTAAAAAAGAAGTACATACCATCAGCGCTTACTGCAAAGTAAAAGGGCTAGAAGTTGAGGGCTGTGAAACCTTTTATTTGATCAATCACAGATTTGATTTGTGTCAGCTAATATTACTGAGTTCTCATTGTTAAAAGGATTTGATAGGCACCCAACTCTTTTTAGAGGTACTTATGGCATTTTGATCATTACTGCATTGTCAGAATCAAAGAGCAAAGTTTTGTCTTTGCCAACAGCTGTTTTACATTATGTGGAATGAGAAAGATGCTGACCATAGCAGATACTAGTTCTGTCAGGCACCACTTAATCCATTAGTTTGACTTTTACCTTCATGAGAAGTACTTGCCTAACAGTGCTAATGTCTGCCATAGGCAGCTTGTTTCTCATTCATATGATGCCAGTTGTGAGTTCATCTGGGCTAAACACAGAAGAACCATAGCAGGTAGCAAGAGCAACTGTCTTACCCTAAATGCCTCATTCCCTACTTCCTTCTTGCACCAAATCAGCGCTGAAACCAGAGCACAAAAAATGAATAAAAATTAATGTCTTTAAAGGACCTTTCCTGGTATAATTTGTATTTTGAACAAATGATATTAGATATTTGCGTGGTGTCTCCTGCAGCTAATGAGTGTGTTTATAAAGCACCGTTCAATACATCTGAAATGAGTTTTGTTGCCTTAGCACCTTTTGTCTGATACACTGTAGTATAGAACTGGCCTATTTATCAAGCAAATGCCAATATCTACTCAAAAGACAACCCTGGGCTGTTTTGAGGCTGCAATTAAGGTTGGCACTGTGTCTAAAATAAATTAGTCTTAAACTGAACTACTTTGTTACTTAGCTGAACTGCCTTATAATGTTAGGGACAGGCAAAGAATACAATTCTTTATTTAATTATGTTGATGTTCTTTAAATTCTCTCTGCCTTCAGTACTTGTATTATATATATCTGCCAAATATGATATATTCTACTTATCTGCCTATGCTACTTGTTATTATTGGCTTACCCCATGGAGATTAGACACCTTGATCTCATGTTTACTTCATTAAGCACAGGGTTTTATTTTATTTCCTGCCTTATTATATTCACATTCACCTGCTTGAGAGCAGCCCTATTACACATTTATTGGGGATGCAGTGGGGGACCACCAAGGACAGCTTTGCCCTAGGCCCGTTGGCACATTAAAGTATTACTGCGCAGTAACTACCCATTTTCATACTCACTGATTTACATAATCTGGTCTTCTATCAGGTACCTGAAATTAGGGATCCTCAGAATAAACTGCAATTATTTACTTATTGTGGGACTGCCCCGGGGGGGAGATTGGAGCAGTCGCAAGGGATGCACGGTGCAAAAGCTTGTTAAGGTGATATTTGGGGAAAAGATTAGTCTGGATACTGTGTTGTATGAATGTATTTGCTGCTCTAAATATTCTTGGTATGTTTCCTAAATAACTTATACACTGCTTTTCCTATACCTGTACCCTTATTATTGGAGCTAAGGGGCCCTGATTGGAACTTCAGCGGGAATTGAACTACAGAAGTCCAGCAACCAGTTATATACAGTATATACTATACACTAGGGATGCACCGAATCCAGGATTCGGCCAGTATTCGGACTTTTTCAGCAGGATTCAGATTGCTGATTTCGGCTGAATCGGCCAGTATTCGGCTGAATCCTTCTGCCTGGCTGAAAAGAATCTGAATCCTTAGGAGCGTGGAGGAAAATCGCATGACTTTTTGTCATAAAACAAAGAAGTAAAAAATGTTTTCCCCTTCCCACCCTTAATTTGCATATGAAAATTAGTATTCGGTTTCGGATTTCGCAAAGGATTCGGGGGTTCGGCCGAATCCAAAATAGTGGATTTGATGCATCCCTGCTATATACAATATAAAATGAATGATACAAGGCAGATTAGTAACATTTAATTCAAATGCACGTGACAGCACAGAAACCAGTGCATCCTGCACCCTGATTAATCATCAACCTATAGCATAATCTTTTATGACAGATATAACCTTGCCTTCTGGTAATGATTTGGTTATTTCTTTGGTTATTTCTGAGAACCCCTAAGTTTAACTTCCTAAGAGCAGCTCAGAACATAATGGACAAGTGCAGTGCCTCTAACACTTAGAGGCACATTTACTAATAAGCACATTGCAATTTCTTCCACTAATCTCGAAAAAAATCATGGTCTTTGTGTATTTCCAAAAAGCTCTAAAAATTCTAGAATTTATTAAGTGTAAAACCCCAAAAACCTCTAAGGCAAAACCACTATAATCCGTTTGCATTTTTATACTCTGATCTTTTAATAAAATCAATGACAGTCGTGGTTTTAGAGTTTGTTAGATTAATCGTGGTTTCAAAAATCTCTAAAAGCACTAAAATCCGACATTTAATAAATAATCCTCCAAGAGTGTCATAGTGAAAAGTCTAACAAGATTGGAAGATGTGGGGCTTCTGTGGACAGTTCTGAAGACCTGAGTTATTACTATTGTAAGGCTACTGATAGTGATGAGCGAATCTGTCCTGTTTTGCTTCGCCAAAAAATTCGCAAAACTCCAAAAAAATTTGAGGCGAAACGGCGAAATATTCATGAAAAGCATTGAAGTCAATACAATTTTGACATGAGCGACAAATATTATACATGCGACTCTTATGTCCAAATGCATTAAAGTCGATGGGCATCAAATTAATTTTGAAGAGCGACAATTTTGACGCACAACTTTTTTTTTTTTGACGCGCAACAATTTTTTCTTGACGCATCGAATTTTTCCACAACGAGTTTTCACGGCAGTTTTGTGAACAGATTTGCAATCGCTGAAGTGCAGAAATCCGCCACAAATCCATACAAATCCAAACATTCTCCCATCACTAGCTACAGAACCTCGCGTTGGTACAGTAATTTTAGTATATAAAATTCAGAATTTCTTTAGAAATCTCTGATCGGTTGTTCTTGGTTACTTGCTATCTGTCATGGTATTTTGTTACTTTAGAGAAATTATTTTGTTACTTTAAGGAAAGAAAGAAGTGCCATCTGTTAGGCTTTTACCTGAGACACTGGCCTGGTGCTCCTATTCACTGAAAACTGCACCGGGCCTGAGTCCTGTAGGAGCAACACCTAGCAGTCTTCTTTGGCTGCTCCTATCTTTTCTGTGGCCCTGGGCAACATGTGCACAGTAGAGTGAATAGCTGGCTTTTTGCTTTTAAGTTTAGCCGTCCACTCTACTGTGCATGTGCACCCAAACTTGGACATAAAGGAGATCTGGAAAGGAGAAAAAGATGGCGGCATGGTGCTCCTATAGAAGTAGCCTTGGCTGAAGATGGTGCAATGGTGCTCCTATAGAAGTAGCCTTGGCTGAAGATGGTGCAATGGTGCTCCTATAGAAGTAGCCTTGGCTGAAGATGGCGGCATGGTGCTCCCATAGAAGTAGCCTCGGCTGAAGATGGCGGCATGGTGCTCCCATAGAAGTAGCCTTGGCTGGTGCAGTTCTCAGCTAACAGGAGAACTGACCTGGGGTCTCAGTTTAGCAATTATAATCACTGAAGCCTGCCTAACTTCCCCTCCAGTGATAATATTTGTCCATCTTTAAAAGGCTGTAGTTCTACAGAAAAAACAGTGTAATGATAGGTATCAGACTACCTTCCAGTCTGTCTCCAAACATGCCACTGTCACCAAGCGCCGCGCATTTTATATAACTGTTTTAACTAAAAAATGTGTGTAGGCCACAGCAATGTGTCTATTGCAAGTAAATTACACAACCACCCATTTTGCAGTTCTTCCCAGAACATTAGAAATTATTAATCACTGCAATATATAAGGTCAGTTTTTCAGACTCTCGCATTTATAGAATATTACTGAAATTTCATATGTACCCAAAAGGAATGAAAGATTTACTGTATGTAGGGATGCACCGAATCCACTATTTTGAATTCGGCCAAACCCCCGAATCCTTTGCAAAAGATTCGACCGAATACCGAACCGTCCCTAATTTGCTTTTGCAAATTAGCATTCAGGTTCGGTTTGGCCAGGCAGAAGGATTCGGCGAATCCGAATCCTGCTGAAAATGGCTGAATCTTTGCCGAATCCCGAACCGAATCCTGGATTCGGTGCATCACTAGATTGATGCCGTGAAACTATTAATTGAACATGACAATGATATAGCATTGCTTACCAATGCATTTAACCTGATAAGGCTTTCCTTTATGGACAGCACAATAAGGCTTTTAAATCAGCAGCAAGATGTGTAAAATGAAATTGGAAAGATTATTTTGTAAGAAGCGATTGAGGGGCTATGGGCTCCTGTGGTTCTTGTAAGGCATGTTTGTCTATGAGAAAATATGGGATCAATATAGTACAATCAGTTCCAGCAGGTAGTCTATGTAGTACAATGAGCCTATGATAAATTGTATGAGGGGAAAAGTTCTCAACCCCTTAAGAAATGCATTGATAATGCCGGAACCTTGGTGAAACATAATAGGAACAAACCCCTTGGTAAGCAGACATTTTTTTGCAGACATATTAGGTGGGTTTACCAGGCAAGATGAACGGATAATCTATAGTATTTTTTGGAAATCCTTGTTTTTATTAAAGAAAATCCATGGTTTGGTCATAGCCCTTTCTTATTTCCACCCTACGCCATAATAACCCCTATACCATTTGGCTCTGTCTCCATTTTTGTGATGTCTCCGTTACAGCAAACATTTGAGTTCTTCCATTGGTGCACCCTGCCTAGTGTATAGTGAAAGATATTCAGATTTGATGCAAAGACCCACTTTCCCTACATTATTAAATGGAATTGTCCTGTGATTTGATGGAAATCATGTGTACTCCAATATATATGCAAATGGTTTTATCATTAGCACTTGAAAGGCAAAGATGTGTAATGGGTGGTAAATCATTTTTATGCTTCCATCTGCAACACAGGGAAAAGCTAAACAAGAAAACAATTCCAGAGTTGAGCTTGCATAAGGCTTTTCTTCAGAATGGAAAAAAAGACAGCAGGGGGTGCAATGCGGAATTAATTTTGCTCCCCTGTAACACAGAGCTATAGCTATAAAACGGCATCATATTTCTATAGTTAAGATTTCGTTATTGTTGCTGTGCCCCAGTGCTCCGGCACCTGCTGCAGCCGATGGAAGAACAAAACCTTTTCTTATTCACTCACATTAGTTATTCACACAAACATCTGTGCAATTCAGCTGTGTACCATATGCACATTCGGACTGCATAGCTGAAATAGAATAGCTGAATGGATAGGAGTTAGCTAAGAAGGCTGCAGGAGTATCCACACAATCCAAAGCTTCTTTTTGCCTTTATATATAAAAAAGGGGTATGTTTACTGATGAGAGGTGCTCAATGTTGGCTCTGCTGCAATTAAGAGCTTTTGTATTATACACACAAAAATAGAAACAAACGCACACTCCATTCAATGCTTCTGCAAAAACCCAAAGTTTTTCCTTTTATTTAAGGTATCCTTTTATTTAAGGGGATCTTACCTTAAATAAAAGGAAAAACATGGAGTTTTTGCAGAAGCATTTGAATGGAGTGTGCCTTGGTTTCTATTTTTGCAGGCGTATCCAGATATATTTCCAGATTATATACCATTTGTAGAATTACCATTTAAACCTGTTTTGTTGGTGCATCATTTTACCAAAACTCAAAAGAAAAGGGGATTTACGAAAAGTAGGTTATTACAGGTGAGAAATAACTTACAAATCCATTTCTCAGGAATGAAACATTTATTCTTGCCATTGTAAAAATTTCAATCCGTCAGCCTTATAGAAAAGATTTAGAGCAGTCAGTCAAAACTGTGCACAGAATGGATATGATGATATTAGTTTTGGAACCTAAAATGGAGCTATCAGACTTGGTTATAGATGGGGTGATACGCCCCAGGGCTGAAATCAAACATGTTCAAACCCAAGAGCTCCTTCCCTGGTTCTCCTATTTTCATCTTAGACAGGCCGCCAATACCCAATTTCATGGGGACGTGATGAATCTCACAACCTCTAAGATAGAATCAGCCCTTAAAGCCCCCACCACCAAACAACTTGTCACCAGGCTGTACTCGCTTCTCCTAGCTACTATTAAATCTCCATTTAATGCAGTGGGTGCAGCCTGGAGCAGAGACATCCCAGAGCTGGAGGACGAAGATTGGGAGGAGGCAACTGATAAGCCATATGACTACCTCGTCTCAACCAGACTGATCCAGTGCAAGATCCTACATAGACTCCACCTAACCCCAAATAGGCTGTTCCGTATGAGCCGACTGGACTCACCACAGTTTCCTAAGTGTAGGGCCTCAGAGGCATCTTATCTATCTCATTTGGTCATGCCCTCGAATCCAAGCCTTCTGGTCCCAGGTTCTTAATTATATTCAGGATAAAACTGCACTACCTAAACTAATAACCCCCCAGGTATGCATTCTTGGTGTAATAGATGAGGTTACCCCTAGGGCTGCCATGAGAATACTTTTCCATACACTACTATGTATCCTCCTGAACTGGATGTCCCCCCAATCCCCCACAATTAATGGCTGGTTGAACTTACTTAAAGCAACACTCTCCTTAATACAACTCACCTATACTGCAAGAGGGTGTCCTCAGAAATATGACCTGGTGTGGCGAGGTTGGCTGGAAGCCGCAGAGGAGCCTTAATATCAAGAAGGATAAGCTAACAGTGGCATAACTACCTATATCCCATATTCAAGGGAATTAGGAGTAATAGCAACAGTATAATAACTGAATTAGAGTATATACTAATGTACAGGACTCAATTATGTGAAATACTTACACTGTACTATGACAACAATGAGAAAATGGAACCACAAATGATATAATGTTTGTTTGTTTATTGTTATAAAATGCAAAATAAAAAAACCTTTAAAAAAAAAAATGGAGCTATCTAAGATTAGATAGACTTTAGAGATTAAATAAACATTAGAGAGTGAATAATTCATAATACTAAGGGGCAGATTTATTAAGGGTCGAAGTGAAAATTCGAATTCTCTAATTTTTTTGGTCGAAACTCTCAAATTCATATTTGTGAATTATACAAACTTGATTCGAGTTTTAATTTGAATTTCGAGATTTATCATCCTCTGGCCCTTTAAGAACTCGATTCCGACTGTTCGCCACCTAAAACCTGCTGAATTACTGTATAAGTCAATGGGGGAGGTCCAGGGATTAATTTGGTGATGTTTGCAGTTTTCCTGACGTTCGAGTTTTTGGGTCTTTTCAATTAGGTAAAAAAATTGATTTTATCAATAAATTTTGATTGGTTGAATTTCAAGTTTTCTCAGAATATCACTCTCTACATCATACTAAAATTTAACTTAAAGGTGACCAACCCCTTTAATATGGGTTAAAATTTTCCAAAGGACTCCAAGTACATGTATATACACATAACTGTACAGAACTATTAATATTCTCACATATATGAAACTACCTGTATATATTCACATGCCTATACGAAACTAGATTTTGAGATCACTGTACCCATGGATATTAAGCTTGTCCAAGTACAGGTATGGGATCTCTTATCCAGAATGCTCAGAACCTGGGTTATTTTTGGATCTCCCTAGCTCAGGTCTGCTTAAAAATTATTTAAACATCAATTAAACCCAATAAGATTGCTTTAACAGAATCTGCCAATGCAACATCTGCCATTTGGATCAACAAGCAGTTAAGGTGGCCATACGCGGGCAAATTAAAGCTGGTGATATTGGTCCTTTAGACTGATTCGGCAGCTTATCTGCCCATGTGTGGGGGCTCCCGACGTGTCCTCCCGATCGATATCAGCCAAAAAATCGGTAAAATAACGATCGGGCAAGTTTGATTTTTATTCTGCGATCCAGGACCGCATCAGCTAGTTGATGCAGTTCTTCGACCCGTCACGGCCATTGGCAGCATTGTAATCCGATCGTTTGGCCGATATATTCAGCGCATCAGACATGACGCCTGTGCTTCCTCACGTTGCATCGGAACCAGTTTTTTCTGGTTGTTGCTTGGAAACGTGGCATTCCAAGCTTGACGAGCAAGAGCTGTCACTTGTCAGGAGACTGCCGTTGACGTGATAGGAGAAACATTTTTTAAACATTTTGTCCCCACCTTATGCTTTATTAATCATTTTCCATGCCCTAAAGGAGCTCAATGGGATTACAGAAAATACATAAATATACATTCACTTCTATAGGCCAATAATCCTATACATTATTCTGACATGCCTCTTTTTTTCCCTATGGATAACACCCAATACATTATTCTGACATGCCTCTTTTTTCCCTATGGACAAGACCCAATGATGTATGTCAGTAAATGAGTTCTATATTCCGAGCACAGATTGATACTAATGGAGATACTATACGCTTTCTCTATCAATAAAGTCAAGTGGGACATGTTCATGTCTAGGATTGCTATGCTGAGTTTCTAATTTCTTGCTGCCAGAACAATGTATTCTGAATTTGAAGACTTGAATTCATTTGACATGGTGAAGCTAGCCCTGGTTCTCTTCTCTAACATAATCATTCTGTAAATCCACTGAAGCTATTACAGTGAAATTGCTTACCCTGCTATTACGCAAATCTTTTTCTCATTACCATTTAGATTCTGTTTGTTATAAAATACTTTACAGCAGTTTGTAAAATGATTTGGTCGATTAGTTGTTGTTCCTGCTGCAATGTGCATCATAGGGCAAAGTGCTCCTAATAATTATCCACCCCAGATTATTAAACTAGAAAACATGTAGCAAACAGGAAAGAAGACTGACTATACATCAAATGCACTTGGTTGCCTATTACTTGTTCCTTTTAATTAAACATGTAATTCAAATGAATGTATTGATTCCCATTACATGGATGAAAAGGTCTTAATTCATTGTTTTGTTTTTGTTTAAAAAAACAAAAACAAAGCACTAAATAACCTTTTTGTAGACAGTCAAATTGTTTCTGACCAGGATCAGCTGTACATTGGGATGTGTATTTACTCCCAGAGGGCCCATTTTCCTTGGAAGGAGTATTAAAATAATACATTGGTGGCCAGGGGTTTAATAAATCCAAACAACACACATTGGTGTTCAGTAGAACTGAACTCGTGGCTTCAGAACTTTAAGTTCGACTCCTTTCGTGACTTCAGGTCTTTTCGTGGCTTCAGGACTTCAATTTTGGCTCCATTCATGACTTGACTTTGGGTCTTTTCGTGGCTTCAGGACTTCAATTTTGGCTCCTTTCGTGACTTTGGGTCTTTTCACGGCTTCAGAACTTTAAGTTCGACTCCTTTCGTGACTACAGGTCTTTTTGTGGCTTCAGGACTTCAATTTTGGCTCCATTCATGACTTCGGGTCTTTTCGTGGCTTCAGGACTTCAATTTTGGCTCCATTCGTGACTTTGGGTCTTTTCGCGACTTCGGGACTACAACTTTGACTCCTTTTGTGGCTTTGGGTCTTTTCGCGGCTTCGGGACTTCAACTTAGGTTATTCTGAGCTTCGGCTGTTCAGGACTAATAGTTTACGGAGAAATGCTTTGTACCTAACCTATTCCACCCTGTAGTGGTTATATCACTACTAGCATTGATACAGGTAAAACAGTAAAACAATGAAAGTAAAAATAGATACTGTAGCAACACATACACATAGAGGCCCATTTATCAAAGGTGAATTTGGAATTCATGTGAATTTTTTTAATTCGAATATACTCACAATTCGAATGGGAGTTTATTTATAAAAAATTTGAATGGATAATATTCGATCGAATGGTTCCGACCCGAAAATCGTATTCGATTCATACGAATTGAGTTTTTCTTGGAAAAAAAACTCAGATGTCAGGAAGGCTATTAACTAGTGATGGGCGAATTTCTGTCGTTTCGCTTCACAGAAAAATTTGCGAATTCCCAGTGAAATTCACAAAACGGCGGAAAATTAATGAAACGCGAATAATGGTGCCGGCATCAAAATATTTTTGACACCAGTGACAATTCCGATGCCTGCAACAATTCTGTCGATGGCGTCAATTCTGATGCCCGTTAAAGTCAATGGGTGCCTAGAATTGTCGCCGGCTTCGGTATTGTCGCCGGCGTCAGAATTGTTAGCAGCAAATTCACTAATTTATTCGCCGCTGGCGAAACATTTGTATAGTAAGATCCCTTACGGATTTAATATTATAGGGACGATTTATCAAGGGTCAAATAGTAAATTTGAATTTTTAAGTGTCAAACTTCACACATTCTAATTTTAATCCCCCTATTAGAATGTAATTTAGAATGTGAGATTTATCACACATCCACCATGGAAACAGTCCTAATTCGAATATTTGCCACCTAAAACCTGCCAATGGCAGAGGTCCATTGAGCCATTTGGACATGTTAATAGTAGTGATGGGTAGGGATGGGCGAATTTTTTCGCCTAGTTTCACCGAAAAAATGACGCCCATAGACTTGAATGATGGCGTGCGTCAAAAAAAAACTATTAACATGTCCAAATGGCTCAATGGACCTCTGCCATTGACTTGTACATGAACTCGGCAGGTTTAAGGTGGCAAATATTCGAATTAGGACTGTTTCCATGGTGGATGTGTGATAAATCTCACATTCGAATTTACATTCGAATAGGGGATTACAATTAGAATGTGTGAAGTTTGACACTTAAAAATTCTAATTTACTATTTGACCCTTGATAAATCTTCCCCATAATATTAAATCCGTAAGGGATCTTACTATACAAATGCAAATCAGGCGGCAACCATGGAATTCATAATTTGTCTGTTCCTATTGCATGCTATTATTTTACTTCTCTACTGCTTAATATACAGAGTAACCGCCGCTATTTGACAAGTGTTGTTTTAGGGCAGGAGAAAAGAAATCATTTAAGCAGTAGGGTTTATAAGCCCCTGGCCATTCTAATACTACTGATAAGAATACTGGGAGTTATAGTACACCAAGTGCTAGGGAACAAGTTATACACTAGAGCTGTGCAAGTTTCCAGATCACTTCCATGGAGATAAAAGTTCTTATTATTGGTCATTTTTGTCAAATATGGAATGTGAATTTAGCATTGCTGACAGTTTTTATGGCAAGCACATTTTCACTACCTCTTCATTTGCTCTGAATGGAAGTCTCCAGAGCTGCCGGACCTGTTTGTGAATTTCTATCACATATTTAACAAAACTTTCTGAAAGCAAGAAATGATCTGGCTCTAGAGTATTGCTCAATGTCAGGTTTTCTTATCCTGCCCATTAGTCTTCAGAGGTAAACTCATTTAAACTGAAGAATTAATACTGCTAGGAAGATGTGAATTCATAAACTGCATGTAACTTTACAGTGAGTCAGACAATACTATTAAAGCAATGCATCAATCACTTCAAGGCTATGCAGATCCTTATTGTGAGATGGAGATGTTTCAGACTCAGTATTCATGTTCAAACTTGTTCCAGAGCTGTACGTGTTTAAAATTTAATAAAAACAATTAAAAAAAAAAAACTTGTTCCAGATTCAGTGGAAGATTCTGCTTAAATTCAAGGAATAATTTTAGGAACAGAATGAAAACTCTAATTTGCATATTCAGATTTGAGCTAAATCCCCCAAAATTTATAAGGCCTCATTTATAAATCCAATGGGTGATAGAGACCTAAATGGTTTGATGTTGCACCCCATATGACCCATACGCAAAACACTTGCGCCTTGAGATTTGTACCACCTGTGCTTTAGGGTAGGACTATATGAACGTTTTTGGCACGATCCGACGCGCCGCAACAAAACGCCTTTGTCAGATCGCATGCAACCGAAATAAGGTAAGTAATGGAAATGTTGCATGGTGTGCCAGCGGTGATCCAACGCGACATGACTGTTGGATGCAAATGTTGCATGCTGCATCTGCATCCGACAAGTGTGTCGCGTCGGTTCAACACTGCCACACCATGCGACAATGCATTCACTCACCTTATTTCCTTCGCATGCAATCTGACGCAGGCATTTTTTTGCAGCACGTCGAATCGCGCCAAAAACGTCCATGCAGTGCTACCCTTACACCAGTGCCAAACACAGCCCTGCAATTAATGCCTAATATAGACAGGTTCTATATCTTGAGCTCATTAGCACACTTGCAAGAGGTTGCTGAAGTATTGCTGCCTGCTCGCTTCTCATGAATACTGTGATGTGGAACACAAACAGCCCTGTACTCAGGATGTGCAAGTCTTTGCATTTCAGCAGGGCCGGAACTAGGGGTAGGCAGAAGAGGCACGTGCCTAGGGCGCAAAAGTTTTGGGGTGCCAGGCACATACCTCTTCTTCTGTCTTCCCTTAGCTCAGACCCTGGCAGTTCCTCCTCTTCGTCGCGTACCTGCTCTCTTCCGCCCACACACGCTTGTGCGCTTGAGTCTCCACAGCCTTAGCATCCTCGGTGTGCACTTGTGTGCTTCCGTGCATGCCCACGTACGCGCTTCCGTGCATGTGCACGTACGCACTTCCGTGCGTGCGCACCTATGCACTTCCGCGCATGCGCACAAATTCTTGAGGAGTGGGGGACGTAGCCGGCTGGGTTGCCTAGGGCACCCAGCCGGCTTGGCCCGGCACTGCATTTCAGACCTGTTCCTATGGGCTTAAGGTGGCCATACACGGGCCGATAAAAGCTGCCGACAGGCCGAGTCGGCAGCTTATTGGCCCGTGTATGGGGGCCCCCGACGGGCTTCCCCGATCGAGATCTGGCCGAAAGTCGGCCAGATCTCGATCGGATGGGGTTAAAAATCCCGTTGGATCGCGGCCGCATCTGTTCGTTGATGCGGTCCCGCGATCTGACCGCCTGTTTGCGAACGTGAAGGATCCGATCGTTGGGCCCTAGGGCCCACGATCGGATCAGCCCGATATTGCCCACCTCAAGTTGGGCATATCGGAGGGAGATCCGCTCGTTTGGCGACATCGCCCACCTTTATACCCAACCTACAACGTACCCTGTAAATAAGACATAAGGGCAAATTCACTAAAGGGCACATTTTCACCAGTGAATGATCCGCCACACCTCGCCAGACGAAAATTCGCAACCACTACACTAATTCACTAAAATGCAAAGTTATATCTGGGCAGCGAAACGCTGGCGAAGTTTCAATAGCGTTAATTAGTCAGCGCAACCATTTCATACCATTTTTCCCTAACGTTCATTTCTGCTTAGCGAAACTTTGTTAGTACTCTTGCGCTTAGGTAAATTTGAATAGGACGGGTAAATATAGGTCGTAAAGACGTCTTTATTAGAGATATTGGTGCAAATGCTTGAAGTGGCCACAAATTTCCAAGGAAGCAAAATAAAGACAAAAGAGATCCTTTAATGCCCTGGACATGAGCCCACCCTAAAACAAATGTGAAATGCCCCTCAAATAGTTTGGAAAAAAATGCTAACACAAAAAGTTAGGACTTTTGAAGGCAATCCCGCTTTAAATTTTTTTTAAAAATGGCAGCGGTTTTTACAACTTTTATGACATTCCGGCAAACAGTATATAATGTCACTGACATAAGATCAATGAGGATGTATCTTCATCTTATCAGTTCACCAGGTCTAATGAGGTGAAGGAAACTCTGGTGAAAGAGGTAGCGTTCTGTAAAATTCGCACTTTAGTGAATTGGCAAAGTAATTATCATTTGCCTAGATGAAAATTCGCCTGGTGATAGGGCGTGAAACTACGCTAGCGATGGTCTCTTTCTCTAGACAATTGTCCTCTATGCCGGTTAGTAAATTGGCGATTTCCCTGTGGATTGGATTTCTGGCGAAATTTCTCTATTGTGCGACCACTTCGACCCTTTAGTAAATCTGCCATATTGAATCTTCTGAAAACCGTCTGAGTTCAGCTTTGATTTGGCAAAGAAATAAGGTTTCAGCTGAATCCCAGTCCAAACTAGATTTTGGCCAAATCCTAGATTTGGTGCATTCCTATAAAGAACTCCTTGTTAGACCAAAAATGGAATGAATGAGAGGGAGGTCTTGTTGTTACTTGACCTGTACAACCTGCAAATTGCGATCCTGTAAATTGCGATCCTGTAACCCTCAGTGCAATGTATAAGGACATCATGTTAAATATATAAAGGAATTATCTAACATGATAAACACATGACAAGAAATCGTTTTTAATAATGGTATGTGACTTGTACAAAAGATATTATGCTGTCATGCATTTGAATCAAGGCCTTTTGCCCCGCAGAGACTCACTGATCATCATGCCTTGTAAAATGAACTAAACAATGACATACAGGACAGGCATGGGTTTTACTATCCAGAATGCCTGGGACCTTTTTTTTCTAGATAATCTATCAATTCCTTTAAATTGGAGCCTTAGGGGCAGATTTACCAAAGGGCGAGGTGGTTAACGCTAGCGTCAATTCTCTAGCGTTACCGCCTGCACAGACATCACCAATTTACTAACGGGCGCAGGCGCCAATTCGCTAGTGAAAGAGACAGGCGCTAGCGGTCATTCGCACAACTATTTGCTCTGCAAATTCACAAAAATGCGGATTTTACTCCGTTACTTCTTTCGCCAGAGTTGCCTTCGCCACCTCAGACCAGGAGAAGTGCTATAAAGCAGCTAAATCTTCCTCAATCTTCTGTCATTTACATTATATACTGTTAGGCAAAAATGCATCAAAGTTCAAAAAACGCTGGCGTATTTCCCTTTTTATAGCCTGATTGGCTGCAAAAAACCTAACTTAAACTACATTGCTTAGTAGTGTGTGAATATAGAAGTACACTATACCTGTAAATAGTGCAATAGTGTCTATGCAGCAGATTCGGATTTCTTATGAAGACTTTGGGGGGAATTCACAAAAGTGTTGGGAACGAAAAAATGTCTTTAAAATGTCGTAGAAAGTGTTGTAGCAACAGCCGACAAATTCACAGAGCATTTCTCCGCCAATTTTCCGACATGTGCGACACTTTTGAATTAGTGTCGTTAAAAGTGGGCGTGGTTTTTTCGGCGCCACTTTTCCCACCATTTTTATGAATTACTCGTAAACTCATTTTTTTTACCGACAATTTTTCAGACACTTTAGGCTCTCCAAAATGAAAATGTCAGACAAATTGTCGTTTAAAAAGTCTTGGTAAATGTCGTTTGTACGATGAAAAGATATACGACATTTTAGAAAATTGTCAGACTTACGAGACATTCAGAGATGGTAACATCTGCCTTTGTGAATTTGCCGTTCGTACGACATTTTACAAATTTGTCGACCGCCACTTCTGGGTTACTTTTTTTACCGACACTTTTGTGAATTCCCCCCTTTGTGTTGAAGGTCATATAATTTACCCCTATTTTACCTAATTTACACAGATTCTGTTGACTCAAATTACTACAAACCAATATGCAAAATTGGTTTGGATTAAATCTTTTAACATTCATTTCCCAGTTTGAGTTATATGTTACTACAGTATATACAGGTATGGGATGCCTTATCCGGAAACCCATTATCCAGAAAGCTCCTAATTACGGAATGGCCATAGACTCCATTTTATCCAAATATTCAACAATTTTATAAAAGATTTCCTTTTTCTCTGTAATAATAAAACAGTAGCTTGTACTTGAGACAAACTAAGATATAATTAATCCTTATTGGAAGCAAAACCAGCCTATTGGGTTTATTTAATGTTTACATGATTTACTAGTAGACTTAAGGTATGAAGATCCAAATTACAGAAAGATCTGTTATCCGGAAAACCCCAGGTCCCGAGCATTCTGGATAACAGGTCCTATACCTGTCTATATGGTTTCACCTATTAGTGATTTTAAAACCATCTGTAGAATTGGTCAGTTTGAAAAACAAATCCAGGGGGTAATAATTATCTGAGGCAATTAGTAAAAGCAAAAATAAAGAAAGAAAACAACAGATACAGGCACAGGTAACAGCTTTGCCCCCATAAGCTGCATTTTGGGCTCTTACACACGGGCATTGTTTGCTGTGATTACCCACTAATAAGAAAACTGTGCACAAACATACTAGGGAATATGAGCTATAACGCTTTTATGAGACATATTAACCTAGTAGTTATAGTTGAGAAATCACACATATCCATCAAGTCCACCTTGCTGTTTAAATAAATCCTACTTAGAATTGAGCTGATCCAGTGGAAGGCAAAAAAAAAAAATCCCTTTGATTCCAATTTACCACATTATGGGGCATATTTATCAAGGGAAAACTTCGAAATTCGAATTCAAAAAGACCAACTGAAATGAAGTCAGTTTTTTTGGGCCGAATAGGTCAGTTTTCAATCGAATAGGTCCATATTCGGGCGAATTCGAATCGTACGAATTGAAGTAATAGCACATTCGATCGAATTCGAATCAAAGTTGTTCCCCCAAAAAACTTAGATTTTTCAAACTTAGATTTTTCAAAGTCCACCAATTGACTCCAAATAGGTTCTAGGTGGTCCCCCATAGTCTAAAACAGCAATTCGGCAATTCGCTTCAATGGAGACCCAAAAAGAACAATGTTGCTTCCCTCAGTCTACAAAATGTTGCACCATTTCTCTTTAGGCCAGTCAATGTGTTCTTTGGCCAATTGTAAGCTCTTCAGCACATCTTTTTTTCAACAATGGGACTTTGCGGGGGCTTCTTGTCGATAGTTTGGCTTCACATAGACGTCTTCTAATTGTAACAGTATCACAGGTAACTTTACTCCTTCTTTGATCTTCCTGGAGTTCATCATTGGTCGAGCCTTTGCCATTTTGTCTATTCTTCTATCCAATCTAATGGTAGTTTTCTATTTTCTACCACATTTTTCAGGTTTTGGTTGCCATTTTAAAGCATTTGAGATCATTTTAGCTTAGCAGCCTATCATTTTCTGCACTTTTTTATGTTTTTCCCTTTCCAAGCAACTTTTTAATAAAATTACGCTGTTCTTTTCAACAATATCTGGACCCAATTTACCCATTTTACACCATTTTCAGAGAGAAATGCACTATAACCAGCACAACAGTTGCTCCTTCCTTCCTTATATAAGAGCCATAATTGACACCTGTCACAGAATGAATGACGTGACTAATTGAACTCCACACTGCTATTATTTGGAACAAGCTATTATTATGTTGAACACTGTTATTATTTGGAACAAGCCTCAATGAATGATCCAATGACACAGAATCAGCAGCAGGTCATGATTGTTGGGTCTGTTGGGTTTCTATTACTCTACTACACCTACTAGTAAATTATTTGCCTTGTAGAAATTTCATTGCTACCAAAAAACAATGATTGGTCAAGTGAGTGATGTCAGACTGCTATTATTCTGAACAGTAGATCTTCTCTTTGCATTCTCTATTCATTCTGTAAGATATCATGGCCAAAATACAATGCAAGATTTGGGAAAGAAGAGCTCATTGTTACTTAAGTTCCAAAACCTGGATTGCAAAAATCTGTGCCATTTTTTTATTTTTTGGTTTTGCAATCTAATCTGATGTGATGGTAGACCAGCAAGCCCAGTGTGTATGGGGTTATAAAAATCAGTTGTGTTTTTGTGAATGTAATTTAATTTATAATTGTATATATTATGAAGGAAATGTGTTTTTGTTTATATATTCAGAGTAGGGATGCATCGAATCCACTATTTTGGATTCGGCCGAACCCCCAAATCCTTCACGAAAGATTCGGCTGAATACCATACCGAACCGAATCCTAATTTGCATATGCAAATTAGGGCGTGGAAGGGGAAAACATTGTTTACTTCCTTGTTTTGTGATTGTGACAAATAGTCACGAGATTTCCCATGTGCAAATTCGGATTCAGACTCGGTTCGGCCAAGCAGAAGGATTCGGCCGAATCCGAATCCTGCTGAAAAACGCCGAATCCTGGCCAAATCCTGAACCGAATCCTGGATTCGGTGCATCCCTAATTCAGAGTTATACAGTATATTTTTATTTTTTCACTCAAAGTTTGACTTTATTGATAAAAGCAGATATTAATGGTACATACGTTTCATGTACAGTGTGTTAACAATTTTGTCAATATGCATCTGAGAAGTTACTTCATAACATTAACAGCGTTATTTGTTGTTTTTTTCTTTTTTTTTCTTTCTTTTTTTATTATTTATTTATATATTTATTTCTTACATTGCATCATATTGTAAGATACACACCATTTTTCTGCATTAGTACCCTAGTATATTTTTATTTTTAATAAAGAAAGCCAATGTTGTTCTGAAAAGTAATATAGCATACGGCTACATTTACATTGTGCGACCTAAGCAAAGTGCAGGTTTATAGGTTCAACAGAACCTCTATGTTTGTTGAGTAGTAAAGAGGTTGGTAAAAATAAAAGAAATCAGTGCTAAAGAAGACAGAGTACTGAAAGGTGGAATGGTGAAGTGATTGATGGAAAGGAGAGAAGAGAGGAGCAGTGCAGAGAGATAGCAAGACAGAAATAGCTGAGGTTGATGAATGTTGATGAATGTAAGGTTGAAGAGAGGACAAAGGAGAAGAAGAGTATATAGCTGAATTAGATGCATTCTTTTCTTTAGCTTTTATTGGGGGAAGATCTCCAAGACTTATTTTTAAAGGCATAAGACCACCATTAAAGGTACAGATGGAAGGTGCTATAACCACATGGAAGTTTGGCTATTATTCCTGCAGAATAACTACTACTACTTTGTCTTTGTTTTTCTACACATTCATTAAAGGGGTTGTTCACCTTCCAAACACTTTTTTCAGTTCAGTTGTTTTCAGATTGTTCCTCAGAAATAAATACTTTTTCAATCACTTTCCATTATTTATTTTTTTTACAGTTTTTTCCAAAATCTAAGTATAAAGTTGAATGTTGCGTCTCTGGTGTTTCAGTCTGGCAGCTCAGTAATTCAGGTGCAGACTCTGAACTGTTTTCCAACATTTAGGGGCAGATTTACTAAGCTCGAGTGAATAGTTTGAGTGCAAAAATATTCAAATTTCAAAGTAATTTTTTGGGTACTTCGTCCATCGAATTGGTCAAATTCGATCGAATCGAATGATTCGAAGTAAAAATCGTTTGACTATTCGACCATTCGATAATCAAAGTACTATCTCTTTAAAAAAACTTCGACTTCATACTTTGCCACTTTAAACCTACTGAAGTGCAATGTTAGCCTATGGGGACCTTCCAGAGCACTTTTCTAAGTTTTTTTTATCGAATAAAAATCATTTGATCGATCGCTAAAAATCGTTCAAATCGTTCGATTCGAAGGATTTTATCGTTCGATCAAACAATTTTTCATTTTATCGTTCGATCAAACAATTTTTTATTTTATGATTCGATCAAACATTTTGCGCTAAAAACCTCCAAATTTGATATTCGATTTCGAAGGATTTTACTTCGAGGGAAATTCGTCCTTTGATAAATCTGCCCCTTGGTTGATCCATTTCTCAGCAGCATCTCTGGAGTATCAGTAACTATTGTATCAATTCTAACAGCTGCCTGTAATGAAACCCAGAGATTCTGCTCAGCAGGGACAAAGATAAGGAATGTAGCAACTAAATGTATCAATTTGGAACAGTTTACAGGGTCGCCGACCCCCCCAGAGCTGCTTTAGAAGGTGAAAAGAGACACTTTACACTTCAATATTAGAAAAACGGTGTCACATAGAAAATAGAAAGTAATTGGAAAGAATCTTAATTTCTGGTGATCTATCTGAAACCAACTAGTTGTTTGAAGGTAAACGACCCCTTTAGCAGAACTCACCTGCTACATGACTTGATATAAACTAAGTGCAAAGATTATGAAACAATAGACTAATACTTACTTATTTTTTTTCATTGTAGTGAGAAGCTGGATGGAAAAGCTGAAAGACAAGGTAAAGCAATATCAGTCTATTTCATTATTCATAATAATAACACATTCTAGGTAAATAAAAAATACCAAAGATTACCAAATGTTTCTTTTTAGCGTTAATTGGTTAATTATTAAGGATTCTTTCCTATGATTTGGTTAAAAAAATGCTATTCCTAGACTCAGTACAAAAATTTGTATTTAAAGGAATGCAAAACTTGAAGATATAAACTTTATTTACATTTTTACTGCAGTTTTTAAGAGAGAGTTCACGTTTACATACAATTAGAATTCCCAAATTTTCAAATGGTCTTTGTGTTTTACCTTTTATAATTTTTGAATAACTTGCCTTACTTCAACCTCTTGCCAGCTTTTAAATAGGGGTCACTGACCCCAGAAGTTAAAAGGCTATTTCCCTATTAGGTAACACTTTTAGGGTCCTATTTATTAAGTCTAAAATTTTCCTGGTTGAATTTTTAAGGGAAAAAAAATTAAATTTTTAAGAGTCATAAAAATCTAATTTTTTGAGATTTATTATGCTCCAAAACTGCTAAAATCCAGCTAAAATCACATTCATGTAAAAGTCAATGGCAGATGAATTGAAACATGTTTTTTGCCTTCATGATTGTTGAGAGTTTCGAGCAGTTAGATGCTGGTTTTTGTTTGATAAATTCCAGTTATTCTGGCGGCAATTCAAAAAAGACACACAATTCAAATTGCCGCATGTGTTTGTCAAGACTTTTTCCGCAAGTACGATTTTTTTTTTAGTAAAGTAAGCTAGATCGTGGTTGGGACTTTTAAGTCTTAATACACTGTATAATAGGAAAAATTATAGTTTTCATAAATAGCACCCTTATTGGTACTTTATATTTCTTATCTTTAAGTGAAGGACCTCTTCTATTCATGTCTGAGTCTCTGATTCTGCCAATTTACAAGGGTAAATTTTAGAAGACCATTTGCAAATTTCTGCAAAATATCTCTTTATACATTATGGGGCCGATTCACTAAGGGTCGAATATCGAGGGTTAATTAACCCTCGATATTCGACTAGGAATTAAAATCCTTCGACTTCGAATATCGAAGTCGAAGGATTTAGTGCAGATAGTTTGATCGAACGTTCGAAGGATTATTCCTTCGATCGAACGATAAAATCCTTCGAATCGAACGATTCGAAGGATTTTAATCCAACGATCGAAGGATTATCCTTCGATCAAAAAAAGTTAGCCAAGCCTATGGGGACCTTCCCCATAGGCTAACATTGACTTCGGTAGCTTTTAGCTGCCGAACTAGGGGGTCGAAGTTTTTTTAAAGAGACAGTACTTCGACTATCGAATGGTCGAATAGTCGAACGATTTTTACTTCGAATCCTTCGATTCGAAGTCGTAGTCATAGTCGAAGGTCGAAGTTGCCCATTCGATGGTCGAAGTAGCCCAAAAAAAACTTCGAAATTCAAAGTTTTTTTACCTTCGAATCCTTCACTCGAAGTTAGTGAATCGGCCCTCAAGTTACAAGTTTATTTAATGGTGAACGACTTTTCAATAGTGGTATGATTTCCATTTATAAGTCTATGGCAACTTTTATACATCCTTGTGTGAACTGGCAGGATTAAATACATGAGCCATGGTGTAAACTCAAGAAAGCAATATGTTGAAGGAACTCATTTTTGTACATATGATTTTCTGAATATGAAGTTCCTATTTCAGATTTTTTTACTGCACAGCCATTAATATTAAATCCCCGGTGCTAAATGTAGAAAGAGATGATAAAGCAGATTAAGTGGTGCATCAGATTTCAGGCTTTTGTTGTTGGCAGAAACAGGAGCTCAGTATTTACTTGGAGTCCCAGCCAAACTGTGTTTTATAATTGAATGAGAGGCCGTTAATTTTGCTGCACTGCAGATTAATTTACATAGTGTTGCTCTCAGGCAACTGATCCCTTCTGCTGGACTCTGTAGGAGATGTCTTGTCATGGTGCAATCTAGTGTGGGAATCAAATTAGGCAAAATGAAGAGGTGTAAATAATCATTCAGTAGAATTTGTATCCCTTTTCTTCTTTTACAATGTGTCCCCTGATAATAGCTCCATTTATTATAAAGTAAAAGAAGAAATATAAATGCAGGATTGTCTGTGATTAATTGCAGGAGAAATAATTGACCACTATGGAGGAAATGTAATAAAATGTGCAAAGAAAACAAATTTGCTAATGAAAATTAGCCTGTCACAATGTAAATCTTCATTAAGCTTTTATTGCATCGAGAATCTTAATTGCACATTGTGGACCTACTTGAAGGTGGTGTAGATGTTTGGAGAAAACATGTTTTGAAAAGCCATTAATGTTAACCTTACCCTATTATGTCTTGGTCCATGTCACACTATGGGGCAGATTTATCAAGGTTCGAATTTCGAATAAAAAAAAAACTGCGAAAATCGAATGAAAAAAGACCAATTTAAATTTATTTAAAAAAAGGTTTTTTTTGGGGTGAATAGGCATTTTGCATTCGAATCGTACAAATTGAAGTAATAGTGCATTTGATAGAATTCGAAAGTTTTTTTTGAAAAAAACTTTGATTTTTCAATCAATTGACTCCAAATAGACTCTAGGAGGTCCCCCATAGGCTAAAACAGCAATTCGGCAGGTTTTATATAGCGAGTAGTCGAAGCTGATTTTTTTAAGAGACAGTACACGATAAATTTCGATATTCAAATTTTCGAATTTTTTTCAAATTTGAATTGAATTTGGACTATTCAGTACACAAAAAAATAGCTCAAAAGTCCAATTTTTTTAATTCAAATTTTCACTTCTACCCTTGATAAATCTGCCCCTTTGTGTGACTATGTACAACTCACTCTAATTACTTTTATTATCTCTACAAGTTATCTCTGTCTATATGTAACTTTCTAATTTATTGCCCATAATTTAACAATAAATATGATGTGCCTTTCCAGCTTTCATTTGTATTTTGCCTGACGAATGAGCCTTGGTGCTCCAAAAGCTTGTCATTTTTACTTATTCAGTTAGCCAATAAAAGGTATCACCAAACTTCACATTTTCTGCATTTTTTCAATGGCTTACACAGTACAACAGCTTAAAACTACAGATATATGGCAGCATATACATATAAATACCTATTTACATCCTGCGGAATTTGCTGGAGCTTTATTAATATATATGTATATATAACATAACATTTACATGTACATGCGAACACTAGATAAGATGATACTTTGTTTTCAAATTTTGGTGGCACTTGATATGTACCGTATATACTCGAGTATAAGCCGAATATATGGTGAAAACTCTACCTTGGCTTATAGTCGCGTCAAGCGCAAAAACGGTCGCCGGCGCCTAAGAATAGTCGCCGGTGCCTAAGAATAGTCTCCAAGAATATTCCCCGGCATCCAAGAATGGTCGCCGGCATCCAAAAACGAGACGCCAGCACCTCCTATGGGAGCAGAAACCCTCAATTTTTTGATTGAAACTTACCAGAAGCTGCTGCATTTCTCACCCTCGGCTTATACTCGAGTCAATAAGCTTTCCCAGTTTTTGGAGGTAAAATTAGGTACCTCGGCTTATACTCGGGACGGCTTATACTCGAGTATATACGGTATGTAAATTTTTCTCAGCTGTGGACCTCATACAGTTAAAATTCAAAAAGTTTAGAAAGCCTCAACTTATAAAAGTATATATTTATACCTATCTTCGTTGGAAACTCACCTCTTGGGGTAGAGGAATAAAATGTACTGCCATGTAATTCCATAAACTGCCCACTGATGTTCTGAAACCCGCTGCTGTAATTTTGTGCCAGCACGGTACTCATTTTTGCCTTTCTAGCATCTTCCGCCTCCCTGGTACTTATCTCCCAATTCAGACTCCCTGTTTACTGATACTGCTATCTGGTTTTCCAATTTAAGATTGGAATTGCACTTAAATGTTGATTGAGCGCCAGCTGTACTATAGTAGGGGGTGTCAGATTCTATTACTCTGACTGTGGCTTACACATTGCCCTGCCACCATACCTTGATAAGAACTTGTTTGTTCAACTGTATCCTGCAGTGTCAGTATATTTGAGCTGCTATTTATTCAGAATTCTATACTAGTTAATGTGGTTGTACCGTTAAGCATGGCTAATCTTTACCTGCGTTGTATCTTGGATTTTCTCTTGGTAAAAGAATTTAAAGGAGTAGAATTACCTAATATCACATGCTTTATTTGAAAACAAAAAATGTTTGAACTGTTTAATCTCCATTTACTGTATATATTGCTTGCAAGAATGTAAAAGTCTAAAAATAATGCACTTGTGTGATCTGAAAAAAAAATGTATGAGGTCAAGCGAAACACATTGGTCTGGATCTTGTGGATGGCAGTGACACCCATGCAAAGAGAGGACAATGGGCATAGGGGCACTGGTGTTGATTTTGGCTTTATCTGAGCAATGGGAACCTGATTGGCACATGGGCGCTGTCCGGTGCTGATTTTGGCTTTATCTGAGCAATGGGAAACTGAGTATCACAAGGGGCTCTGTCCAGTGTTGATTTTGGCTTTATCTGAGCAATGGGGAACTGATTGGCACATGGGCACTGTCTTGTGTTGATTTCAGCTTTGCTTTACCCACTATTAAGATAAGGGAAAGATGTATTCATACATTCAGTAAGGATAATCAAGAGACAATTCTAAGATAATTTCAGACTACAACTTACTTTGTGACTAGAGCTAAGCAACTCTCTGATTTTGTGATTTTATTTTAAAGGGAATGTCAACCCAAAAAGATCATTTTTTGCCTAATAAAAGAAAACATAATTTTAAGCAACTTTGCAATACACATCCATTACATTTTTTTCTATGAGTTTTAAGCTATTTTTTTTATATGCAATTCTGTTGAAAGCAGTGCTTGTCTGTCCCTTTTAATTCTCTGTCCTGGTGGCTCAGACTGTTGAAACAATGTAGGACAAGGCAGCTGATTAACAGACATGTCTTTGCTGGGGAACTAAGACTTCTGCAACACTGTTGAAAAAGTAACAACCAGGAGTTAAGCAAATGCTGCTTTCAATAGCAATTGTTTTTACAAATACCGTATATAAGCCGAGTTTTTCAGCCCCCAAAATATGCTGAAAAACTCTACCTCGGCTTATACTCGGGTCAAGAGCAAAAACAGTCGCCGGCATCTAAGAATAGTCGCCAGCGCCTAAGAATAGTCGCCGGCGTCTGAGAATAATCTCCAAGAATATTCGCCGGCATCCAAAAACAAGACGCTGGCACCTCCAATAGGAGCAGAAAAATGAAAATTTCCTATCATACTTACCGTAAATTTCTTTTCCTGGCCACTTATCATGTCAGCAATACTATGGGTATTCGCCCCGCCCCCATACCCCAGTTAGCATTGTCCCTCCCCCAAAGAAAACGATAAAGGACCCAGCTCCTCCTCACTTACTTGTCTCATAATTTAGTCAACAGAGGGTGGGTTTGCTGACATGATAAGTGGCCAGGAAAAGAAATTTACGGTAAGTATGATAGGAAATTTTCATTTTTCCTGGCCACTTCATGTCAGCAATACTATGGGTTATACCCAAGCAATGACAACCAAACAAGAGGGAGGGCATAAACAGCTTTTAACCAACAGAAAAAGACCGCAGAACTGCGGGAGCAAAATTATGTTGAGAAGGTTTCTTAACATTCAAACGATAGAACTTAAAGAAGGTTCGAGCAGATGACCAAACTGCTGTCTCGCAAATTGCCGATTCTGAAACCTCCGCCTCTGCTGCCCAGGAGGTAGCTACAGCCCTTGTTGAATGAGCTTTTAGTCCTGCTGGTGCCTGCTTGCCTTGAAGATTGTAAGATTTTTGTATCAAGATTACAATCCATCTAGCAATTGTAGACTTCGCTGGCTGTTCCCCTTTTCGAGGACCTGCCGGTATCACAAACAGACTTCCAGACTTTCTCAAAGACTGAGTCATAGCCAAATAATGTTTCAGCCTCCTCACCGGATCTAGCTTCTGGAGCTTCGAGGAAAGGTTGGGCTCGTCCGGTATGATAGGGATTATTATGTCCTGTGCAAGGTGAAATGTGGAAACCACCTTGGGTAGAAATGAGTCTGGAGGCTTTAAAATTACTTTATCCGGCCAAAGGAAATGTTTTGCTCTTCTACAGACAGAGCATGTAGGAGACTGACTCTCGCTGCTGAAACTATTGCCACCAAGAATAAAGTCTTTAGGATCACCAACCATAAGGACGCCTCTTGCAAAGGCTCGAATGGAGGTTCACAAAGGGCTTTCAGCACCATTGGTAGATCCCAAACAGGAGATAAAGTCCTTTTTGGAGGACAAATCTTTAACGTGGCTGAGAAGAAACGCTTTACTAACGGATCTTCTGCCCATCTTATCCCAGTCATCGCTGAAAGTGCTGCTACATGAACTTTTAGAGTTCTGTATTGCAAACCTTTGCTCAATCCTTCCTGCAGGAATTCTAAAACCTGAGGTAAAGGTGGTGGAAAACAGGAATTTGCCTTCTCCAATTGCCATAGGAGAAATCTTTCCCAAATCTTATAATATGTGGTAGACGTATTACTTTTTCTTGCCTTAAGCAATGTAACCACCACTGCTTCAGAGAGGCCCAAGGCTACAAGCCTTTTGCGCTCAATCTCCATGCCATCAACGAGAGCGAGTGCGGGTCTGGATGTGACACTGGTCCCTAGGTCAGTAGATTCTCCCTCACAGGAATCGGCCACGGGTCTGCTACTGCCAGTCTTCTGAGCAGAGGAAACCATGGGCGACGAGGCCAATAAGGGGCCACGAGGATTAGCTCTGCTTCCTCCTGAATAACCTTCAGTAGGACTTGAAGGAGGAGAGGGATTGGTGGGAACACATAGGCTAGACGGAACGACCAGGGCTGAAGGAGTGCATCTGTCCCCTGAGCTAGAGGGCTGAAATGTCTTGCATAGAATATAGGCAGTTGAGCATTGTCCGGAGAGGCCATGAGGTCCACTTCCGGAAGACCCCACTTCTCTACTAGCCGGTGGAAAATGTCTGGATGCAGCTTCCACTCGTGTTTTGACAAAGTCATACGACTGAGAAAGTCCGCTTTCTGATTGTGAATCCCTGGAATATGAACTGCTGTCAGATTCTCCAGATTCTGCTCTGCCCAGCTCAGGATTGGACATACTGCTTTCCATAATAGCAAACTTCTTGTTCCTCCTTGTTTCCTTATATAGGATACTGCTGAGGAATTGTCTCCCTTGACTTTTACCGCCATTCCTTTTATATCTGGAGCAAAGGCCTGCAGTGCTTGAAACACTGCTCTTAGTTCTAACACATTTGCGTGCACTTTCAATGGAGACTTCCAGGTTCCTTGAGCCACACTGCTCTCCAGGAGAGCTCCCCAACCTTGGGAGGAGGCATCCGTTGTTATTATCCTCCAATTTATTGGAGCAAGGGGAAAACCCCTGGACAAATTTGAAGGGTTCATCCACTATTGAAGGCTGACCTTGAGTTCGGGAGAAAGAGGAATTAACTGATTCCAATTGATTTCCCATCGATTCCAATGGGTCAGGAAATAACGTTGTGCCTCCTTCATATGGAATCTGGCCCATTTGGTCATTGGAATGGAGGCTGCCATCAAACCTAGGAGAGACATAAATCGTCTTGCTGAAACCTCCCCTTGGGGACAGAAATCTTCCATTTCTTTCACCATGCGCTCTATCTTCCGTTGTGGCAACTGAACCACATTGTCTGCCGTGTTGAATAGAGCCCCCAGGTAAATTAGGGATTGAGATGGCTGCAACTGACTTTTTTCCCAGTTGATTAACCACCCGTGAGATTGAAGAAAAGAAATTGCAATCTCTCTGTGTAACAAAAGGACTTCTGGAGACCCTGCGGATAGGAGGATATCGTCCAAGTAATGCCAGACCGTCAGGCCCTGTTTCCTTAGCTCTGCGACCAGGGTGATGAGTACCTTGGTAAACGTTCTTGGAGATGTTGAGAGACCAAAGGGAAGGGCCCGAAACTGAAAATGCCTGTGTCCAAGTGCAAAGCGTAGAAAACGCTGATGCTGATCTGCTATCGGAAGATGAAGGTATGCATCTTTCAAATCGATCGACAAGAGCCAGTCTCCTGCCTGGACTGCCGCAATAATGGTGTTTATCGACTCCATTTTGAATTTTTGAAGATGCACCCAGGAATTCAGTTTCTTCAAATCCAGCACTGGCCTCCACCCTCCCGAAGCCTTCTTCACTAGAAAGAGTAGGGAATAAATGCCTTTTTCCCTTTCTTCCTGAGACACTGGCACCACTACCTCCTGGTCCAACATGATTTGGACATACTCTTCGAGGGCTTTTTTCTTTTCTTGACCTCGAGGGATAGGGGAAACCAAAAAAAAATTCAGAGTTGGAACCGACAAAAATTCTATGCGGTAACCTCTTTTCAATGAATCCAGTACCCACTGGTCTGAAATTGACTGCTTCCAGACCTCGTAAAACCTTGAAAGCCTTGCCCCTACTCGAGCATCCATTACTCCATGATCGTCAGAAGGATTTCTTAGAAGTTGGGGACAGTTTGAGCTTGTTCCCCCTGATAACTGCGGAGTGACCCCCTCTCCAAGATGACTGTCTTGAACTGCCTCTGCCAAAGTATCTATAGTTACTGGCATAACCTCTAGCTCTTCCTGAGCCTCGAAAAAAAAAACCTTTAAAGGGTTGAGCCTTCGATTTTTTCCTTTCTTGCGGCAGGAAAGAACTCTTCCCACCTGTCGCTTTTTCTATGACCTCTTGTAATTTAGGACCAAAAAGATTTTCCCCAACATAAGGTAGGTTACAGAGACTTAGTTTAGAAGCCGCATCTGCACCCCAAGATCTGAGCCATAATGCTCTTCTTGCCGACACTGATACTGCCATTGACCTGGAAGCCAACCGCGTCAAATCCACTGCCGCTTCCGACATAAATGCCACTGCCATCTTTAATTCTGATAATCCAGCACTAATGTCAGCTGTATCCGTACCTTCAGCAATCGCTTTATCCAAACTGTCGATCCACAAGGAGACTGCCTTTGCCACTGAAACTAGAGCTACTGCCGGCTTACATGAGGCTCCTGCCACTTGATATGCCTTACGAAGCTCCGTCTCCACTCTTCTATCCATGGGATCTCTTAGTACTGACGAGTCATCAATTGGCAAAATTGTCTTCTTTGCCAAATGAATCACAGGTGAATCCACTGCTGGGGCTGCATCCCAGTTCTTGGTATCCTGTTCTTTAAATGGATATAACTTTGCAAATCTCGTAGTCATAGAAGCAAAAGAAACCTTTTTAGCTGCTTTACCCCATTCTGCCGAGATTAATTCTGCCACTTCCGGAAAAAGAGGAAATAATTGTTTTGGCTTTGAAGAAGATGGGAGCACCTTAGACTTCTGAGCGTCCGCTACCTCTTCTACCCCCAAGATTAATTTTATTGCTTTAATTAACGGAGGGATTAAGGTCAAATCAAAGGATGAAGATTCTGTCTCCTCTTCTTCCTCCTCAGAAAACAATTCCGACATTGGTTCTAGACTTTCCTCTCCTGAGAAATCAGAGGAGTCGGACTCCTCCCTGGACACTGAAGCCCCTTGGCCTGAAGGGATTTCACTAACAGGCGTATCCTGTAGTAGAAGGCCAAAGCATGATTTACAAAACTTCTTCCCCGGTAAAGGAGCGTCAAAGCAGCCTGCACAAACTTGAGAAGAAGAGCCAAGCTTCCTTCTTTTCCTCTGCAAGGACTCCATAAGGCAAGCTGCAGAGACAATAACCAAAAACCATTTGAAAATGACAGTGAGAAGAAAAAAAAAAAAAAAACTGCTAAGAGAAAACTAAGAGGGACATACCAAGCAACAAGGGCAGCTGTAACTGAGGCTGTAAGATCACCAGTACACTTCAGTACCTCCTGGTATGCTACAAGCAATACAGGAGAAAACAATGAAAATTGAGTTTTTACAAACCCGACCTTTCTGTAAGACAGGCATCTGATTACCTGACTGGAACAGAAAAACTGAAGTATCCACTTCCAAATGTATGCACTTTCCAGCATACAAAAATGGCGACCACTTTAAAAAAGCTGAAAAAACATGCGCCAGAAAAACGTGCGCGCGACAAAACGTGCGCGCGACAAAAAAAAACGTGCGCGCGACGATAGGCACGCGCGCGAAAAAACGTGCACTCGAAAACATGCACCCTAGGAAGTATGTTTGGTAAAAAAAGCCACCTGGGATCTCACACACCAGTAGCGACTTTTTAAATCACTAACCTGGAGTAGCCTGTAATAAGGAATTGGATTCCTGCTGAGGGGGCTTCATGCGACAGTCTTACTGAATGAATAGCCCTCAGAAATCGCCAACCTTTCTGAAGAGTTGGATCTGAACAAAAGCCGCCGCCAAGATGTCCCATGCTAACTAGAATGAAGACTAAGCAAAAAAGACAAGTAAGTGAGGAGGAGCTGGGTCCTTTATCGTTTTCTTTGGGGGAGGGACAATGCTAACTGGGGTATGGGGGCGGGGCGAATACCCATAGTATTGCTGACATGAAGTGGCCAGGAAACCCTCAATTTTTTGATTGAAACTTACCAGAAGCTGCTGCATTTCTCACCCTAGGCTTATACTCGAGTCAATAAGCTTTCCCAGTTTTTGGAGTTAAAATTAGGTACCTCGGCTTATACTCAGGACGGCTTATACTCGAGTATATACAGTAACTTTAAAAGCACTAAAAAGTTATAATACATGTACATTGGAATATTTAGAATTATGTTTTCTTTTATTAGGCACATTTTTATATTGGGGTTGACTTGCCCTTTAATTTCAGTGTTCCTATAAATTGTTCTGTTTCGAGTTTAAATAAAGGGATTTAAACTCGAGTATTATCGGGAAAATCAGATTGATCAAATTTAATAAACAAAGACAAAAAAGATGTTTAGTTTACTTATTTTGGAATAACAGAATGGTTATAGAACAAAAAAGATTAGAAGTGTTTAAAGACACTGCAAGTATAATAAATTTGTATTTCTAATTTCTCTTCAGGCAGGATACATGTCTGGGATGCTCATACCAGTAGGAGTCGGTGTAGCCGGAGCAATTTTAATCCTTGGAGCTCTGTACATCATAAAGATCATGAATCGCCGCAGGAGAAATGGCTTCAAACAGCATAAAAGAAAGGTATAAAGAAGCACATGGGAGTTCTATTAGCAAACCATGTATGAAAGGAAAATGTTATTGAAAAAACACATCTCAAAGACATTTTAAAATATTTACTGTTTTCAATGGCCAAAAAGTATATCAGAAAAAGTGGTTCACTTGTCTTTTATTTAGAACGAGCTTTAGGGCAATTGCACACAGGGCTATTGCTGCATTTTGCCCCCCACATGATTTCAATCTGATGGTGGGCAACAAAACTATGGACATTGCCCTAAAATTGACTTGTAAGGTAAACACCTGGACACTGCCAGTGGGGCTCTGTGTGTGAAGACTAGGGTGCAGATTTACATATGGTCGAATATTGAGGGTTAATTAACCCTCGATATTCGACTGCTGAATGTAAATCCTTCGACTTTGAATATCGAAGTCGAAGGATTTACCGCAAATAGTTCGATCAAACGGAAAATCGTTAGATCGCACGATTAAATCCTTCGATTCGAAGGATTTTAATCCATCGATGGAGCAATTTTTCTTCGACCAAAAAATTGTTAGAAAGCCTATGGTGACCTTCTCCATAGGTTAACATTGCACCTCGGTAGGTTTTAGGTGGCGAAGTAGGGGGTCAAAGTTTTTTTTAAAGAGACAGTACTTCGACTATCGAATGGTTGAATATTCGAAGTCGAAGGTCGAAGTAGCCAATTCGATGGTCGAAGTAGCCAAAAAAAACATTAGAAATTCAGTTTTATTTATTCTATTCCTTCACTCGAGCAAAGTAAATGTGCCCCTAGAACTTTAAATACACTATCATGCTACATGTTTTGGTCAGTACCGTATATACTCGAGTATATGCCGAGTTTTTCAGCCCCCAAAATATGCTGAAAAACTCTTCCTCGGCTTATACTCGGGTCAAGCGCAAAAACGGTCGCCTGCATTTAAGAATAGTCGCCGGCGCCTAAGAATAGTCGCCGGCGTCCAAGAATAGTCGCCGGCGTCCGAGAATAGTCTCCAAGAATATTCGCGGCATCTAAAAACGAGACGCCGGCACCTCCAATGGGAGCAGAAACCCTCAATTTTTTGATTGAAACTTACCAGAAGCTGCTGCATTTCTCACCCTAGGCTTATACTCGAGTCAATAAGCTTTCCCAGTTTTTGGAGTTAAAATTAGGTACCTTGGCTTATACTCGGGACGGCTTATACTCGAGTATATACGGTACATAAAATGAATCAATAAATAATTGTGTGATAAAGACCAGTTGTAAAGTACAGATCTAGCTAGAATGTTGCTTCTCTGTATGTCTGTGTTGAAGTTACTTCATATCTATTCTCCATACTCTATTTTGTTATTTCTCTGGAGACTGCTTCAAACTGAATAATTCAAAGAGTAAAAAATAAAGCCAGCAAGTAAATTGCATTGCAGTAGCTTTGTCTACATATTACAGAATGCTAATTTCAAGGTAAATATCCTCTAAGGATGTTCTTGCTATTAATTTTGAATTATTTTCCACTGCTTTTGGTTTCCTTTCCATGACTCCAGAGTTCAATCTTTTCTCCTCCCCTTTTTTCTTGGTTCTTACACGTTTTCCTTCTTCTCATTCCCATGCCGTGCTCTGTTTCCAACATTTCCCAGGATCCTCACCATTTCCTTCCTTTTCTCCAGCAGAGAGAATTTAACAGCATGCAAGACAGAGTAATGCTCTTAGCCGACAGCTCAGAAGATGAATTTTGAATCCAATGGCTCAGACACTTGGATATTTAAAAACACTTTTGCAAAAGAAAATGAAATTCCTGCAGTCCCACTGCTGTCAGCCAGATGTTTAACACCCTGTAGTGATTACCGTGCATTGGAATCGAAGGCATGCCGTCCTATCAATGATGTTTGTTTATTACAACTGTGAAATTACATGTCTACACGTCTTTTTGTGGATATGCAGTTTCCTTCTTGTGCAAATGTGATGCTTTATAGGAAGTCTTTTTGTTAATAGGAAGTCTTTTTGTTAATAGGAAGTCTTTTTGTTAATGAATTACATTGGTGTAATCTAATGATCCACAAGCAGCAGCTCTACAGCAATTGCTAAATTGCTAAAACTAAAACTTCCAGAAGATTTTATAGTTATAATTTAAGTTGTTCAGTAACTGGAGAGTTGCATGTTGCAGAAGTCTTTGTACTGAACTGTTAGTAGTACAGTGACCCTTCTGATACTGTTAAACCACAGCTCCAATCATCTCACTAATGGGAGTTAGAGTGCTTCGGCAGGTTAGTAACACACAGTACGTGGCAGGTATTAAAAACATAGTAAAGATTATGTAGATTGGGAGGTTGAATTACCTTTAGGTCAGGTTTGGCAGAGCTTTCTGCTTTCCTTTTCTGGCTTCCTGTTGGCCCTCTGATAATGTCAGTTCCTTCTTTGTAAATAAAGTTTGTGTTGAAAAGGTGCAGGTTGTAGGTCATTGTAGGCAAATAGGCAGGACTCTAACTTGTAGTATGAAAGAAGCAACACAAAAATAGCCACAGATAATATTGCAAACAGAATCCAGGGCGTACCAATTGGCTCAACACAGTAGTTGCTTCTTGTTGGCATCACTGGGTGAAAGGAGCATATGGAACATAAGCAAAACCGGCACAAAGTGTCGAATACTAGTGCTTTATGTTTGGTGTGGCCTAGTGTAAATAGCAGAGTTCCAATCAAGTCTCATATTAAACATTAAACTGCTTTGGGTTAGTATCCAAGCCTAAAGGATTGGGTTCAATCACTGCTGCCTATTGCACAATATCATCATTATTATTTGTAAGAGGAGAATCCGAGCTTGATCACTAGCTTCCATGATAAATGAGCCACGGTGAGGTTGATGGGAATAGTAAAGTAACTGCAGGTATAAGGTAAAAATGTTAATACTATAATATCACCTTCAACTATGCATTTTTGTGAGAATAAAATATTCGTCTGGTAACTGTAATGAATGTAAAGAACCATATGTGCCCCTTTTATTTATCATGCTTTTTTTAAGTTGATGACCAATTTAGCAAGAACAAAATAATCAGGCTTCCTACTAGGGATGCACCGAATCCACTATTTGGGATTCGGTAGAATCCCTGAAACCTTTGTGAAAGATTTGGCCAAATACTGAACCGAATCGGAATCCTAATTTGCATATGCAAATTACAGGCTGGAAAGGAAAAAGTGGGAAAAGAATGTTTTACTTCCTTGTTTTGAGATGAAAAGTGATTTCCCTTCCCACGCCTAGGGGCACATTTACCTAGGGTCGAATATCGAGGGTTAATTAACCCTCAATATTCGACTGCCGAATTAAAATCCTTCGACATCGAAATCGAAGGATTTAGCGCAATTCGTTCGATCGAATGATCGTAGGAATAATCGTTCGATTGAACAAACGATTAAATCCATCGAATCGAACGATTCAAAGGATTTTAATCCATCGATCGAAGGATTATCCTTCGATCAGAAAATTGTTAGGAAGCCTATGGGGACCTTCCCCATAGGCTAACATTGGCCTCGGTAGGTTTTAGGTGGCAAACTAGGGGTTCGAAGTTTTTTTTTAAAGAGACAGCACTTCGATTACCGAATGGTCGAATATTCGAACGATTTTTAGTTCGAACTGTTCGATTCGAAGTCGAAGGTCATAGTCGAAGTAGCCAATTCGATGGTCGAAGTAGCCAAAAAAACCATTAGAAAATCAAAGTTTTTTTCCTCTATTCCTTCACTCGAGCTTAGTGAATGGGCCCCTTAATGTACATATGCAAATTAGGATTCTGATTCGGTTCGGCCACACACAAGAATTCGTCTGAATCTGAATCCTGCTGAAAAAGGCCGAATCCCGAACCAAATCCTGGATTCTGTGCATCCCTACTTCTTACTGATGTGTTTATACCTGTGTTTGCAATTTAGTGGCATTCATTAATACACCCTGCATGTGAAATGCTACTATTGGTAAACACCCTAAGGGCATTCAAATGTGAATCTACTGAAGTTTATGCTGAATTGAATACACATGTTGCGTTTATATTCTTTTTTATAAATAGAAGTAAAGTCAGTTCAACGCGCATGTCTTTTTTTTACTGAACATGCGTCAAATGCATAAAATGGAGAATAAGCTAAAACAATGATAGAATGTAGATATAAAAGCTTGTGGATGTAATAAAGAAAAACAATGATGGAATCAATTAGCTTGTGTGCTTAGATACGTTCAAATCTGCTTCTCAAATACACAAAAAAATGGTGTGTCAGGCCCTTAATGCTTGCAGTAACAATTCCTGCATTATTTACTGATAAACTCATAAAAGAGCTTTTTAATAATTGTAAATTTTAAACATAAGTGAAAGTCTGTACTAGTGGCTGCTGACTGAAAACCATAGACGGAAAACACATTACAGGTATGGGATCTCCATTATCGAGAAAGCTCTGAATTATGGAAAGGCTGTCCCCCAAATAATTATGTGATCCAAATAAAACACATTTTTCAAAATGATTTCTTTTTTCTCTGTAATAATAAAACAGTACCTTGTACTCCTCTTCCTCTTTCTGTTGGGGTTCCTCAAGGCTCTGTCCTGAGCCCCTTATTATTCTCCCTCTATACTTCCTCCCTCTGCAAACTAATAAACTCGTATGGTTTCCACTACCACCTCTATGCTGATGACACTCAGATCTCTCTCTCCTCTCCTGATATCAACCCAGAACTCCTAACTCGGGTCTCCTCCTGCCTGTCCGCTATCTCTACTTGGATGTCACAACGCTACCTTAAATTAAACCTCTCTAAAACAGAAATGGTTCTCTTTCCTCCAACCAGACCAGAAGTATCTATCACAGCTAACAATTCCACTATCACCCTATCTCGCCAGGCCTTGGGGTTATCCTAGATTCAGAACTGTCCTTCACTCCTCATATCCAGTCACTTATTAAATCATGTCACTTCCACCTAAGGAACATATCCAAAATACGATCATTTATCACCCAAGATCCCTGTTCCAAAAAATTGTGGGAAAAATCACGGCAAACCAGTTTCACAAATTTTTCCCCGTTTTGTGAATTTTTCCCCGTTTTGCGATTTAACTTCGAGGGTTTATCAACCCTCGATATTCGAACCTTAGTAAATGTGCCCCTTAAAATACATATCAAAAAAGGTTTTTTTCAAAAAATTTTCAAATTTCAATAAATACTCATACAATATATCTATGTTAACTACAAAGGTAAAACATTATTACTATTACTACATTATTAGTTTGCAGGTCCAGTAATAATGTTTTACCTTTGTAGTTAACATAGATTTATTGTATGAGTATTTATTGAAATTTTATTTAAGGGTTATGAGGTTAATGGCTTTTTATCTTGATAAAGGCTCTAGAGGGGAGCCGAAACGTCAATCTTTTTGCCATGATGAAATAAAATACAATATTATTCAAGGCCTCTGAATAGGTCGAAACGTCAGTCTCCTATGTGAATAAAAGTTTTTTATTTTTCCTAAGTCCTGAGAGTGCGGACCTTTTTTGTATAATATATATATATATATATATATATATATATATATATATATATATATATATATATATATATATCTATATATATCTATATATATCTATATATATCTATATATATATATATAGATATATATATCAGTTATAATTAATAATAAGTATATTCTAGTGTAGACTATAGCACACCAATGCACAGGCAGATTGAGTTACAGGAAATCCATTTTCTGTTAAAGGATCCTGAAAACAGTTCAGGAAAAATGGATAGATCCATCTCCATTTGAACAAATCTACAGACCTTATCTCTTACGTAACCCGGGGACGGCCTGTACTCAGAAAATCATGTCTGAAACCTTCCAATGGTTAATGGTTTCTGCCATTATTGTTCTTAGCACTGACCTTTCTGCAAAAGTTACTTAGGCCAACCTAAGTCTTTATTTAAGTTCACTGCCACCCTAATCTCCAACCCTTATTGCCTCCCCCATTTGTGGAGCTTCAGTTATATATAACATCATTTTTATTTGTACCCGTCCTTCGAAATTGTATGAAATAACTCTTGACAAAAATGCTATTTTTTTTTTACAAGAAGAAGTGAAAAAATTATAAGCAGTTTTGTTATGAAAATAATATGGCTGAAAAAGTCAGCGACAACATAATTCGATTTTTGCTATAACTGGGAAAACAGCAGATGGAAGACACACTTATAGCAATAGATCTCAAAAACATTTTCTATTAGGCTAGAATATATCCCAGAAGGAGTTCTCCGAAAGGGAAAAAAAAACGCTTCTGATTGCGCTTTCTGCAGCAGCTAAGGAAATCACGCTCATGTTTAATAATGTGGCACATGGAAAAGGAGATGTTACAAAAACGTATCCTTAAATGCCTTATATATAAAGAGTTCCAGACAGCAGAATTGTAACTGCAAAAATAAAAGAGTTCTACAGTCTCCAGTGTTAAAGAGAAAAAGCAGGAATATGATGATGATATGCTTAAATGTTTACATAGACGCATGTATTATTTTGCCCTCATTTGCAGAATAGTCAGAACTGCCCTATAAAGGCTTTAAAAAAATACTAAGGGGCCCATTTACTTAGCTCTAGCTACTTCGAACATCAAATGGGCTACTTCAACCTTCGACTTCGACCTTCGACTTCAAATCGAACGATTCAAACTAAAAATCGTTTGACTATTCGACCATTCGATAGTCGAAGTACTGTCTCTTTAAGAAAAAACTTCGACCCCCTAGTTCGCCACCTAAAAGCTACCGAAGTCAATGTTAGCCTATGGGGAAGGTCCCCATAGGCTTTCTAAGTATTTTTTGGTCGAAGAAAAATCATTCGATCGATAGATTAAAACCCTTTGAATCGAACGATTCGAAGGATTTAACGAATAGCGATAAATCCTTCGGTATTCAAAGTCGAAGGATTTAACTTCGACAGTCGAATATCGAGGGTTAATTAACCCTCGATATTCACCTTAAGTAAATTTGCCCCTAATTGTTAACAATGAATTGCTGCATGATATTTCTTTTTATTATGTAATTAACAATTGTTATGCTAAGCTATTGCTTTGCTGCTCATTGTTCTTTCTGTTTTTAAATATGCTAATTGAAAGGAAAAAAATACTAATATTGGTGAAAGTGCATATTAAAACTAGGGTTGCACTGAATCCAGGATTCAGTTCGGGATTCGGCCAGGATTTGGCCTTTTTCAGCAGGATTCGGATTTGGCTGAATCGAATCTGAATCCTAATTTGCATAAGCAAATTGTGTGACTTTGTCACAAAACAAAAATGTTTTTCCCTTCCCACCCCTAATTTGCATATGCAAATTAGGATTCAGTTCGATATTCGGCCAAATCTTTCATGAAGGATTGGGGGGTTCGGCCGAATCCATAATAGTGGATTTGGTGCATCCTGATGTGCAAAATCCCACTAAAGTGATTTATATAGACAGAGAGGTTCTAAAAATATCAGATTAAATTCATATAGTACCCAAAGGCAATTCTGACCTTATTTTAGAATTTGAGGTCCAGTTATTGACTATTTTGCTCCCAAGCCAAGATTACTGTCTGGGTGTAATTCTAGACGCCTCTCTCACACATTCCCATCACAAAAGGTCTGTTCCTTTCATCTGAGGAATGTCACTAAACTCGGCAAAAGCGGGAAAACCTTGTAGAAAGGAAAATATCTCAAGGTCAGCCCATGGTGCTACTTCAAATGGTTGATCACGGCCTTCCAATGGCAGTTTTCTGATGCTAAATGTCGAGAACACTTACCCTGGTGGTCTAGTGGTCCCCGCCCCGCCACTCCTCTTGCTGGCTTCCTCCCTAGTACGCGCGCCGTGCGCATTATCGCTATTTAAAGGCGCAGGCGCGCTGACGTATGACGTCAGCGCGCAATGGCGCCAAATTCAAAATATTTAAAGGGGCATTTGTTATTTTATGGTTGCCCGTGATAGGTTTGTTCCTAGTGCCTTGTACTTTGTGCTGTTAAGCTTCTAGTCTGTTTGATTCCTGTGTTTGACCCTGCCTGGCTGTTTTACTACTCTGATCTCTGGAACCTGACCCTTGCCTGTTATTTGACTCTGATTCTGCCTCATCCCATCTGATTGATCTCCCGGTTTTGACCCTTGCCTACCTGACCTCGCTTTGAATGCTGCCTGCCCAGACCCGGGCTGAATTGTTTACGCTGACTTTCTGCCTGCCTCGACCCGGCCTGATCTGACTACTCTATTCCCTCACGCCTTGTACTACGACCTTCTGTCCAAAGACTTTGCTCTACAGTCGTGCCCCTCTGCTTATCCAGAACTCCCATCCTGCACCTCTCGTTTAAGTCCAGGTGGCATCCAAGTAAGCCGAGGGCTCCTCCCGAGGCCCAAAGGCGGTCACACTACTGGTGAAGCACGAGCCGAGACCAGGGTGCCTGGTGTTTGTTCTGGTGTTGGGTGCCGACCGTTACACTAACTTGCAGTAAGGCAGAACCAGTGATTTCTCTTTCGTTCTCAGGATGTACCAAACTGTAGATTTTGCCTTTCCTAATATTGCAGCAATTTCTCGGATGGGTTTTTTCTGTTTTTGCAGCTTACGGACAACTTGTTTCACCTGCATGGAGAGCTCCTTTGTTCGCATGTTGTCTGTTCCACATACAAGCACCCCCCCCCCTCAAATCAACTCCAGGGCTTTTATCTGCTTCATTGATAATGACATAACGAAGGAATTGCCCCCACCTGCCCATGAAATAGCCTTTGAGTCAATGGTCCAATTACTTTTGAGCCCCTAAAATTAAGTGATTGTGTTAAAAAAAGGCTTTAGTTCCTCACATTTTTATACAATCTTTTTGTTCAACCCACTGAATTAAAGGTGAAAGTCTCCAGTTCAACTGCATCTGAGTTGTTTCATTTAAAATCCATTGTGGTCATGTACAGAACCAAAATTAAAAAAAGGTGTCTCTGTCCAAAGATTTATGGACCTGTATATTTATATTATATTTTAGGCACTGGTTTCTCATGACACAATGTTTGTATCACATGACTGGCACATTCTTACATCTTGATAATTGCTAAAAATAAAACTGGGACACAAGAAACCCTGAAGGAAACTTTTTTTATTATTTATAAAAAATTACTTGAAGCCAGAACATAACAAGCAGTTCTTATGTACAAACATTTTCACCTAAATACTGTACAATTCTAGACCTTAAAGCAGGGCCGGAACTAGAGGTAGGCAGAGTAGGCACGTGCCTAGGGCGAAAAGCTGGGGGAGGGGGGCGCCAGGCACATACCTCTCTGTCGGGGGGGGCCCGGCACTTTTAAAAGTTCTGCACTGACGGGCCCCCCTTCATGCACCCTCCAGGGACACTTGTCCCCCCTGATGGCGGCCCTGCCTGACATGGTCAATTGAATTTCAAATTCATGTGAGTTTTTATTAACTGCTTTAAATTCAAATATACTCAATCTGATTGGGGGGGTTATATAATAAAAAAATCGAATATCTAAAACTCACACTTAGAGGCAGATTTATCAAGAGTCGAATTTCGAGTTTATGGGAGTTTCGAAAAACTCCGATATACTCCTGTAAACTCGAAATTCAAGGGTCGAGTGATTTGAATTTTGAAATACGAATTTTCAAGTTTATTTTAGTGAAATTCAACTATGGAATAGTTCAAATTCGATTCGAGTTTTCAAAAATTATTTGGATTTCGAAAATGTATCATGTACTGTCCCTTTAAGAATTCGACTATTCGCCACCCTAAACCTGCCCAATTGCTGTTTTAGCCTATGGGGGATGTGCTGGGATCAATATGGAGTTGTTTGCAGCCTTCCTGAAAATCAAGCTTTTTTCTGAGAGTTTGTGGGTTGATCCCATACACCCAAGTTTGAAAAATTTAAATTTTTTATACAAATTTAAATTTTTTTATAAAAAATTAAATTTTTATAAAAAATTTAATTTTTTATAAAAAATTAAATTTTTTTACAAAATTTTGATTGGTCATTTTTTATTCAAATTTCGAGTTCATGGAAGTTTATGGGAGTCATTATAAACTCCCATGAACTCTAAGGGGCAAATTTACTAAAATGCGAATAGTCTAATTCGCCAGCGTGATGTCATTTGGCCACTTCGCAAATTTACTATCAGTGACCCTGGTGAAAATTCTTCAGCAAAGTGGATTGCCTAGCACAACTTCGCACCCTAATGCTGTCGAACTTGCACTCTGGCGAAGGGGGCGAAACTACGCAAATTGACTAAGATTTTTGTTTTTGTGAACGTTCGCCAGAGTTTACTTCTCCAGAGCAGAGCAGGTGAAGTTCAATAGAGTAGATAGGAGTTTGTAAAAAAAAAAGTTGAAAAATTTTCCCAAAAAAGTCCCAAAAATGTTGAAATTTTTTCTAAGTCCCAAAATAACGCTGGCTGAAAAAGAGCGAAAATTATTTTGCGGGTGCCCACCTTCCCCCCAAAATTTGTTAACATATGGCACCTTACATATACTGTGGGCACATGTGTAGGGCAATAGAACACCTATTTAAACTTTTATTAAGTTTCCCTGGGCTTGTGCAGTGTTCTGTATGCGCTGCAGCATACACGTCCATTCAAATTAAATTTGGCGCCGTATGAAAATTAGCCTTCGCTAGTGCAACTTCGCTTAGACTAACGAATTAACGCTAGCGCAACTTCACTACCTTTCGCCTAATGAGCTCAACTTTGGATTTTAGTGAATTAGCGGCTGCCTGGGAAAATTCGCCAGGCGAAGTGCGGCGAAGGCTCCGCAGGTTAGTGAATTTGCCCCTAAATTCGTCCTTTAATAAATCTGCCCCTTAATTGATTTGATCCCCTAAGGGGCAGATTTATCAAGGGTCGAATTTCAAGTTGATGGGAATTTCTAAAAAATCAACTCTCATAAACTCGAAATTCAAAAAAAAGGACCAATCTAAATTTTTCAAAAATCTAAGTTTTATACTTTGATTCGAATTCGATCTAATACGATCCAAATTCGAATCGAACGATGGAATACAGCCTATATTTCAGAATCCGTTCCTTCAACTAACCATGCTGAATAACTGACTTTTTATAACTTGCTAATGGGTCTGGTTGATATGCCTTGTGGTAGAGGTGATAAAGAACATTATAAACTATAATTATGTATACAGCCTTTTCTTGTTTGGAGGAGAAGAGAGCAGGAGAGACTGAGATACTGGTTTCACTCTAATTTGTAAGTCAGAAAGATATTTAGTTCAAAAACAGAAGAAAAAAAAAAGAAGACTCGTTCCGCACTCCCTTTCTCCAAAAATGAGAAGTTGTATGGCTCCATCAATCAAGCTTTCAACTGATCACAAAAAAGAAGAATAAAAATCGAACTGATCTATTTTTGGTTTGTTTTTCAAAGATAAGCCAAAGGAATCTTGTTTTTTTTCCTGTGTTTCTGGGAAACTAAATTATGTATGGCGTTTTCTTCAATAGCAAAGGATGAGCATGAATAAAAGTGTTAAAGGGATACTGTCATGGGAAAAAAAATTTTTTCAAAATGAATCAGTTAATAGTGCTACTCCAGCAGAATTCTGCACTGAAATCCATTTCTCAAAAGAGCAAACAGATTTTTTTATATTCAATTTTGAAATCTGACATGGGGCTAAACATTTTGTCAATTTCCCAGCTGCCCCTGGTCATGTGACTTGTGCCTGCACTTTAGGAGAGAAATGCTTTCTGGCAGGCTGCTGTTTTTCCTTCTCAATGTAACTGAATGTGTCTCAGTGGGACATGGGTTTTTACTATTGAGTGTTGTTCTTAGATCTACCAGGCAGCTGTTATCTTGTGTTAGGGAGCTGTTATCTGGTTACCTTCCCATTGTTCTTTTGTTTGGCTGCTGGGGGGGAAAGGGAGGGGGTGATATCACTCCAACTTGCAGTACAGCAGTAAAGAGTCATTGAAGTTTATCAGAGCACAAGTCACATGACTTGGGGCAGCTGGGAAATTGACAAAATGTTTAGCCCCATGTCAGATTTCAAAATTGAATATGAAAAAATCTGTTTGCTCTTTTGAGAAATGGATTTCAGTGCAGAATTCTGCTGGAGCAGCACTATTAACTGATTCATTTTGAAAAAAATGTTTTTCCCATGACAGTATCCCTTTAAGTTACCGGCCTGCTTGTATATTTAAGTCTATGATAAAATGAATTTAGGCTGAAGCAGGTGGCTGGGCTACGGAAGGGTCATTTCTATTAATGCTCTACAATCAGTGAAAAGTCAGATTAATAATGTAATAGCCATAAAACTATAAATGCATTCTTCCTGCAACAAAAATCAATTACAAAAAATTATATTCAGCTTAATTGCTTAATTTCCACGATAGTACAGGAAATAATGTTGGTATATAATTAAAGGACATTATTATAGGTGTCTTTCACATAACATCACTTATTAGCTATTGCAGGTAATAAAACTACTCGTGATAAGGTGTATCATTTTAATGTGACCTTGACTTCGTTTTACAAAGCAATTCATCTCTAAATCACTTAACGCAATTACAATAAAAGCAGTTGATGCCAGCAAGTTCTAATTATGGAAATTAGGAAATGAAAATGTAACCAGGTTAGGAGGTAGTTCTCCGGTATCCGAGTATCTTCACATGGTTTATTGTGAAAATTCACGTCCTGGGAGCATGGAAACATGATTTATAAGGAGGAATAATGGCGGGATGAAACACAACGAAAGCAACAAAATAGCGGTGGTATAAGAGACGAGACCTTCCCTTTTCTCTGTGAATCCCTGTCCAGGTAAGGTTTGATGGCAGATTATATTAATACCTTTAAGAGGCTGTCTTGCCGAGCTTTCCTTGGCAGACTTATCATATGCAGGAATAGAAATAAAACCAACACACTGATGAATAGTAGAATAATATATTGTAAGAAAATGAATACATCACCGATTGAACACAACGCAACGTCTAGCCGAGCTTCCCTTGACTTTTAAGAGGAACATCAGCTGGGGGACCCTGGGCCAGGTACAGCGAACTCTCAAAGCCAGATCAATTGGGCGAGGTTCTACACAACACGTCTGCTTGTAGTCCTGAAGCCCCCTCCGCTGAGTTCCTTTTTATATTAAAGGGATCCTGTCATCGGAAAACATGTTTTTTTCAAAACGCATCGGTTAATAGTGCTACTCCAGCAGAATTCTGCACTGAAATCCATTTCTTAAAAGAGCAAACAGTTTTTTTTATATTCAATTTTGAAATCTGACATGGGGCTAGACATTTTGTCAATTACCCAGCTGCCCCTGGTCATGTGACTTGTGCCTGCACTTTAGGAGAGAAATGCTTTCTGGCAGGCTGCTGTTTTTCCTTCTCAATGTAACTGAATGTGTCTCAGAGGGACATGGGTTTTTACTATTGAGTGTTGTTCTTAGATCTACCAGGCAGCTGTTATCTTGTGTTAAGGTGGCCATACATGGAGAGATCCGCTCGTTTGGCTCGATGTCGCCAAACGAGCAGATCTCCCTCCGATATGCCCACCTTGAGGTGGGCAATATCGGGCTGATCCGATCGTGGGCCCTAGGGCCCAACGATCGGATCCTAACGATGCCCAAACGGGCAGTCGGATCACGGGACCGCATCAACGAATAGATGCGGCCGCGATCCGACGGGATTTTCTGTCCCATCCGATCGAGATCTGGCTGACTTTCGGCCAGATCTCGATCGGTGAAGCCCGTCGGGGGGCCCCATACACGGGCCAATAAACTGCCGATGCGGTCTGTCGGCAGCTTTTATCGGCCCGTGTATGGCCACCTTTAGGGAGCTGTTATCTGGTCACCTTCCCATTGTTCTTTTGTTTGGCTGCTGGGGGGAAAAAGGGAGGGGGGTGATATCACTCTAACTTGCAGTACAGCAGTAAAGAGTGATTGAAGTTTATCAGAGCACAAGTCACATGACTTGGGGCAGCTGGGAAATTGACAAAATGTGTAGCCCCATGTCAGATTTCATAATTGAATATAAAAAAATCTGTTTGCTCTTTTGAGAAATGGATTTCAGTGCAGAATCCTGCTGGAGCAGCACTATTAACTGATTCATTTTGAAAAACATTTTTTTTCCCATGACAGTATCACTTTAATATAATAACAAAGTAATAGATGGCTACACACCCAGAACGGTGACCATGAGAATGACCATGTTAATATGTTTACGAGTTAATTAATTCAACTTTTGCTGTTCATTTGTCTCCAATTAATGCCAATACATCCATTTAACAACTAAGGAGCCATATTGGATACACTTGATCACACTCATTCATATATGGCCTGCCATGTCACATTGGTATCACAGAGGCATTACTATAATCTGTAGCCAAAGCCATAGTTCGTTTACTATAGTTAGGGGCAGGTTTATCAAGGGTCGATTTTCAAATTTGAAAAACGTTGAAATTCGAATGCCAAAAAGACCAACGGAAATTAAATCAAAGGTTTTTTTTTGGCTGAATAGGTCTGCTTTCGATTGAATTAGAGTCATACGAATCAAAGTAATAGCGCATTCGATCGAATTGGATTCAAAGTTTTTCCAAAAAAACTCTTTGATTTACATGATATATTTCGATATGCAAATTTTCGAATTTCCGAATTTTCCAAAGTGCACAAAAAATAGCTTGAAGTTCAATTTTTTGAATTCGAAAATTCACCTCAACCTTTGATAAATATGCCCCTCAGTGTGATATTTACCTTCATAATTGTATCGATGGTCACTTTATCATTAAGGGGCAGATTTACATAGGGTCGAATATCGAGGGTTAATTAACCCTCGATATTCGACTGCCGAATTGAAATCCTTCGACTTCGAATATCGAAGTCGAAGGATTTAGCGCAATTCGTTCAATCGAACGATCGAAGGAATAATCGTTCGATCGAACGATTAAATCCTTCGAATCAAACAAAATTCCTTAGATCAAAAAAACCTTGTAAAGCCTATGGGGACCTTCCCCATAGGCTAACATTGGCCTCGGTAGGTTTTAGGTGGCGAACTAGGAGGTCGAAGTTTTTTTTAAAGAGACAGTACTTCGATTATCGAATGGTTGAATATTCGAACGATTTTTAGTTCGAATCGTTCGATTAGAAGTCGAAGGTCGTAGTCGAAGGTCGGAGTTGCCAATTCGATGGTCGAAGTAGCCAAAAAAACATTCGAAATTCAAACTATTTTTCCTCTATTTTCCTCTATTCCTTCACTCGAGCTTAGTGAATGGGCCCCCTAATTGAACGTACTGTACCCATATATAAACAATGTGTTATGTTCTCCATTAAAGAGTAGCGCCACAAGATTAAATTGTTACAGAAGTATTTCACAGTGCACGGTTATTGCAGTTACAATTCCCAGAACAAATTCATTTGGGACAATTCATTGCAGTGTTTTGACGTTTGGTAAATGGCAAGACTTTTAATATTATATTGATTTGTTTGCTTTGATTTCACCTTCTGTTCAGTTCTGTACTCAAGGGCAGCTAAAGGTTTTTTTTTTTTAACCCATTTACAGCAGTTCAAAAAGACCTGAACTGATATCAGATCCCAGTATCTGTGTTTATATTGTACAAATGAATACTATCGACATCAAGGATGGTGATCTCCTGCAGCACTTTATTTTTTTTTTGCCCCAGCCAGCCCAAACAAATAGAGATCTACGAGTCCTTTCATTGTTTATAGTTAGTTTGCAAAACCCCTCAAAGAACCAGTCAAACAAGTTTGGGATGATCAGAGGGGCTGCTGGGATTTTGCTACTGTTCTGTTTCACCCAGACAAAAGTAGAGGTCAGCTAAAAGGCAGATGATCAGCAGGTGGTGCTGTTGGGTACAGGATGCTTCCCTGTTAAAGGGATACTGTCATGGGAAAAAAACATTTTTTCAAAATGAATCAGTTAATAGTGCTGCTCCAGCAGAATTCTGCACTGAAATCCATTTCTCAAAAGAGCAAACAGATTTTTTTATATTCAATTTTGAAATCTGACATGGGGCTAGACATATTGTCAATTTCCCAGCTGCCCCTGGTCATGTGACTTGTGCTCTGATAAACTTCAATCACTCTTTACTGCTGTACTGCAAGTTGGAGTGATATCACCCCCTCCCTTTCCCCCCCAGCAGCCAAACAAAAGAACAATGGGAAGGTAACCAGATAGCAGCTCCCTAACACAAGATAACAGCTGCCTGGTAGATCTAAGAACAACACTCAATAGTAAAAACCCATGTCCCACTGAGACACATTCAGTTACATTGAGAAGGAAAAACATCAGCCTGCCAGAAAGCATTTCTCTCTTAAAGTGCAGGCACAAGTCACATGACTGGGGGCAGCTGGGAAATTGACAAAATGTCTAGCCCCATGTCAGATTTCAAAATTGAATATAAAAAAATCTGTTTGCTCTTTTGAGAAATGGATTTCAGTGCAGAATTCTGCTGGAGTAGCACTATTAACTGATGTGTTTTGAAAAACATGTTTTCTGGTGATAGGATCCCTTTAATACATTTCTGTAGAGTGCTGGTAGTCATCATGATTAAAATCTTGAATGGGGTAGTTAACACTAAACGTAAAGTTACACTGTAGAACAGTGATCCCCAACCAGTAGCTCGTGAGCAAATGGATGTTGCTCCCATTGGCCTCAAAGCAGGAGCTTATTTTTGAATTCCAGGCTTGGAGGCAAGTTTTGGTTGTATAAAAACCAAGTGTTCTGCCAAACAGAGTCTCAATGTAGGATGACAATCCAAGTAATGGCCAATCACAGCACTTATTTGGCACCCAAGAACATTTTTCATACTAGTGTTGCTCCCCAACTCCTTTTACTTCTGAAAAGGTTGGGGATCCCTGTAGTAGAGTATTAACTTTTTATGGCTGCATGTTCTAATAGCTGTACTGTACAAAATGCATACTACCTGAGTCCTATATATATATTGTATATATAAATATATATACGGTATATATACGGTATATATATATATATATATATATATATATAAATAAACACTGTATTGCCGTCCACACAGAGAATGTAGTAAGTGCAAATCCATTGATAAAGAGATGAGCTGATCACCTTATTTTATATTGTCTTGCTGTGGGGTCCACATAATGTAATTTTCTGTTCCCCCTCTTTAGTCTTTTACCACATGAGCAACTTGTTTCATAGTGAACCTGGCAAAACTGGCTTCAAACCATATGGTCTACAAGTTATATAACAGTGTTTAAGAAATTGCTGAAGTGCTAATTAGCCATGGAACCAGAAAGATAATCCTATCAGAAAAATGGGTGCTGCTGTGTACATTAAAGGGGAACGTAAGTATAAAATAGAGTATTTCTAGAAATGCTGTATTTTGTATGCTAAATATAAACATCAGAAGCCAAATTGAACAAATAAGTTATGCTTTCAAAGTTGGGCACAGGGGGCTGTCATCTTGGCAAGACCAAGACCATGCACATGCTCAGTGTGGTCTGCGCTTCAGTTGGGAGGTTAAGCTTAGGGATCGTCATAAATGATCTAAACAGCACAAGTCAAATAATATCTGCCATAGAAGCCGATACAGCAAGACGGATTAATAATCAGAATACACATATTGCACTGGGTCTGTGGAAACTAATCTCTACATAGTCGCCGGTTGCTTTACAGGGAAACAAACAAAGCTGCTTGAGTTCTGGGAATTATTGCTGTTTGAAAGTATGATCGTTTCCCTGCAGAGCAGTTAGGGACCGTCTGAGGTTTCCTATCTGCAGCTGTCAGAGCAAGTAAAACGAAGGGGGAAATTCACTGCATACAGTCAGGTTTATTATAAAAACGGTAGACATTTTTAAATTAAAGTATATTGGAGATAGGTTTCTTTTTCATTAATGAAAGTAAAAATGGGTTTTTATTTTATTGCCTTTACATCCCCTTTAATGAAGGCATGTATCATTACTGTTATCAGGCTGCTGTTTTGGCCTACTGCACTATTCCCCACATATACTGCATTTCTAGCCTTCTTCTTTTAGGGCCTTATTTCTACTTTCAGACCCAGTTTCTGATGACATAATGTTATTGGGCTGATTCTTTGTGGAAGCAAATTCGTAAATGCAGTCCTAGGGTCATATTGCTTTGGCATCACAGTTTAGTTAGCATGGAGGGTCAAACTGTGTTACAGACTAGGTTAGAACAAAAAGCCAAGTTGTGCTTTGATGCAGAAATTTTTTATATTTTGGGCGTCCATTTTTATCTAGGTGGACAAACCAGCTGAGTTGGAGTGGCTTGTCTCCACATCTGAATTAATATTCCTTTCCCCTCTATAGTTTTCTCATCCAGCTCACCTTTTTGCAGCAGAATGCCAGTCATTTTCAGCTCCCACCAATTTCCTTTTTTTCTGCCTTTTAATTTCCACTATTTTCCATACTAAGGTCTTTTAAGGTAGGTTTCTGCACCAATCCACCCCGTCGTGGCATTTTCCCGTTCTTTAGCTGCCCATACCTTGTTCATAGTAGCTTTTTTGGTCAGTTGATGGGTCACCTTCACTGTCCTTTCCATAAATGTAAATTATGTATGGTTGTATTGCCTTGAAGGCATTCATATATATACAGTGTCGGACTGGCCCACCGGGATACCAGGAAAACTCCCGGTGGGCCCAGGTGTCAGTGGGCCTCTTGCTTCTAACCATTTGGCCTATTTCATGGTCATTCCCTATTCCTTTACGGTAAAAAAGAAGCTTAATAATGGAAGTATAGTATAGTAATAATAATAATAATAATAATAATAATAAAGTATAGTTAGTAGATATAAAAGACTAGGATAATAAACAGGTTGACTTCAGAGAGTTTTCCAGAATAGTGTGGAAAGTGGGCCATGGTCATGGTTTACCAGTTGGCCCAACATCTAAAGTTTTCTGGTGGGCCTCTGGCATTCCAGTCCGACACTGTATATATCAGGCCTGGACTGGCCATCTGTGGGTTCTGGCAAATGCCAGAGGGGCTGCTTTATGGTTCCATAGAAAGTTACCATATAGTGGGCTGGTAGGGGTGTGTTTGGGCCTCTGTATTTTGAATGGCAGGGCCTATTTTGACTCCCAGTCCAGGCCTGGGAGTCCAGGCCTGGGAGATCAATATATATATTGATCATTCTTTCACAACCTGCAGTGACTTTTTTCCATTGATAAATTGAATTGAACAAGTGCTTTTTCAAATCCTTATCAGCAGTATAAATTTAGATCTGGAGAAATCCAGTTTCCCGTATTCAGGGTATATATACAGTATATTTTGCTAGGCTGTTTACAGGGTCATTGAAAAGAAGATTGGAAATAACCATTCATAAAATTGTCCCGGTACTGTAACTCTTGAACAATATTTCTTAAAATGTGAAGACAATGAACAAACATAAAGTATCTTATGTTTCCCTGTATTCCCTGTTTAGCTGGAGAAATAACAAAAAACATTTTTGTGATTAAAACAATAGGCAAAAAGCATGTTCAACCTATTCCTTGCACTCATGTTAAACAATGGGGTATATTGCCCCTTTAAATGGTGTACAACTGGATTCCATCCAGCAGGCCTTTATTATTTAGTTTGTGGGTTTTGAATTATTTACCATTTTATTCTGAAACTCTCCACTTTGTAATTTAAATAGTGTGGTTGCTAGAAGAAAGATGAATAGCATAGAGTTTAACAGAAAGATAAGTTGTGTATTAATAACAATAAAAATGTAGCCTCAGAATGAATCTGCTTGTTGGCTGCTGAGTGCTGTGAGAAAAGCAGAAGAGAAATGCAGAAGAAAAAGGAAAAACGAAGAACAAATCAAAATGGTCTAAAAGAATTGCAACCTCACAGTGAGAGAAGGTACCATTTGTTGTAGATATCATATATATTGTTGGGGTTTGCAACTACTGTATTTGCTCAACATTACGGGGCAGATTTATCAAAGGTCTAAGTGAAAATTAGAATTAACAAAATTCGAATTTCGAGCTAATTTTTGTGTACTTTTACTAGGGAATAGCCCAAATTTGATAAGAATTTTGAATTGATAATTCGAATTTTTAAATTCGAATTTCTAGTTTATTTTAGTGTAATTCGACTTGGGAATAGTCCAAATTCGATTCGAATTAAAAAAAAATTCGAATTTTGAAATGTATCGCGTACTGTCTCTTTAAGAATTCAAATTTGACTATTTGCCATCTAAAACCTGCCAAATTGGTGTTTTAGCCTATTAGGGATCTCCTACAATCAATTTGGAGTCAATTGGTGGACTTTGAAAAATCTAAAAAAATTTCTAAAATACTTCTAATCGAATTTGATTCGAACGATTGAATACAGCCTATTCACCCATAAAAAAAAAACTTCGATTTTTTAAATAAATTTCAGTTGGTCTTTTTTTATTCGAATTTCAAAGTTATGGGAGTTCAAAAAAACTCCCATTACTTCGAAAATCGACCCTTGATAAATCTGCCCCTTGATAAATTTCGAGTTTATTTTAGTGTAATTCGACTAGGGAATAGTCCAAATTCGATTAGAATTACAAAAAAATTCTAATTTGACTATTCGCCATCTAAAACCTGCCGAATTGGTGTTTTAGCCTATGGGGGATCTCCTACAAACAATTTGGAGTCGTTTGGTAGACTTTTTAATTTTTGGTAAAAAAAATTTGAATCAAATTCGGATTCAAATGTGTCGATCCTATTCACCTGTTTTTAAAAAATTTGATTTTTTTTTTAGTAGATTTGAATTGGTCGTTTTTCCCCCCAATTTTGATGGGAGTTGATGGGAGAAACTCATAAATTCTAATTCGTCCCTTGATAAACCTGCCCCTAACAGTTTTAGGATATCCTACATGAGGAGGAAAGGTGAAGTCACCTGGGGAGTTTGCAAAATGTTAGCCACCCTCCAGTGATTATAGTCACTTAACTGATACACCAGGCTGGTGCAGTTATAACCCTGCTTCATATAAATAAACCAGTTTCAAAATATACTTGTTTAGTAGTATGTGCCATTGGGTAATCATTAATAGAAAACTGGCAACACAGGCAACTTCGGGCGACTATGGAAAATGCATCGCCGCGTGTGCATTAGCGCATGCGACTTTTTCATTATAGCCTATGGGGAAAAAATGCTGAGGCAGTTCAGGGAGATTGTCGCTCAGAAGACAAGGCGATTAGTCGCCAGGCGACAAAATCTCCTCGTGTGAACTAACCCTTAGAGTTGTAGTATTTCTGGTCAGGTGATCTCTGGGGAAGCATCTAGACATATGGCTCAGATGCCTCACCCTTCCATCTTTATAAAGTCTTTGTCCACTTGCGCTCCGTGGCTTACAGTAAACAGATGGGCGAATTTTTCGCCTTGTTTCGCCGAAAAAATGACGCCCATAGATTTGTATGGCGGTGTGCGTCAAAATAAAAAAGACGCGTGTCAAAAAAATTTCGCCACGCGACAAAATGTTTTTGACGCCCATAGACTTTAATGGGCGTCGGCGACATTTCGCCGGCGGCGAATTTTTGGCGAAACGAAACGGGACAAATTCGCCCATCCCTAAGAAGAATGTCACCACAAGTTACTGAAAGGACAAATAATATAAAAAGATTACACACAAACTCACACCCTCCCCTAAAATGATTTTCTTCCTTCTCCATCTGCCTCCTTATTTTTTTCTCTTCCTATCCCTGCCTCTTGTTTAATAGAACATTGAGGAAGGAATATCACCATAAACCTCTATAAAGCACATGCCAACCGCTTGCCTACCTAGTCTAGTAATGGGCGAATATGTCCCGCTTCGCTTCACCGAAAAATTTGTGAAACGTCGAAAAAATTCACGAAACTGCAAAAAATTCACAAAACGCGTTGAAGTCAATGGGCGTCAAAATCATTGACGAGTGATAATTTTGACACGAATGTCAATTTTTATGCATGCCGCAATTTTGACGATTTTTTTTGTGGCTGCGAATTGCAGTTTCACAAAAACATTTGCAGGTGGCGAAACACAGACATTGGAGGCGAATCCATGCCTGGTGAATAAAATCGCCCATCACTACTTGCGTCCTGTTACTGTATTGAATTAGATCTATCCCTTGCTATACAAATGCACCTTTAGGTTTAGGGTTAGTGATGGGCTAATTTGGGGCGTTTCGGCTAAAAATTCACGAATTTCCCGCGAAACGGCGAAAAAGTCGCGGAACGGCGCCTGCATCTCGTCTTTGATGCTGGCCTCCGTTTTTGACGGCAGTGTTTTTGGGGAAATCGCACCGGCATCCAAAAAAAGGACGGTTTTGCAAATTTATTCAACGGCGGCCGCGAACTTGCACCTGGCGAATAAATTCGCCCATCACTGTTTAGGGTCAGACAATTCTTTTCTTATCTGTCCACCTATCCCTTTGTAAGTCCCCAGTCTGCTTCTAGAAGCAGTAAAACCAGGAGAAGACTTTTATGTTGTGAGTGGAAGTCGCCAGACAGGCTGCGTCGGTAGCCCACAGCCAATAACTCCAACTAGAGCGCCCTCTGGCTTCTCTGTCCCATGTTCCAAGTCACACGGCGGCCAGTTTGTATGGGGGGACTGCGGTGCAGCAGCAGCAGAAGCAAGAAATCCTACACACATTTAACAACAGCGCCGGGGCTGCGGCAAGAACAGTAGCAACACAACGGAGCTGAAACAACAAGCTGCTGCGACACAGAGGAGCGAGTGACTAAGTTGCAGAGACAGGAGCACAATCAGCAGCAGGCTGGACTTGGACGTCAGTCAGCACCTCGGAGAGCGCTCTGAACACTTGTCAATCAGGCAGCTGACATTGCCGGACATTGCTCAGTTGTTGTGTTCAGCACCTGGGACAGCAGCCCTGTGATAACGGGATCTGTACGGGAACTGAATAACCTGCATGCCGCGCAGCTCTATGGATTCCAAAGCGACTACCAACGGGGTAGCGACCATTGAAGACAGGATCCTAAGGATCACCGGCTACTATGGCTATTACCCAGGCTACTCCAGTCAGAAACGTAAGCCGTTCTTGTCTTTTATCCTTCTCTATTTATTATCAGTGTATGTGTGTGTGTGTGTAGGCAATCTTCTTGAGGGGATTTACTATACTCAAACAAGAATATGACATCTCTCAGTTGTCTATGCTGGTGATCATACACCTTATTTCCAAGCCTTGTACCATGTTTACACATTGCAGTTCCATTATTGCCATGAGAGTCGTGCGATGCACTGAGGCTCTGCTGCAGATACGGGCTCTGTCCTGTTTGGTTGGGAGGTTTGTGATTGATCTTGTGAAGCAAATGGGCTTTAGGAACCATATAGAGAAAAGACTTCTGTCTTTTTCCTGAAGAGCTTGGAGACTATTGATGGTCAGCCTGACTAAAGAAATGCCACTTTCTGAGAAAGTTATCCTCATGTGCACTTGGGAAATAGTCACAGCAGAGAAAAGACTAAAGGGTAGATTTATCAAGGGTCGAAGTGAAAATTTGAATTGAAAAATTTGATTTTCAATCTATTTTTAGTGTACTTCGACTATCGAATAGTCCAATAGACTATTCAAATATCAAAATTTATAATGTACTGTCTCTTTAAAACTTTGATTTCGACCATTCGCCATCAAAAACCTGCTGAATTGCTGTTTTAGCCTATGGGGGACCTCCTAGAACCCATTTGGACTTTGAAAAATCGAAGTTTTGTGTCGAACTAATCGAATGCAGCCTATTCACCTGAAGTTCAAAATGTTGATTTTTTAAATACATTTAGTCTTTTTTTATTCGAATTTCGAAGTTATGGGAGTTCAAAAAACTCCCGTTACTTCAAAATTCGACCCTTGATAAATCTGCCCCTTACTGTTGGATTTGCTTCCTTGGCAGAATTGCAGTGGTGTTATGGACTCGAAAATGGTGTTATTGTGTTATAGCCAAATGCATACGTGTACAGGGGGGATATTGCAGTTCAGCCAGTTTGTTATTGTCTATAAGCTGCTCTTAACTCTTTTATAAGTCCCTATATTACGTGATTTAGGATATGCATTATAATGACATGTTCTAGATGATGGAAAGAATACACAACTTATCTTATCTGTTTGGCTGACAAGCTGCAGCCCTCCAAGTGTTATACGTTTACAACTCACTGCATCCTAACGAGCAGCAACACTGTTGGGAATTGCTGGGTATTGCAGTTCAATTTGATATAGAACACCATAGGCTGGCCATCCTGTCCAATAGCAATGCATTTAATATCTGATGCCAAAATACAGTGCTAGGCACCTCTTATACTTGATGTGTTCCATACTAATAATGCCCTACTCATAAAACTCATTGCAGACGTGTATATGCAGACATCTGGATCATCTATATGAACTATTGGCATATTCTGAAACATAGGGGCAGATTTATCAAAGGTCAAGGTGAATTTTAAAATGAAAAAAAAATTTAGAATTTTGAGCTATTTTTGTGTACTTCGACTAGGGAATAATCCGAATTCGATTTGAATTTGAAAAAAATTCGAATATCGAAATTTATCATGTACTGTCTCTTTAAAATTTGTTGTCGACCATTCACATCTAAAACCTGCCGAATTGCTGGTTTAGCCTATGGAGGACCTCCTAGAACCCACTTGGAGTCAATTAGTGGACTTTGAAAAATCAAAGTTTCTTTTGGGAATTTGAATTCGCACGATTCTAATTCGGCCAAATACGGACCTATTCGATCGAAAACGGACCTATTCGACCAAAAAAACTTCGGCCTAATTTTGGTTGGTCTTTTTGAATTCGAATTTCAAAGTTTTTCAATTCAAAGTTTTTTCAATTCGCAATTCGACCTTTGATAAATATGCCCCTTAGAATCCTTAAGGGGCCCATTTACTTAGTTCGAGTGAAGGAATAGAATAAAAAAACCTTTGAATTTCGAATGTTTTCTTTGGCTACTTCGACCATCGAATTGGCTACTTCGACCTTCGACTACGACTTCACTTCGAATCGAACAATTCGAACTAAAAATCGTTCGACTGTTCGACCATTCGATAGTCGAAGTACTGTCTCTTTAAGAAAAAATTCGACCCCCTACTTTGCCACCTAAAGCCGAACGAGGTGCAATGTTAGCCTATGGGGAAGGTTTCTTTAGGTCGAAGAAAAATCGTTTGATCGATGGATTAAAATCTTTTTTCACTCCAATTCAAGTCCAGCTCAAAATTGAGTTTGAAAAAGACAAATATACTTTTAATTAATGTACATTAGTTTATGTCAAGCTGTGCAAGTTAATTTACATTTTTTTTGTGTCATTAAAATTTGGCCCTATTGTTGTCTATTGCTTTCACCCTGTGCAGAATCAGAATGATTCATTCTATGTGTCAAAGAGAAATGAAATACAGGCTTTAACACCAGCATAATTACCCTAATTAAAGTGCAATGTTATTTATTTAATGACTATAATCTAGAGTTGCTTTTATGAGTTGTATTTAATCATGCAAATATGATACCTATAATAGCTGATACCACAGAACATTCATCACTCTTATGAATTTATGTTTTTGAAACACAGAACAGAGATATTGAGCCAAGGCATCTGTCACCCCTGTTGTGGAATTGTGCCCAAACCAAGCTCAGTGGTGCCTTGCATCTTGCTATGGCTGTCTGCCAACACCTATCCAATGAAGTTGAGTTGTTTGTAAGAAAAAAAATGATGGCTGGAAGCATTACGGGGCAGATTTATCAAGGGTTGAATTGAAAAATCAAATTTATAAATTCAAATTTCAAGCTAATTTTAGTGTACTTCGACTAGGGAACAGTCCAAATTCGATTTGAATTTGAAAAAAATCGGAAAATACAAATATCGAAATTTATCATGTACTGTCTCTTTAAAAATTCAACATGACTATTCGCCATCTAAAACCTGCCGAATTGCTGTTTTAGCCTATGGGGCACCTCCTAGAACCTATTTGGAGTCATTTGGTGGACTTTGAGAATTTGCAGTTTTTTTAAAAAAATACTTTGAATCGAATTTAGATTCAAACGATCGAATATAGCCTATTCACTCAAAGCTAAAAAATTCTACTTTTTTAATACATTTCAGTTGGCCTTTTTTTTATTTGAATTTCGAGTTGATGGGAGTTTAAAAAAAAAAAAAGGATGGGCGAATTTTTTCCGTCTTGTTTCGCCGAAAAATGACGGCCATGGACTTGTATGGCGTCGTGCGTCAAAATAAAAAGACGCGCGTCAAAAAAATTCCGCCTTGCCATTTCGCCTTACCACAAATCCGGGCCTGGCCCACACTGGATGATTGAATTGTTGTTCACAGTAGCTGGAGGACTGCAGGCCTCACATTTAGGGGCCGATTCACTAAGGGTCGAATATCGAGGGTTAATTAACGGTTAATAGTCGAACGATTTTTACTTCGAATCCTTCGATTCGAAGTCGTAGTCGAAGGTCGAAGTAGCCCATTCGATGGTCGAAGTAGCCCCAAAAAAACTTTGAAATTCAAAGTTTTTTTACTTCGAATCCTTCACTCGAAGTTAGTGAATCGGCCCCTTAGTGATGGGCGAATTTCTCCCAGTGAAATATTCGCAAAAATTTTTAAAAAATCGGAAATTGACGAAAAAATAGTGCAATTTCAATGTTTTCACTAAAAAAGAGCAAATCGAATCTTTTCGCAAAAAAAAGAGCAATTGGAACGGTTTCACTAAAAAATCAAGCAATTCTAAAGTTTTCACAAAAAAAAATCGAGCGATTCAAGAAAAAAATAGAGCAATTCGAAAGTTTTCACGAAAAATCATGAAAAACGGAAATTGACGCCATCGAATTTTCGCGGGAGATTAGCAAATTTATTCGCCGGTGGCGAAACACAGAAATTCAGATGCTCAACAAGAATATATTTACTAAAGATTTATTAAGATAATAGTAGCCTAATAATATTCCCTAGCTGTAAGATAAAGATATTTGCAGTTCATAATGTAGAAGCAATTTCTTGCTAATGCAGTCCAACATTAATTTATAATAATAATCCTTTTGCAGTCTTTCCCTAGCTTCAAAAAGGCTGATTGCAGCTTTAACAAGACACTGTTTGTCTATATCCCATAATCCCCTTGATTACCTTTACTGTCAGTCTTAACTATGAGTCAAAGTTATTTTACAGTAAACCAGCTTGAAAGTGGAATCTCACAGTTTGGGCAAGTTGATTAACAGCTTGACTAGGATAGAAGGTTTAAAAAACAGTAATGAGCAGGGAAATGGGGAAACACATGGGTTCTTTTGTACACAGAGAGGATATGCATTTCTCTGTATTAGGCACAGGGGTGCACAGAAGAATTTGACGATAAAACAATATTGAACCCCCGGAAATTAAGTGGAGTAACTAAAGGTTGGGGGGCCACTTGCAAACAAACATGAGGGCCCCTCCTCCTCTGAGGGCTAATGAAGCACTACTTTGGCTGGCAGATGAATACTCACAACCCAACACTTAAAAAAATAAAGAGAAAATAAAAAGGGTGCACAAATTACCATATTTAAAAAACAGACTGTCACGGTCGGCACCCGACAACAGAACAGATGCCAAGCACCCTGGTCTCGGCTCGTACTTCACCAGTTAAGTGACCGCCTTTGGCCTCGGGAGGAGCCCTCGGCTTACTCAGATGCCCCCTGGACTTAACAAGAGGTGCAAGGCGTAAGTTCTGGCAGGCAATGGGGCACAACTGTTTACAAGGGTGCTTGAAGATAGGAAGCCACCAGGAAAAGGCAGGCCGGGCCAGAACAAGCAGTAAAAATCGTCAGGCAGGCAAGGGTCTAAACCAGGTTATCAATCAGAAGGATTCAGCAAGAGAGTAGTAGAGATTCAGGCAAAGGTCAGGATTGGAGAGATCAGCGTAGTAAGCAAGCAGGTATGGGTCAAACCCGAAGGATCAGTCAGGATTCACAACAATAAGCTCCCAGGAACAAGCAAATTGAACCTACAACGGGCAATGAGCTAATACTAAAAATCCCCTTTTATACATTCGAATTTCCGCGCCAATGCACGATGGCGCAATCACGCCAGTGCTCTGCGCCTTTAAGAAATGCACTACCGCGGCGTGCGTGCCCTAGAGGACCGGAACCAGCATGGAGCAGGGAGCAACGCAGCGGGCGTCCGCGCCGAGGACGCGGCGTGGACCCCGCTGCCGCTAGACCACCAGGGTAAGTTCCTTACACAGACACAGTGGTTCCCACCTTTTCACAACATATTGCAGCCCAAAGCATTCCATAACACACTGTGGCACCTGCATTTCATGACAGTAAGATCACTGACGAAATGACCAATGGCAACTCCAATAACCTAAGATATCCCAGTAAGATCATTGCAGAAATGGCTATTGAGCATTCCATTAACCCCAGACATGTCAATAAGATACTGCATAACTGAATAAATGAAAAACATTACTTCACTCAAGCAGTGGAAAGATATTTCATTTACATTTCATTACATTATTAGTAGCATAATCAGCATTTCATTTAACCTTGCGTCATCAATATGTCAAGTCCAAACGAATCTCTTTGTCCAAGGAGAAAACATCTCTCATATTAGGCGATGTGTATAAAATCTGCATTAAATAAACTGTTAGTCCTCCAATAAAACCAAGCCACAAGAAGTCGTTCAGAGCAGGTTTGACAAGCTCCTGAATGTGCCAATACCAAATATATATAGTGTTATGGAGATTTCTCACTTGTATAGATCAAAGTCTCCAAGCAGTACACTACCAAATTTCCAAAGCACCGCTCCACCAAACATCATACTTCTGATTTCAAGGCCAAACACTCCACTAACAGTAGGTTTACCCTAGTGAATTACACATTATTAGAAAGAGCAGATTCTGGCAAATCAAAAATGGGTAAATATATCTATATACTCTACCAAGTATACGAACTACCGAGTTGCAATTCCTTCCTAAAGTTAGAAATTATTGCAGAAATCGGTGAATTTATTGAAAAAGTTACCTTAAAGCTTCCAATCTACAGCATCATGTCTTACACACATCATTAGGTACCAATGTAAAACACCTTAAATATAATTGCCAGGAGTCCACTGAACAGTTTGATGCCCAATATGTATATGTTTACCTAAGCATGTGGCATATAGGGGCCCCAAAATGTAGACACCCTATTTCAGCTATTGTGTCATTTCAGGTTCTGAAAAATCAACACATTTACATAGTTTTAATTGAGCACAGGTAGAAAAAAGTATGTTCACCCCAGTAAACCATATATTTTCAGAAAGTACACATTCCCCCAAATCCAAATTGGGTATGCATGTCTTTCTACTCCAAAGCACCAAGCCGCAAACCTTTACTAAATTTGGCAATTTTGGTGACATTTCCAAAAATCACCTCAAAACTTCCATCCTGCAGCATCTTATTTTTCACATACTTTTAGCTATCAAGATAAATTACCCAAATATGAAAGCCTGGGGTCTGCTGAACAGTTTGATGCCCAATATGTATAGGTTTACCTAAGCATGTGGCATATAGGGGTACCAAAACACATTTACATAGTTTTGGGGGGGCAAAGGTAGAAAAAAGTAAGTTCACCCCAAGAAACCATATATTTTTGGAAAGTACACATTCCCCCACATCCAAATTGGGTATGCATGTCTTTCTACTACAAAGCACTAAGCCTTTTCTCCACTGCCAATTTGCCTTCTGTGAACAAAGACCCTGATTGCGTATTATGTGCTACAAGACCCTCCTAAACAGCAGAAAGACCCCCCCAAAACCATATATTTTTGGAAAGTCCACATTCTGATGAATCCAACAAAGATAAAGACGTCTTTTACGTACAAAATCACCCTATATGGACATCAGAGGTCTACTGAATAGTTTGATAAATTTAAATTTACCAAAGTATGTGGTATGTACAGATCCTAAATGAAAAACATTTCAACTCAGCTGCTGAAAACAGAGCCCCAACTGTGCATTATGTGCCGTTAGACCCTCAAACTATAAAAAGACCCCCAGAAAACCATATATTTTTGGAAAGCACATACAGTATTCTGATGGATCAAACAAAGTAAAAAACATCTTTCTATACCAAAGCATCAAACAGGAAAACTATACTAAATATACATAAGGAACAATAATGCAATAAATCCACAAAAATTGTGTAAATCAATGAAATAACAATGATCCGACAGCGTAATTAGTGGCCAAAATAGATTATCCAATAGTCATGCTGCCAAAATAAACAGTTTTTAGGGGTAAATGAAACACAAAATGGTAAAATTAAAAAGTAAAGAAAAAACAAAAACCCATTGCGAGTTTTTTGAGTATACACGTGTGTACACTTCTAAAAGTTGTGTGACAGTGTGTAAGTGTGGCCATTTACCGTTACTGGAGCAGGATTGCCGATCCCATTGCTGGAGGGTTGTTGAACTCCATTGCTGCAGCAGGAAGTTGGTGGGCGGGACCAGCAGCATGAGGAAGAGCAGCAGAATCGATATCTGCTGCGTCTGCTGCTTTTAGGTCGACAATGCTGTCGCAGGACCGACATGACAGCCCCACAGCCTCGTGGCCCAGGGGGCTGTCAATGCTGTGAAATCTCTGCAGAGGTGGCTAAAGCTGCCGATGCAGAGAACAGCCCTAATTACTGCAAAAACTTACATAGTACATCATTGGTAGTTAAAGCCCCTGCCTGCCAACACATACTCAGTACGTGCTTGGCAGGCAAAGGGTTAAAGTCACTGCATAGACTTCACCAGAGAATGTTATGTCCAGATTTATCAAATTGTAGATTTGTTTCATTTTAGAGGGTTTTATTCGACCATGAATAAACTCACATTTTAGAAAATTTCTCCTTATAAATAAAAAATTCCATGTATGAATAAGTGAGAACAAATAAAAATGCAGAATAAATATTACAACAAAAACCTTGAAATCCTCATGTTCATTAGAATTTTCATGAGATTGCAAGTGAAAAAAATTCTGAAAACCTTGAAATTTTAAAATTTGATAAGGACAGCTCCCATTGACTTCTGCACGACCAAGTCGTTTTGTATTAGAGTTTTTCATGGTTTTTACACTTCATAAATAATGAATTATTCATGGGTTAGAAACAGTATTTAAAGGCACGATTTTTAGCACAGAAAAAAATTCAGTTCGGGAAAAGGAATGAAAATGAATGTTTATTGGTTTGAGGGAGCCCAGTTTCTCCTAAGGATGACTCTGATGGGTAGGCACGTGTGTGTTAGAATGCATCAGATGTAGTGATGGGCGAATTTGTCCCTTTTCACTTCGCCACGCCACGAAACAGCGATTTTGAAGCCAATGACAATTCGCCCAGCGTCCAAGTCAAGGGGCATACGTTAATCATCACCGTTGGCGCCAGTGTCGGAATCTGAAAATTTTTCGACGGCACGCAAATTCACCGCGAATCTGCGCCTGGCGCATAAATTAGCCCATCACTAATCAGATGAAATGAAGTCTAAAGCTGGCCATAGACACACAGATCCTATCGTATGAATCGAGGATTCGTACGATTTTCGGATCAATTGTGTGGAGTGTGCCAACATCTTTCGATCCCGCCAGAGCCCATTGCGCATTGTAATCGGATCGTTCGGCCATACAGCCGAACAATCAGATTACCCCCGATATAGCCATGCCGTTAATGGCATATCGGGGAAAGATCTTTGCGTCTATGGCCACCTTAAGAATCATTTGATGGGCTTGACTATTCCATTCTTCATAAAACCTGGTTATCTATCAAATGAAACACTATACAGGTATGGTATCGGTTATCCAGAAACCCGTTATCCAGAAAGCTTTGAATTACGGAAAGGTTGCCTCCCATAGACTCCATTTTATCCAAATAATCCAAAATATTAAAAAAAATTTACATTTTGGATTATTTGGATAAAATAATAATAAAACAGTAGCTTGTACTTCATTTAAACTCAGATATAATTAATCCTTATTGGAAGCAGAACCAGCCTATTGTGTTTATTCAATGTTTACATGATTTTCTAGTAGACTTCAGGCATGAAGATCCAAATTACGGAAAGATCTGTTCTCCCGAGCATTCTGGATAACAGGGCCTATACCTGTACTTATATAGCAGTGGAATCCAGATACCGGTTTCAATATCCCTTCGAAAAAACAGTCAATTAAATTATGAACTGAAATCCATTAAACTTTAATTTAAAATGAAGACATTTGTATATCTGGATTTTATATAGCTCAATATTCTACTTTCTGCTGTCACTCTAGTAAAAGCCTAATATTATATTTAATTGGCACCCGACTGAGGCCTCTTTATTGGGCTGATTATAATAAACCAATACCTCCCATTTGTTCTCTAGTTCGTGCATTTCATATTATAACTGTTTGCAGCAAACCTTTGCCTGTTCTTGCTTTTTTTACACTTCTATAACATCGTAACTGATTTTTGCTCTATCCAGTAATTGCTTCAGTAGAATCCAACTTGTAAATGATATGGGAAAGCAGTGAAGAGTATCTGCTAAACGTCTAATACAGTTGAGTGGGAAATGGTTAAGTTCTCTCCAGTTAATTCGGGGAAACCAGTACGTTTTAGATTAGGAAAGGGAGACGTTTGCTTTTGTTAATATTCAACGACTTAGAGAGTCAGTTCCCATGCCACACCATTTAGTTTAACTGCAAATATATTTACAGAGAGATGTGCTTAACGTTCTGTAGCCAAGACATACATTAACTGTATTAAAACAGTGCATTTGTTTTATTACTGGAAAAAGAATGGCTCAGACATCCCTTATAAACATGTCTTGTATTAAGCAGTTCTACTCCAATGCTGCTCTCAGTTTCCAGTTTCAGAATGTTTTTTGTATTAAACTAAAAAGACAAGAATCTCAGAGTTTCACATATCATTATTAAAGACTAAATGCTACACATAGTAACTTAACCCTTTTAGGTTCCTGCTATGACAGTTGTGACTAGCACTACGCCTTACCCAACTAAAAGTTTCCCGAAAGGGTAAAGAGAACCTTCAATCTTAGGATCTATGATGTTAGAAACTTTATTTGCTCTTGCTTTTGATCCTCTATTCCATTACTTTAACTCAAATTAAAGGGATTCTGTCATGATTTTTATGATGTAGTTTTTATTTCTAAATGACACTGTTTACACTGCAAATAATTCACTCTATAATACAAAATTTAATTCCTGAACCAGCAAGTATATTTTGTTTTAGTTGTAATATTGGTGTGTAGGTGCATCTCAGGTCATTTTGCCTGGTCATGTGCTTTCAGAAAGAGCCAGCACTTTAGGATGGAACTGCTTTCTGGCAGGCTGTTGTTTTTCCTACTCAATGTAACTGAATGTGTCTCAGTGGGACCTGGATTTTACTATTGAGTGCTGTTCTTAGATCTACCAGGCAGCTGTTATCTTGTGTTAGGGAGCTGCTATCTGGTTACCTTCCCATTTTTCCGTTGTTAGGCTGCTTTGGGGAAAAGGGAGGGGGTGATATCACTCCAACTTTCAGTACAGCAGTAAAGAGTGACTGAAGTTTATCAGAGCACAAGTCACATGCCTGGGGGCAGCTGGGAAACTGACAATATGTCTAGCCCCATGTCAGATTTCAAAATTAAATATCTGGTTACTCTTTTAAGAAACGGACTTCAGTGCAGAATTCTGCTGGTGCAGTACTATTAACTGATGTGTTTTGAAAAAAACATATTTTCCCCTAACAGTATCCTTTTAAATTTGTAGCTTATTTTGCTCTATATTTCTGTTCAGTCTTATTTCTGTGATGATGTGGGAGCTGTACTGCACTGAAGGTCACTGAAGGTTGTCCATGTAGTGGGACAACATACAATGGTTCCCTGTAGAGACATCTCCTCTAATCAGGGCCGGGCCAAGGTAGTTTGGCACCCTAGGCAAGGGTTCCAATCAGTGCCCCGCCCCATATTTCCCAGAAGCCATCACACTGCCCCCATGTACCTTTGCCATTAGACATCACACTGGCCCCATACACCCCAGGTCCTCTCTGCGGCTGCCCAACGCTCCAGGATGGGGGAGTGCATAACCTTTCACAATTTTGCCAGGCTAAAACAAACCCCAGAGGGGGTTTGTGGCATGTGATTTTTATAAATTAATGTTTTTAATAAAGGCCAAAATCTGCCAAGTGAAGTGAATAGTAAAAAATTAAAAAAAAATGTTTCCCCAGAGAAGTGCGCCCCCTCAGTGATTGCGCCCTAGGCGGTTGCCTACCCTGCCTACCACTTGGCCTGGCCCTGCCTCTAATTACACATCTGGGATGGGAGTTTTGTTCTACTGATTTTGCATTGTGCCAATATGAGGCCACAGTTCATTAAGGAGATAGTGGGGATACACCAAAGAGCTCAATGAAGTCTGTGTCCTGCCCTGTGTCCACTCAGAGCCAGAAAACCTTTATCAGCTGCTATAATGTTTTCTACCTAATGCACAATGTCTCTTTGTATTCGTAGAATAACAATCAATGCATTTAAGATTAAGAAACCCTTTACTTGTTTCTTTCTGTATATTTTTCTTTATAGTCAATATAGGATAGATTCAGTTCCAGAAGGACTGAGTTCCTGTCTTGCGACTCTATATTTGCTCTGTATGACCATTGGTTTTCCTTTCTGATTATGTAACATTCCTCTTTTAACCTTATAGTATTATTTTAAAAGCATAAAGATTTAGTGCATCCAGTTACATGCCTGTAAGTATGAATGGTTTTATTTCTCACTATAACAGTCTCATGTTTTTGCAAGAAATACTGTATGTCCTTTGAAGTTACAATTAACAACCAACCATAGCCCTGTGTTATTATAGTTAGATAAATTGGCTGTTGCTTTTTCAGATTTCAAGGTTCCTGCATTATCTGAAAGAAATCATTATTGCAAAAAACCATTGCTCATCCATTGTTTTAAATTCAATATGTCTCTTTGAAATGTTACAGAAACAACCTATAGAAATTGACAGAATTTGTTACACTTTAAAAATCTTTAATAGCTGCTTAAAAAAAACCCAGTAATCAATTTTCATTTATAAGATGAATTGTTCTTCTGAAAACCAGCTTTGTCAAATGGCTTTGCTTCCATTGAGACACTGGGTTAAAGGCAACATTTGCTAAACTCCAGATCCCAATTAAGACAATTCCATTATTCCATGTTAATGAAGAACCATCATGGATTGGCTCAGGACAATACATGGATTGAGAAAGAGATTATGAAATATTTAAGAAGGGAGACATGGAGAATGCTAGGATTACATGGTCATCTCGTTTAGTTCATTTTAAGATTGAAATCACGGTCCACAAAACCAGCCTAGAATGATTCCAGCCTGATATGAAATATTGTAGTAACTGTGAGATGGTGTCTTGCGCTGGAGGTCAAGTGAGTTTGAAAGTCATTCTTAGGGTTATTAAAGAAAATTTTGTGGTTTTTTTTTTACTATAAAATCCAAAATCTTTAGTGGAAAATTTTTTCAGAATTTATTAAACCCAGAGGGTGTTGAAAATCAGAATAAAAAAGTACTCCAACTCAGACCAGCCGAGTTCATGTAGAAGTCAATGGGAGAAGTCCCGAAGATATCCTGATCTGGCATTGGTTTCGTGCAATAATCCGAAGATTTTGCGGTTTTTGGGCAAAAATACGAAAAATGTGTACATTTTTTTCCCGCACAGGTAGTTTTCGGGAAATTGTATTGATAAATAAGGGGGAAAAAACCCATGCCGATTTGGTCGGAATAATGAGATAATTTCAGATTTTGATAAATTACTCCCTACATGTTGATTCTTGGCATTTTCTTGACAACCTTTGAGTTTCCCGATCAGTAGAACTCCTTGTGACTTCTAATATCCTTATTATATTATACAACGTACTCCAAAGTATTCCCTATTAAATACTCAAGAGCCACGACTATCCTGTAAAATATATTTTTAGAAATGGTGTTTGGTGAAGTCACATGTGACACATGACTCATTAAAACCATGACTCCTAAAATCGCCCCTGTTTTACAGTGAATAGTGATATATCGTGAATAAAGTACCCCCTCTTGTAAAATATAAGGATATTATAAGTTACGGAGGAGTTTCATGACCATATAAAAACACGAGGCCGAAGGCCGAGTGTTTTTAAACAGGTCATGGAACTCCGAGGTAACTTCTAATATCCTCAAATTTTGCAACTGGGGGTACTTTATTTATTATAATACACACGTTTCAGTGAGTCATGTGACAGAAATCAGAACTCACCGTTTATAACTGATGACATCAGAACTCACCATTTATAAGGATATAATTTACGGATATTCATGGCTTTTGTGTATTATATAGTGGATAATGTACCCCCTACTGTAATTTATAAAGATATTATGTTACCGAGGAGTTATGTGACCATATAAAAGCACGAGGCCGCAGGCCGAGTGCTTTTATACAGGTCACATAACTCCGAGGTGACTATTAATATCTTTATAAATTTTCAGTGGGGGGTACATTATTCATTATAATCTACAATTTCTGGGTTCAGTTTGTACTTTCTGACGAGTTCTTTGCTTTTTAAATTATGCCATACTTTAGTATATTTAGCTGGGTACCTTTATTTCTTCTTGCTATGGTCATGTCACAGCTGGGATGTAGTTCTTTCCTTTTTTTCTTCACAGGACTCCTCTCCATTTTTGCACCCCCCCTCTGCATTACCAAAGTCTCCTCCCCTTCGTATACACTACCTGGAGTCTCTCTCACCCTCCCTTACATTATCTAAGTCTCGCTCCGCCTCCCATCCACTCTGAAGGCTAGCTCCCGCACTGTGTGACATTTTCTTTCACTACATCACAGACGGGTGAAGGCAAGGGAAGGAGGCGGAGCGAGTCTTCAGAGAGTGGACGGGAGGTGGAGCGAGACTTTGGAAGGGTGAGGGAGGGGGAGCGAGACTTCAGATAGTTGATGCGAGGGGGAGTGAAAATGGAGAAGAGAACGCTAGTGAGGCAGCTGCAGATTTTTTACTGGAGTGAGATCTGCTATGAAGGAAAGAGAAGCCGAAGGGAGGGGGTGGAGCGCGTTGTGGGAGGTAAGCAAATGCAGAGCCGAAAGCTATAGTGGTGGGAAGGTCGGGTAGAGGCGATGGCAGCAGCTGCGAGTGCTGTCCCTTTAAGTTTATAAACGGCGCGTTCTGGCGTCAGAACGCGCCGTTTATAAGGATATAATTTACAGTCTGGTCCCATTGGGAAATGACCAGACTGTAGATTATATAAGGATATAGTCACGTCCTGTAGAACGTTATGTCCGAGGAATAAGGCAGTTTACATAACAACCAGTTAAAAGCCAACAACAACAATAAATACATTGATGGCAATTAAGGTAACAACTTTTTAAAGATCACTCTTTACAGCAATTAGCTTCCTAAACTGTTCAGTTTACCTGCATGACGACAGTAAATATTACTTTGGAGTGGGCAGCAGTGTTGGAACCCATCCTAATATTGACTGTACAGAAGTGTTTGGCTGCTAGCAATGATCTTTAAGCCAAGAAAGCTTCAGGTTATGCAATTTTCCTTTAAATTTGTCACTTTCTGCTGTGTCTGCACTTTTCAACCTCTTGGCCGGGAAGCAGAATATGAGAGGGTGGGGGTTATGTTGCTGCTAATAGATTCGATTTAGAAAATGCATCATATAATGCTGCATTGGATTGGACTGTTGAACGTTTGACATTTGAAGGTGATCGTCAGCATGTGTTAATAGTTCTTCTATGGGGTTTTATATAGTAAGCTACACCCTACATTGCTCCTTGGTGTTGCTGCAGGTGTCCTGCTGATGTTACTGTCTGTGAATTTAGCCATCTAAGTGCTTCCAGTAGTTCCATGTTTTGTGAATCCTGTAAGTTAATAGTACCTCAGTTAGCCTCCTAATCCTATGGAGGGGGGTATATAGGGCTGGACTCACATATTGGGTGCCCCCGCTGCTGCTCTTCACCCTTGCCCCCTTCCCGTTTGCCACATGCCACGTGTAGAGCACTGAAGATTGGTGTGCAGGAAATTTGATGCACTATTTAATGTCCTGTTTTACCCCAGTGCCTCAGAACCAATACACACACATTTTGTCAATTTTCCAGCTGCCCTGGTCATGTGACTTGTGCCTGCACTTTAGGAGAGAAATGCTTTCTGGCAGGCTGCTGTTTTTCCTTCTCAATGTAACTGAATGTGTCTCAGTGAGACGTGGATTTTTACTATTGAGTGTTGTTCTTAGATCTACCAGGCAGCTGTTATCTTGTGTTAGGGAGCTGCTATCTGGTTACCTTCCCATTGTTCTTTTGTTTGGCTGCTGGGGGGGGAAGAGGGAGGAGGGTGATATCACTCCAACTTGCAGTACAGCAGTAAAGAGTGATTGAAGTTTATCAGAGCACAAGTCACATGACTTGGGACAGCTGGGAAATTGACAATATGTCTAGCCCCATGTCAGATTTCAAAATTGAATATAAAAAAATCTGTTTGCTCTTCTGAGAAATGGATTTCAGTGCAGAATTCTGCTGGAGCAGCACTATTAACTGAAAAAAAAATCTTTTCCCATGACAGTATCCCTTTAATGATGATGTAAGTAAAATGTTGGACAGTGGTTGGGGCAGTAGATGTGATCTGTGTGGATTTTGCCAAAGCATTTGATACCGTGCTGCACAAACGACTGCTTTCTAAACTAAGGTCTGTTGGGCTTAATGAAGTCGTTTGCACGTGGATAGGAAACTGGCTACAGGCTCGAGTACAGAGGGTAGTTGTTAATGGTACATTCTCTACTTGGAGTAAGGTTCTTAGTGGGATTCCTCAGGGCTCGGTATTGGGTCCACTTTTATTTAACTTTATTCAAGACTTAAGGGAGGGTATAGTAAGCCTAGTATTCTTCTGGGAAAGGATCCTAGATCATTCTAATTCTTAATCAGAAAATTGGCTACTAGTCAAAGACGAAATTTAATCACTTTATCCTCTGCAGGTCTCACTGCCAATTATAAATGTACCAGATTTTGAATTAAGCTTTTGATAGGGTGTAGATGTAAAGAAGATTGAAAATGCATGCAGGGGCAGGAGACACAGCTGTCAGAGATTCTCTCAGAAACCAAAGACAAGCCAAGGTCAAAGAAGGCAGTAATAAAGCTGGATGTCAGAACATGCAGGTATTGGGTAAAACGTGAAGCTGTAGCATGAGCCTCATTAATTAAAGGAAAACTATACCCCCCAAACAATGTAGGTCTCTATTAAAAGATACTGAGTAAAACAGCTCATATGTAAAACACTGCTTCATGTAAATGAACCATTATCATAATAATATACCTTTTTAGTAGTATGTGCCATTGGGTAATCATAAATAGAAAATTGCCATTTTAAAAAATAAGGGCCGCCCCCTGAGATCGTAAGATTCACTGTGCACACATACAAATCACATGTAAGGTCACATGAGCCAATTAACAGACAGAGTTCTGCCTTTTGCTTCCTCACTTCTTCCTGTTACAGTTAGTGTTGTAGTATTTCTGGTCAGGTGATCTCTGAGGCAGCACAGATAGAGTCATGAAATGGTGGGTCAAGGCAAGAGATGTAAAAGGGCAATATTTATGTAAATATATATTCCAGTTTGGTAAGATTCTTTAATATGTCATTCAAATTGATATAAACTATCTGTTGCTTAAGTATTCATTTTGGGGGTATAGTTTTCCTTTAAGGCAACATTGCTCAAGGCAGCCTGGTCCTTACTACCTGACTAGGTAGGGGCACTCAGAAACAAACATGTGGAGCCCATTCAGTATGCAACACTTCTGAGCAGTGATGGGCAAATTAGTCCAATTTCGCTTTGCCAGAAAATTAAATAATTTCCGGGGGAAAACACCGACAAATTTGCGCGTACTTTGACGCCGTGTTAAAGTCAATGGGCGTCTGAATAATGTTGAAGTGTGACGGTTTTTATGCAAGGACCGACACCATCCAAATATTTTTGCGCCATTTTCACAAATTTATTCGCCGGTGGCAAAACGTGGAAATTCGCCGCAAATTTGCGCCTGCCGAATTTATTTGGCCGTCACTACTTCTGAACACAGACAGAGGTGCAACTTTTTGCCCTCCGTGCTCGTTGCAGTTTGAGGGGCACCAATGGCATTGTAGTCAAGAAACATGGGGCTGAGCAAATGATCTAATATGTTTTATCATGAGTACCACCTCTAGAAAAACACTAGCTTATCAGTTTCTAACTTAACGTTAACATATCATTCATCATTTTAATATTAATCACTGAGGGGCACATTTACTTAGGGTCAAATATCGAGTGTTAATTAACCCTCGATATTCATCGTCGAAGTTAAATCCTTCGACTTCGAATATCGAAGACGAAGGATTTACCGCAATTCGTTCGTTCGAATCGTTCGAAGGAAAAATCGTTCGTTCGAACGATTAAATCCTTTGAATCGAACGATTCGAAGGATTTTAATCCATCGATCGAATGAAATTCCTTAGATCAAAAAAAGCTTACAAAGCCTATGGGTTCGGTAGGTTTTACTTGGCGAAGTAGGGGGTCGAAGTTTTTATTAAAATGACAGTACTTTGACTATAGAATGGTCGAAGAGTTGAACGATTTTTAGTTCGATTCGAAGTCGAAGTCGTAGTCGAAGGTCGAAGTAGCCAATTCGATGGTCGAAGTAGCCCAAAAAAACGTTCGAAATTCGAAGTATTTTTTCTTCTATTCCTTCACTCAAGCTAAGTAAATGTGCCCCTGAATCTCTCATTTCAAAACTAATCACAAAGCAAAAGCTATATTATCTATAATGATGGTGCACCATGAACCAGTTTATGCCCCAGTAGGCATTGTGGAGACCATTATTTAAATATCTTTAGAATGAAACAACAAAAGCCATTGTCCGGCTAATCATTTCTCTTGTATTTTCTTGTATTTTTATCCAAGTGACCATCACCTGCATTAACTATAACTATTCACAGTTCTCTCCCACTCATCTCTTTCCATGGAGACCCTGATGAGAAAGCAACTCTGGTTCCATTCTCTGACCAACCTCATGTATTTTCTATGGATTTGATTTTGTATAGGAATGCAGCTGTGCAGCAAATTTGTTATTGCGGGACACAATGCACTAATTATTCAGACAGCCATTTCTCTGTGGTTTGGCGGCATGCTTCATAAAATGATTCAATATTGAATGTTTCTTTGGTTATATTATTAAATCTACTCATAGACCCCTTCACTGCCAGCAGAGCACTCGGGAAATAGCAAACGTTGGCCTTTCCCTGATGCAGAATAAATAATAAATACATCTAATTCATTAGCCTAGTTTTATTTGGGATCAATTTAGCTCATGATTAATTCTTATTTTTCTTAAAACCAACATGCTGTGCAGTTTTGGATCTTAGCACTGTAGAGATGAGTAAAGCTGTATTTAAAGGGGAACTATCACAAAATGAAAATCAGCTTCGGCATACTAAAATAAGATGTTTTCTAAATATAATCTATATATAATCAATTAAAAATGCTGTACTGTTTCTGAAATAATCAAGTTTATCTTCACTATCCTTCTCTCAGCATCTCTTTCTCTTCATTCTGTCTTCATGAAGCAGTTGGGTGTCAGATATTCATTGACAGTTAGATCCAATATATCTTATAGGGGGGCTCCTTTTGCCTAGAAGATGTATTAGAGCTCACTCTATTAAAATCACCAGACATCATGTCTCTCTACATGCAGGATTTGTGCAAAAGACAGTTTATTTTGTTTGTAATGGAATCAAGTTATTTGAGTGAGCTCTAATACATCTGCTAGGAAAGGAGCCCCCCTATAAGATATATTGGATCTAACTGTCAATGAATATCTGACACCCAACTGCTGCATGAAGACAGAATGAAGAGAAACAGATGCTGAGAGAGGAATAGTGAAGATAAACTTGATTATTTCAGAAACAATGCAGAATATTTAATTGATTGTATTTAGAAAGTTTCTTATTTCAGTATGATGAAGCTTATATTAAATGTTCATTTTTCGAGATAGTTCTCCTTTAAGAGAGCGGATCCAGGCAGGGATGATTGCCTGTGTCTCTGCAAATTGTAGGGCCCTGCAGAGTAGCAGTGTAGGTAGGACCAATATTCACATATTTACTGTGCAGCTGCTCAAAGTATTTGAATAAATTCTATTAAAGGTATGGGATCTGTTATCCGGAAACCCGTTAATCCGTATAACAGAAATACTGTCTCCCATGGACTCCATTATAATCAAACAACCTAATTTTAAAAAAATATTTCCATTTTCGCTGTAATGATAAAACAGAACATTGTACTTGATCCCAACTAAGATATAATTAATCCTTATTGAAAGTAAAAACAGATTATTGGGTTTATTTAATGTTTTTTTTGTTTAAGATCCAAATTATGAAACAATCCGTTATTTGGAAAAGCCCAGGTCCCGCGCATTCTGGATAACATGTCCCATACCTGTACTATAAAAACCTAAATAGGTTAAATACTGGAGCTATTTTAAATACAATAAATCATTTCCATTGCCAAACAGCTTATAATGCTCTGTGAGACAATATATATGGGAACACTATGGCACCAACTACACATAATGATTTTCCTTTGCCAGGAGACAGTGGAAATATTTCTGGCAAAGAGTGACTACTCGAAATAGACTTGCTGAGAGTAGGAATTTACTGATCGTTCATAGTTCTGCTTTGTCATCCTTTTACCGCACCACCGTTTAATTATGCAAAGCACCCATTACATTTTTGATAAGTCATAATACATTTCTGTATTATATTCTTTCCTGCCAGAACCATTTTTCCAAGTCAGTTTGAATTCCAGCAGAATTCTGCACTGAAATCCGTTTCTCAAACAGATTTTTTTTATATTTAATTTTAAAATCTGACATGGGGTTAGACATATTGTCAGTTTCCCAGCTGCCCCCAGTCATGTCACTTGTGCTCTGATAAACTTCGATCACTCTTTACTGCTGTACTGCAAGTTCGAGTGATATCACCCCCCTCCCTTTTCCCCCCAGCAGCCTAACAACAGAACAATGGAAAGGTAACCAGATAACAGCTCCCTAATGTAAGAAAACAGCTGCCTGGTAGATCTAAGAACAGAACTCAATAGTAAAATCCAGGTCCCACTGAGACACATTGAGTTACATTGAGTAGGAGAAACAACAAAGATAAGACTATGCCGTCCCCAGGATATCAAGTCTATCAAGGCTGTTTCATTGCATGCATTCTACAAAACAGTTTTAAGAGGGGAACTGCATACCTCCCAACTGTCCCGTTTTTAGAGGGACAGTCCCTCTTTTGACAACTCAACCTGCGGTCCCTCATTTGTCCTTGGTCTCCCATCACCGATTGCATTCTCCTGATTTTCGTGCATTCTCCCTAATTTTTACCAGCAGCATTTGCCAGTAGCATTCAGGTGCTTCAGGCGGCCATTAGCGTATGTGCATGATGGGACTTCTGGAAACAAAGGAATGTGTGTCAAAAAGTTTCAGTGGTGTGCTGCTGGGTCCCCCCAAAATCTGGTCAGCCAGGGTTGACAGCTCTGAATTTTACAGATTAGAAAGTAACACACAGGGAGGACAAGTGTGGGGATAAATAATAATTACCGTATATACTCGAGTATAAGCCGAGATTTTCAGCCCCCAAAATATGCTGAAAAACTCTACCTCGGCTTATACTCGGGTCAAGAGCAAAAACGTTCACCGGTGTCTAAGAATAGTCTCCAAGGATAGTCGCTGGCATCCAAGAATGGTCATCGGCGTCCTAAAACGAGACGCTGGCACCTCCAATGGGAGCAGAAACCCTCAATTTTTGATTGAAACTTACCAGAAGCTGCTGCATTTCTCACCCTAGGCTTATACTCGAGTCAATAAGCTTTCCCAGTTTTTGGAGGTAAAATTAGGTACCATGGCTTATACTCAGGACGGCTTATACTTGAGTATATACGGTAATAAGTAACATTGCGGTTTTTTTACCTGAAATTTGAAAGCGGCAGCTCTGTTTGGAATGGGTTGGGGAGGTTGCACATATTGTTTGATTTATTTTAGGAAGCATATCAAATCTTTCTTGTGCTGTACATTCACACTCACTTATTTTGGAGAACTTTATATTGCTATTGTGCCTTGTTGGATAGGCTTGTTTGATTGAAGATAAGTCTATTTACGGGAAGAGAGTATACAGACAGCTGTGACAGAGCTATCCCAAAATGATACTCCAAACATCCAACACACAAGCACACTCGTATATATGGTTAATGTAGCTTCAAAGTCACTCAGGACTTTGTTATCTCATAAAGCAGAGAAAGGGTGGAGGGGCCCATGTAGCCAATGAAGAAGGGGCTCCTCCTTTATGCAAACAATGGGTTAAGGGGAGCTAGGCGTGCCTTGGGCCCCTCTGTCAGGCAATCACATCATGACTCATCAAATATAGCAAAAATAGCAAAACTTCATTAGTCCTCTTACGCTTGGGTCAATTTGAATAGAGCGGGTACATTAAAGTCGTATGGACGTCTTTATTAGAGATGTCGGTGCAAATGCTTGAAGTGGCCACTTTTTATTGCAAATGTCCAAGGAACCTGAATAAAGACAAAAGAGATCCTCTAATGCCCTACACATGAGCCCACCCTAAAATGAATGTTCCATGCCCCACAAATGTCTGGGGAAAAATGTTAACCCAAAAAAAGTTCAATAGTTTTGACTTTTGCAGGCAATCCAACTTAAAAAAAGGTCGCCGGTGTTTTTACAACTTGAATGCATTTCCAGCAGACAGCGAATTGTCGCCTACACCTGTTAGTAAATTGGCGATGTCCATGCGGATGGGATTTCTGGCAAAATGTCGCTAGCATTAGCCACTTTAGTAAATCTGCTCCATCGTCTTTAGCAGAAGAGCAACTTCATTACGTTTCAAAAACCTCTAAATAGATGATATGAACAAGATGGAGGACTGGAAAACAAGATGGTTCCTGTTCTTCCACAGCCTAAAGGATCAGGTGCAGGTGTCACTTACACTCCAAACACTGGAAATGATGATGGGCAGACTTTGAAAATATTTGGCACAACTGCATCCAATTTACAGTGGCGCGCACACTCAGTTGTGTCTGTTTTGATGAATCAGGTGCAGTTGCCATGGACGGAGCATGAAAGAGTGCACTTTGCTCATGGCCTCAGGATATTTAATTGAGCCCTGTTATATTTCTCATTTGGGGTAAGAAATGTCAGTGATATTCTTGGTGAATGTGATGTGAAACATCTGTATAAATAGGGCGAAAACACAAAACTGAACAAAAAAAAGTGGTACAGAGGCTGTATCAGAATGGCACATTTTTTTAAATACAAAGTAACCATAAAAGTAGTAGAAACAAAAGTACTTTTCTCATCCACAGAAACCATTTCTGGCGAAAAAATGTCCAGTGTTCCCTCTTCCAGGAAACAAGGTGGCAAGAAAATAAAAATATAAATGAACTATAATAAAGCATTTCTCTCTTACAAACAAATGCACCTTTTTGTAAATTACTGCCATTTAGTTATTCTTTGGGAAATTCATATTTTTGATTGTAGAGTGCATGAAAATATGAATTCATGTGAAGACTTGCTTAGTCTAACGGAGCTGCAGTGTTGAAAGCCATGTTGCTATAATGAGATGAGAAAGAAACGCTGTATTTATGGAACCATTTCTTACCTTATAGCCATATAAATGTAACAGCTGCTTAAAATAGTAGGAATTTTCTGTTCTGCTTTTAGATTTTTCCCCAAACTCTTTTCAGCTGCTCAGTATAACAAAGAAACCTGTAACAGCTACATTTACATAAATTTTTCTGAGTCTAAATGATGGAAGGAAAAATGTCTCGGTCAGAAGTACCATTATGTGATTTTTCATATCCGACACACTTTACTCAATACAGACAAGTCAGTAAAAGAGGGCCTCCATTTTTCAGAATATACGTCACTTTTTAAGGTTCTGCTGAGTACCCACAGTTAATGAAGTTAAGGAATATCTCCCCAGTAATCTAAAAAGCATCAACTGGTGTACAGTTTATATGACCCAAGCCTAATTATTATGACTTTTATAAGAAAGCTTGACATTTTGCAGAATCTCCCTAGGGCAGCACCGTCCAACTCTTTCATATGTAGTAGGCTACTGAAATATAACACATGTCAAAGGTCTATAACAAAAATGTTGATGTAATGCTCAGATACCTAAGACCACCCCAGCCTTTTAGAAGGAAGATTTGTGTCTCTGAAGTTGCCCCCAGTAGCCACCCTCTTCGGCGGTAGCTCCCCAGGCAGACGGAGGCCATCTTTAATTTGAACAGCGGCAAGGGGGGGCGGCTCAAGGGGGAACCCAGCAGCAGGGCCCCCCAGTCCAACCCTGTATATATATATATATATATATATATATAGTGAATAAAGTACCCCCTCTTGTAAAATATAATGATATTATAAGTTACCGAGGAGTTTCATGACCATATAAAAACACGAGACCGAAGGCCGAGTGTTTTTATACAGGTCATGGAACTCTGAGGTAACTTCTAATATCCTAATATTTTACAATGGGGGGTACTTTATTTATTATAATACACACATTTCAGTGAGTCATGTGACAGAAATGACATCAGAACTCACCGTTTATAACTGATGACATCAGAACTCACCGTTTATAAGGATATAATTTACAGGATATTCATGGCTTTTGTGTATTATATATATATATACCATATAGGCACTCAAGGACCTTTGCCTAGTGATGCAGCTTTAAGAGGTGACCCTTGGATACTTATATGGTAAATGCATTTTTTAAAAGAAAAATCAATAAAACATTTTCCTCTCCCTCCAGAGGAGTTAGTTAAGTTAGGGTAAGTTATCCATGTAGGATCTTGGATAACAAGAGGTGATTGCAGCCACTAGGGATGTAGCGAACGTCGGAAAAAAAGTTCGCGAACATATTCGCGAACTTGCGCAAAAATGCGAGCGGTTCGCGAACGGTTCGCGAACCCCATAGACTTCAATGGGAAGGCGAACTTTAACATCTAGAAAAGACATTTCTGGCCAGAAAAATGATTTTAAAGTTGTTTAAAGGGTGCAACGACCTGGACAGTGGCATGCCAGAGGGGGATCAAGGGCAAAAATGTATCTGAAAAATCTGCCTGTGTGTGCTTGGAAGAGATAGTGTAGGGGGAGAGCTGTTAGTGATTTCAGGGACAGATGATAGTAAGTTTGCTGGCTAGTAATCTGCTTGATACTGCTCTGTATTGGAGGGACAGAAGTCTGCAGGGATTTGAGGGACATTTTAGCTTAGGTAGCTTTGCTGGCTAGTAATCTACTGTTCTCTTTAAACAACTGCCATACGTTGACCTTGTAGGCATTGTTTGCCCAGTTTTTTTGGACGCAGCCACTGAAGCACAGTTGCCAGAAAAAATATGCCATATAAATGCTGAAAATAGTCATTTTTCGCCATACGTTGACCTTGTAGACATTGTTTGCCCAGTTTTTTTGGACGCAGCCACTGAAGCACAGTTGCCAGAAAAAATATGCCATATAAATGCTGAAAATAGTAATTTTTCGCCATACGTTGACCTTGTAGACATTGTTTGCCCAGTTTTTTTGGTTGCAGCCACTGAAGCACAGTTGCCAGAAAAAATATGTCACGTAAATGCTGAAAATAGTCATTTTTTGCCATATACGTTGAGTCAACGTATGGCAAAAAATGACTATTTTCAGCATTTATATGGCATATTTTTTCTGGCCTCTGTGCTTCAGTGGCTGTGGCCAAAAAAACTGGGCAAACAATGCCTACAAGGTCAACGTCGTTGACCTTGTAGGCATTGTTTGCCCAGTTTTTTTGGCCACAGCCACTGAAGCACAGAGGCCAGAAAAAATATGCCATATAAATGCTGAAAATAGTCATTTTTTTGGTCGCAGCCACTGAAGCACAGTTGCCAGAAAAATTATGCCATATAAATGCTGAAAATATAAATTTTTTTGGTTGCAGCCACTGAAGCACAGAGGCCAGAAAAATTATGCCATATAAATGCAGAAAATATGCATTTTTTTGGTCGCAGCCACTGAAGCACAGTTGACAGAAAAATTATGCCATATAAATGCTGAAAATATAAATTTTTTTGGTTGCAGCCACTGAAGCACAGAGGCCAGAAAAATTATGCCATATAAATGCAGAAAATATGCATTTTTTTGGTTGCAGCCACTGAAGCACAGAGGCCAGAAAAAATTAAACCAGTAGGGTTTGCACCCTAGTTTGTAACGGTGGCGGAGGGAGGAGGAGGACGCTAAAGGACAGCTGTGTGTGGAGTCATGAGGCTTGAAGAGAAGGACAGCTGCATAGAAGTCAGAACAAGTCTTCCGGCGTGCAGTAACCCTCCGAGATCCACCCCTCATTCATTTTAATAAAGGTCAGGTAATCGACACTTTTGTGACCTAGGCGAGTTCTCTTCTCAGTTACAATCCCTCCTGCTGCACTGAAGGTCCTTTCTGAGAGCACACTTGAGGCTGGGCAAGACAAGAGGTTCATGGCAAATTGTGACAGCTCTGGCCACAGATCAAGCCTGCGCACCCAGTAGTCCAGGGGTTCATCGCTCCTCAGAGTGTCGATATCTGCAGTTAATGCCAGGTAGTCCGCTACCTGCCGGTCGAGGCGTTCTTTGAGGGTGGATCCAGAAGGGTTGTGGCGCTGCCTTGGACAGAAAAACATTTGCATGTCTGACGTTACAGACTGGCCAAAGGGCTTTGTCCTTGCAGGTGTGCTCGTGGCAGGATTACTGGCACCTCTGCCCCTGGAATGTTGATGAGTTCCTGAAGTGACATCACCCTTAAAAGCATTGTACAACATGTTTTGCAGGCTGGTTTGTAAATGCCGCATCTTTTCGGACTTGTGGTATGTTGGTAACATTTCTGACACTTTATGCTTGTACCGAGGGTCTAGTAGCGTTGCGACCCAGTACAGGTCCTTCTCCTTAAGCCTCTTGATACGGGGGTCCTTCAACAGGCATGACAGCATGAAAGACCCCATTCTCACAAGGTTGGATGCAGAGCTATCCATCTCCGCTTCCTCATTATCAAGGACTGCATCATCCACGGTCTCCTCCCCCCAGCCACGTACAAGACCAGGGGTCCCCAAAAGGTCACCACTAGCCCCCTGGGAAGCCTGCTCCTGTTGGTCCTCCTCCTCCTCCTCCACAAAGCCACCTTCCTCCTCTGACTCCACTTCTGGCACCTCTCCCTGCGTTGCAGCAGGTGCCTGGGTTCGTTCTGGTGATTCCGACCAGAAATCGTGCGCTTCCAGCTCCTCGTCACGCTGGTCTACAGCCTCATCTGTCACTCGTCGCACGGCACGCTCCAGGAAGAAAGCGAAGGGTATTAGGTCGCTGATGGTGCCTTCGGTGCGACTGACCATATTTGTCACCTCTTCAAAAGGTCGCATGAGCCTGCAGGCATCGCGCATAAGCACCCAGTAACGGGGGAAAAAAATCCCCAGCTGTGCAGATCCAGTCCTACCACCCAGTTCAAAAAGGTACTCGTTGACGGCCCTTTGTTGTTGCAGCAGACGTTCCAACATAAGGAGCGTTGAATTCCAGCGAGTCTGGCTGTCAGAAATCAAACGCCTGACTGGCATGTTGTAGCGCTGCTGAATGTCAGCAAGGCGTGCCATGGCTGTGTAGGAACGTCTGAAATGGGCCGACACCTTTCTGGACTGGGTGAGAACGTCCTGGAATCCTGGGGTACTTGGAGACAAAACGTTGGACTATTAAATTTAACACATGTGCCATGCAGGGCACATGTGTTAAATTGCCTAGTCTCAACGCTGCCAACAGATTGCTTCCATTGTCACACACCACTTTTCCGATCTGCAGTTGGTGTGGGGTCAGCCACCGATCGGCCTGTGACTGCAGAGATGACAGGAGTACAGATCCGGTATGGTTTTTGCTTTCCAGGCACGTCATCCCCAAGACAGCGTGACAACGGCGTACCTGGCACGTCGAATAGCCTAGGGGGAGCTGGGGGTGCACAGGTGTGGAGGAGGAGAAGGAGGACCCAGCAGCAGAGTAAGAAGAAGAAGAAGACGAGGTAGAGAGCGATGGAGGAGTAGAGGTGGTGGCAGAACCGCGTGCAATCCGTGGCGGTGACACCAACTCCACTGTTGTTGTTGAGCTACCCATTCCCTGCTTCCCAGCCATTACCAAGTTCACCCAGTGGGCAGTGTAGGTGACATACCTGCCCTGACCATGCTTGGAGGACCATGCGTCAGTAGTCATATGGACCTTTGGCCCAACACTAAGTGACAGAGATGCGGTAACTTGGCTCTGCACATGTTGGTACAGGTGTGGTATTCCCTTTTTAGAAAAAAAATTGCGGCTGGGGTACCTTCCACTGCGGTGTCCCAATTGCTACAAATTTGCGGAAGGCCTCAGAGTCCACCAGCTGGTATGGTAAAAGCTGGCGGGCTAAGAGTGCAGACAAGCCAGCTGTCAGACGCCGGGCAAGGGGGTGACAGTCAGACATTGGCTTCTTACGCTCAAACATGGCCTTCACAGAAACTTGGCTGGTGGCAGATGACTGGGAATGGGAACAGGTGGTCAAGGTGGAAGGCGGAGTGGAGGGTGGTTCAGACGGGTCAAGGAGAGCAGAGGTAGAGCAGTAAGATGCTGGACCAGAAGGAGTGTGGCTTTTAGTTTGCCTGTTGCCTTTGAGGTGTTGCTCCCAAAGTGCTTTGTGCTTGCCGCTCATGTGCCTTCGCATAGAAGTTGTACCTATGTGGCTGTTGGGCTTACCAAGGCTCAGTTTCTGACTGCACTCATTGCAAATTACAATGCTTTTGTCAGAGGCACACACATTAAAAAAATCCCACACTGCTGACTTTTTGGAAGTGTGCGATCTGGCGGTAACAGTAGAAGTTGGCGGAGTTGGCGGTATTGGCGGCAATGGCGGGTGCGTTGGCCGGCTGAACACAGGTGCCGATACATGTTGTTGCCCTACTGATCCCTGCGGGCTGTCCTCCCTGCTTCTTCTAAGTCTTATTCTCCTACTGCCTCTCTGACTCTCCGTCTCTCCATCTGAACTACCCTCCTCTTGCTCTCTTCTACTAGGCACCCACAAAACATCAATCTCCTCATCATCATTCTCCTCAGATGCATCAATTTCTTCTGACACATCACAGAAGGAAGCAGCAGCGGGGACCTCCTCCTCATCACTCATTATGTCCATCTCTATCGTGTTCTCTGCCAGAATTAAATCTGGTGTAAGGTCCTCATCTCCTTCATCTTCTTCTGGCAATAATGGTTGCGCATTACTCAGTTCAAGAAACTCATTGGAAAATAACTCCTCTGACCCCAGTGAAGAAGGGGCACCGGGTGGTGGAGGAAGTGTTACGTGGGGTGGCCATAGCAGTGGAGGATGAGGAGGATGTTGTGGTAAAGTTAGAAACGGTAGAGGATGGGGTGTGCTGTGTAAGCCAGTCAACTACCTCTTCAGCATTTTGGGAGTTCAGGGTCATTGGCTTTTTAAAACTGGGCAATTTGCTAGGGCCACAGGATTGCATAGCAGCACGGCCCCTAGCACGGCCTCTGCGTGGCGGCCTGCCTTTGCCTGGCATTATTTTTAAAAAAACAACAACAACAACAAAAACTCAGTTGGTTTTTCTGGAAACGATAATACACACAGCTAGATGGCGGGTTGAAGAAAACACTGTGCAAATAATGCCTACAAAGTCAACGTATACACTACTACAGCGGTGGATACGGATTACGTAAAATATATGAATGCTGCTTGAAAAAAAGTAACTCAAGTGGTTTTTCTAGAGACGATAATATTATCAATATTTAGACAAAATGTGAACAAGGTCACACAGCTCGATGGCGGGTTGAAGAAAACAGTGTGCAAATAATGCCTACAAGGTCAACGTATACACTACTACAGCGGTGGATACGGATTACGTAAAATATATGAATGCTGCTTGAAAAAAAGTAACTCAAGTGGTTTTTCTAGAGACGATAATATTATCAATATTTAGACAAAATGTGAACAAGGTCACACAGCTCGATGGCGGGTTGAAGAAAACAGTGTGCAAATAATGCCTACAAGGTCAACGTATACACTACTACAGCGGTGGATACGGATTACGTAAAATATATGAATGCTGCTTGAAAAAAAGTAACTCAAGTGGTTTTTCTAGAGACGATAATATTATCAATATTTAGACAAAATGTGAACAAGCTCACACAGCTCGATGGCGGGTTGAAGAAAACAGTGTGCAAATAATGCCTACAAGGCCAACGTATACACTACTACAGCGGTGGATACGGATTACGTAAAATATATGAATGCTGCTTGAAAAAAGTGACTCCGGTGTTTTTTCTGGAGACGGTAATATTATGGATATTTAGACAGAATGGGAACAAGGTCACACAGCTCGATGGCGGGTTGAAGAAAACAGTGTGCAAATAATGCCTACAAGGCCAACGTATACACTACTACAGCGGTGGATACGGATTACGTAAAATATATGAATGCTGCTTGAAAAAAGTGACTCCGGTGTTTTTTCTGGAGACGGTAATATTATGGATATTTAGACAGAATGGGAACAAGGTCACACAGCTCGATGGCGGGTTGAAGAAAACAGTGTGCAAATAATGCCTACAAGGCCAACGTATACACTACTACAGCGGTGGATACGGATTACGTAAAATATATGAATGCTGCTTGAAAAAAGTGACTCCGGTGTTTTTTCTGGAGACGGTAATATTATGGATATTTAGACAGAATGGGAACAAGGTCACACAGCTCGATGGCGGGTTGAAGAAAACAGTGTGCAAATAATGCCTACAAGGCCAACGTATACACTACTACAGCGGTGGATACGGATTACGTAAAATATATTATGGCTGCTTGAAAAAAGTGACTCCGGTGTTTTTTCTGGAGACGCTAATATTATGGATATTTAGACAGAATGGGAACAAGGTCACACAGCTCGATGGCGGGTTGAAGAAAACAGTGTGCAAATAATGCCTACAAGGCCAACGTATACACTACTACAGCGGTGGATACGGATTACGTAAAATATATTATGGCTGCTTGAAAAAAGTGACTCCGGTGTTTTTTCTGGAGACGGTAATATTATGGATATTTAGACAGAATGGGAACAAGGTCACACAGCTCGATGGCGGGTTGAAGAAAACAGTGTGCAAATAATTCCTACAAGGCCAACGTATACACTACTACAGCGGTGGATACGGATTACGTAAAATATATTATGGCTGCTTGAAAAAAGTGACTCCGGTGTTTTTTCTGGAGACGGTAATATTATGGATATTTAGACAGAATGGGAACAAGGTCACACAGCTCGATGGCGGGTTGAAGAAAACAGTGTGCAAATAATGCCTACAAGGCCAACGTATACACTACTACAGCGGTGGATACGGATTACGTAAAATATGTGAATGCTGCTTGAAAAAAGTGACTCCGGTGTTTTTTCTGGAGACGGTAATATTATGGATATTTAGACAGAATGGGAACAAGGTCACACAGCTCGATGGCGGGTTGAAGAAAACAGTGTGCAAATAATGCCTACAAGGCCAACGTATACACTACTACAGCGGTGGATACGGATTACGTAAAATATATGAATGCTGCTTGAAAAAAGTGACTCCGGTGTTTTTTCTGGAGACGGTAATATTATGGATATTTAGACAGAATGGGAACAAGGTCACACAGCTCGATGGCGGGTTGAAGAAAACAGTGTGCAAATAATGCCTACAGGGCAAATAATGCCTAAAAGGTCAACTTATACACTACTACAGCGGTAGTAAAATAAAAAAAAGTAAAATAAAAAAAAAATGAATATTAAAAAAAAAAAATTAAAGTTGGTGCTGCTGAACTACTAGGAGCAGCAGATTAGCACACCAGTCCCACTCCCCAACACTGCTAGACTAATAGCACTGGGCTCTTATAGTAGTAGTAGTAGTAGTAGTAGTAAAACAACAAAAAAATAAATAAAAGCAGTCCTTACAAGGACTACTGTTATTGCAGCAGTCAGCAGATGAGATCAGAAGCAGGACAGCTGCCCACTGCAGCTACATACAGAGCACTGCAGTAGAAGGTAGATTACTAGCCAGCAAAGCTACCTAAGCTTAAATGTCCCTCAAACCCCTGCAGACTTCTGTCCCTCCAATAACAGAGCAGTATCAAAACGATTACTAGCCAGCAAACTTTCAACTGTCCCTGAAATCACTAACAGGCAGCAGCTCTCTCCCTACACTATCTCTTCAGCACACACAGGCAGAGTGAAAAAACGCTGCAGGGCTTCGGTTTTTATAGGGAAGGGGAGTGGTCCAGGGGAGAGCTTCCTGATTGGCTGCCATGTACCTGCTGGTCTGGGGTGAGAGGGCAAAAAAAAGCGCCAACAATGGCGAACCCAAAATGGCGAACGTCGCGCGACGTTCGCGAACTTCCGGCGAGCGCGAACACCCGATGTTCGCGCGAACAAGTTCGCCGGCGAACAGTTCGCGACATCTCTAGCAGCCACAGTGGTATTTCAACATTGCATTTTGTTTTTCAACGTAAAATAGAGCAAATGTTTGTTATGTCTACAACCCCTTAAGAGTTGTGGCAACTGCAATGGATCCTGTCCATGTTTGTAAAGAGAGAATCGATAATTGAGGATATATAGTGAATAAAGTACCCCCTTTTGTAAAATATAGGGATATTATAAGTTACCGAGGAGTTTCATGACCATATAAAAACACGAGGCCGAAGGCCGAGTGTTTTTATACAGGTCATGGAACTCCGAGGTAACTTCTAATATCCTCATATTTTACAACTGGGGGTACTTTATTTATTATAATACACAAATTTCAATGAGTCATGTGACAGAAATGACATCAGAACTCACCGTTTATAACTGATGACATCAGAACTCACCGTTTATAAGGATATAATTTACAGGATATTCATGGCTTTTGTGTATTATATGATGATAAATTACAGGTGCAGACTTTGCCGTTCCTGCCATGGTGATTGGCTACAGGCATATTGCAGAAGGGAGGGCTTTGGAAGCAAATAGCGCTGTATTCCTGGGCTGAAGAACCTGATTAAAGACAAGGAAAAATAGTTAGTGTTTTGGAATGTACTCTGTGGTGCAATAGCCCGGCATGATTGATCAGGAATCAATTTTTTTCTCATCTTTTAGTCTAAGCAATAACATAAACATAAGAAGAAGCAACCAACAAACCTTAAGTGTAAGGTTCATCAGTCATATCATTATATTTTATTGAAGAGAATGCTTATTATCTCAGGCAAGGTTGTGTATTCATTCAGTCTAAAATAATATAATATATATTTCACATGGAAACTTAAAGTAACAATAACACCAAAAAATGAAAGTGTTTTAAAGTAATAAAATTATCATGTAATGTTGCCCTGCACTGGAAAAACTGATGTGTTTGCTTCAGAAACACTACTATAGTTTATATAAACAAGCTGCTGTGTAGCAATGGCAGATATGGAAAAAAGTCTATATGGCACAGGTTAAATAGTGGATAACAGATAACACCAATATGTTCTAAGAGCTTATCTGCTGTGTAACCTGAGCCTTTTCTCCTTTGAATGGCTGCCCCCATTGCTACACAGCAGCTTATTTATATAAACTATAGTAGTGTTTCTGAAGCAAACACACCCGTTTTACCAGTGCAGGACAACATTGCATTATATTTTTATTACGTGGTTACTGTTCCTTTGAATATTGCAAGGGTAACAAAATGTGTTGAGAATAACATATCCTAAATTCTGCAGATTTAACTCTTTGTAGAAATGTCAATTATAGTAGGATACCAGAATGAATTGCACTGTGGATCACAGCAGGAATGTTAGGAATCAGCAAGTAGCTTTATCATACCTGGCATGAAAACATAATACAGGTCCTGCCCTTCAGACAGCTTACATTGAAGCTCCAATAAATATTGTCTCTTGACCGTAAGGCTTGAGGAGGGTAAGCCTCCCTAAACCTGCCTAACAAAAAAATAAGGATATTTTTTGCACCTTTACAAATTCACCCCTTAATTACCATGTCCATTTTACAAAATTTGGCAGGTTATGAAATTTTGAACACATTTCTGTGATTTTTATGTGTTATTACAGTTTTGATAATAAAGGAGAATTGTCCTTTAAGCTGTGAGTCTAACTTGTCCCAAGAGACCTTCTTATCTTAAACTGTTACAAATAGAATCTAAGTATCTATTCTGGGCTCTCTGGCAAAAAGCCAAGTAAGTTAGAAACGTTGTATCTTTTTCTGGCTTTTTCAGAGCATTTCAGTAACAAACCCGCGACTGCCGGTTGAGCTGTCAAAATCTGGACTGCCTGTGAAAAATGGAACAGTTGGGAGGTATGACACAGTGCCAATCACTGCATGTGTCTGGGGTGCCAGTATCCACTACCTTTCACTCTATAACATGCTTGTGTTGCCAGTATTCACTGCTTCTCTGTATACAATCTGCTTATCAATTACTTCCATAATCAGCATTGGCAAGGCCCAGAAATTTCTGGGAAATGCCAAAGGGACTGTTGTAAACTCTGTGCTTTATCTTTGTTTTTAGGGTGCTGTATGGGCCTCAGAGAACATTGGTCTTATTAAAATCTCTGACCACACATGGGCAGTGCCCATCGATTTTCTTACTTTAGAATATACAGTAAGTGCAATTCTAGTGCCCACTGCTTCTCACTAAAATGTGCATGGGGTGCAGCACCCACTACCCACAAGGTAAAATGTGATGCCATTACCCATTTCTGTAATATATATTGTGGTGGAGATAACATTGGTGCTTAACTACCAAAACCACATAATAAATTTGTTTAGGCACATATACCTAGGACGCCATGCTTCAACGTCTCATCAGTTTATACTTTTCAGCTCTCAGCATTAGAAATTAGCTTCCTTTAGCCTTCCTGAACAAAAAAATCACCCTCCGCCTTTGCTCTCGACTATATTTATTGTTCTCTACATGCTGACTCACATCATGAGCCAAAATCAGAAACGAAGCAACAAGTCCACCTAGTGGTAAATGTAATCACATGACATAGCTTTACAGATTAGAATGATAAATATATGTGCTTACATATACTATATATATATATATATATATATATATATATATATATATATATATATATATATATATATATATATATATATATATATATATATAAAGAGAGCGAGAGATATATAGAGATATATAGAGATATATATAGATATATATATATATATATATAGATATATATAGATATATATATATATATATATAGTGCTGTGGAAATGTCTAGTCACTATATATAATAGATAATAAATAATAATATAACATAATAAGTAGTATAATTTATTCGCCAGGCGCGAAATTCGCAAAACTGCCGTGAATTTTTCAGTTTCGCAAATTTCGCGGGAAATTCGCGAATTTTTAGCCGGAACATGACAAATTCACCCATCACTAATAATGAGGTGTCACTTTATTAGTTAACTGGTGTCCAAATTACCACAAGAAAAACCCAAACATTCTAGTTTTCTTACTTTACAATTGTAAATCCGAGGAGAAAATATATCAGCTGGTTGTTAACACGAATAAAGAATATTTTGACAGCACAGTTAAACCTTCCTTCCCTGCGAGATCCCACTTCAGATAAACTGACTTGGAAATCGTTCCTAGTGTCCATCATCTTTACTCTCAATGGAGTGCTGTGCCACAGATCAGCTTCAAGCAGCTTTCTTGTCTGTTATAGTCAGTGTATATGTTGTATCTGCTCAGGTATAACAGGAACAAAGACTAGATAGAATATGGGCTAGTTTCTATTATATCTTACTCTAGAAGTTAAAGTTAGAGGGTATCTTAATGGAGTACCCAGAGGCTCCAATGAGAAGAAAAGAAAGAGTAGTACCCCAGACATTGTGGATATCAGGATTTTAGATTAAAATTATATATATATATGGGTTATATATGGTATAAAATGCAATGATTATAGAATAGGACACTGCCACAGAACAGCTGTGTTAGACTCTACACTTCAAGGTTAGAGGCCTTTCTACTAATTAGGGTTGTAGAATGTTTACATAGAACTAAGAATACATCTGTTGTGTCATGTCACAAGTATTCCTAGTGCAAGGTTAATAAAGACACTTAGGGGCAGATGTATTAAGGGTCGAATATCGAGGGTTAATTAACCCTCGATATTCGACTAGGAACTAAAATCCTTCGACTTCGAATATCGAAGTCGAAGGATTTAGCGCAAATGCTGCGATCAAACGATCGAAGGATTATTCCTTCGATCGAACGATTAAATCCTTCGAATCGAACGATTCGAAGGATTTTAATCCAACGATCGAAGGAATATCCTTCGATCAAAAAAACTTAGGCAAGCCTATGGGGACCTTCCCCATAGACTAACATTGACTTCGGTAGCTTTTAGCTGCCGAACTAGGGGGTCGAAGTTTCTTTTAAAGAGGCAGTACTTCGACTATCGAATGGTCGAATAGTCGAACGATTTTTAGTTCGAATCGTTCGATTCGTAGTCGTAGTCGAAGGTCGAAGTAGCCCATTCGATGGTCGAAGTAGCCCAAAAAACACTTCGAAATTCGAAGTTTTTTTACTTCGAATCCTTCACTCGAGCTTCATGAATCGGCCCCTTATAGTCTCAAAAACCCACCCATTGCACAGATACCATTCTGGACACTGTGCTAGCACAGCAAATGTACTTATTTGGACTATACTTAGGTCAGGAAGAATTGTACTAAAATGGACAGAGAGGCATAGTTATATTAAACCAAGGACGATGATTGGATGTCAAGGGATCAGCCCCTTGAGGGAAGAAATGGTTAAAAGGTTGCATGTAATATTACTAAAAGGTCCCCCCAACGTCCTCACAAGCTTTCAGGACGTGTGAGCTATTATTTAATACTCTGTATTGTAATACTCTGTATTAATGTATACCTCAAATAAAGCTGTCTGGTTAATTTCCTGAGAGAATCTGTTTGGTTCAAGTCAGGCCCAGGGGGAACTTCGGGGCCGGGCTCGATTTGAGTAAGTATTTATTTAAATCCAAGAGGGACTTACTCATCGTGGCTGAGAATCTTATATCCCTGGAGGACTATAGGAGCATAAATCCGACAGACATGACCAACCATTATGGAGGCTCAAATGAATAGACTTAGGATAGAGAGAGAATTTCCCTTCGAGCATCACCATAAAGCATCTTCTATCCTTAGAACCTGTGATACTACTCATCTCTATACTATTTATGGTTTGCCATCTATTTGACAATAAAGCTCTTGATTCTAAAAAAGGTCTAGTGATAAATTTACAGCACATTCAATTTCGTAAAATGATTCCAAGCAATATATCAAACAGTTTGGTCTGTATTTCCCCAGTAAAATTGTCAGGGGCCTATCGGCTCCCTCCAGGGAGTAGTAGGGACCAAGGAGGAAGCTTTAGGGTTAAAAGTCCGAGATCGTGGTTCAGGCATAGTCCAAGTCCAGGCAGGGTTTTAAAGGTCGGCAGAAATATATCAGAAACAAAGTCCAGGCAGGGGTCAAAGTCCAGATAAACAATCAATAAGAATTACAGAGCACCCAGGAACGTTACAAACAAATCCTATAATTGGGCAGGGATACAGCGTTCGAGGCGCCTTTTATTCAAACTTCGGTGCCGGTGATGAAGTCATCGCGCCGGCACCACATCCACGTGGAACGCATGGGCTCCGCCATTTTGGATCCTGCGCCAGCTGGGAGAGGACGCGCCGCTGTGCGCTCCAACTGTGGTACTGACAAAAATGTAGTATAAAACTGGTGTAAACCAAATGCTTCCTACATGCTGCAGTAATTCATAGAGAATACATATTGAACATGTTTATATGTTTATATTTTTCTTTTTAAGAGCTAGCACTCTAGAAAAAAAAAATCCAGAAGCACACCATAAAATTGCTCAGTGAAACAGGAGATTTATTTAGCCCACGAACATCCATAAAAACATTTCGGGGCCCTTCAGGGGCACCCAGCACTTTCATCCAAACAAAAAATATGTAAGCAGAAAACATGACCAGTCTTTATGGAATGACTGCCCCAGGCCCTCAGCTCAAGGGAGCTGATAATCTGTATGTGAACAAACACATGTTGGCGCAAGGCACTCTAGTAGATCAGACCAAAGAGTAGATAAAAATTTAAAATCTTTATTATACAAGCATCTCTCGTCTGACACGAAACGCACCAGGCAAGAGATGCTTGCATAATAAAGATTTTCAATTTTTATCTACTTTTTGGTCTGATACGTGGCATACCAGAGTGCCTTGCACCAACATTTGTTTGTTCGCCCAGCACTTTCAACAAGTGAATACTATTCAAGTCAAGCAATCAAGCACTCCACAGTTGTGCAATGTAACCATTGTACTGGGACTATTTTAGTACTAAAGAGCTACAGGCCCTGTCTGCTTGGGTTTAAATTGGTTTCACCTCCAAAAAAACAAAATGATAGAACCCCGATAAAGAGCCAGTTTAGTCATGAAACATTGTGAGATGGAGTGCTGCCTATAATAGTTGGAGTATAAGGCCCACACTCCAGGGATAGTCCCCTGAAAACAAATTTCCTCCATATGTAATAAAAGGCACAACGTTGCATTGGTTGCTATAACTGATTAGACCTGTAGCAAACTTTAGCTTATATAGTGAATAAAGTACCCCCAGTTGCAAAATATAAGGATATTATAAGTTACCGAGGAGTTTCATGACCATATAAAATAATATATGTTTTTATACAGGTCATGGAACTCCGAGGTAACTTCTAATATCCTCATATTTTGCAACTGGGGGTACTTTATTTATTATAATACACAAGTTTCAGTGAGTCATGTGACAGAAATGACATCAGAACTCACCGTTTATAAGGATATCATTTACAAGATATTTATGGCTTTTGTGTATTATATAGTGAATAAAGTAGTCCCTCTTGTAAAATATAAGGATATTATAAGTTACAGAGGAGTTTCATGACCATATAAAAACAGGAGGCCGAAGGCCGAGTGTTTTTATACAGGTCATGGAACTCCGAGGTTACTTCTAATATCCTTATATTTTACAACTGGGGGTACTTTATTTATTATAATACACAAGTTTCAGTGAGTCATGTGACAGAAATGACATCAGAACTCACCGTTTATAACTGATGACATCAGAACTCACCGTTTATAAGGATATCATTTACAAGATATTCATGGCTTTTGTGTGTTATATATTACATAACCCTCTTACACATCATAGACCATTTTCTGAACGTGTACAGTAATACCTTATCAAGCAAATGAACCACACAATGTCTGAGAACGTTGAAATTGATCTGTTATGACCATGTTAATCAGAAGATGGAGTCTCCACTTCACTGGGTAACTCCTTCATCGGGCTGAATGTCAGAAATGGATTGATTATTTAGACAGAGCATTTAGCTGCCAGACATCTCTGGAGAACAAGGTGTTAATTAGTGTCTCTACATGGGAAGCTAGCCTGTGCAAATTGCATCTGTTTCTGTGCAAATTACATGCCACTTCAGCATCTGTCCCCAGTTGATTAACTATCGTGCCAAGTTCGAACAGACGGCATTCAGGGGACTTGCTCTGTATCCGGAATATGCACATGAACGGTGGGATCTTCAGAGTTCCTAATGATGCTCGGTAATTCCAAGATTTATACCACTATGGCAATCTTGGTGCAAAAGTTCCATCTGTACTGGGACAAATAAAAGCAATATTCCAATTGGTTGCTATGGGTTGCTACTTCAAGGTAAAACTTACACCTGTTTTGTGTCCCCTTCCCTACTGTTTTTCTTGTGTTTTACGTCCCTCAGGGAACACATCTGCTTTATACATGTAAATGGGGGGTGCAGACAGTTATGAGTGCGTTGAAAGAATTTATTGGGTATATATGTAAACATTCCTTGGGCTGTCATTATAATTGCTTTTCTTAAGAATTCTTTATAGACAGCCAAAGGAAAATCACAATTTCCATAGTCACTGGGGATACCATTATTGAAAACCTCCGCTAAGATATTTAGTAGCTCCCACCCATAGGTTCTTATAAAAAATGTACAGATCAGGATCCATGCGCTAAATAACCCATGCTTTTATACATTGATGCCCATTGAAGGACATTGAACAATAACACCTTCTTATTAATCCCATAAGTATAATTTCTAGGGATGCCCCAAATCCAGGATTGGTTCAGGATTTGGCCTTTTTCAGCAGGATTCTGGCCTAACCGAATCTGAATCCTAATTAGCATATGCAAATTAGGGGTAGGGAGGGAATTTTCCCCTTCCCACCCCTATTTTGCATATGCAAATTAGGATACAGATACGGTTTGATATTCGGCATAATCTTTTGCAAAGGATTCGGCCAAATCCAAAATAGCGGATTCAGTGCATCCCTAATAATTTCCCATGTACACCAGATAACAGTTTTAGCACTGGGAGATTTAAATGAATTTGGTTCTTTTATTTCTTATGTTGTTTCCCCCAACCCTTCCCCCCCCCCATTTGTAATGAGATTATTGGCAGTGAATACAAAATATTTAGAGAACATTCAAAATGCAGAAAAACACTTGACATGTGTTTAATTATGGGGAATTATTATATTATGCTCTTCTATTAATACCTTGCTTGTTAAGAGTCACTTGAGTTATAATTAATCTCCCCTTAATCTAACACTGCTGGGTGTTATCACTGGTACGAAGGCCAAATAATATTGGTGTTCCACTAAGAAAATCTAATTCAATTTCAAAAATGATGTCAGCAGGTTACAAGAATCATAGGGGCAGATTTACTTGAGGGCGAAGTGGCTAACGCTAGCGTCAATTCTGTAGCGTTACCGCCCGCAGGGACATCGCCAATTTTCTAATGGTCAAAGGCGCCACTTCGCGAAAGAGATAGTCGCTAGCGGTCATTCGCACACTATCGCCAGACGACAATTCGATCTGGCAAATGGACGTTACTCCGCAAATTCACTAAGATGCTGATTTTACTGAACGTTACCTCTTTCGCCAGACTTGCCTTCGCCAGCTCAGACCAGGAGAAGTGCATTGGAGTGCATAGATCTTCTTCAATCCTTTGTTACTTACATCAAATTTTTTAGTGGAAAAAGCTTCTAAGTCCAAAAAACTTTACTTTTTTTCAGAGTGATAGGCTGCAAAAGTCCTTAAAAATCTTTTTGGGTAACCGGGTTCCCCCATACATTTTCTAACATATGGCACATAAACTATACAGTGGGCTCATGTGTAGGGCAATATAACAACTCTATTGTCTTTATTAAGGTTCCCTGGACTTGTGTAATGTAATGTATTTGCTGCAACATATACGTCCATTCAACTTTATAATTTCCCGCCGTATGCAAATTTACCTGAGCGCAAGACCTCTAGCGAATTGGCGCTAGGCAGAAAAGAGCGCATCTTCGCTTTCAATTGCTCACATTGCTGAAGTAACGCTAGTGAAACATCAGCAGCGTTCGGTGCCCACAATGAACCTCCGCACTCCAGTGAATAAGCGTTGTCTGAGCGCTGAATTCCAGTTGAATTAGCGTTTTCTCCTGGCGAAGTGTATCGATGACTGCGAATCGGTCACTGGCGAATTGTCGCCCTCGAGTAAATCTGCCCCCTAGTCTTTGCTTTGCCTAGATCAATTCATTTTTTTGGCAGATAGATATTCAAAGGCAGATGACTTCTACCAATTCACTATTTTTTGTGAGCTGATAATGACTTACCAATCAGGTACAGGGCTACTCTGAAGAACCGGTTTAATTCTAGAATTGTAGTTCCAGCAAACCCCAAGGCATCAAAGTACAATGCATATTTTTAGAATGATACAATGAAAAATAATTTGTTCCAGCCCACGGTGGCTGAATCCTAACAATGGGGAAAAAAGCACACCAGATTTATTTTCCAGGTTTTAATTCCAGAGTTTTGATACAGTCTGAATAAACCACAAGATATGAGTTTTTCCCTGTTTATCCTGTAAATATAGATATTTGACCCTTGGTCTGTGGCTAGTACATGGTTAGGTTTAGTTCTCCTTTAGGGCTAGTCCACACGGGGAGATAGCGACTGTTGAAAAGCGCATCGCCTCGTGTGGTTAGCACAGGCGTTTTTACATAGGCGCCCATACAAAACTGTCGCCTGCGCCGGTCGCGGCGACTGTCGCGGCGCTTTGTCGCCGCGACCGCAAACGCGTCGCTATCTCCCCGTGTGGACTAGCCCTTAACTGCAGAGGGACCAAACAGTAGCATAAGATGACTGTGACAGCTGAGCTAAATGCAAAATAGTCAATAATAATCCATCAATAGTCTCTATTTCTCATTTCAATTTCTGTCCTCCATAGAAGTTTAGCAGATAGTAGATTTCATTAGACTACTGAAAGTTAGAGATCTCATTGGATGACATGGATAACTGCACATGAGTCAGTAAATCAGCTTGCCTTTGGCTACTTGCTGTAGGTCATAAAATCCATGGCGTCGATTTACAAGAACCCGATTGCCCAAATTTTATATTTCTGAGTTCCTTTTCAATCTGTACTGTGCCATGTATCAATTTGGCAACCTGTGTCGCAGCAAGATAAATAGGACCCGGCATGGAAGGGGACAAAAGGAAAGAAAATGGCAAAAGATTTTTCTGATTTGATTGTTTTTTGTTTAATGGCAGTTTAATAAAAATGTTCTGTATTTAAATAGTTATATCATTTTTTTTTTTACAAATTTACTGATGCCACAGAAGCAAAATGTTTTTCTTTAGATTTCCATATTGATTGCAAAATAAAAGTAATGTTATCATTAGCATGAAGCAATTAGCTTAGACAATTGAAACAAAATTACCAGAATATAAAGAGCCCTAATGGAAGACAGGCTATAATTGGAAATGCTTCACTTGTTCTCTGCACTAGACATACAAATAGAGCACGCATCTGCTTCTGCAAGTCATGTGCTCCATACAACCCGCTTCTGTAATCCTGTAATCGGGAACACTTTTTTCCAATAAAAGGCCCAGTTATTAAACACCCAAGTGGCAGTTAATTTGGAACAGAGTTAGGAGGTAGTTATATGGGTCTATAATATGAGTTTATGACATGCTTGATGGTAATAGCTGGTTGCATGGGTTGGGGTTTTGGGGTTCATGTTAAAGTTTTACTAATACATTTTCAACACAAGTGGAACTACTTTTTTCTCATTACGAGTGTACTGTGTGGAAGATCCCAGTGTCCACTTATGCCCCTGTTTTGTACTTTTTGTAATGGGTTGGTGTTATGGGCAGCTCTAGTTTGGCTTTGGGCTAATAAGGAGCAGGATAAATTTGCAAGATAATCTAGCCTGGAATGTTTTGAACAAGGGTTAGGCAACTGATGACCATCTGCAACTCTCAACATCCAACCAACTCCAACCAAAAGACTGCAGGATTTTCATTTCTGCTTTAAATTATTCATCCTTTTCGTCCATGGTGGCCTTAGGGTTGCAGTATCGCATGCCACCATGCGACTTTCTCTGCATGTTTACATTTTGTGCATGTTGGCTAATCTGCTCAGCAGGCTCAAACCCAAAATAATAAGTAGAAATGCAATGCTAAGGTTTCTTTCTGGTTTATTTGCATGAGTTGCACATGATTTCACAACTGAAGAACATTGTTGGCAATGTAATAAATGGCTATAAGTTTGTTGCTTGTCTTTTAACACGCAACAACCAATCAGCAGCTAGCATTTACTTGTCTAAAATCAAACATTTGGATGGTTGCTGGGGGTGACTAGATGTGGGCAAAATTTAAGGGGCAGATTTATCAAAGGTCGAGGTGAATTTTCAAATAAAAAAAAAATCGAATTTTGAGTTATTTTTTGTGTACTTCGATTTGGGAATAGTCCAAATTGATTCGAATTTGAAAAAAAATAGAAAATTTTAATTTTGAAATTTATTATGTTCTGTCTCTTTAAGAATTAGAATTTGACCATTCGCCATCTAAAACCTGTCGAATTGCTGTTTTAGCTTATGGGGGACCTCCTAGAACCTATGGAGTCAATTGGTGAACTTTGAAAATTCAAAGTTTTTTTTGGGAAAAACTTTGAATCGAACGGACCTATTCGACCAAAAAAAATTTTGATTTAATTTCGGTTGGTCTTTTTGAATTAGAATTTCAAAGTTTTTTAAAGTTAATATTCGACCCTTGATAAATCTGCCCTTAGATCTTTTATTACAGGACCCCAATGTGCATATAACTTGAATGCAATAATACATAAAATCACTTTATAAAATCATTAATAAAGGCACAAAAAAAAATCTAAAATAATTTGAGCATGGAATTTTTAGAATATTAAAAAAGAGAAACCATGACTAGTTTTTCTTGAGTACATTTGACACATTTTGGGATCTGCTGAATTCTTGTAATAAATGAAAGTGACCTAAGAAAACAGGACCAAAAGATTTGAGCCACAGATTTTATTGTAGGGATGCACCGAATCCAGGATTTGGTTCGGGATTCGGCCAGGATTCGGCCTTTTTTTACAGCAGGATTCGGATTCAGCCTTCTGCCCAGCTGAACCGAATCCGAATTTACATATGCAAATTAGGGGCGGGCGGGAAATCGTGTGACTTCTTGTCAGAAAACAAGGAAGTAAAAATGTTTTCCTCTCGCCACAAAAAAAAAAAATCTAAAATAATTTGAGCATGGAATTTTTAGGATATTAAAAAAGAGATACCATGAGTAGTTTTTCTTGAGTACATTTGACACATTTTGGGATCTGCTGAATTCTTGTAATAGATGAAAGTGACCTAAGAAAACAGGACCAAACGATTTGAGCCAGAGACTTTATTGTAGGGATGCACCAAATCCAGGATTTGGTTTGGGATTCGGCCAGGATTCGGGCTTTTTCAGCAGGATTCGGAATCGGTATTCGGCCCAAAATAGTGGATTCGGTGCATCCCTACTTTATTGTTCTAGCAAACAATGGTGGCTTGCAGGATATTTCTGGGAATTGTAGTTTTGGGAATTATTGCTCCCCTTGGGGACAAAATAATATCCCCGGAGCAGTTCCAATCTGTTAGGCAGCACAACTCCTGTCTCACAAATGATATTTTGAAAGTAAATGCAAACATTGAATGCCATGTTGTGAGTCAGAGCAGGGATGGAGAAGATACTTATTCAGCACCAAGGACAGTCCTTTTATTGTTTGCCAACATGCTCTGAATGTTTATGTAGCAACGGCACCGGCACCCAGACAGGCTGCATTATCTGGCCGAGGAAAGGTGCCATTGCTTAGACCGTCTCTCACATTAGCTGCTGAGCCCAACAATTGAACGCTGGTAAGTCCTGGCACAGGTCAGGCATTGTTTGAATGTGTTGCAAATGGTTTCCCAGGGAAACAGCAGATGAGGGCTCTTGCTTGAACTGAGACGACAGGCAGGTACGAGGCAGTGACTACACAGTGCAGAATGAGAGACGGCACCTGGGCTGTGAAAGGGAGCGTGTGAATCCAGCAGCGTGCAAACTTATCTCACAGGATGAAGAAACATTCAGCCAAAGTGGCCCCTGCGTCCTCCTTCAGTGTATCAGAACTGCACGCCGCTATCATAGACGGTAAATGCTCTCGCTTTCATCATGTCATTGCTTGGGAAATGCTCAACTTCTCTCTGGCTGCACAAACCTGTCTCTTTGTGAGCTCAATGTTTACTTATCCATGCAGATTTACTCCATGTCATAGAATAACCAGTTAGTATCTAGACTAGACCTTGCGAAAATGTTCTTTCTTCATTTGCAATTTATTGTATGCTCATTTTTCTTGATTTAACTCTATCCATCCACACCACATCTGCCAGGAGGCTGCTGCATGTATCAATCACCCCTTTTGTACAGCTTTTGTCCCTCCAGGCTTGTGGGTTTGACTTATCATTCTGTCCTTATATGATTACATTGTGTGTGTTAGACACTGCATTCAGGCGTTGTGTTTGTGTGTGTCTGCTTTAACCTCTTATGCACCAGAGGAAATCACTGGGAAGGGCAGAATATTAGGGAGGCAGATGGACTTATCACTTTTGACTGCAGACTCCTTTAACTCTTTCTAATGATTAAAAAGGGATACTGTTTTTTTCAAAATGCATCAGTAAATAGTGGTGCTCCAGCTGAATTCTGCACTGAAAAAAGCAAACAGATCTTTTTATATTTAATTTTGAAATCTGACATGGGGCTAGACACATTGTCAGTTTCCCAGCTGCCCTAAGTCATATGACTTGTGTTTTGATAAACTTCAGTCACTCTTTACTGCTGTACTGCAAGTTGGAATGATATCATCCCCCCAAGCAGCCTAAAAACATAATAATGGGAAGGTAACCAGATAGCAGCTCCCTAACACAAGATAACAGCTGCCTGGTAGATCAGCACTCAATAGTAAAATCCAGGTCCCACTAAGACACATTTAGTTACATTGAGTAGGAGAAACAACAGCCTGTCAGAAAGCAGTTCCATCCTAAAGTGCTGGCTCTTTCTGAAAGCACATGACCAGGCAAAATGACCTGAGATGCAGCTACACACCAATATTACAACTAAAAAATACACTTGTTGGTTCAGGAATGAAATTTTATATTGTAGAGTAAATTATTTGCAGTGTAAACAGTGTACTTTAGAAATAAAAAATACATCATAAAAATCATGACAGAATCCCTTTAAGGTTAATCAGTAATATCAAAGAGTTCAAAAAGTCTGCATCCTCCCAAAAGTATCGCCCTTCTGGGAGGATGACTAATCGAAACAAAGCCATAATATTACCATTTGATTTGGAAAAAAATATTCATCTTTTGGGGAAGTGATTAAAAGATGGGGAAATATAGGAAGACCGAGGGGCTCACTTTCAGGGGAGAAACTTATAACAGTAAAAACAAATATACAGAGTTCCAGCTATGTTTCTACTACAACGGCACCTGTCAGATAAATGCTGTCTCAGGGCTGCTCACACTTGTATTACTAGAGTGGCACAGGTTTCTAAATATATATAACAAACTGGCAAAATGGCAAATACATCATTTGTATTTGTGGTTAAGGATACTCTCAGGCCAAGGATGTATTATGGGACCCAATGGCACCTATATTTCTACCCTACCCTCTGACCAATTCTGCTTTCAGTACAAGGCAATATAATATCATGTATACGGGATACATTTATTCATTCAATTGATGGCAAGGTTAAAGGAGAATCTGTTCTACTAAACGGCTTCATGCTGCAATCAGGCTGCCTTAACTGCTTTGGGAATATTCAAGTCGTGTCTCTGGTGACAAAAAACTTGACGTCAGTCCTAATGACTGAAAGAGGAAAATAGGTTCTATTTAACTGTAGGAATAACAAATAACATTCCTTGCCGCTTGGCATGTAAATACAGCACAAATCAGTGGCCCGGCTATGTGTAAATCAGGTTAGTAGAGGGAACAGAAATAGTAGTGCTATTGTGCTCCGCTGAGTGTGATTATTGTTTGGGGTGTGTCTATAGTTGATGGGAAGAGTGTAGACATGCCCAGCGGAATTGTATAAGGCATTAGTAGGTTATGATGCTATTAAAAGCCACCAAGGAGCTCTGGGACCAAATAAAAGCACATGGTGTTAGTAGTGGGGTATATTTTGCTTTATAATTTATATTGAGCGGGTTACATTCTGTTTGTGCTGCTGTGGAAATAAATGGGGGATTTGGAGAGCGTTCTTAGCCTTCCTTGCCCAGACTCCTTATGCCGGTATGGGTTGGGTGCGGGTCCTACAAGTCAGCCCTGTTATGTTTTATATTGAAGTCCTTGTAATGTTTAAACCACAATGAGCTTAAAGATGAGAAAGTACGGTAGTTTGTCTAAACTTGTTGAATAGATATTCCATTACATGGAACAGTTCTAAAAAAAAGTAAAGATACTACTGACTAAAGACCCAGACTATATATGCTTAAGTTATGTTTTTGGGCTTCTGTACCAGCCCAAGGCAACCACAGCCCTTTAGCAGTAAAGATCTGTGTCTCCAAAGATGCCCCAGTAGCTCCCCATGTTTGTTTCTACTGTTTCACTGCACATACTCTGTGCTGCTGTCACTTACTGAGCTTAGGGACCAACTCACAATATACTGCATATACAATATAAAATTCACCATACAAGGCTTATTACAAATTAATTCAGATTTACATTACATGATGCAGTGCATTGAGCATCAGTTTGTATAGCAATCAGAATAGCATCACCTTCTAGGACCGATGCAATCTAACTTTCTTGTCTTCTTTGCTGATCCTGAAAACGGAAAACAGCCCTTTGCAGAACAAGTAGCTGGGCTAGTGGGTAAGGCATAAATAGGCTGGATCTGACAATAGTGTGAACAGTGATGAGTCTGTAAAGTTTAATATCTGTAACAAGGTATTTTTCTGCAAGTTGAGAACCCTCAGCTTTCACTTCTGCAGCGGTATCAAAATGCTGCCTGCCCCCCCCCCATTGCCAAAATGAATCCAAACCCTACTCTGGAGTGTCAAAATGGGCAGCATGCTTCCATAACTGGACTCTCCAAAGCCCGGCCCCTTGTTGTTGAAATACACCTCCAGGTATGATTGACAGTTGAAGACTGTTGGGGATGATGGGAGTTGTAGCTATAGATTGTATAGGAATCCATTAAAGCTAGCAATAAGGACAGCCTTATGCATTTTATATGTAGAAATATTCATATAAACCATACTTTAGCCAGTGTAGCAAGTTAGCATTCAGAGATGAGACAGGGCACATTTGCTCACTTCTTCTTTCAAGACACATACTACAAATTTAGTGTTTCAAGAGCAGGTAACGGCAATCCCGTAGGGTTTCTAGCAATATCAGCAAGTAAAAGTGCTGAAAGATTACTGCTCTGTCTCTTGAATCCTCAGCCTTTCCCTGCCAGGTGGGGAAACAATACTCTTTGATTCATTGAATGTCCATCAGAGCAGAGGAAGGGCTCAGGAATGATTGATACTGATGCACAGGGCACAATATCATGGGTGTTTATTTATTAGTTTAATATTGTCTTGCAGACATGCTGCCTGACCAGTAATGAATTATGGAACTCTGAATTACCAGCAAACCTTATATCAATACCATTGCTTAATTGGAGACAGATTATGTGCCTAAAGAGCTTACAATTAGAGATGTTTTTGCCATATAATCATATAGGCTGGTGCCTAGGGTGGCAGTTTTGGGCAGGGGTGCTGTCAGAGGGGAAACACGTTTTAGTTCCGCAAAAAAGCTTGCACTCTAGATCTGCTGTCGGAGATTTGGAGCAAAATCCTGTGGCAGAGCTGAGGGTGTGCGTACTGCAAGTATATCTTTGTCATAATATTTCTGTAACTCTCATAAGCTCATCCAGTATGGGGTTTTCTTCATCTGGCTTGTGGTTGTGGCACACTTATATTCAGCCCTGCTTAAAAATGGGCAATCACTGCATTCTAATAATTCTACAATATATAGAACCACAATTATTTGACATTTACTTAGTAAAATCAGAGTCATTCTAATTAATTGAGAGTAAAGGAGCTACTCTGTAACAGATAGTTTATATCATGTTAAGTGGCATATTAAAGAATCTTATCAAACTGGAATATATATTTAAGTAAATCTTGCCCTCTTACATCTCTTGCCTTGAGCCACCATTTTGTGATGGTCTGTGTGCTGCCTCAGAGATCACCTGACCAGAAATACTGCAGCTCTAACTGTAACAGGAAGAGATCACCTGACCAGTAATACTGCAGCTCTAACTGTAACAGGAAGAGATCACCTGACCAGTAATACTGCAGCTCTAACTGTAACAGGAAGAGATCACCTGACCAGAAATACTGCAGCTCTAACTGTAACAGGAAGAGATCACCTGACCAGAAATATTGCAGCTCTAACTGTAACAGGAAGAGATCACCTGACCAGAAAACAACTTTATTCACTATATATTCAACAGCCAATATCAATACATAGAAATTAGTCTTTTGGGAATGCTATCTGCCTGTTCAAACTTTAATTGTAAAAAGTGACATTTCTGCCTGATAGAAATAACTGGCATTTTCAGCAAAATGAATCACAGTAGTATTGATTCTTATTTGGTAGAGGACAGATATAAATGAAATATCTAGCAAGATTAGTAACAGGGCTCTCCTGTAGTCATCTATCTGATTAAAGGAACAAGTAATCCGTCTTAAATTATGTTTTATGTCTTGGCTGTAAACCAAGAAAATATTGTTTTGTATTAATCTGGCTTTGCAAAAAGATTCTGGAACTTTATATTGGGAGTCCGGACAGCCCAATCCAATGTCCTATACTGGTACATATATGGCCACCTTAAAGGGGTTGTTCACCTTTGTATCAACTTTTAGTATATTGTAGAGAGTGATATTCTGAGGTAAATCTGCAATTGTTTTTTTTATTTTATTTTATTTATTTTTTATTTTTGTTTTTGTTTTTTTATTTGTGGTTTTTGAGTTATTTAGCTTTTTATTTAGCAGCTCCCCAGTTATTTCGCCAATCTGGTAGCTATGGTCCAAATTAACCTAGAAATACTTTCCCGAGGCCGAAGGCCGAGTGTTTTTATTCAGTTCATGGAACTCCGAGGTAACTTCTAATATCCTCATATTTTGCAACTGGGGGTACTTTATTTATTATAATACACAAGTTTCAGTGAGTCATGTGACAGAAATGACATCAGAACTCACCGTTTATAACTGATGACATCAGAACTCACCGTTTATAAGGATATAATTTACAGGATATTCATGGCTTTTGTGTATTATACATATATAATTTACATGAATACTGCCATGTGTTCTGCAGTATTAAATTTGGATTTGCCCATGAGCAGTACGAAGGAGTCTGTGTTTCAAATGTGCTTAGTTAGCTAGTGACAAACACAAAATCACCCGCCGCCTATACCAGCTGCCAGAAATAATATTGAGAATTGCTTTTAATATATTCATCTTGTAAGTAAATGTTGTAAAAAGCTTTTTTATCATTAATAGGAGGAGAAGGGCTGCAATCAAATACAGAAAACAACACAGGAGACGCTGAAAAGTCCCGTTGCCAGTCATATACCTCCACTTTTCTTAAATTTGTCTGGGGATTTCTCATAATTCTGTCGGTGTCATCCTCTTGGGTCGGAACCGCGCAGATCATCAAAATTACTTACAAGAACTTTTACTGCCCCTTTTTCATGACCTGGTTTTCAACAAACTGGAACATAATGTTTTTCCCGGTGTATTATTCAGGACATTTTGCAACCGCACAAGAGAAGCAAACCGTGTTACAAAAGTTCAGGTGGGTCATTTGCGCGTTTAAAGGATGGCGTCATGAGTCGCATTCACAGAGCATTGACGAAGCACGATAAATGATTGGAAATGACACAGCAAGGGCTGGTTTTAGGGCAGATTAAGGGCTTTTGGTTGACAATTCTAATAGCCCCATTCTTCAGAAGGTTTTATGCAGACGCTATTTACAGAAAAGCTTAACAATAACTATATTTATATTATTTAGCACAATTATAATTCCAATACAGTCACACACATTCATTTTAGTACATTTAGCAGCAAATATTTGACCTAATAGATGTGTTGGTTTAGTCCTTTGCTTTCAGTATCAGGGGCTTCCAGGTTTTAATGAAATCTTTCCGCAAAGAGTCTGCGCTATTGCTAAAACTCTGCTTCGCCGAGATTTTTGTTTGGGATAAAACAGAAAACACAAAGGATAAAGTGATACTGGTTATTATTAGTGATGGGCGAATTTGTCCCATGAAATTTGCGAAACTGCAAAAAATTGAAGTCAAAGGGGCAAATTCACCAAACGGCGAAGCGCCGAACGCTAGCGTTAATTCGCTAGCGTTTGGCATTTTCGTTACTGCGCAAATTCACTAACGAACGCTGGCGTAGTTTCGCTAGTGTTACTTCGCACCCTTACGCCAGGCGAATTTTTGCTAGCGACGTAACTACGCAAATTCACTAACTTGCGCAGTGTACTGAACGCTACCTTTTACGCTAGACTTCCTTCGCCACCTCAGACCTGGCGAATAGAGTAGATAGGGATTGTTTCAAAAAAAGTCAAAATTTTTTCTAAGTCCCAAAAAACGCTGGCGTGTTTTCTACATTATGGGTGATAGGCTGAAAAAGATGGAAAAATTTTTTGGGGCTCCCCTCCTTCCCCCCTACATTTCCTGACTCATGGCAACTTACCTAGACAGTGGGCACATGTGTAGTGCAAAATAAAAATTTTATTTGATGATTTGAAGGTTTCCCAGGCATTTGTAGTGATTGTACGTATTCCTCCATTGAAATTTGAATTTGGCGCCGTATGCAAATTAGCCTTCGCTAGCGTAACTTCACTTTACATAGCGAAACAACGCTAGCGCAACTTCGCAACCTTACGCTACCCCTGAGCGCAACTTCGGATTTTAGTGAATTTGCGGAGCGCTGGCGAAACTACGCCTGGCGAAGTGCGGCGAAGTGCGGCGAAGTTGCGCCTGGCAATTTGCCCCTAACTTCCCTAAAATATTGACCACATATATAGATTATCACTCTCTAGATCACACTAAAAGTTACTGAAAGGTGAACAACCCCAATTTTAGTATGATGCGGAGAGTGATAATCTGAGACAATATGCAACTGGTTTTCATTTTTTATTATTTGTAGTTTTTGAGATATTTAGCTTTTTATCCAGCCCCGACCAGTTTGCAAGTTCAGCAGTCTGGTTGCTAGGATCTAAATTACCCTAGCAACCATGCACTCATTTGAATAATCAGGAATATGAATAGAAGAGGGTCTAAATAGAAAGAGGAGTCATAAAAAGTAGCAATAACAAAAACTATAAAATATAAATTATGAAGACCAGTTGCAAAATTTCTAGGAATTGGACATTCTTGGATTATAGAATAAAAAGTATAGTTTGATCAAGTAACATCAGTGTACAAAAGATTTATTTGAAGGAGCTGGTTCTTCACAGTGAGGACATTAGGATTGGGTTGATGTTGAGGATGATGTTGTAATGGCGGATTCTGTTAATGACAAGCATAATATCAAAGGCTATTGTGATACTAAAATCTACACTTAGTACAGGTATGGGATCCGTTATCTGGAAACCCATTGTCCAGCAAGCTCTGAATTACAGAAAGGCCATCTCCCATAGACTCCATTTTATCCAAATAATCCAAATTTTAAAAAATCATTTCCTTTTTCTGTTTAATAATAAAACAGTCGCTCGTACTTGATCCCAACTAAGATATAATTAATCCTTATTGGAAGCAAAACCAGCCTGTCAAGTTATTTTTAATGGTTACATGATTTTCTAGTGGACTTAAAGTATGAAGGTCCAGATTATGGAACGATAACGTTATCTGGAAACCCCAGGTCCTGAACATTCTGGATAATAGGTCCCATACCTGCATAGGTCTGTATAAATATATAAATATATATGTGCATTGGGTTTCATTTGTTGAACGTGATGGACATTGGTCTTTTTTCAACGCAGTGTAACGATGTAACAGCCACATATACAGTACATATGTACATATACATAAAAAATGCAATAGCCATAAAACATAACAAAAGATAGCAGGAGGCATTCACAGGTCCCCCAAACAGTTGTATAAATAAAAGAAAAGTTTACTATAATTCAAAAACCTAAGTTACACAGACTGGCTAATGCGTTTTGTGCCCAGATTCACTTAAACCTATAACTTAAAGGACATGTTAAGCCTATATTTTCCTACCATGTATATAAGTTGGGCATATTTTCCCCACCCAAGCCACATCATTTGTACAGCATATCCCCCCTTCAATTGCCAGAACCATCACATTTTCCTAAAACAAGTAGCAGCATTCACCAGGCGGCCATTTTCCCTCTGATACATCATTAATAACATTGTGACATGTGTGCTGTAAAGTTCATACAATGCAGAATGCAGGTTACACAGGCACAACATACTTTGATAAAAAGTTCTGATGGGGTTGAGCACTGTAATGGTTAAGCTGAGCTTAGGAGAGGTGGTTAGGAGAAATAAATAGGATCAGATAGCTAGTGCAGAGTTTCTATGGGAACCAGCAATGCTATCTCTTCATTGGCTGTTAGACTGGAGGGTGTGTTTAGTAATCTGAGCTGAGAAGAACTGAGCATGCTCATAAGTCAACAGCCAAACAAATTCTTGAAGGAGATGCTGGAGTGGGTTAGAGGAGGAGAAGGAATTCTAAGTGATTAAGGGGATGCTGCAGCCTTACTGTTAACCTTTTAACAGTGACAGTGACAGGTATATAAAGATTTCAAAGAAGCTCTTTACTGATTATATTTTTGTGGAGGGGGTTTACATGTCCTTTAAGCATATGATTTAGTGAATTTGTGCATGAAACATATAAAGCGGTGTGTGTACCATAAGTTTTTCCAATAAAGTATAATCTTTTTTTGCATATTCATGGGATCTGTGAGTGCCCACTGCTAAGGTTTGGTATCCTCTATATATACTTGAATATTTGATAGGAATCTGTCTTTTACCTTGGCAGGGAATGTAGTCGGATTTTCGGGGAAGATGGCTTGACCTTGAAACTCTTTCTGAAACGAACGGCCCCCTTTTCCATCCTATGGACTTTGACCAATTATCTTTACTTATTGGCTCTGAGGAAACTGACTGCCACGGATGTTTCCGCTCTGTTCTGCTGTAATAAAGCATTTATGTTTCTACTCTCATGGATTGTATTGAAGGATAAGTTCATGGGTGTGCGGGTAAGAGCAATTTAAAAAAAAAGAAATGTTTTTATTCCTAAAACAATGTGGTTCACAAACATTGACACACAGAGGGAAAGCTTGAGGGGCCCAAACGGAACTGCAATAACATTATGAGAAAATGTCGATTTGCTGATATGGATGTTGTCGGGACACTATAGCAATATCTCTGTAATGACACTCTTTTATGTCCTTGTTATGAGCTAGAGAGGCCTAAAAATAAACATGAACCCAATGTGCCCAAGAATTTCTGCTGTAAGGAAAATATTTTTATATCCCTTTTCAAAGTGCCTGTACCTCAAGGGACCCACTGTAAAATAATATACTGTAGCTGCATACGGGTCATATTAGGATTGTGTTACATGGTCTTCTGCTGGTTATTGAGGCTACAGACATGTCGGGTTCTGAATAAACATTTTGCAAAGAAAAGCAGAGCAAGGACTTCAACTGGGTTCCAAACGGGTGAGGAGCAACACCCATGGGTGCAGCTCTTTGTTAGTGCTGTATAGGAGGATGGAACATGAACAGAAAATGTCCCTGACAGGTGGCGTATTGGAAAGATCTGGATTTTAAGGGATTCTAATAGAATGTGGGAACCCTATACTTCCCCTTTATGTGTAATGTTCCCCCCAACAAATTGCAGCTGGCTCCTGTCATGTCAACATTTTGTCTGTGCTGTGATATAAGCAGGATACACAAGACTTAAATGTAATGGTTAAACAGAGGAGCATCAGTTTTACACATGTTGTGGTTTTACACACTTCCTAGTGCTGGTCAAGCTCATTTGTGGCCTGAAGATAAACATATTCTATTTTCCATTCTATATTCTATTTTTATAAATGCTTTCCTGCTTTATACTGGCTTTTAACCAGCACAGCCAGAGACTGTAGCTTTATAACAAAATCCCATGAAATAATTTGGTACAGATTATAAATTCTTGTGTTGCTTGTCGGTTCATATTTACATATGTTATTGTATCTATTTTTTGCAGGGCACTGTGGAATATGTTCATGCTATCTAACTATGCAGCATATTAAAACTATTATTAGTATTAATAATAATAATAATAATAATAATAATAAAAAAATAGTAAATGTATCTACTCTATGGGTTATATTTGTTTAAGAGGTTTGTGACTATGAAGTTTTGTAACAGATGCACTATCCCCTCAATGTAATCAAAGGCACTAAGTCTGCCCAGGAGCATACACCCATAGCAACCAATGAGATGTTTGCTTTCAAACATGTGACCACTAAATGCTGCCTGTTGATTGGTTGCTATGGGTACTGCACCTGGGCAAACTTGGTGCCTTTTATTACATAACCCCGTTTGTTTCATAAAAACCTCTCTGCACTTATAAGAACATTGCACTGCCCAAATGTGGATTTAAACACTATACATTTTAAAGAATAAATAACCCTTTTCAAAAAAAAAAAAAAAATGCTAGGCCCCCTACAAAGTGCCACCTGCCATCTCCCAAATGGCATCACCCACTGGAAAAGATTATGGGTCCCTCATTCCTCCAAACCAAGTGCAGAGCTCTGTAACACGGTTGGAAGCTGCTTTGTTTGGTCCAACACTGATTTTTATGAACCCCACACATGCACAGATCTGACAAACAGAGGAGAGGGTGAAATTGGGTTGAAAATTGGGCTCCTTTAAGATGGTGATTAGCCAAACTCTAAGACATCTTCTCCACCGTCCTTCACTTGGAGTTTATAATCCTACATTGCTCTAATGATCATTTTGTGCATCTCTTTGGCACAGATAGTTGCTGCAATAATGGCAATCACAGGAATCGTCATGATGGCGTATGCAGATGGCTTCCACGGGGACTCGATTATTGGTGTTGCTTTGGCTGTTGGTTCAGCTTCAGCCTCGGCATTATACAAGGTATCCTTTGTGGTAATAGATTTTAATACCCAGTTACCCTTACAGGTATGCATCTTCTTTTCTGCTAAGGCATTATCTAAAGTCAATGCACATGGGCAATGCTTCTAACACCCTAGTGAGTTCCACTTTGGCTAGTGGCATAAAGGTCACAATTAGGGGCACATTTACTAAGCTCGAGTGAAGGATTCGAATGAAAAAAACGTCGAATTTCGAAGTTTTTTTTTGGCTACTTCGACCTTCGACTACGACTTCGAATCGAACGATTCAAACTAAAAATCGTTCGAATATTCGACCATTCGATAGTCGAAGTACTGTCTCTTTAAAAAAAACTTCGACCACCTACTTCGCCACCTAAAACCTACCGAGCACCGATGTTAGGCAATTTGTGATCAAAGGAAAATCGTTCGATCGATGAATTAAAATCCTTCGATCGAACGATCGAACGAATTGCGGTAAACGAATATCGAAGTCGAAGGATTTTACTTCGAAAGTCGAATATCGAGGTTTAATTAACCCTCTATATTCGACCAATAGTAAATGTACCTCTTAAAGCGTTTTGCCATCAAAACACCAAGCACCATAGCTAATTTACCATGTTCTGATAAATGTAAATATATATTTGACAAGTGAAAACGCTTTTACTTAGTGAACAAAATATATATGTTTAAACTACCAATCAACTGTTGTATGCAAATAGCAACCTTCTGATTAGGTTAGGTTTTATAGCATTACCCACCAATAGTCATTTTAATTGTATTTATTGTTCCTTCAGCTAACTGTCGATATTTCTGCTGCCAATAAGGAAATTCAGTCTTATTCTCTTTATTCTTTCAGGTGTTATTTAAGATGTTCCTTGGAACTGCCAACTTTGGAGAAGCAGCACATTTTTTTTCCACATTGGGGTTCTTCAACCTCATCTTTATTTCATGCATGCCGGTTATACTGTATTTTACCAAAGTGGAATACTGGTCATCATTTTCTGCTTTGCCTTGGGGTTATCTGTGCGGAGTTGCAGGACTGTGGTTCGGTATGTTTTTTTTTCTGTTACTTTCTTTTTTTTTTCTCTCTTTTTTTTTTTCTTTTCTCTTTTTTTCTGTTACTTTTACATCACAAACCAGCACCTGAAGGCAGCCTGTAGGTTTTTGGAAAGTTTGAGTTATAGGTACAAATGGAATGCAGAGTTGATTTCACAACTTCTTGAATTTGCTTTTACATGTTACGTTTTTGTGTTTGATCTTTCTATTCAAACTAGGGGAACAATATAACTTATGTCTGCTTCCATTTGGGGGTGTGAGTGTTAGTCCTACTTTCCAAGTGCTTGGAGGCAGAGGTGGGCCTCTGGATTAGATATATAGATGATGTGCTCTTATTATGGGAAGGAAATGTTTGGGAACTTGAAGAATTTGTTGCCTTACAGAATGCGTGACAAATAACTGCCAGTATAAAACCATGTTTTTGTTTTTTTTTTTAAATCTGAAGATCCTGAAAGAGGGTTCTACTTTGGTAACTGAGTTATCTATAAAGGAATCATCCGCAATTTCCTTTCTAGATGCCACCACTTGCAACTTTCCAATGTACCTTCAAATGTTATTGCTATTGAAACCCTAACACAGTGGTTTTAATAAGAGTCTGGAATATGAAAAGGAAAGGGCCAGAATAGAAAGAAGAGTATTAAAAAGTAACAATACATTTGTGGCTGTCAGGGAACCCGACCTGAAAGCTCGAAGGAGGCAGAAGAGGAAAGTACCAGATTAAAATTAATAATTAATGAAGACGACTTAAAAAATTGCTAAAAATGACATATTTATATTTATAAGGCATTGTATGGCATTTATAGGGCATAGTTATCAAAAAGTGAATCTAGAACTAGCCGCGGTTCTCTAGAGTGAAATTCTGCATTTCTATGAGAATCATATTTACCAATGAGTTTATTTGCAATGTATATATGAGTATATTTGCAATGGTGTTAAGTGTAGAGGAAGGGCCTGGGGGACTGTTTTCTCTATAGAAACCTAACCCAGAACAAGCAGGTAACGAGTGAGCTGATTGGTAGAGAGAAGGCCTGAGTCCCTTCAAAAAATTTTTTGCAGGAGGAGGGTGGCATGATGTTATTGCCACTGTAAATATACATTTATAGAAATTAAAAGAGAATGGTAAATTTCACTCTGGTGGATTGTGGTGAGTTCTAGTTTCACTCTTCCTGAGCTGTTATTATTCTTACGTGCAGATAAGTGTTACCTAATCCCTAAAAGAACCCCAAGTATTACACAAGAGAACATTTAATGTACTTTTTTTTTTTGCTTTTCAGCATTTAACATATTAGTGAACGTTGGAGTTGTCCTGACATATCCAATTCTGGTTTCTATTGGAACAGTTCTCAGTGTTCCAGGCAATGCAGGTGAGCTTTCTTGAAAATGTCTTGGGTTAATGTACACTTTAAAACAGTGTTTTTGATAAAAAAAATATATTCTGCAAATACTGTATATAATCAATGCAAGAGATTTAAAAAGGAACAACGAGTCAGAGTGACCTCTGGAATGAAAGAAGATATTGGCAGCCTGGAGTGAAGTAAAAATCACTAGAAACAAGGGTGGAAATGCAAGGCAGAACTTTGCAGGAGTAAGGCTAGAACATACAGTAAATGGAATATGTCAGAATGGCTCACAGTAGGAAAAAAGCAAAAAACTAAATTCAGTAGGCAGGGGATTGCCTTGTGGATGAGTTTGACTGCAATTTTTTTATGAAGTCATGCCCTAATACATGGGCACCCTGGAATCATCTTATGGCCATCATGCATGGATTGTAGTGGGTAGGATCTGAGGGATTGTGTAACAGTCATGGAACACCAGATATCAAATCAGGCAACCAAAAGGGGCAAAACAAGCATTTGGCTTATCTAGTTAGGATGCCCTGACATGATACACAGAGAACAGCTGCAGGATTTCACCCCTAGAAGCAAGTAGGAAAGCATAAGGCAGATTAGTACTCTGCCAAATATTTGGGACATTTTTTACATTTATACAAATCCAGAAATGTCAGTATATTTGTGTTTGTACTTACAAGTAGGACCTGTCATGTTGCTTTTCTTACTCACCGTTGTTTCCAGATTGTGGGGCTAGTCTCCCCCAAGTGCTGTTTCTGGCCATGTTGCAGCCCTGAGGCAACCTTTTGGATGCAACTCCCTTGCGTCTGGTACTTACCTTTCCAAGCACCGGAGCGGGGCGAGGAGGGGCCACATCACTAGTGCAGAGATTGCTATTTAAGTTACTAGGAGAGGCTTTTTGCCATTCCTGGTAGCTTATAGGCTGCTGCCTGAGGAGAGTTTTTCAACTAGCTAGTAAGCGCAGGAGTTAACACATGTAAATACCCTAAAGCTGGTAATTTCCCCTTGTTGCAGAGTCAGCGCAGCGGAGCTCACTGGGGCCATCTTCGGTGCATGTGCAGTTGGAGCATATCCCGCATGCACCAAAAGTGATGAAAATTACCAAAGAAGACCCGAAGATTACCGAAGCAGCTAATGATGGCCCCTGTGAGCTCCGCTTTGCTGACTCTGCAACAAGGGGTAATTACCGGCTAAAGGTGGCCATACACGGGCCGATAAAAGCTGCCGACAGACCAAGTCGGCAGCTTATTGGCCCGTGTATGGGGGCCCCCGACGGGCTTCCCCGATCGAGATCTGGCCGAAAGTCGGCCAGATCTCGATCGGATGGGGTTAAAAATCCCGTCGGATCGCGGCCGCATCTGTTCGTTGATGCTGTCCCGCGATCCGACCGCCCGTTTGGCGAACGCTAGGATCCGATCGTTGGGCCCTAGGGCCCACGATCGGATCAGCCCGATATTGCCCACCTCAAGGTGGGCATATCGGAGGGAGATCCGCTCGTTTGGCGACATCGCCAAACAAGCGGATCTATCCGTGTATGGCCACCTTAAGGGGTATTTACTTGTGTAAACTCCTGTGCATGGGGGAGCAGGGAGGGGGGGACTATGGCGGGTAGGGGTTTTTATTTGAAAGGGGGTTTAGCTCTTCTTTAAAGGAATTAGGATAAAATTTGAAAGTGAATACTTATATTCCATGTATATATTCATTTAACTACATGGCTTTGAATAGAGCTGGGAATTTATTGCCCCAGACAGACTGAGTACTGCCTTGATTCTTGCAGAATTTTCTTGGGGATTTGGAAACATTTGGGGGACAGTAGCATCTGTTTTAACTTGTAATAACTAAGGCGGTAGGTAGGAAGGTATGGTCATTCGATTAAGTTTAATGCAATCGCAGCGTAACACCACCAGTCTAGAACCTTTGTTTTAATTGGAGATTTGCTATTTAAATTACAATCTCCTGAGGTTTAATTTAGAAGGCACAAAATTGGACTGGTCTTGATCAACTAATATTAAAACAATTATCTTTTATCTGCTGTGTATCCTTTGTCTTTTCTCCGTTTAAGGTTTGAATGGCTGGCCCCTGGCTTTACAGCAGCTTGTTTATATAACCTATATAGTAAAGTTTCTGAAGCAAACACACCAGTCTAACCAGTGCCGACAAACACTACATTACATTTTATGACTTTAAAACAGTTTTGTTTTGAGGTGTTACTGTTTCTTTAATTAAAGATATGGGTCTACAAAGGAGCATAGAATTCAGTTGCATCCTTTCCAGGTTTACAGATGATGATGATGATAGTCATTCAATATTAACCCTTCAGGACCTGGAGATTTTGCAAGGGATAGTGCTTCTGCTATTTTATGCTGCATTATAGCGGAAACCTTGTATTTTATATTGGGGTTATGAAAGCCGCATGAAATAGGTATGCAGCTCTGCGTTAGTATATTGAATAGTGGATGTATAAGGTTTTGGGGCATTTTCTAATACAGTCCAATGCAATCTACTGTGGAAAAGTTAGCATGTCTCCATTTGAAGAGATTATTTTAAGAACAGCAAGGGGACATTTAAATGATTTGGCACGAAAGGCTAAAGGCTCGCATGTGTTTTTAGGTTAGTTCTATGAAGATTAAAGGGATACTGTCATGGGAAAAAATTTTTTTTCAAAATGAATCAGTTAATAGTGTTGCTCCAGCAGAATTCTGCACTGAAATCCATTTCTCAAAAGAGCAAACAGATTTTTTAATATTCAATTTTAAAATCTGACATGGGGCTAGACATATTGTCAATTTCCCAGCTGCCCCTGGTCATGTGACGTGTGCCTGCACTTTAGGAGAGAAATGCTTTCTGGCAGGCTGCTGGTTTTCCTTCTCAATGTAACTGAATGTGTCTCAGTGGGACATGGGTTTTTACTATTGAGTGTTGTTCTTAGATCTACCAGGCAGCTGTTATCTTGTGTTAGGGAGCTGTTATCTGGTTACCTTCCCATTGTTCTTTTGTTTGGCTGCTGGGGGGGGAAAAGGGAGGGGGGTGATATCACTCCAACTTGCAGTACAGCAGTAAAGAGTGATTGAAGTTTATCAGAGCACAAGTCACATGACTTGGGGCAGCTGGGAAATTGACAATATGTCTAGCCCCATGTCAGATTTCAAAATTTAATATACAAAAAACTGTTTGCTCTTTTGAGAAATGGATTTCAGTGCAGAATTCTGCTGGAACAGCACTATTAACTGATTCATTTTGAAAAAAAAAAATTTTTTCCCATGACAGTATCCCTTTAAGTTATCTAAGGGCATCCGCTAACTCAGTATGAGCATAAGGATGATGGTATTTTAATGTAAAGTGATTCTGATGTACCAGTGCAGTCTCCTAGTCTTGGAGATTCCCCTTTGTTTAACATCTGTTGGTGCTCTCTTGCCTCACAGCCATCGACCTGCTGAAGCACGAAGTGATTTTTAGTGTTGTGCGACTGGGAGCAACTATTTTCATTTGCCTCGGATTCCTCCTCATGCTGCTCCCGGAGGAATGGGATGAGATAACTCTGCGCTTCATTAACAGTTTAAAGGAGAAGAAATCGGAGGAACATACAGAGGACATTGCAGAATCCAGTGTACACACAAGGAGCAGAAGTAGAGCTAATGGCACAGTATCTATACCTTTGTCTTAGAGCCCGACCAATTCTTTCTGCACGTGAATGTATATTCTGTGAATATAATTTAATTATTTCACTAATATTATTATAACAGTATTAATCTGCAATGTGTTCAAAGCTCAAGACACTGGGATAAAGTTTACATTTATGTATAGTGTAAATAAACATAATAAAGTTTTTATAGTTTCAGTGTATCTTCTAACCATTTCAATCCATTTTACTCTTCAAAGGCTTGAGAAAGCTTTGCTGGATTACTAGAACATACAATTATGATTTGGATGCCAGTGGCGTATTAAGAGCCCCCCCCCACCAAAAACAAATCAATTTAGGGCAAAGACACATGCTGCATTTTGAGGAGATTAGTCGCCTGGCGAAAAATCTCTTCTTCTTGGGGCGACTTATCTCCCCTAACAACCTTCCCATCGGCTAGAATCTAAATCACCGGCAGAATGGCATTCGGAGAGCTTTGTTTCCTGAAGTTGCATCACAAGGAAACTTCGGGCAACTTCGGAAAACGAAGAGCTCCAAGTGCCATCCCGCTGGCTATTTACATTCTAGCCGGCGAGAAGGCAGGGGAGGCAGTTGGGGGAGATTAGTCGCCCCTGAAGAAGAGGGGATTTATCACCGGGCGACTAATCTCCCCAAATTGCAGCGTGTGTCTCTGCCCTTAATGTGCAGTACAGTGTGGCAGATTAAGGACATGTGGGGCCCCTACATCCACATAGGGCTTCTTTTAGGCTACTGCTGGGTATGGATGCACAATTGCACCTTGACCCTGACCCTGCACCTGACCATACCCAGCAACACAAGTTAAAATAAATATTAAAAGAAAATAGAAACAGACCCCTGCTCACACTGGTCCCCTAGGATTTAGCCTGTTCATTAATCTGCCACTGGTATAGCCAGACCTAGATGAGAAGTAAACTCCACAAGGGAGCTCCTTTAGTGGCCATGCACTTGTGTCCGGAGCCATAGTAATTTACCCCTTATGGCTATGGGATAGCAGTTACTGTATGTTAGGGTGAGATGGTGCTTATAGCAGCAGTAGGGATAATAGCCTCTGGAGAAGGAATGTTATATATATCTATAGAGTAAGGTAAGATTGTGCCTATATTGGTGGTAGATTTTCCAAGGTATCTGGTATAACAGGTACTATAGAGTTTGATGGGCTCAATCACAGTTCATCAATAGCTGATTTGGTCCAGATATTTGCTGCCAATACAAAGGTCCCATTGTGTCTGTGCCATTGGTTGTACTGGAACAATACAGGCAAGAGAAACCTTTACATACACATAAAAAAACAACTCGATATCTAGTACATCAAGGCCAGGGGTCCCAAACCTTTTTTACCTGTGAGCCAAAGTCAACTGTAAAAAGCATTTGGGAGCACCACAAGCATGAAAAAAGTTCCTGGGGATGCCAAATGAGCGCTGTGATTGGGTATTTGATATCCCCTACATGGACTGGCAGCCCATGTGAGGCTCTGGTTGGCAGTACACCTGTATTTTTATGCAATTAAAACTTGCCTCCAAACCTAAAATTAAAAAATAAGCATCTGTTTTTAAGGAGAACTAAAGCTTAACTAAAGATGTTGGTTAGAAATATTGTACATTATGTTTTGTGCTTCTGTACCAGCCCAAGGCAACCATGGCCCTTTAGCAGTAAAGATCTGTGTCTCCAAAGATGCCCCAGTAGCTCCCCATCTTCTTTTCTGCTGATTCACTGCACATGCTCTGTGCTGCTGTCACTTACTGAGCTTAGGGACCCACTCACAATATACAGTACACATAGAATAGAAATGTCACAATATAAGGCTGATTAGTCATTAATACACATAATTACTACATGGCAGCACAGAAACCAGTGCAATTAGCATCAGAATTTAATAATCAGCAAACCTGTAGCATCAGCTTATATTACAGCCAGGGAAGCTCATTTTCTGCTGGATAATTAGTGACGACCCCTAAGCTTAGCTTCTCAACAGCTGCTCAGAACATTCATTTTAAGGCTTTAGTTCTCCTTAAGGCCACTGGGAGCAACATCCAAAGGGCATTTGAAGAGCAACATGTTTCTCATAAATCACTGGTTGGGGATTACTGACCGAGGCTGCTGCAGGTCAGAACAAATGTTCTCTTTCCCTTTTCTAAAACTGACTCTAGGCACTGAACAGCTGAACAAATAATACAAATAAAACAATAAGTACATGTCTGGAGGAGCTGTAGAGTTGACTAAGTACATTCCAAAGATGATGCTGTGAGTTTGGAGGTGAATAACTTGGCCAACCTGGAAAGTAGACCCATATGCCTTAAAAAATATGAAAGGTTGTTAGAAAATATGAAGGTCATTTTCAAGCTCTTGAAATGAATTACATTTGGGTAAAACAATATAAACCATTGCAGCGGGTTTACAAATGTGCAGCTTTGGAGTAAGTCTTGAATCAGTTAGAATTGAGACTAAAGGTGCCAAGTTCCATGCAGTTTCATGTATTAGTTCTGATTTTCTGCAACAAAATTTTCTGCAAAGCTTTCCTGTTTCACGATGAGGAGTTCACGGAGTGTGCTGAAATATGGGTCATGCTATGGGTGGGAGCAATAATGTGAAAGCCTTTGTGTGTTGATAACATTTTCAATTTTCTTCTTCTGAATACAATGGGAAGTGACTGAAGAGCAGACAAACGAGGAGCCGCAGATGAGTCTGGCAGCATCATTCAGTATAGATTACAGAGCTGATAGATATCAAAGGAGGAGGATAGTTAGAAGCAATTGCTATACTCGAGTATAAGCCGAGTTTTTCAGCCCCCAAAATATGCTGAAAAACGCTACCTCGGCTTATACTCGGGTCAAGCGCAAAAACGGTCGCCGGCGTCTAAGAATAGTCGCCGGCGCCTAAGAATAGTCGCCGCGCCTAAGAATAGTCGCCGGTGCCTAAGAATAGTCGCGGCGTCCAAGAATATTCGCCGGCGTCCAAGAATGGTCGCAGGCATCCAAAGACGAGACGCCGGTACCTCCAATGGGAGCAGAAACCCTCAATTTTTTGATTGAAACTTACCAGAAGCTGCTGCATTTCTCACCCTCGGCTTATACTCGAGTCAATAAGCTTTCCCAGTTTTTGGAGGTAAAATTAGGTACCTCGGCTTATACTCAAGTATATAGGGTATAACATCATCTCATCTTGTGTCTAGGAAAGTTACATTTAGGAAGCACATAGGAGAGAATGGTGCACTCAATTTACTATAGCGCTACATGTGTACCCCTTCTTATTAACTCTGGTCCTACATACAAATCCAAGGTATCCAGATCCACAGCAAAGTGCTGCACTGGGAAAAATGTCTGAGTAGAAGCTCAGCAAAAAGAAAACCAAAACAAAACCACTGTGTCTCCTATAATCAGAGAGGACAATGCTATTAATACATATATCGCAGATAAGTCATTTGTTATCAAGGCGGGGAAAAGGCCCTGCAGTTGTTGTATCAGCTACTGGGAGCTGAGTCCAATCCGTCTGATTGCAGAAGATATTTGCCTGCAGGATAAATCCCAGCTGGTTTCCCATTACAACAGTAAGTGCTTTCCGTGCACTTAGACAATGCAGCAGACCTGTAGGATTAAATATAAATAAAACAAGCTTGTTTAAAGACTACCACCAACACAAAATACACCACTGTAATGTCTGGAAAATGGCTTCATTAAGGTCACGGCAAAATCTCTTGTTCAGGCAACATAAAACAGAGCCTCAGCGAGTACTTACAATAGAAATACTCTGAACTATATGCATAAATAATATATTGTTTAACATTTATTTTCAGCGTAATTTATCCTTTTCATTTAAAAAGGCCGGTGATACTTCAATATCAGTTGTTGTTGTTGAGTGTGTAAAGAAGCCATAAATTATACAGGAGCCCAGGAGGCTCAACTGTAGAGTTTGTACAGAATGACTAATATAGAGAATAACTTTGTGGTGTTTACTGCCTCAAGGTTCTGCATCAGGGAGTCAAGGGTTTTCCCTCTTTTACTTGTTATTTGCTGTAATATAGGTAAAGACCAGACTGGCTTTTCATGGCACTGGCAAAGTGAAAACCTACAAAATCTCTTATATTTAATAAGTATAGTAAATCTACTGAATTGTAGAACGATGTACAGATACACCTGCATCTGCAGCAAGATGTTCTTGCAGGTCTTTGGAGGTGATCTTTGGGTTGTCTGTAACATTCTCACAATCCTCCGCATATGCCGCTCCTGTATTTTTCTTGGCCTGTCAGACCTGGGTTTTACAGCAACTGTGCCTGTGGCCTTCCATTTCCTCATTACATTCCTTACAGTTGAAACTGACAGTTTAAACCTCTGAGATAGCTTTTTGTAGCCTTCCCCTAAACCATGATACTGAACAATCTTTGTTTTCAGATCTTTTGAGAGTTGCTTTGAGGATCCCATGCTGTCACTCTTCAGAGGAGAGTCAAACAGAAGCACAACTTGCAATTGGTCACCTTAAATACCTTTTCTCATGGTTGGACACACCTGCCTATGAAGTTCAAGGCTTAACACGCCAATGCAAGAATTTGGTGTTGCCAGTAATCATTATTGAGCAGTTACATGCATTCAAATTAATACAATGACAAGGGTACCCACATTTTTACACAGCCAGTTTTTCACTTTTGATTTAATCTAATACAACTGAATACTGCTTCACTAAACATCTTTGTTCAGAAAACAACCCAATACTCAGATGTTCCTGGGAAATGAAAGACATACCACTGTTATCTTTTTTTGTTGAAATTGGAGAAAATTATTATGCAGGCTGAGAGAGGTTCCCAAACTTTTTCATATGACTGTAACTGCAACCTTCTTATAAGGGGTACAAGGAGATAATGTTGGTCATAAACAGAAAGACTTACCAAGTACAATGTCAGGTCCAGGTGCACATGCCCAAGACCATGAGCAAGGGGTGATAACCTACTAAGATGATTTATTTAATCCCACATAGACAGGCATAGTGAAAACAAACACAGGCAAAAACTTTTGCTTTATTTTCTTTTCCTTTTTATAACATTTCTTCTCATGGCTCAATACTCCTCTCCTGGTATCTCAGTGCATCTTGGTCGGCAAAAGATATTATGGGAACACAAACCCTTTATGGAATGTTGAGTGGTTTTGCAAATGAATTTCTTTTATCTAATTATCGTTGGCACAAAGCTTATCTGGCCAGAGTGTAAAAACAGCCTAAAATAATTCCCATGTTCCAGGAAAATGTATCAGTCGTCTGAAAGGCAAATACAAGAAAGCTGGCAAGTTCCGGTATTTACTGGGCAACTCCTCTGAGCAATGCTCCCAGCTGGCAACTAGAGTAAGCAGAACAACAGAAACAGGCATCAGTGTTTCCATTCAATTGTTCATGCCACATGATTTAGGGGTGATCCTTCCAGCAGTTGTTTATTTATAACTCCCAACAGGGGTCTACAGTTCAATAAAGCTAGAGCTCTGCATGAGGGGCATCCTTGGTGTATATACTGCTGCAATTATCGTAGAATTCTTAATATAATATGTCCTTTCATCAACATTTTCCTCCATGGGCCCTCTTACTTTTAGTGACCCTGACTGTAAGGGAGTTATTTACTAAAATGAATGACTAAAATTAGAAAAATTAATGGTTTTTTTTCTATAAAATCGGAATATCAGAATTTATAATACCCAGAGGATGGAAAAAGTCAGAATATGAAAATCCGGCATCTCAGACCTGCCGAAGTTGCATTTAAGTCAAATTTGGGTGGAAATTCAATTTTTCATGATTTTTCCCGCAAACAAAATTTTTGGGAAAGAGTATTAAGAAATAAGCCAAAAAAACCCCATGAGGATTGGGCTGGTGTTTTTTTCAGAAAATATGTAAGGGGTTTATTTACAAAACTTCAAATGCCGAAAATCCGAAAGATTCGTGTCTTTCTTTAGTATAAAATGTAAAAAAAAAAAAAGTCTGAATCCGAAAATCCGGCATCTCAGACCTGCCTAAATTGCAATGGGAGAAGTCCCAAAGATTTTTTGATCTGTGCTGGGTTTCGTGTAATAATCGAAGTTTTCGGGCTAAAATCTGAAAAAATCTGAGTTACTGATTGGAAATTACATTTTTCACGATTTTTTCCCGCAAACAAAATTTATGGGAAAGTGTATTAATAATTAGGCCGTAAAAACCTGTGCAGATTTGGTTGGAGTTTTTTTTCCAGAAAATATTGAAATAAATGTGAGGGGGTTATTTACTAAACTCCGAATACTGAAAAATTTTAGGGTTTTTTTAGTATAAAATCGGAATTTAAAAAAAAACATGAATTTTTTGGAATTTATTATACCTGGAGGATGGAAAAAGTCAGAATCCAAAAATCCGGCATCTCAGACCTGCCAAAGTTGCATTTAAGTCAATTGGAGAAGTCCCAACATTTTTTGATCTGCAAAGTAATCTGAAGTTTTCATTCTAAAATCCGAAAAAAGTCTGAGTTATCAGGTGGAAATTCCATTTTTCATGTTTTTTTTTGGATTTTTTCCTGCAAACAACATTTTCGGTAAAGTGTATTAATTAATAAGCCGAAAAAACCCGTGCAGATTTGGCTGGAGTTTTTTTCAGAAAATATTGAGATAAATGTAAGGGGGTTATTTACTAAACTCCGAATGCCGAAAATCCAAACAAATTGTAATTTAAGAGAAAACCAATTTTTTCGGAATTTATTATACCCCGAGAATGGAAAAAGTCACAATCCGAAAATCCGGCATCTCAGACCTGCTGAAGTTGCATTTAAATCAATTTAAGTTTTCGGGTGGAAATTCAATTTTTCACAATTTTTTCGGGTTTTTTCTGGAAAGTTTCATAATAAATAACCGTGCGGATTTGGTTGAAGTTTTTTCAAGAAAAATGTATATATGGGGGTTATTTATATCCCGAGGTTGGAAAAAGTCAGAATCCAAAAATCTTGCATCTCAGACCTGCCGAAGTTGCATTTAAGTCAATGGGAGAAATCCCAAAGATTTTTTGATCTGCACTGGGTTTTGTGCTAAAATCCGAAAAAATCTGAGTCATCAGGTGGAAATTCAATTTTTAAGTTTTTTTCCCGCAAACAAAATTTTCGGGAAAGTGTATTTATAAATAAGCCGAAAAAACCTGTACGGATTTGGTTGGAGTTTTTTTCAGAAAATATTGAGATAAATTTGGACTTTAATAAATAACCACCTATGGATATATTTTTATACCAGGCATTTTGATGGTTTGGGGGGGTGGTTAATAAATACCTCTATGTAGGTACTGTGTGTAAACATGCACTAGAGAGTGAATAAGTAGTACAAATCTATGTTCTCCCATCACTGAGTTACTCTTTATAAGTAAATGTTTAACTGGAGACATGTGACCATAGAAACCTCACAATCAGGCACCAGGTAACTCCGGCTCCCACTGGAGACAAAATACGACGAGCCTAAAAAAAAACCACATCTCCAGGACTGTCTAATTATTTTTCTTGGACAAATGAGACAAACGTTGATTTTCTTTTTCCTGAAATGGGGATAAATGGCTCAAAACTTAACCACAAGGTGAGAAAGGTGACGCCGCTGGAAAATAAAGCTGCTTTTGTCTCGCCAGCTGAAATCTCTGGATATAATGGCTCAGACAGCTTGGCTTCTTATGGAAGAATGGAACAGAGTAACCTGATATGTGAGCGACAACTTCCTCCATTAAGAGAAACTCTGTATGGACGAGGCTTAATAGGTAAATAATATGGTGCATTATCGGGGGAGGGGGATCTCATTTAATGCAATGGATGCCAAATCAAGGGTCAACTGGGTACTGGCATTTGGGTTTTCTTAAAGGGGAAGGAAACCTAGTCGTCGCAAACCCGCCACCCCCCCTCCCGTGTGTTGCCCACCCTCCCTCCTCCCCCCTGGCCTACCCATCCCGCTGGGCAAATGCCCCTAACTTGTTACTTACCCTTCTGCGCAGGTCCAGTCCAGGGAGTTCACAGACGACATCTTCTTCCACGCGATCTTCTTCCTGCTTTGACTGGCGCATGCGCAATAGGATCATTTCGCCTGTACGATCTACTGCGAATGCGCGTGACTTTTGGCGCATTCGCAGTAGATCCATACCGGCGAAATGATCCTATTGCGCATGCGCCAAAACGCCGTTCACAGCAGGAAGAAGATCGCGTGGAAGAAGATCTCGTCTGTGAACTCCCTGGACTGGACCTGCGCAGAAGGGTAAGTAACAAGTTAGGGGCATTTGCCCAGCGGGACGGGTAGGCCAGGGGGGAGGAGGGAGGGTGGGCAACAAACGGGAGGGGGGGTGGCAGGTTTGCGCCGCCTAGGTTTCCTTCCCCTTTAAGGGCAGTTGTCCCTGAATATGTACTGTATGCAATCAAGCAGATGACGGCAGGTTTGAGGGATATTCCCTTCTGTGCCTCCCAAATTCATGTTTTGTGATACACTAGAGGGCAGATTTATCAAAGATATCAAAAAATTCGAATTTCGAGTTATTTTTGGGTACCTCAACTAGGGAATAGTCAAAATTTGAAAATTCGAATTTCGAAATTTATCATGCACTGTCCCTTTAAGAATTCAAATTCGACTATTCGCCATCTGAAACCTGCTGAATTGGTGTTTTAGCCTCTGGGGGACTTCCTACAATCAATTTGGAGTCATTTTGGTGGACTTTTGAAAAAAAAATGTTTTTTTTGAAAAAAAAAATTTTTTTGGGTGAGAAGCCCCAAATCGAATTCAATTTTCAGCTCGATCCTATTCACCCGTTTTAAAAAAATTTAATTTTTTAAAATAAATTTCGATTGGTTGTTTTTTTTCGAATTTCGAGTTAATGGGAGTTGATGCGAGTTTTTAGAAACTTAAACTTTAAAATTTGCCCCTTGGTCACATAATTTTTTCTATACTTCTGTTAGAAAATTATTGTATTATATGAATGTATTCCTATAGAAGCTCAAGTGCATGCAGTGGTTTACAAGGCAAACATGGGGACAGTATATAATATACAGGTATAGGGTCTGTTATCCGGAAACCCATTATTCAGAAAGCATGAAACTACACATAGACCAACTCCCAGAGACTCCATTTAATCAAATAATTAAAGATTTTAAACAATATTTTCTATTTCTCTGTAATAATAAAACAGTAGCTTGTACTTGATCCCAACTACAATGTTATTAATCCTTATTGGAGGCAAAACCAGCCTATTGGGTTTCATTAATGTTTCAATGGCATTTTAGCAGAGTTTAGGTATGGAGATCCAAATTATGGAGAGACTCCTTATCTGGAAAACCCCAGGTCCAGAGAATTCTGGATTACAGGTCCCTTACCTGTTTAACATATAAAAAAAAATGCATAACGGTAAGAATAAATAGATGAATAGTGATGGGCGAATTTGCGCCGTTTCGCTTTGCGGGAAACGGCAAAAAATTCACGAAACAGCACCGACGTCTCGTTTTTGATGCCGGAGCCCGTTTTTGACACGGGCGGGCGTTTTTGACGCTGGCGTCCAAACCAGTTTGGACGCCGGCTAAAATTTTTTTGACGCCGGCGAATTTTTTCGGGCGAATGTTCATGGGCGTTTCTCGAATTTTTTCGCCGCAAATTCGCACATCACTATAGATGAATGCATTATATGAGATTCAATACAAAAATGGAATGAGGTCCCTGCCCTAAAGAGCTTACACTCTATGCAAAATGTTACACGGGACTATTATGATAAAGTAACTTATATACTCAAGTACAAAAATAATTTCTCCATATTTATTGAGATGAAGAAAATGTTAAAGAATAGGAAATAAAAAGAGTAGGACTGCACCACTGAGTTCACTGCAGCTCAATTATTAACAGCAGCTCTAAATAGCAGAAGTCACGGAGGTGGAAAAGTATGTGAAGTGCTGAATATGAGCAGACGGGAACACAAGTGAGCGCTGTTAATATTTCACATATACGAGTTAATCATCAGCGCTTCAATAAAATTACTGCTTTCCCAACACATTCAAATGCACAGTCACCATCATCATTCTTATGCACCGCATTTAATTCCTACCCTGGATGTCTGACGCCAGAGTTTCAAAAATTAAAAGCCTTCCCTGAGAACTTTAGCAAATGTATAAGTTTTATTTTTAAAAGAGGCATTTTAAAGAAAAAAACACTTTATTTCCTGGTATTTATATGGCGCCGGTATATTCCACAGCGCTGCACAGAGATGATGGGGGTTATTTATTAAATTCCGAATGCCAAAAACTCGATTTTGCTATAAAATCCAAATTTGTAGTGGGAGAAAAAAACTTGAATTTTTTCGAGATTTATTATACCCCGAGGATGCAAAAAGTCAGGATCTGAAAATCTGCCATCTCAGACCTACCAAGGTTGTAAATACTGTATCAATGGGAGAGGTCCCTATAATATTTGGAAGTTTCTGTGGTCTGCGCTGGAATTAGCTTGAGAAATTGACTTTTTCGGGCAAAAATCCCAAAAATTCAGGGAAAACTTTCTAAAAAAGCGTACGATTCTGGTTTTTCCCCCCGATCTGATTAAATAATATATATAAGGTCATATATAATATAATAATAAGGTCAAATCGTGGATTCTCGTTTGATTTTAAAAAATCAAAAAAAATTCAGATTTTAATGAATAATCCCCTAAATGTCATTGCCATCAATCCCTGCTCCAGTGTTGCTTACACAGAAACATAGTAAGTTAGGTTGAAAAAAGACACACGTCCATCAAGTTCAACATTTAGGGGCAGATTTATCAAGGGTCGAATTTTGAATTTAAAAAGAAAATTCAAATTTAAAAAGACCAACCGAAATGAAATTGAATTTTCTTTGGTCGAATAGGTTCGTTTTCAATTGACTGAAGTAATAGCGCATTCGATCTAATTTGATTCAAAGTTCAAAGTCCACTAATTGACTCCAAATGGGTTCTAGGAGGTCCCTCATAGGCTAAACAGCAATTCAAGCAAAAGGTTTTTGATGGCGAATGGTCGAATTTAAATTTTTAAAGAGACAGTATATGATCAATTTCAATATTCAAATTTTCGAATTTTTTTCAAATAAGACCTTTGATAAATCTGCCCCTAAATGTCATAGGTGTTATATATAATAGAAGCCTATGATTAAAAACTAAAGGGCCTTAGATGGGCCCCAATTTTTTCACGAGCTTTTCGCTGTTTGTCAAATTTCAATGGATATTCGAAAACTCTTGGGCAAAATGGGGGAAATTCGCCCATCACTAATGATGTATTTGCAATTGGTTTTCATTTTTTATTACTTGCGGATTTTAAATTATTTACCTTTTTATTCAGCAGCTCTCCAGATTGCTGTTTCATCAATCTGGTTACTAGGGTCTAAATTATCCTAGAAACCATGCATTTATTTGAATATGAGACTGGACTATGAATAGGAGAGGCCTGAATAGAAAGATGAGTAATAAAAAGTAGCAATAACAATACATTTGTAGCCTTACAGAGAATTTCTTTATTTAGATGGGGTCAGTGTCTCCATTTGAAAGCTGGAAAGAATCAGAAGGCAAAAAATGCTAAAAAATAAAAAATGAAGGCCAATTGAAATTTGCATAAAATTAGCCATTCTATAACATATTTAGGGGCAGATTTATCAAAGGTCGAAGTGAATATACGAATTTAAAAAATTAGAATTTTGAGCTAATTTTTGTGTACTTCGACTAGGGAATAGTCCAAATCGATTTGAATTTGAAAATTTGAATTAGAAATTTATCATGTACGTTCTCTTTAAAAATTCCACTTCGACCATTCGCCATCTAAAACCTGCCGAATTGCTGTTTTAGCCTATGGGGGACCTCCTAGAACCTATTTGGAGTCGATTGGTGGACTTTGAACCGAATTAGATCGAATGCGCTATTACTTCAAATTCAATTTTGTTTTTGAAAAAACTTCAAATCAAATTGAATCGAATGCGCTATTGCTTCGATGCGAATTAGATGGAATACGACTAATCACCCCCTCAGAAAATAACTTCGAATTTTTTAATACATTTCGGTTGCTCTTTTTTTACTCGAATTTCGAAGTTATGCGAGTTCAAAAAGACTCCCATTACTTCGAAAATCGACCCTTTGATAAATCTGCCCCTAATGTGAACTTCCCCAGTAAAATAATTGATCTGTAACATATAATTATGCTGCCGATAGTGAGGATTGCAAGCGAGGGGGACGACTCCCTAGGAGGGAAGTTTACATTTCATGAACATTTTTATTGAAGCTAATTTGTTTCCCTCTTAAGTCCCCAGTCCCCTTTCTTTTGACATCCCTCTGGACAATGGAGCTACAACGAGTATTATAAAGAGACATCCCCCTCGAAGACTTCAAGTAAGATGAATTTAACTGGCTTCATATGGAGTTGCTTGGATTTAATGGTAACGGTTCTTTTACATGTAAATCAGTTTTCATTTGATGTGAGAAGGGCCTATGTGGTATTGATAATAATATTAGTTCTAGTAAGCAAAGCCAGTGAGCAGCAAGTAATAGCGGTGTTGGCTAGACTGGGGTCCCATTGGCTCACTGACTTCAAAGGCCGTTTTTGCCCAAGTCGCCGCCACCGATAATATGTGCCACATTCCCCAGCCGCTGTACCAAACCAATAACATCTGCCCCTGTGTAAACCTGCCTGATGCAAACACCTGTGTCAACATCTGTGTATGGACAGAGGGAGGTACGGCCACTAGAGCCAAGCCTACCGGGATTTCTGCGGTAAGCAAGTCTGACCCTGACAAAGGTAAAGCCTCATCTAGAATATGCAGTTTTCATCTCCAGGGACATAAATGGAATAGAGGTATTGGTTATGTAGTGAATAAAGTACCCCCTCTTGTAAAATATACGGATATTATAAGTTACCGAGGAGTTACATGACCATATAAAAGTACGAGGCCGAAGGCCGAGTGTTTTTATACAGTTCATGGAACTCCGAGGTAACTTCTAATATCCTCATATTTTGCAACTGGGGGTACTTTATTTATTATAATACACAAGTTTCAGTGAGTCATGTGACAGAAATGACATCAGAACTCACCGTTTATAACTGATGACATCAGAACTCACCGTTTATATAGTGAATAAAGTACCCCCTATTGTAAAATATAAGGAAATTATAAGTCACCGAGGAGTTCCATGACCATTTCAAAGCACGAGGCCGAAGGCCGAGGTAACTTCTAATATCTTCATATTTTACAACAAGGGGTACTTTATTTATTATAATACACAAGTCTTAGTGAGTCGTGTGACAGAAATGACATCACTACTCAACGTTTATAACTGATGACATGACGAAGCACCATTTATAAGGATATCATTTACAAGAAAGTCATGGTTTTTGTGTATTATAAACAAATTCAGGCCAGGTTAGGGATTGTTTATGGTGCAGAGGAAGCACTTAAAGGAATTGTTCAGTATAAAAATAAAACTGGGTAAATAGATAGGCTGTGCAAAATAAAAAAGGTTTCTAATATAGTTAGTTAGCCAAAAATGTAATGTATAAAGGCAGGAGTGATTGGATGTCTAACATAATAGCCAGAACATTACTTCCTGCTTTTCAGCTCTCTTGGTTTCCACTGATTGGTTACCAGGCAGTAACCAATCACTGACTTGAGAGGGCCACATGGGTCATAAATGTTGTTTTTGAATCTAAGTTGAATGCTGTGGATTAGTGATGAGTGATTAGTGATGGCACGAATTCGCCTGTGAAATTTCACCGGCGTCAGATTTTAGTGGATGCGCATCTGAAAAGTCACACATCGAAATTGGCGCATGTCAACACTATTCGGACGCCCATTGACTTTAACGCTAACGTCAGCTTGGACGCGGGCGTCAATTTCCGATTTTCAAGATTTTTAATGAAAATTTCCAAATTTCACGAATTTTTCGTGAAACTTTCCGTTTTCAAGATTTTCCCCACGAAATTCCGGTTTCACGAGACGGGAGAAATTCGCCCATCACTACTAGGGATCAATTGAAAACTCATTAACCATTTATGTCCCATGTTGTAGAAAACAAACAAAGGAGAGCACTCACCCACACCTCGCTGTGAACCGACCAAACTGTCCGTGCTGACACGTGCACGCGCCTTCAGAAGACACGCTGGGAATTGTATCAATGTGTATCTTGGTCACGGAGCACCAGGCAGCATTAAGGTCTTTTAAAAGTATCCAGTTTTATTGACAATATATGAGAAAGCAGAATATGGACCGCACAAGCTCACCGTTTTTCCGCCGGTTCAGGTGCTCAGTCACACAGTGTCCCTACTGTGAATATAGCGAAAATTCAAGGAAGCAGACGGCACTTCTGAAACTGGGGTTTATTGGAGTACCTGCTGGTAACACCTGACGCGTTTCGGGAGATATCCCTTAATCATAGGTTTGATTAAGGGATATCTCCCGAAACGCGTCAGGTGTTACCAGCAGGTACTCCAATAAACCCCAGTTTCAGAAGTGCCGTCTGCTTCCTTGAATTTTCGTTATTGACAATATAGTTACATCGTAAAAGCAATAATCGGCAACAGTGTATCTAGCCCCACGCTTGATGCGTTTTGTGGTCTCACGCCACTTCCTTCTGTCCCATGTTGCCCTTCAAGTCATTGACTAACTCAGAGTTAGAGAGCTGCAAAGCAGGAAGTAATGTTCTGGCTATTATGTTACACATCAGTCACTCCAGCCTTTATACATTACATTTCAGCCTAACTAACTAGATTAGAAACATAAAATGCCACAGGGCATATTTATCAAGGGTCGAATTTCAAATTGAAAAATCTTCGAAATTCGAATTCAAAAGACCAACCGAAATTAAGTTGAAGTTTTTTTTTGTGGTCAAATAGGTCCGTTTTCGATCGAATAGGTCCGTATTCAGCTGAATTCGAATCGCTGGAATAGCGCATTCGAACGAATTCGATTCAAAGTGTTTCCCAAAAAAAACCTTTGATTTTTCAAAGTTCACCAATTGACTCCAAGTGGGTTCTAGGAGGTCCCCCATAGGCTAAAACAGCAACTTGGCAGGTATTAGATGGCGGATGGTCGAAGTTGAATTTTTGAATTTTTTTAATTTTTAAAGAGACAGTACATGATAAATTTCGCTATTCGAATTTTTTTATTTTTTTTTTCAAATTCAAATTGAATTTGGACTATTCCCTGGTACACAAAAAATAGCTTGAAAATTCTAATTTTTTTCATTCGAAAATTCACCTCTCACTATTGTGAGAATAAGGGGCCGATTCACCAAGGGTCGAATATCGAGGGTTAATTAACCCTCGATATTCGACTGGGAATTAAAATCCTTCGACTTCGAATATCGAAGTCGAAGGATTTTAGCGCAAATAGTGCGATCGAATGATCTAAGGATTATTCCTTTGATCGAACGATAAAATCCTTCGAATCGAATGATTCGAAGGATTTTAATCCAACGATCGAAGGAATATCCTTCGATCAAAAAAATTTAGGAAAGCCTATGGGGACCTTCCCCATAGGCTAACATTGAGTTCGGTAGCTTTTAGATGGCGAACTAGGGGGTCGAAGTTTTTTCTTAAAGAGACAGTACTTCGACTATCGAATGGTCGAATAGTCGAACGATTTTTAGTTCGAATCCTTCGATTCGAAGTCGTAGTCGAAGGTCGAAGTAGCCCATTCGATGGTCGAAGTAGCCCAATATAACACTTCGAAATTCAAAGTTTTTTTACTTCGAATCCTTCACTCGAAGTTAGTGAATCGGCCCCTAAAAGTTTGTTGCAGCAGATCCTGCATTCGGAGTGCTCCTTCCTACTTCATTGCTTATATATTAGAAACATGTTCTATTTTGCACAGCCTATCTATTTACCCAGTTTTAATTTTTTCACTGCACTGTTCCTTTAATGAGAAATATGATCATATATAAATATATCAGGGACACTTAGGGGCATATTCATTAAGGGTCGAATTTCGAAGTTAAAAATACTTCGAAATTCGACCCTCGAATTGAAATCCTTCGACTTCGAATATCGAAGTCGAAGGATTTAGCGCTAATCCTGCGATCGATCGATCGAAGGATTTTTCGTTCGATCGAACGATTAAATCCTTCGAATCGAACGATTCGAAGGATTTTAATCCAACGATCGAAGGAAAATCCTTCGATCAAAAAATCACAGGCAAGCCTATGGGGACCTTCCCCATAGGCTAACATTGACTTCGGTAGGTTTTACCTGCCGAAGTAGAGGGTCGAAGTTTTTTTTAAAGGGGAAGTACTTCGACTATCGAATGGTCGAATAGTCGAACGATTTTTCGTTCGATTCGTTCGATTTCGTTCGAATTCGAATGAATTTAACCAATTCGATGGTCGAAGTACCAAAAAAATACTTCGAAATTCGAATTTTTTTCATTCGAATCCTTCACTCGAGCTTCATGAATCGGCCCCATACTGTACAATGAAGTATAGACTGACCTATTCACCTGTAGATCTTTGCAGAGGAGCTCCCTTATTATTAAATAAAAGGAGATTTTTATCTCAAGAAGCAAAGTGAATATATATATATATAATATATATATATAAGAAAACATAAGCATTTATAGAAGTGTAGCAAAGTTATTACTTGGCAGAAGAAGGGATGGTGGTTTAAACGTTTAAATACACTGCTGGTGTGGCTGCAGAGGCAAATGTTTTATAACAAATCTGTGATTCTGTTGCTGTACCTTTTTATGGGTTTATATACAAAAACTTTTAGTGCTAAATCTGGTTCCGTTCACTTAAAATTAACAAAAGTGAACGCCGCTAATTAAAGCACCAAAAAATCTTATGCAAAAAGCTTTGCTATCTGGTGCCTATTGCATCTCCAGTGGACAATTTCAATATTCGCATTAAGACATCTCATCCGAAAAAGGTGGTGACCCGGGTGCATAAACCCCGGGTCCCAATTCTGGGTTCACAAATGCCTGAAACAGTATCAAGGGTAATATGTAAGATGCAACTCACCAGATCAAACGGGTGGCCTGGGTGCATCGCCCCAAGCCCGTAGCTGTAGATGAGTCACAATCAGTAGAAAAAGTTTGACGAGCTCTCCATTCACCCGTTGAATTAAAAGAAGTAAATGTTTATTTTCAACATATTAAAAGCATCCGTTCCCTGACGCATTTCGTATCCACCAGAACGTAGTCAGAGATGAAGTCGTAGTCATCTATGACTACGTATTGGTGGATACGAAACGCGTCAGGGAACGGATGCTTTTAATATGTTGAAAATAAACATTTACTACTTTTAATTCAACGGGTGAATGGAGCGCTCGTCAAACTTTTTCTACTGTCTGTTGCTGTACCCACTGCTGCAGAAAATGCAGTAGGGACTGAATAACTAGTGCAGATCTGGGCCCTTTATCTGCACATATTCCCTGGCTTTTGTGGTATGAAGTGCTGCCATCTTGTGGCAATAAAACAAATATTTGCCATCTGGATATATTAAAGAGCGTTTAAAAGCACATTTAAGTAAATTTGGCATTTTTCTTCTTAAATGTAAATATTTTAACCCATTTATGAAATTCTTCAATCTTATGTCACTTACATCAAATCCTGCCGAAAATGCATTAAAGTTGAAAAAACCCTGGCGAATTTTCCTTTTTTTTAAGCGGAATTGCCTGCAAAAGTCCTAACTTGAACTTTTTTGGGTTAACAATTTTTCCCCAGACAGTTGAGGGCCAGGGAACATTTATTTTACAGTGAGCTCATGTTTAGAGCATTATCTGTTCTCTTTTGTCCTTATTAAGTTTCCTTGGACACTTGTAATAAACAGTGGCCACTTCAAGCATTTGCACCAACATCTCTAATAAAGACGTCCACACAACTTTAATGTACCCGCCCTATTCAAATTGACCTAAGCGTAAGATCACTAGCGACTTTTCACTAGGCATAAACGAACTATAGGAATCATCGCTATGAAACGCTCGCACTGAAGAAGTATCGCTAGCGAAAAGTCGCCAGCGTTCAGCACCCAGGACGCAACTTTGCATTTTAATGTATTAGCGTAGTGGTAACGAATTTGCGCCTGCCGAAGTGGTGCGAAGCCCCATAGTAGGGATGCACTGAATCCACACTACTGGTTTGGGATTTGGTCATAATTCATCCTTGGATTTAATTTGGATTTGGCTTCACTGAATCTGAATCCTTAAAATCAAGTTACTTTTAGTCACACAAAACGAAATAAGAATTTTTAACCGCATGCTGCGTGCGTGGTTCTCTTTTGCCCTCCTTAATTTGCATATACAAATTAGGATTCAGATTCTGTATTTGGCCAAATCTTTGTATTTGCCATTTGACTGAATCCCAAACTAGTGGATTCTGTGCATCCCTAGAACAAAGCTACATATCAGTTGGCAAGAGCTCAGCCAGACATAGCATCCGAATAAGGGTAGAACTACACGGACGACTTACATGTGTTTTCAGCGGATCTGTCGAGCTGCGCCAAAATGCAGGCATCAAGTCAGATGCAACGGAAAATAAGGTAAGAAATGCAAATGTCGAATCTTGTCACATCGTTCATCCGACACGACTGTCGGATGCAGACGCAGCATGCAGCGTCTGTATCCGACAGTCGTGTCAGATGAACGCTGTGACACCATCCGCCATTGCTATTGCTTACCTTATTTTCAATCGTTGACGCCTGCATTTTGGCACATCGCGTCGGATCCGCCAAAAATGCATGGAAGTCGTCCGTGTAGTAGAGTCCTGCAGCACGTCAGTTACCCGCAGGTTACCCGCAAAAACCTTTTAGTCCTTTTTTCTGATCACGCCTCCAATGATGTCACTTCCGGTTTACAATGACAGCACTTCCTGATTCTAGACGGTCAACGTGTTGCGGGTCCGGGTTGCGGATAAGGTACTTGCGGGTTGAGTCGGGTAGCGGGTCCAAACGGGTAAGAATACAGGTTGCGGGTCTGGGTTGCGGATTGCAGGTTGCGGGTACGCGTTCCAAAAAATGGACCAGCGCAGGAGCCTACCATGTAGTTCTACCATTATAATAAATAATAGCTGCAGCAAATTCATACTAAACCGGCTGCATTTTCTTTTAAAAAGCTGTTCAAGGGCCGTCACTAACATGAAAGAGCAGCCAGTTCCCTTCTTTGGAAACGTCTGGCTGGGAATGTGCCCTGTAGTATTCAGAGATAAATGATGATATTAAAAAAATGAATCTCCAAAGAAAACATTTAGCATTTTTTTTTAATTGCTCTAAATGTGTACGTTGAAACTGTAAATGAATTATTTGTCTGCAGAAACTTGAGCCTGTGTTACTGCCAACCTTAATGTCTGCCGAGCGAATCATCAAGAAGCAAGAGCAAACTACTGGAAAGGTAAGTGCCGGGCAAGGCCTATATTTGGTATTTGGATTATTTTGCCTCCTAACTTTACTAGACAAAAGACAGGCGTTCTAAAAGTGCTCCACTTTAAGCTGCATGGGCCCACAGCAGAGTTACAGCTGCTTAGTGTGATGTGTTAAAACCTGCAGGCTTGTACAGGTATGGGATCCATTATTCAGAAACCTACCTACTGCAAACAGGAGTCTCCCAATATCCTCTATGAATACAATTTTAAGTCTTGGTAATTTATAGGGATGGGTGAATTTTTTCACCTTGTTTCGCCGAAAAAATGACGCCCATAGACTTGTATAAAGTCGTGCATCCAAAAAAAAAAAAGACGCGCGTCAAAATAATTTCGCGCACGACAAAATTTTTTGGGCGTCGGCGACATTTCGCCGGCAGCGAATTTGTTGGCGAAACGAAACGGGTCAAATTTGCCCATCCCTAGTAGTTTATGAAAATGTTTTTTCTATATATGAATTAGTGTGACACTTTTGACTTCTGTATATATCGCATACAGAGAGGAGTGTGTATTCTAAGTACTACAGCTCTACTACTTGTATTTACATTAACTTCTGTTGTGCTTGGCACTTTGCCTGAGATGCTAGTCAGGGCCGCCATCAGGGGGGGAAAGGTGGGACCGGGCCCGGCATGAAGGAGAACTTATAAGGGGGCCCTGACCATCAATAGCTTTTTATAACTTGTGTATGGGGGGGTTACTTTTTTAGCGCTGATGTCTGTGTGGTCTTTGGGCGGGATGGAGTGGGGCTTGGGTGGAGTGGGTGGGATCTGGGGTGGGGCTTGGGCGCTAGTGTGGGCGGGGCCCAGTGATTTCTAATGGCGGCCCTGATGCTAGTAGATAGCACTTTCCTCCGGTATCACTACTTTGCTAGGTGATAATGGAGGTGGAAGGTATGTACTGACATTCCCTGGGTTAATTGTAGGGATGCACCAAATCCACTTTCTTGGATTTGGCCTAACGCCCGAATCCTTCGCGAAAGATTTGGCCGAATACCGAACCGAATCCGAACCCTAATTTGCATATGCAAGTTAGGGGTGGGAAGGGAATAACATTTTTTACTTCCTTGTTTTCTGGCAAAAAGTCCATTTCCCTCCCGGCCCCTAATTTGCATATGCAAATTAGGATTCAGATACGGTTCGGCCGTGCAAAAGGATTTGGCCGAATCCTGCTGAAAAAGGCAGAATCCTGGCTGAATCCCGGATTCGGTGCATCCCTAGTTAATTGTATTTCACATTTGGTCTGTTTCTTCTTCTTTGGTCTTCTCTTCGGAGCCACCTCTATTGGCCTTGCTATCCCCTGTGTGGGCACAATAGCTGTAGTAGTTGGAACAGTAATTATAATATTTGAACTGATGCCAATTGCAGGTTTAGGAACCGAAATCCTGATACAACAGGAGTCAATTGCCATGACAACATTGTACTCTTTTTTAAAAATGGAAAAGCTTTTACTGCATGGGCAACAATTTGTGTCCTACCATGTGACCCTTTTTTTTGAAAGTAGATGACAACTTGCAGTTTCCTTGTTCTAAAAGTTCTGCACCCCCTGGTTTGGATATTATTTAGCTGCTCACTCCAGAAATAATGAAACCTGTTCCTACATTTGCTGCATTCTCACCCGGCAATAACCAGTTTTGCTTTTATAACAGGAGATGGAGAGAAGAACACAGGCAACCAAGAATGCAGCAACAAGGAGACAGAATCTGCATAAAATGCAATGGCAAGAAATCAATCGTAAACGGGAAGAGGTGAGAAACGAAAACCCTCAGTGCAACATCCGATTCCGGTTATATCAATTAGATGCCCCTGTGTTGCTCTCACAACCATTAACCCTCAGCTTTGTGCAATATCACCTTTCCAAATCATCCTTTCTTATGGTTGGCACTAGGGATGCACCAAATTCAGGATTCGGTTCGGGATTCGGCCAGGATTCGGCCTTTTTCAGCAGGATTCGGATTCGGCCGAATCCTTCTGCCAGGCCGAACCGAATCCGACCCCTAATTTGCATATGCAAATTAGGGGCGGGGAGGGAAAGCCCGTGACTTTTTGTCAGAAAACAAGGAAGTAAAACATTTTTCCCCTTCCCACCTCTAATTTGCATATGCAAATTAGGGTTCGGATTCGGTATTCGGCCGAATCTTTCACGAAGGATTCGGGGGTTCGGCCGAATCCAAAATAGTGGATTCGGTGCATCCCTAGTTGGCACCTCAGCCCTTTAATACCGGCCACATATAAAAGGCTGATGCAGCATCGCTGATATTATTATAGTAATTATAGAAAAAATGTTCGCAGCAACATTAGGGCCAATTGCTAATCAATCATGGAACATGTTCATTTCTTGGGAAGTTGTTAGGGCTCTTACACACGGCCGTTTTTGCCTGCGCTCCCCTGCGTTGCGCTTTCTTCCGTTCAGCCACAGAGAAGCGCAGGAGTAGACGCAGTCAATTATTTTGAAGGGGGCTGTACTCACACAGATGCATGTATGTGCCGAACGCAGGTGAAATGCAACATGCTGCGTCGCAGCCTGCGCTTGGGGCTTCCATGCGTCTGTGTGAGTTCAGCCCCCTTCAAAATAATTGACTGCGTCTACTCCTGCGCTGCAAGCTTTTCTTCTCTTTATATAGTTAAAGGGGTGAAGTTAACTTTTAGTATGTTATAGAATGGTGAATTCTAAGCAACTTTATGATTGGTCTTCATTATTTAATTTTAATACTTTTTCAATTATTTGCATTCCTTTTCTGACTCTGTCCAGCTTTCAAATGGGGGTCACTGACCCCATCTAAAAACAAATGCTTTGTACGGCTACAAACGTATTGTTAAGGCTACTTTTGATTACTCGTCTTTCTATTCAGGCCTTTCCTATTCATATTCAAATCAGTGCATGGTTGCTGGGGTAATAAGGACCCTAGCAACCAGACTGCTGAAACTGCAAACGGGAGGGCTGCTGGATAAAAAAGTAAATGCCTCAAAAACCGAAAATAATAAAAAATGAAACCAATTGCAAATACATCATAGTACTAAAAGTTAACTCAAAGGTGAACAACCCCTAGTGATTCTATACCTTTTTCACTGCAGAAATAGCATTCCAGTGGCCTCTCAGTACATTATACTTTACTGTGCTTAAAGGAAAACTATACCCCCCAAACAATGTAGGTTTCTATAAAAAGATATCGCATAAAACAGCTCATATGTAAAATCCTGCTTCATGTAAATAAACCATTTTCATAATAATATACTTTCTAGTAGTATGTGCCATTGGGTAATCATAAATAGAAAATTGCCATTTTAAAAAATAAGGGCCACCCCCTGGGATCGTAGGATTCACTGTGCACACAAACATACCAAACAAACCATACATGTTAGGTCACGAGCCAATTAACAGATGGAGTTGTGTCTTTTGCTTCCACACTTCTTCCTGTTACAGTTAGAGCTGCAGTATTTCTGGTCAGGTGATCTCTTCCTGTTACAGTTAGAGCTGCAGTATTTCTGGTCAGGTGATCTCTTCCTGTTACAGTTAGAGCTGCAGTATTTCTGGTCAGGTGATCTCTTCCTATTACAGTTAGAGCTGCAGTATCTCTGGTCAGGTGATCTCTTCCTGTTACAGTTAGAGCTGCAGTATTTCTGGTCAGGTGATCTCTTCCTGTTACAGTTAGAGCTGCAGTATTTCTCGTCTGGTGATCTCTTCCTGTTACAGTTAGAGCTGCAGTATTTCTGGTCAGGTGATCTCTTCCTGTTACAGTTAGAGCTGCAGTATTTCTGGTCAGATGATCTCTTCCTGTTACAGTTAGAGCTGCAGTATTTCTGGTCAGATGATCTCTTCCTGTTACAGTTAGAGCGGCAGTATTTCTGGTCAGGTGATCTCTTCCTGTTACAGTTAGAGCTGCAGTATTTCTGGTCAGGTGATCTCTGAGGCAGCACACAGACCATCAGGAAATGGAGGCTCAAGGCAAGAGATGTAAAAGGGCAATATTTACTTAAATATATTTTCCAGTTTGGTAAGATTCTTTAATATGCCACTTAATATGATATGAACTATCTGTTGCTTAAGTGTTCATTTTGGGGGTATAGTTTTCCTTTAAGGATCAGAAAGAAGTGGGTAGGCGTATGAGATACCAATAGCTCGGCCCTGTCTGTTTAAAGCTTCATGCTGAATTTGGAATCATCTCCCATATTATTGGCATCAAGTGAAGGGAGTAGAAATAAAAAACATTAGCCGTTTCACCATTTGGGCAAGAGCTTGTGGTTTCCAATGTCAAGATTTGAGGGAACCCCCACCCATTTACCCATGTTGTGCACATGATCTGAATAATAAAGGCTAACACTCTGGCATTCAGAGCTAAATTGACATTTTTTGGATGTCACCCTGTTCTATTGACATTCCCGTGGGTGAATTTACAGTGTTTTAAGGATTAAATATTGTATAGTAATATCATATACCTTTCTATAACTTCACAGCTAAGATTTTCTGCCTCCGTCGTGAATAATACTGTGCGGAAAGATAAAGTTTCCCTTTTGCTGACGCTGCAAGCGTTAAAGATCTTTCTGTATTGATGGCTCAATCACTTCTAGTATACAGGCTTTGCTTTACACTTGCACTAAACATAACTGCTGCTACGGGTAAAACAACTGTTTGTTTTTCTTTATTGCTGGTGCAGCTTAATCATTCGCAGTCACAGGCTGAACTAAAGAGAAGCCTCCACAGAGAGGCAAAAATCAATAAACAGAAAATGAGAGAAAACAAAACCAAGATCTTCAGAGAAAACAGCCGGAGATGTAATGAAGATGAAGATTTCCCCGATGTGGCACATGACTTTAATGGGAACCATGGTGAGTTCTAGAATTACAGGCAAAGCAAAATTCTTTGGGAAAAACTAAAAGTGACCAAATTAGCAGGTAGCTTTTAGGGTCAGGGCACACACTCCGATTCGGGGAGATTAGTTGCCCGGCCACAGATCTCCTTGCTGCTCCTTCTGAGGACATACATGGCTGACTGTGTCTTGTTATAGATTGGCCCAAGCTTTTGAATTTTAAAAAAGTGCAAAACAATGCAGTGTTTTCTTCCAGAATTCCAGCATAACTGCGAATGCTTGCTAAATTAGCTCTACCACCTTTTTGTTAATTGTACTTTAAGTTGCACACATTTACACCGACCATTCACATTTGCATTTGTTGTCAAACGTCATCACTTGTGACATTAATAATGGCATTAGAGTCCCATTGACTTGGTGCAGGTCAATTGCAGCGATTGTGACAACCTGCGATGTCATTTTTAGTATTTCTCTATGTCACTTTGCATTTGCTTGCTAATCATCAGGCAGGATGAAGAGGGTTTATTGATGTTCACTGCAAGTTGCAAAGGAGCTTGTATACTCCTTTCTGAATTGCATCAGTCTGCACTCAGTTTTGCAATTGTGCTTTGTAGAGTTTGTAGCCGAGACCTCTATATAATATGCTGCATATTTAGCCAGGGCTGGAACAAGAAGTAGGCAGAAGAGGCACATGTCTGGGGTGCACATAACACTTCTGCCTACATAATATGCAGACTTTTCATAAAAAATATACAGACTTTTCATAATTTTTAATGGTTTGGAACAGTTCCCTAAGCCTAGCCCCCTGCTCTCCTGCTGAACTGTCTGACTACTTTGCTGAGCTGTCTGACTACTGTTACTTTGTATCAACAGCCATCTGTCCTCAGCCTGCATCCTCCAATCCCCACAATTCCCTGCACATGTGATTTCAATAAGGAACAGAACATCCTAGTGCAATGCATTGTGGGTTATGTAGTTCCTGCATGCTGTCTGTAAGCTGTGGAGAAGTTGTTACAATTTGTAACATCAGTGTTTAGTCCCTCCTTTCCAGCCGAATTGGGCTAGTTTTAAAAATTAGTGGCAGGTTTTAAAAGTCCAATAAATAAATATAGAAATCTGTCCCAAATGAATGGAACATTCCAGACACTTAATTGATTTGATAACTGTATTGTTTTACTTGACTAATGCCCTTTTTTCAGTGTACAAATTGGCCTATTTTTGGGCTACTTCTAAAACGTATTTTGGCTACTTTTTTGCTAGTTTATGATAGCCTTTGGCTGGTTTTGAAATATAAATTTGGCAACCCTACTGGCAGGATTTCAAATGATACAGAAAGAGAAGAATTGTTAAACAGCTGAATTTCATCAGAGAAAATGCCATTCATTCATACTTTTTGAACAGGCACGAATTCTGTTTTTTTGGACGCCGGCGCAATTTCGCCAAAAACGGCCGCCAGCATCCAAAAAAATGGATGCCGGTGTCAAAAAACGAGACACCAGCGATGTTTCGCGAATTTTTCGCAAATTTTGCTGGAAATTCACACATTTTTCAGCGAAGCAAAACCCCCCAAATTCGCCCATCACTAGTAACTGTGATGGGTATATTAGGGGTTTCTGTGTTATGTGGCCTCTTTATTAAATTTTGGTTTGGAAGCCAGAGTTCTCCTTTAAGCTGTTGTTGAAGTACAGGCCCTGTCATTCTGCACCACCAAAGCAGAAGGCTATAAGATGCCTCACCGTGACTATAGACACCCCTGGTCTGTACAATTCAAATAGTGTGTGCAGTCTTGCAGACTTGTCATGTTTCATTCAGCTTGCATTACAACTTCTCCATAGAGTAATATGATTTGGCTCCAAAGGAAAAGAAACATCAACAAAAGAACCAAAGTGGCAAAGGCAGAGTTTTGAGCTTCACTCAAAAAAAGCCTGAAATTTTGCCTTTGGCACATAAGTAAAGTTATCGCTGTTACAAGATAACCGAAGTGCTGCTGTTTTCATTGATTCATATGAACTTACCCAAGCACATGGTACAGCACCTGGGGCTACGGGACCTTTTTTTCCCCATTGTGTAGCACAACTGATTCTATCAATATAATTACCCCACACCACACTGTTTTGTGGCATCTCACCTAAGCTGCCTTTACTCGATAAGATCTACATTTCGGTAAGGTCGGCAAACGAATGGATCTTTCCTGATATGCCCACCTTAAGTGAGAAGGAAAGTCGTTTAGTACTTTGGGGTGTCAAATGTTAGGCACCCCCACGTGAATGTATTGACTTACCTGAAACCCCGAGCCAGTTCTCCTATCAGCAGAAAACTGCACCGGCCCGCGGTTATACCAGTGAGCACCATGGAGTGATCCTCTTCCGCCTTCTTCTTTCTTTGCGCGGCTGCACATGTGCATTAGAGTGAAAAGCCGAACTTTAAAGGGGAAGTAAAGTCTAAAATAGAATAAGGCTAGAAATGCTGTATTTTGTATACTAAACATAAACTTACTGCACCACAAGCCTAATCAAACAAATGATTTATGCTTTCAAAGTTGGCCACAGGGGGTCACCATCTTGTAACTTTGTTATACATCTTTGCAAGACCAAGACTGTGCACATGCTCAGTGGGTCTGGGCTGCTTAGGGATCATCATAAATTATCAAAACAGCAAAAGTCAAATAATATCTGCCAGAAGCCAATACAGCAAGACTGATTAATAATCAGAATATACAGACTGCACTGGGTCCTGTGTTGTCATGTAATCTAATGTGGATTTTATAGTTTTTCTATTGTTTAATACAAACTTTCTCCAACTCTGCAGAACCAGTGGCTGCAGCAAAATAATCCTCCAAATAGAATCCCAGTTTATCTGTTTAAATCTGGCTCCATGATCTTTGTCCCTACAGCTGGAGTTGGAAACAGTAAAGGTTGATGTAAAGGCAAAAATAAAATCCAATACAAATCTCGAAACAGTCGCCGACTGCTCTACAGGGAAACAAACAAAGCTGCTTGAGTTCTGCATGGCTGGGAAGTAAGGCGGGGCTCCCCCTGCTGTTCATAAGTATGATTGTTTCCCTGCAGAGTAGTTAGGGACCGTCTGACAATTCCTATCCACAGCAATAAGTGAAGGGAGAATTTCACTGCATACAGTCAGGTTTCTTATAAAAACGGCACACATTTGTTTAATTAAAGTATATTGGAGATAGGTTTCGTTTTCATTAAAGAAACTAAAAATGGGATTTTATTTTTTTTGCCTTTACATGCCCTTTAACTAAAAAGTTGGCTTTTTCATTCTACTGCGCATGCGTCTGCCCTGGGAAAATGGAAGAATGAAGAAGCCGGAAGAGGATCGCTCTATGGTGCTCACTGGAACAACCCCGAGCCGGTGCAGTTTTCTGCTGATAGGAGCACAGGCCCGGGGTTTCAGGTAAGTCAATTCATTCATTTGGGGGTGCATAACATTTGGCACCCACAAGTGCTAAACGACTTTCCTTCTCCTTTAACTGGGTGGTGTTTCTTTTAATGTTCATTTTTCAGGGAACGTATGGCACTGGAACACATCCAGCCCTAGGAGCACAAGACCTTTCCCAATGCAGGCAAAAGGAAAACTAGAGATGTGGTTTGATGACTATCAAAGTGGCAAAGAGACGTACAGTGACAGCTCGAGTACCGATTCACTGGACAGCTGGATCCAACAGGACAGGAGGTGTCACCGGCGACCTGCGTTGATAAGAACCAAGGCGGAAAAAATCCCAACATTTGATGAATTCTTTGATCGGGAATTCTAAGTTTAACTACACCAGCTCAGTGCTTGCCTTATAGGCATGAATACTTGCCTTATCAGCTGTGGATTAAACTCACTCAAAGTGCCTTTTAAAATATACTTATGTATATAGTGTTGAGCTCCTGTAATAAATGATATACACCGCTTGATTTAAATATATTTACACACACACATATATTTATAACCACACCAAGAAACATTTGTTGTTAATTTTAGAAGTAATTGTGAATTTTATAAGTATTTGGGTTGCGCTATTTATAAACGTTTTTTTATATCAGTTATTCGATTGATTTTAAACGAATGAATTCTTGTGCAAAATATTTTCTTAATCAATATGTTAATTTTAAGGGTCAGTCCACACGAGCAGATTCGGGGAGATTTAGTCGCCTGGCGACTAATCGCCTTTTCTTCTGGTCGACAATCTCCCTGAACTGCCTTCGCGTGTCTTTCCGTCCACTATAATGAAAAGTCGCCTACACGCGGCACTTCGCTTTCCGAAGTCGCCTCGTGAGTGACTTTTGACTTTTCATTATAGTGGACGGGAAGACACCGCTCGTGTGGACTGACCCTAAGGGAGGGTAATGGGGGGTTTAAATCCCATTCACAGTGATGCAGGATGAGGTTTCCGAGGAAGTGCATAGACACGAAACGCGTCAGACCTCGGACGTTTGTTTGTATATCAAATGCATTAAATAAAACATATATCTTTTTAACCTAAAAAAAAGATCAGGAAACGGATCTGGTAAATGATAAATTTATTGAAGAGCACGTAAAAGTTTTTCGGGAGGGGATTACCGCAGGTTCTAAGCGCAGGGTTCTGGGCGAAGTGCACCCGAACTGACAGATGTAATTGGTGAGAAGCTGGAAGATATCTTCTATGTAAACTTACCTTATTCTGATGTCAGTAATTGATTGACGAGCAAAAGGGCCCCTCATATATCTGGGCGGTGGAATTGTTGGATTTGGAACATTCGCCGTTACATTACATGGCTCATACAGGGCAAACACACTATGGTGCAAATTTGTCTTAGCATTTGTTTTAAAGGAAAAAAAACAATAATTAAATGGAGTGAAATGGTCTATATAAAGTTTGTTCCATTTATGCTAAAATGAGAATGAGGATTGTTTTTTATGTAACTGACCAAACCAGTTATAGTAATTTACATGGAGGTTGTTACAAATCTATTAAGTGACTTTTACCCTGCAACCTGCCTACATGTTTAACAGTCATAAGCTACATTTTATTATGGACCACACGCTCAGTCACTCAACAAGGCATAAGATTTTCCCAGGAATCCTGACTTTCATAACATAGTAACATACTTCATACTGTCTTGGGAAAACATGTTTTTACCAGTTAATAGTGCTGCTCCAGCAGACTTCTGCACTGAAATCCATTTCTCAAAAGAGCAAACAGATTTTTTTATATTCAATTTTGAATTCTCACATGGGGCTAGACATATTGTCAGTTTCCCAGCTGCCCCAGTCATGTGACTTATGCCTGCACTTTAGGATGGAACTACTTTCTGGCAGCTGTTATCTCTCCTACTTAATGTAACTGAATCAGTCTCAGTGGGACTTGGCTTTTACTATTGAGTGTTATCTGGTTACCTTCCCATTGTTATGTTGTTGCTGCTGGGGGGAAGGGGGTGATATCACTCCAACTTGCAGTACAGCAGTAAAGAGTGATTGAAGTTTATCAGAGCACAAGGCACGTGACTGGGGGCAGCTGGGAAACGGACAATACGTCTAGACCCATGTCAGATTTTAAAATTGAATATAAAAAAAAAATCTGTTTGAAAAATGGATTTCAGTGCAAAATTATGCTGGAGCAGCACTATTACCTGAGGCATTTTGAAAAAAACATGTTTTCTCATGACAGTATCCCTTTAATGATCTAATGGATCCACTTAATAAGACCTTAATGAATTTGAGCGTGTCTCTGCCCTTAGACAGTAATAGGCTATTTTTGAAGCCTGAACTAAAATCTATCTCCCAAGAAACAAAGATACTAATTACTTTGAAAATGGCCTTTTCGAAGAAAGCATTGTTTAGTTATTGGCTAAAAAAAGAATCTCCCTCAGTAAAAGACATCACTTCATACCTCAAGAAGCTCTGAAAGTTAAATCTAAAGAAAACAGGTTCAGAGAGTCATTCAAGCTTACAGGGTCTCTTTATTTTTAGGTTTGCGATTCCAGAAACAGGGATCAAATACTTATGTACTGTAGGTTTCTACTAGGGATGCACTGAATCCAGTATTTGGTTCGGGATTCGGGCTTTTTCAGCAGGATTCGGATTCAACCGAATCTTTAGGGGCGGGGAGGGAAATCTCATGACTTTTTGTCACAAAACAAGGAAATAAACAATGTTTTCCCCTTCCCAGCCCCAATTTGCATAAGCAAATTAGGATTCAGATTCAGTTCGGCCAAATCTTTCACAAAGGATTCGGGGGTACGGCCAAATCCAAAATAGTGGATTCGGTGCATCCCTCATTTCTACGCATGTAGAACATTTGCCAGTCGGGATCTCTGTTTTGTCTTCTCTTTCTTTGTCATCCACTTATTAATAAATTTTATTATTTGTTTATATATTTACTTTATTACATTCCTGTTTGCTAAATGACTGAAATTGTACACAGTAACATACGTAGTAGTATAGTTAAAATTGTACCTAAACCCAACAAGGTTAACCTTTTGCTCCCACTAATCCATTGTCTTTTATTTCAAAGCCAATGTCTTCGTTTGGAAGAGCGAGTGCCATAATAAATGGATGTCTCACGTATATTCTTTCAAGTTTGCTCCTTTCTGATTTCTCCAACGCAGCTAAATGTAAAATGTAACTTATTGAAGTAAAGACAACGGACGTATAGACTTACCCAAATGTGTTGAATATCAGCAGACGGCAGGTACTACTGTAGACTGATCACGCAGATTCAGAACTAGACAGTTGAAGCTTTTTCACGCACCCTGGGTGAATTGTAATTGTGAGAAGTTTGTGATAAGCCATCCCAATATGCCCTCACAAGACATCCCTAGCCAATCACTTATAATTAGTAACAGGGTAAGCAGCACCTCAGTCTCTCCAGATTAGTCAGTGGCATGCCCAAATGATGTCTGGCTGAATATTTGCTATTAATATTTGCATTGATGTGGTCTTCATCTGACATCTACTCCAGCCCAAAGTTTGATCCAGCTGGCCAAATCAGGCATAAATAATCTCAATTGTTTAACTTTTCAAATGCTGCCCACCCTGGAACCATGAAAGTGACAAGGTGGGTTCTTTAAATCTGTTCAGTACAAATCCTGCCTACATCTCCAGCTGTAAGACATGCTGCAGAGCTGATGCTTTATAACAGGGATCCCCAACCTTTAGAACCTGTGAGCAACATTCAGAAGTAAAAGGAGTTGGGGAGCAACACAAGCATGAAAAATGTTCCTGGGTGCCAAAATAAGTGCTGTGATTGGCCATTTAGTTGCCCCTATGTGGATTGTCAACCTACATTGAGGCTCTGTTTGGCAGTACACCTGGTTTTTATGCAACTAAAAATCACCTCCAAGCCTGGAATTGAAAAATTAGCACCTGTTTAAAGGGGAAGGAAACCAAGTCGGCGCAAACCCCCCACCCGTTTGTTGCCCACCCTCCCTCCTCCCCCCTGGCCTACACGTCCCGCTGGGCAAATGCCCCTAACTTGTTACTTACCCTTCTGCGCAGGTCCAGTCCAGGGAGTTCACCGACGACATCTTCTTCCACGCGATCTTCCTCCTGCTTTGACCTGCGTTTTGGCGCATGCGCAGTAGGATCAGTTCGCCGGTACGGATCTACTGCGCATGCGCCAAAAGTCACGCGCATGCGCAGTAGATCGTACCGGCGAAATGCTCCTACTGCGCATGTGCCGTTCAAAGCAGAAAGAAGATCGCGTGGAAGAAGATGTCGTCTGTGAACTCCCTGGACTGGACCTGCGCTGAAGGGTAAGTAACAAGTTAGGGGCATTTGCCCAGCGGGACGGGTAGGCCAGGGGGGAGGAGGGAGGGTGGGCAACAAACGGGTGGGGGATTTGCGCCGACTAGGTTTCCTTCCCCTTTAAGGCCACTGGGAGCAAAATAAAAGGGGTTGGAGAGCAACATGTTGCTCGCGAGCTACTGGTTGGGGATCACTGCTTTATAAGGTGTGAGTAAGTAACGGTGGAGAAAAAAAATAAATACATTATATTACCAATAAAACAAAGAACAGAACCAGTTTATTTTCACACATTTAACAACCCCACTTAAACCTCAATTTGCAGCTTTAAATTAGGGCATGCAAGGAGCTGTTAATGCAACGCTTTGCAGGCCTCCATAGCAAGAAAACGCTAACCAATTTGGTTCTTCAACAAAGCTGTGACACTGACAAAATCATGGTACGGAGGACTCCTTCAGCACGGAAAGGATTAAGGCAGATGAAGAGAACACATCAACATTTAATCGATTATCAGTCCAAAAAAAGATGCAATATACCAATGATAAACAAGGGAGCAATTTCATTTTGCATCTCCAGCACATTCCAAACGCAATTATTTTCCACAAGTCTTCAAAATTCCTTTAGGACACTGCATTATGCAAAATGTGCCCATAGTTCGGCTAAAACCTGAAGCGATTTTACTCTTTCAGATAGGTATGAAATTAATGTTCTCATGATTTATTTAGGACACTTACATACAGTACAAACTCAGTCGGAGACAGATCAACCAAGGCCTGACACACAACAAGCAGAAAACAAAAGTTAACCCTGAAAAGAAAAAAGAAGGTAATACCCTGGAGGTCTCGCTTTAAAAAATTGAATACGAAGCATTGTAGCAAAACTGTGAAGCGCTGAACAGGTGAAGCCAAGTTAGCAAGTGTGCTTTATATTTGTCTGGATAATCATTGTGGAGTTTTCTTTTTAAACAAATAAACCCCATTGATACACATCTACCGTTAGGGTAAGGTCACAATGGGAGATTCGTGGAGACTTAGTCGCCCGACGACTAATCGCCTCTTCTTTGGGGCGACTAAACTCCCCGAACTGCTTCCGCCTGCAGGCGATTTTTCATTCTAGCAGGCGGAAGCAGTTCGGGGAGATTAGTCGCCCCAAAGAAGAGGCGATTAATCGGGCGACTAAATCTCCCCTAATCGCCCAGTGTGACCTCACCGTTAGAAGGAGAGCAACTTTACACAGTTTTGATAAGTGGACTTGAATCACATTAAGGGCTCTTACACACGGGCGGTTTTTCCTGCGCTCCCCTGCATTGCGCTTTCTTCAGCCACAGAGGAGTGCAGACGCATGTAAGAGCCAAACGCAGGGGGGTGCAGTATGTTGCATTTCACCTGCGTTCAGCCCCTTCACAATAATTGAGTGTGTCTACTCCTGCGCTCCCCTGCGGCTGAACAGAATAAAGCGCAACGCAGGGGAGTACAGGAAAAACCGCCTGTGTGTAAGAGCCCTATAAAGAAAATCCCCGAATGAAAACAAAAAGAATCCCAGACACACCCTTTCACAAAGTCAATATTGGGAACACATGATAATTCACATTTAAAAAAATGTATTTAACAAAACACCCAATCTTACAACACAGCAGTAAGGCAATATAAATTCTGAAGTACTAGAAACTGCTTATAGAATGAGATTTAACATATGTTGTCACAAAAATGATGGGAGTGGGTGGGACAAAAAATTACAAAACTTTTGGGCAAAAACATGGCTAATCTGAGACAAAAAGAGAGAATTCTAGGGGCACTAAAGATTTTGAGGCTAGTTCCAAAACATACTACTCTGAAACCCTGTACGGAGGCCCTAAATCGCAGAACATTTTAGCCACAGCAAGACAGTGGAACAAAAATGTAGCTGCAGTATGCAAAGGACAACCTGCTCCCCAGAAAATGCTGCTGAACTAGAAAACCCCACTGGGAGCTGCAGACCAACACCATCCCGGGGATTTCACTTTACTCATCAGTGCATTATACTTTAAAGGAGAATTCACTCGTTAACCAAAAAAACCCTACCCTACGTAGACCCCCCCCTCCCTCCCCCCCCGGGGAAATGCCCCTTTTTACTTACCCCTCGGTGCAGATTCAGGGATCGCTGTTCATTGCAGCCATCTTCCCGGTTTTCTTGTCTTCTGTACAGGGATGCATGAATCCACTTTTTTTGATTTGCCCGAACCCCCGAATCCTTTGCGAAAGATTCAGATGAATACCGAACCAAATCCTAATTTGCATATGCAAATTAGGGGTGGGAAGGGGAAAACATTTTTTACTTCCTTGTTTTGTGAGAAAGAGTCAGGCCATTTTCCTCCTCGCCCCTAATTTGCATATGCGAATTAGGATTTGGATCAGCCTGGCAGAAGGGTTCGGCCAAATCTGAATTCTGCTGAAAAAGGCCACATCATGGCCAAACCCCGAACCGAATCCTGGATTTGGTGCATCCCTACTGTGACGGAGACCGGAGAAGCAGCGCATGCGCAGTTGGAGCAATTTCCCGGTTTGCAACAACTGTGCATGTGCTGAAATGGACGGAAATTGCCGATTCAACGGAAAAAGGCACGAAGAACCGGAAGATGGCTGCCGTGAACTGCGATCACTGAATCTGCACCGAGGGGTAAGTAAAAAGTTAGGGGCATTTCCCTGGGGTAACAGTTAGGCTGGGGGGGAAGAGGGGTCTACGTAGGGTAGGGGGGTAGGTTTTTTTTTTAGTTAAGGGTTGAATTCTCCTTTAAAGATCGGCTCCATGACCATTAACTGTGGAACAGTTCTTTAAATTTCTATCTTTATCTATTTAAAATAAAAAACAGGGTGGTAGTTTTTAGAGCCTTCTAGCATTTTCTCTCTTAAATAAAAACATACCAATTTAAATAATTTTTTTTTTCTTTAAAATCCCTAGCTCCTAAAGAAAAGTGCATCCGAAACCAGCATAGATTTAAGTTATAGTATTGTTTCTCTTATAGCAGCTAGATCGTTCATTTTATTCTCTAAATAGCTTACAATTCTCAAGAAATAAAGTGAGGGCTGCCATCGATCACCACCCACCCTATCCAAAAAACAGGTGTTCAAATGATAAAAACAAAAAAATCAGAAATAATTTACCGTCAGAATTTAAATAAAAACCAAAATGGATTTTTCCTTTGCAAAGACAACAGAAAAAAAAAAAAAAAAAGAGGAGGGGAAAGGAAAGCATGCGTGTATATAGTGGGGGAAGACAAATATATTTATACAAGCATCGGCAGACGCAATTGAATTACTTTTTGTAATGCACACCCCGCCCCACAATACATTGGATTTTATTGTCATTCACTATTTACGGAGGTAACAATATTAAAGAATGGAAAATTCAATAGTGAAAAATAAAAGCTAAAATCAAAAGCTTTATTTTTGTCTTCCTCAGAAAACTATGGCGAGTTCTGTATGAAATGTTAGTAATGTATCCCCCCCCCACCCGGGAACCGGAGATTGCAGTTCTCATATAGGTTCAATGATAATTCTTCAACACAGTCAGTAGATTTGCAAATTTATGAATCTGTCTTGGCTAGCGACTGGCGCATCCTGCTCGTACCCAAAAGGTCTTCGTGATGTTAGAAATAATCTGAGCTCAGGACACGTGCGCCATGCCTTAGTGCAACATTTATGTGCGACACTCAACGGGATACTGACAAAAGAGCTGCATGGATGTGATGTCCGGACAAGCATCGATCGGGGATTACTTCCTCGACGTGACGTTCCTTCCTTAACGCAGCCATAGTTTAAGACGCAGTGCATCTACTCCATTTAAATAGTATCTGAACAGGCGCTTATCTCGCACAAAGCCAAGGTTTTCATACAGTTTCAAGGCCGACTTGTTTGTAATCTCTGTTTCCAATACAACCTGGCCAAAAACAAACATTAATTAGCAAATGTGTATATTCGTAATTCTGCAAGGCGGCAATGTAAAGATTATATCCTTACAAAACGGTTCTTCGTGTTGTCATCAGTTATAAACAGAGCTTAAAGGGCACCTATCACACCCAAAATCAAACACATATTAACTGACCAGTACAACATAAACACATTTAATCAAACTACATACCGTATATACTCGAGTATAAGCCGAGTTTTTCAGCCCCCAAAATATGCTGGAAAACTCTACCTCGGCTTATACTTGGGTCAAGCGAAAAAACGGTCGCCGGCGTCTAAGAATAGTCGCCGGCATCCAAGAATAGTCTCCAAGAATATTCGCCGGCGTCCAAGAATGGTCGCCGGCATCCAAAAACGAGACGCCGGCACCTCCAATGGGAGCAGAAACCCTCAATTGTTTGATTGAAACTTACCAGAAGCAGCTGCATTTCTCACCCTCGGCTTATACTCAAGTCAATAAGCTTTCCCAGTTTTTGGAGAATTAGGTACCTCGGCTTATACTCGGGACGGCTTATACTCGAGTATATACGGTATAACATCATCTCATCTTGTGTCTAGGACAGTTACATTTAGTAACTGACATTTTTTTTTTAAAAAACTGCAGGTTTTAAAAAATCCCTTACTTTGTCAAATGGGTTCTATCACTGAGACTATAACAGAGACTATAATATGCAAATTTCAGGAGCATGCTCAGATTGTAACACTGCTTTGAGTTATCAGGAGATTTCCCTATCTTGTTCCCTGCTGGTGATGTTATTATACAAATGAAGGACACACACTAACTTCCAGCAGGTGGCAGCACTACTGAACAGCAGCTAACACACAGGTTTGGCTGATTTGAAAATAGCTTAGAAGGGTTGATAAGCAACAAGGAATTTCAACTGAGCATGTGCGAGATTTCAGAGCACCAGTTGGCTGGGAAGATATAGGTAGGAGGAGCCAGTGAAATCCAAGATGGCTGCCTCAGCTAGAACTGCAGGGGAGATAGGGGAGATCTTGCAGAAGGAATAGTGAGCTGATCATTTACATTATACAAACAATTCTAACTGTTTTAAAAATCGAATTTCTTGAACTTTCACATAGTTTTTTTACTTAGGGAATGATTTTAGTTATGATTGGTGCCCTTTAAGGAGAACGAAAGCTTACCCGACATAGTTTGCTGGAATGTAAGACCTCCTGATAGTGTCCTGAATCGCTAGGTTTTTATTGCTGTAAAGTCATTCAGCTACCCATAAATCATGACTCTAGCGGTCCAAACTGCAGACCCTTTTGCGCATGCGCTAAAGCCCCTTCTACAGAAGGAGCATGAAGGATCAAAAGGAGCATGCGCCATAATGAGAGACAACGGAGATACTGCCCGTGGCAGTGGGGGTGTGGAACGCTAGCAATGCAGTGACGTCACTGTACTTCTACGGAGAGCTTTGGAAGACTGGAGCGTGCAGAGAGAAAGGAAGCAAAGTAAGGGGAAACAGTGAGTGCTTAGAACACCGTTTGAAAATCATGTTAAAATAAAACAGACTTAATTTTAACCTTTCCTTGTCCTTTAGTGATGTCATTTTTGTCACATGACTTGCTAAGGACAAAGATACACGTGGAGATTCACCAAGCGACAAATTTACTCTTCTTCGGCGACTAATCTCCCCAAACTGCCTTTCCGCCAGCTAGAATCGAAATCACCAACGGGATGGCACTCGGATCGATTCGTTTTACGAAGTTGCCTCACGAGGAAGTGCTCCAAATGCGATTTAGATTCAAGCAGTTTGGGGAGATTAGTTGCCAAAGAAGAGTCGATTTGTCGATTGGCGACTAATGTCTCCGAATCTCCATGTGTGTCTCTGCCCTAAAACTTATGTACAATAATAAATAAAGTACCCCTTTTTGGAAAATGAGGATATTAGAAGTAATCTCAGAGTTCCATGACCTGTATATATATATATAGTCATGGAACTCCTCGGTAACTTATAATATACTTATATTTTACAATAAGAGGTACTTTATTCACTTTTATTCATTTTGTGTATTTTATAGTGAATAAAGTACCCCCTATTGTAAAATATAAGGATTTTATAAGTTACCGAAGAGTTTCATGACCATATAAAAGCACAAGGCCGAAGGCCATGGAACTCCGAATTGCTTTCTGAAGTTGCCTCAAGAAGAAACGTCAGCTACTTTGCAACACAAATGTAATCTAAATGGCTGGTGGGAAAGAGAACTAGGTAGCATGGGCGTCTAAAAATCCAGCGTGCCATTGCCCTTATAAGCATTGAATTTAGGATATGACAGTGTCCCAGTGAGAGGAGACAGTATGACAGTGTCCCAGTGAGCGGAGACATTGGGGCAAATTCACGAAAGCTTTAATTTTCGCCACCGCCCGCTTCTCCACGCCACTTCTCCAGGCACAAATTCGTTACCACTATGCTAATTAACCAACATGAGTAGTTGCATCTCAGAAGCCGAACAATGGCGAATTTTCACTAGCGTTACTTCGGCAGTGCGAGCATTTAATAGCAAATTTTCTCTATTGCTCATTTCTGCGTAGCAAAATTTTGCAATCACTCATGCTTAGGTTAATTTGAATAGATCGGGTACCTAAAAGTTGTATGGACGTCTTGATTAGTAATGTTGGTGCAAATGCTGGAAATGGCCACTTTTCAAACACGCCCAATGAGCCATAATAAAGACAAAAGAGATCCTCTAATGCCCTAGACATGAGCCCACCCTTAAACAAATATGGCATGCCCCTCAAATTAGATTAAAGATTTATTTGTGAACGATTTTTTTAATCGTTTGGACTTTTGAAAGCAATCCCTCTTTAAAAAAAGAAAAGTAATTTCCGGCATACAGGATGAATGAGGATGTAGCTTCGTTTTATCAGTTCGCCTGGTCTGAGGTGGCGAAGTCAACTCTGGCGAAAGAGGGAACGCTCAGTAAAATTCGCATCTTAGTGAATTTGTGGAGTACCGACCAGAGTGAAAAGTCAACTGGCGATAGAGTGCAAACGAATGCTAGCGACAGCCTCGTTTGCTAGCAAATTGTCCTCTACGCCTGTTAGTAAATTGGCGATGTCCCTGCGGATGGCGAATTGACACTAGAGTTGGCCACTTCGCCCTTTCGTGAATCTGCCCCAATGTGTGAAAGGACTGAAAAGCAATGTGGATGAATCAAATATATAACGGTGAAAATCAGAGCAAAACAAGTTGCGATTGTTGTCTTACCTCATCACAATCCCCTTCAACCATGGCATAAATAGCTTTCTTAACCAAATGTGTACCTAAAATGGAAATCGGAAATGTGCGTATAACTTTGAATAGGCAAATTCTGGAACGGATATAGAAGAAAGGTATGTAATAAAACTGCATAACTGATTGAGCAAAAGTAATATGGAGATTCAAAGTTAGAGAGATTAAAGGAGAAGGAAAGCTACGGAGGCAGTTTATTGCCAATAGATTAGTTGCAATAGTACAAGCTAGAATGCTATATTTATTCTGTAGAATGTTTTACCATACCTGAGTAAAAAACTCTAGAAACTCTCTGTTTGGTTAGGATATGAGCTGCAGTATTAACATGGTGTGACATCACTTCCTGCCTGAGTCTCTCCCTGCTCTGGGCTCAGATTACAGCAGAGAAGGGAGGGGGCGGGGGAAGAGGAGCAAACTGAGCATGCTCTTGCCCAGGGCAATGAGGTTTAAGCTGAAGGCAGGAAGTCTGATACAGAAGCCCATGAGTACACAATAGAAGGAAAGCAAATGCTGTGTTTCTTTTAACAGGGGACTCAGAGCAGCACTACTTTTGGGGTTTACTGGTATATTTAGACGGATCATTCTGGCTTACTTAGTTTTAACCTTTCCTTCTCCTTTAAACACAATTTTGGGTTAGTATTAGGGTTGAGGGGGTAAAGCAAAAAAACAAACCAAAAAAAATATACCAAATAAACTCTCCAAAATGGAGAAGAGATACAACTATTCATCTCTACTCCATATTTAAAGTCAAACAAAGCACTAGTAAAATAGACATTTCCAACTACTTTGGAGGTACACTTGTAAATATGGATACAAAATGTTCAACCGAAAATTTGACCAAACTACTGAATTTGACCAAATTGCCGTGTTCGCTTACTCGTCAGCAGAGAATAATATATATTAGAAACAATGTACGTACCAATGCCCTTTCTTCTGTATTTGGAATCCACAGCTAACATGGCTATATAACCTCGTCGGAACATCTTTTTGTGCATATCCAACTTGCAAACGATGGCACCTACGCACTCTTCGCCTACCATGGCCTGAAAAATAAAAACATTGCAAGGACTTCATTGACATTTCACAGGGAACTGAATAAATACAGTGTTCCGAGAGTAGGGAGTAGAACAAAATTTGAATCATTAAGTTAAAACTTTATATCCACGATATCTAACTGAAAGTGGCATTTTAAAAAGCAAAATATATTTACATGGCTTAGATTTAAACTGTGGCAACATAGTGAGAAATGTTTAAATATATGTAACAATGTATCGAAGTGATTGGAACTTGTTTGCAGACTTTGAAATGTTAGATTAATTATTTTAGGAATTTTCTTTTTCACTTTATTTTGATTACTTGTATGTGGTGCCAATTAGTGCATTATTTTAATTAGTTCACCTTTTTGTAAGGGGAAGGGGAGGTCCCCATGTGGGTATAAGAAGTGGTATGGAACTGAGCATGCCCAGGTCTCTGATGAAGTACATAGTTACAAAACGCGTCAGACCATGAGCTAGCATTTCTATTTTAACCTGATGTAAATCAATAAAGGATGATCTTTTAACTGATAATCTACCTGAGCGATTTTTTGACTTTGGAGTGCAACGACTTGGATGTGTATTCTGAGAGTAGGGATGCACCGAAACCAGGATTTGTTTCGGAATTCGGCCTTTTCAGCAGGATTCAGCCGAATCCTTCTGCCAGGCCAAACCGAACCCTAATTTGCATATGTATATGCAAATTAGGGGCGGGAAGGGAAATCGCATGACTTTTTGACACAAAACAAGGTCTAAAAAAATGTTTTCCCATCCCTAATTTGCATATGCAAATTAGGATTTGGTATTTGACTGAATCTTTCACAAAGTATTCGGGGGTTCGGCTGAATCCGAAATAGTGGATTCGGTGCATCCCTATCTGAGAGTAAACACTGCAATGCACAAAAACGGAATGCAATAAAAGGAAAGTGAATTACAATGGTAAAATCAATTTACTGAAATTTTAAAGGGGACGTTTCCCTGAACTTATTTTTAAATACAAAAAACTAACTTTACAATAGTTTTATTTTTTTTCTTTCATTCACATTTCCATTTCGCCTCTATCCAACCCCAAATTTAAACCGATTGCTAATGTAGCTGTTGTTGTGAACAGAAAGCAAATTTACTGCGAGACTATTATACCTTATTACTTATGGTACATATCATCTCTGGCCTTCAACTCAGCTCTCAATCTGTCATTCCAACCACTGCCTGGTTGCCAGGGTCATTTACTTGGCGACCAATCTCTTCTTCTTCGGGGCGACTAATCTCCCCGAACTGCCTCCCCTGCCGGCTAAAATGAAAATTGCGGGCGTGATGGCACTCGGAGCGATGTTTTCTGAAATTGAAACTTTGGGTGATTTCGGAATATTAATCGCTCCAATCCCGCGGCCAATTTTAATTTTAGTTGGCAGTTCAGGGAGATTAGCCGGCCCGAAGAAGAGGATATTTGTCACCGGGCTACTAATCTCCCCGAATTTGCTATGTGCCCTGACCCTTAGAATGATCTAGTAGTCTATTAATCTTTTATGCATTAGGACAGGTATGGGATCTATTATCCAGAGAGCGCTGTAATACTTGAATACCATGTTCAATTATTGTTGATGGCAAAATAAAACTTTGAGTAAATGGCTATTAGCCTTAAGGTGGCCATAGACGAAAAGATCAGCTCGTTTGGGACATCACCAAATGAGCCGATCTTTCCCCAATATCCCACTAACGGGCATGGCTATATAGGGGGTAATCTGAACGTTCGGCCCTATGGCCGAACGATCGGATTATGATGAGAGCGCAATGGGCTCCAGCGGGATCGGTCGGGAAAAAATCAAACCTGTCTGAATGACCAAACGACTGATCTCCGCCGGACGAAAAATGTCAGGACTCTCCACACACGGTCCGAAAATCGTACGAATCCTCGATTCGTACGATAGGATCTTTGCGTCTATGGCCACCTTTACGGAATGCTGTTCCAAACAAAAGACCCATTGTATGGAAAACCCAAGAATTCCAAATAATTCATCCTATATCTGTACTAGTTACTTACTGCACATAACAAGCACAAGGGAAGGGGTTTATACCAACATATTGAACTAATCCTGAGCATTTCAGCATTTTTTAAAGCCATGGGTCTGTGACAACAGGTATTTCCTTGACTATATCTGTAGCAGTGGCCCAAGGGTTAAAACGAAAATGCAGAAAGTCTCTCCAACAGAAGCAGCTCAGTGATTTTATACAAAGTGGGTGACCATTTCTAAACTTCATAAAAGAGAGAATGGGTCGGTATAAAAATACTGAATATGGTAATTTTATGAAGTTTAGAAATGGTCACCCAGTCATACTGGAGAATGGCCCACTGGGTGGTGGGATAAGAACGAGTGTTATACATATTCTTACAGGATACTTGAGAAAGTTTTCCTTTCAATCTACTACTTTAAAGGACATTAATAGACACATAACATGGCGCCAAAAATGTCTGAGTGCTTTCTTAGTGGCTCTTAACTTGTCTAGACAGGTAATGCATGTTTAGTGAGAACTGCGAGTAAAGGCTAAGTGCTCCATTTGAAAATGTATTTTTATATTAAAATACCGTTTTTTCATTTTCCCACGCCCAGTTAACTCCTCTAATGCTCTATGATTCCAAGTGTCTCATTGAAGACCAAATTACCTAAAGGCAGTTGGAACATAATAATTATGGTAGGTCATTTTGGCAAGGAGGTAAATAAAGTGGGAAACAGGTAATGCTCTGCATCACAATCAGCTCCATTGCCGACTCCAAAAATAAAAAATAAATCTAGAAAAAAAGGAGTTACTTTATAATAAGTAGCAGCGATTAACTCTGAAGTTAGTGGGGGTGGGGCAAAGTATATACACAGGTATTGCAGGGAAGGATTCTATTTGCTTTATTCATCTAAACAGACAACAATGCCTATTTATGGCTGCTGCTCTGCTCATTACAATGGAGTACCCCTGACCCTGACCAGCAGAAGCTCGATTTTATTAAAATGGTATAGGAAAAAATAATAAATTTTGCAAAAGTTTTGCAAGATTAGCACTACTGATTTTTTTCAATCTGTAGGTCCTCTTTATTTAAAGGAACAGTTCAGTGTACAAAATAAAAACTGGGTAAATAGATAGGCTGTGCAAAATAAAAAAATGTTTCTAATATAGTTAGTCAAAAATGTAATGTATAAAGGCTGGAGTGACTGGATGTGTAACATAATAGCCAGAACACTACTTCCTGCTTTTCAGCTCTCTAACTCTGAGTTAGTCAGTGACTATAAGGGGGGCCACATGGGACATAACTGTTCAGCGAGTTTGCAATTGATCTTTAGCATTCAGCTCAAAAGCAACAGTTATGACCCATGTGCCCCCCTCAAGTCACTGATTGGTTACTGCCTGGTAACCAATCAGTGTAAACAAAGAGCTGAAAAGCAGGAAGTAGTGTTCTGTTATGTTAGACATCCAGTCACTCCAGCCTTTATACATTACATTTTTGGCTAACTAACTATATTAGAAATATTTTTTATTTTGCACAGCCTATTTATTTACCCAGTTTTTTATTTCTTACTGAACAATTCCTTTAAAGGAATTGTTCAGTGTAAAAATAAAAACTGTGTAAATAGATAGGCTGTGCAAAATAAAAAATGTTTCTAATATAGTTAGTTAGCCAAAAATGTAATATATAAAGGCTGGAGTGATTTGATGTATAACAAGTCAGTCAGATCACTACTTCCTGCTTTTCAGCTCTCTTGGTTTACATAGACTGGTTACCCTGGTTACCAGGCAGTAACCAATCAGAGACTTGAGGGGGGGCACATGGGTCATATCTGTTGCTTTTGAATCTGAGCTGAATGCTGAGGATCAATTACAAACTCACTGAACAGAAATGTACCATGTGGCCCCCCTTCAAGTCGCTGACTAACTCAGAGTTAGAGAGCTGAAAAGCAGGAAGTAGTGTTCTGGCTATTATGTTACACATCCAGTCACTCCAGCCTTTATACATTACATTTTTGGCTAACTAACTATATTAGAAACATTTTTTATTTTGCACAGACTATCCATTTACCCAGTTTTTATTTTCACACTGAACTATTCCTTTAAGAACCAGAAGTGTACTCCTTCTGAGGATACTGGTTTAAAGCTGGCCAAATATTAAAAGATCAGCTTGTTTGCAAAGCCAGCAGATCTTTCCCCAGTACACCCACCTAGATGTGGGACATATGAATTACGTAAAAAAACAAAAAGCAATACGAGGCGGTAAAGAGGACCCTGCCCAAAAGAGCTTACAATCTAAATGAAGGTATGTGTATACACCTATTCATTGTACAGAGCTTTGGAATATGTTGCGGCTTTATAAATTTGTGTTAATGCTAATTACTATAAAGTTTTATCTTCCCCTTTTTTGCATGCTGAAATGGAACTGACATAACAGATTGATCTGCTTTTACTAGGGATGCACCGAATCCAGGATTCGTTTCAGGATTCGGCCATTTTCAGCAGGATTTGGCCAAATCCTTGTGCCTGGCCGAACCGAATCCTTTAAATTATGTGATTTTCATCACAAAACAAGGCAGTAAAAAATGTTGTAGCCACACACGACTCTCCTTTCCCCTCCCCCTCACTGATTTGCATATGCAAATTAGGGTTTGGGTTCAGTTCGGTATTCGACTGAATCTCTCACAAAGGATTCGGGGGTTTGGCCGAATCCAAAATAGTGTATTTTGTGCATTTTTTTGACAATTACATTTTTCTTAAGTGAATAAAAATGCATATAACACAAACCCACTTATTTAAGAAAAGACTAGTTTGCCCAGAAGCCGTAACCCATGGCAACCAATAAGAGGTTCGCTTTTGAACAGATGATCAGTCAATGCTTTCTGTGGATCGGTTGCTATGGGTTACTGCTCGTAGGCAAACGTAGTGCCTTTCGTCACATAACCCCAAAATATTTGAGGACACTTGTAGCTGTGCTTAGAATTTCTGTGCTGTAATTTAATGTGGGTTCAACCAGGGCTGTAACTATGATAATATCACAAGATTATCAGTTTGTGAGGCCTTGCTTAAAAAAAAAAATGCTTCCATTAGATTTATTTGGATAAAATGGAGTGTATGGGAGACGGCCATTCCGTAATTCGGAGCTTTCTAGGCAACAGGTTTTTGGATAATGGATCCCATACCTGTGTCACACTGATGACTTGCCAAAAGCAATTAAATGTCAAGGAACATCAAGTATGATTCAAAGTAAAGCACTTGCTAGCCTTTGTAATGAACAGAGTACTGTGGATCTAAAATGCAACTAGCCAACATACAAAGGTATCCTTTTTGTATATAATCTAGATTCTGTTTACAGGTAAAATATTGCCGTTAATTTAAAGGAGCCTAAAATTAGCCAAGAGGCACTTAAACAGTAGCCCAAAATAGCACATGTGCAGTGAAAAAAAAAGTCTAAAAAATAAATGAATATATGTGAAAATACCGCCTTTTCCGATTTTCACATTTTTCGGTAAATCAAAATGGGAAAGATTCGCCCCCTTTGCCAGGGGGGTAACTACAGAGGGGGGCTCAAGAGGTATAGGGGCCCCATGAGGCCAGAATACATATACAGTTTCAATAAATATTGGTAAAACTATTCAAACCCTAGACATTTTGGTGGCCAGCAGGTTGTCTGCAATTGAGGAAAGTCACCGGAAAACACGAGAATGCTTAAGAGTGACGGGAGACTGGGCCCAAAATCTGGTAACGCTCGACTTCTACACAAGTCAGATCCCATTGCATGCTGGGTATTGTAGTCTTAAATTAAACTTGACAGTCGGCAAATTGTTAAAAACTATATTATACAACATGTCCAAAGTTTTTTATAGTCCCAAGATCCAATTGTGTTCACAATCCTCATCTGGCTTGCACTTGTATCCCTTCAAACCCGAATCACAGTATCTGGAAAAAGAGCCAGCACCACAGGCACAGGACCAACAAACAAAATATAGGGTCATATTGTTTTAAACAGCACCTTAGTGCTCAAAGGTAGGATTTAAAAATTTCACCGCTGTGTGATAGACCCTTGTAGTTCTCACCACCACCTTAATTATTCTAGAGAAAGGGGTTTTTCAACTTTCCTTAAGGATTTTTAGGTGGGTTCTCACAAACACAACTTTTCAACGTGCATGTAAAAACTCCTGTCTTATTTCAGCCCAGTGTCGGACCAGAACCCTTCTCTAGATATTTCGGATCGCGGAAAAAATGTTTTTTTCCGGCGATGCGCAGCGCCGCCAGCGCATGCACGCCGACGCTGTTGCGCATGCGCGCCGAACGCCGGCGCTGTTGCGCATGCGTGCCAATCGCCGGTGTTGCTGGGCCGACATATTTTAGTAGGGGTGCAGGGGGCCGGAGGGGGGCCCCTGGACAGCAGTCCCGGTGGGCCCCGGGCCCCCCAGTCCGACCCTGTTTCAGCCCTCCTTCTGGACTCCAAATGTTGAATATGTGGCAGCAATAGTGTTTTTTGTTTATAAAAACAAGTATTAAAATACACTCACATGGCATCTCATGTAAAAACGCATGTCTATTGCAGACGAAACGCGTAAGGCTGGTGACGTCACTGGAGAGCGCCCGATCTTTGAGCATGAGGAAGAAAAGCTGCAGGCTGGTTTCCACAACCTACAGACAAAAAAAGACTGTGCCGTATTCCACAGGGGACTGCCGGAGCATAGATATGCTTTTATACATGAGATGCCATGTGAGTGCATTTTAATACTTAAAATAGGTTTTATACTATTGCTGCTACTTATCATTCAACAGTTATACCAGAAGGAGGGCTGAAATAAGCCAGGAGTTTTTATATGCAAGTTGAAAAGTTGTGTAACCACTTAAAAATCCTTAAGGAAATTGAAGAACCCCTATTAAGGTGGTGGTGAGAACTACAAGGGTCTATCACACAGCGGTTGAATATTTAAATCCTACCTTTGAACACTAAACTGCTGCTGTTTAAAACAATGTGACCCTATATTTTGTTTGTTGGTCCTGTGCCTGTGCTGCTGGCTCTTTTTCTAGGTATTACCCAGCATGCATTGGGAGACACAGGCTTGGCACATTAGAGCAACAAACGGCTTTGGCTGGTTTCCAAAGTACAAACTATCCAAAAAAAAAGTAGCCCTAATCTGTACCTTGGCTAGTTTGTACCCATAGCACATGTGCAGTGAAAAGAAAGTCTTAAAAATAAATGAATATATGTGGAAAATACGCCTTTTTCAATTTTCACTGATTTGCACATTTTTCTGTAAATCAAAATGGGAAAGATTCAACCCCCGTCACCAGGGAGTAACTACAGAGGAGGGCTCAGGAGGAATAGGGGCCCCATGAGGCCTGAATATATATACAATTTCATTAAATATTGGTAAAACAATTAAACATTTTGGTGGCCAGCAGATTTTTGCCCCAAAATTGTCTGCAATCGAGGAAAGTCACCGGAAAATGCGAGAATACAAAGCCTAAAATCTGGTAACCCCCGACTTCTACACAAGTCAGTCCCGTTGCATGCTGGGTATTGTAGTCTTACATTCAACTTGGCAGTCGGCAAATTGTTAATCAAAGACTACATTACCCAACATGCATCGGGAGACACAGACTTGGCACATCAGGGCAAGAAAAACTTTGGCTAGTTTCCAAAGTAAAATAGAGACAGGGAATGTATTATTATTATATTGTATCCTTGCCTGAACTGGTTAGCATTAGGGAGGGAGGTGGATGTGTCCATATACTAAGACACTTCTACATTCCATGTCTCTATTTTTCTTGGTTTGTGATATATATATCTAGATATATTTATATATATACAGTATATATAACCTGCAGGCTATGTATTACTAGCAGTATAACTGAATGAGGCTCTTATTTCATATTTCTAGTTTCCTAAGTAAAAACCAGCCAAAGGCCAATAAAGTAGCCCTTGTAATTAGGGGGGTGTGGCCACAGAAAGGGGTGTGGTCAAACAAATCGCTGTTCTACGTACGAAGAATTTTGTCCCTCATTTTCCTTCTAGCTAGCCAAGGTACGGATTTGGGCTACTTTTTTGGCCTTAGGCTGGTTTGTACTTTGGAAACCAACTAGGGTTGCCACCTTTTCAGGAAAAAAGACAGTCCCTCTTTTGACAGCTCAACCCGCAGTCCCTCATCTGTATTGGAAAGTCCCTATTTTCTCTGCACTGAACAGCCACAAAAAGAAACAAAGCTTCTAACTTAATTGGCTTTTGGCAGAGAGCTCAGAACAGCTAACAGGTGCAAATAAGATACTTTGTAACAATTTTGAGACACAAAAAAAGTCTAGATAAGGAGAAATATTTTCAAACTTTCATAACCTGCCAAATTATCTAAAATGAGCGTGGTAGTTAGGGGGTGTGGCCACAGAAAGGGCGTGGTCAGACAAAATCGCTGTTCTACGTGCGAAAAAAATTTGTCCCTCATTTTCCTTCCAAAATGTTGGCAGGTATGATTTATCTTTTTTCCTCATTAATAATATTGGGCTCAACCATCATTTTTACAGGCCAGTAAAATACCGGCCAGGTGGCAACCCTAAAACCAGCCAAAGTTTTTTTTGTTGCCCTAATTAGCCCAGCCCGTGTCTCCTAATGCATGTTGGGTAATGTAGTTTTTGTTTAACAATTTGCCGACTGCCAAGTTGAATGTATGACTACAATACCCAGCATGCAACGGGACGGACTTGTGTAGAAGTTGCTCTGTCCCATTTTGTTCATGGAAACATTTGCAAAAGAGTGACAATTTTAAAAAGGCGTATGTTTTCACATATATTTATTTTAAAAACTTTTTTTTCACTACACGTATTGTGCTATTTCTGGGCTACTTTTCAAGTGTCTCTTCGCAAGATTTGGGCTGGTTTTGTATCTGATTTTAACTGGTTTTGAAAATTAGACCTGGCAACGCTGGTTAAAGGAAAACTATACCCCCAAAATGAATACTTAAGCAACAGTTCAACTTGGCAGTCGGCAAATTGTTAATCAAAGACTACATTACCCAGCATGCATTGGGAGGCACAGGCTTGGCACATCAGGGCAAGAAAAACTTTGGCTAATTTCCAAAGTACAAACCAACCAAAGGCCAATAAAGTAGCCCAAATCCGTACCTTGGCTAGTTTGTACTTTCAGACCCCGCCTGGGCTTTAAATGAGTATCTGGAAAGCCGCCAAACCCGTGGCCAGTGCAGATGTAGGACTCACAGAGCACAGGGGTTGCCTGAAGGAAAAGCCCCAGACTGGACGCGCACCCACGTGACCCTGTACGTGCGGCTTTACGCCGGTTGCTACGGAGACCAGCCCCTCCCACTTACCAAAAAGCAAAGCTGCGGCCAGTTGTGAATAAAATATCTATAGGTATAAATGGAGTAAGGTTCGGACAGATCCCTGGTGATGAGTCTCATGATGTCTGCCATTTGTAACTCGGACTCGTATCGCACATATCGTATCGTGTCGTCGTTCTCCCCCTGACTGACGTGATTGCCGAGCGCTTCCCCATCTCCCCGGAGGCTGCAGGAGGCCAGACACGCGCTCAGCTTCTCCTCCTCCCCCTGGAGCCGCTCCAGTCCGTTGGGAGCCCGTGTATCAGTCCGTCCCTGGGGCTGGACAAGGCCGGAGTCCTTCCTGGTCTTCTGCTCGAGCAGCTTGTTCTTCAGGGAGGACACGGCCTTCAGGTGCCGCAGGTCGGGGCTGATGAGCCCGTTGAGCTGGTGGTGATGGCGGCCCTTGTGTCTCTCCTCCTCTCGCTGCTGTTCTCCAGCGAGTCCGGCCCCGGCGTAGTGAGAGAGAACGCTCGGGCCTGACGGTGCATCCGCCATTCTCCTGCTGATGAGGGAGAGACAAACCGAAATAGCAGCGACTCACACAGCCCGGGACAGTCTCATCCCCTCCTTCTCAGCCGGGACCCTCACTCTCACTAACCCAGTCTGTCTTCCGCTCTCCGCTCACCCGCGGCCGTAAACGGAAGCCGCCGGCAAGCGACAGTCGACGCTTCCGGTTTGCTTTTACGACACTTCCGGCAGGGATGTTGCAAAGCCTTCACATTTAACGCAGCGATTTAGGGGGGGTGACGGTTTGACTAGAGCTGGAGGGTGGGGGGAAGACAGTTGTGAAATGCTGAGATTTTATTATTCGCCTGATTGTGATAAAGCGACAGACTTGGCTTAACGCCATGACACGTGCTTTAGTGTGAGACCAGGTGACACATGCGACGTTCCGCAGTTTTATAAGTCCCGGCGAGCTGCGCTTAATGTCTTGGAACTACAAGGCCCAGCATGCACCAGCGCTACGTCACCACACACACCACCTATCAGCGGCCTGGAAAGTCTCTGTTGCATTATGATATGCGATAGGTTAGTCCCATGTAGAAAGAGGGCAGGGTTGCCAGGTTGCGGAGTTTCCAGACAAATTGGGCTACAAATTTAAAGCCCAGACGGGTTTTGAAAGTACAAACTAGCCAAGGTACGGATTTGGGCTACTTTTTGGGCCTTAGGCTGGTTTGTACTTTGGAAACCAACTAGGGTTGCCACCTTTTCTTGAAAAAAGACAGTCCCTCTTTTGACAGCTCAACCTGCAGTCCCCCATCTGTATTGGAAAGTCCCTCTTTTCTCTGCACTGAACAGCCAGAAAAAGAAACAAAGTTTTTAACTTAATCGGCTTTTGGCAGAGAGCCCAGAACAGGTGCAAATAAGATACTTTATAACAACTTTATCAAATTATCTAACATGAACATGGTAATTAGGGGGTGTGGCCACAGAAAGGGCGTGGTCAAACAAAATCGCTGTTCTACGTGTGAAAAAAATTTGTCCCTCATTTTCCTTCCAAAATGTTGGGAGGTATGATTTATCTTTTTTCCTTATTAATAATATTGGGCTCAACCATCATTTTTACCGGCCAGCCCAGTAAAATACCGGCCAGGTGGCAACTCTAAAACCAGCCAAAGTTTTTTTTTTTGTTGGCCTAATTAGCCAAGCCTGTGTTAAAGGAACATATGAATAAGCCCGCAGGCAGATTAAAGGGCAAGGTAAACTGTTTTCACTAGGGAGTACCAATTTGTAACATGCCACTTAATACAATTGCTTACTTGTTATGCCAGAGTGCGGTTTATTTTCTTTAAAAAACAAACAAGCCCAGGGCACTTCTCCATTGTGTGCAATGGCACCAACTTCAATTACTTCCCAGAGATTCCTTGTGGCTTTCACAAACAATCCACATAACCAGTTTACTAACATTTCTGCAGCAGATTACAAAAAAACTGTTGTGTTTTATATTGTGATGATAGTATCTTGCCGGCAAGAGACAATATTACAGTATATCCCTATAATTGGAAAGTATCACCAAAACTTAAAATAGAAACCCAGGGATTCGAATCAGAGACTTCTGGCAACATGTGACCAACTGTGCCTACACTGCTGTTTTTCTACTTCTATTAGTTGGTGAAGAATAAAAGAGTAAGCGATACAAAATATGCCGCTCTCAGCTCATCGTTCGTCATTGGGAGGGCTGCAAAGTCTCCAATAGTTCTCCAAGACTTCCAATGTGTTTCTTATAATTATGAATAGCAGCCTGTACTCCAAAAATATTAAAATAGTAGTCTTTATTGGTTTTTATTAAAAGTAGGCAAACTGATCAAAAACCTAAACTGTTTTGGGCTCTTAAAGGGCATGTAAAGCCAAAAAAATAAAATCCCATTTTTACTTTCTTTAATGAAAAAGAAACCTATCTCCAATATACTTTAATTAAAAAATGTGTACTGTTTTTATAAGAAACGACTGTATGCAGTGAAATTCTCCCTTCACTTACTGCTGTGGATAGGAATTGTCAGACGGTCCCTAACTGCTCTGCAGGGAAACAATCATACTTATGAACAGCAAGGGGAGCCCCCACCTTACTTCCCAGCCATGCAAAACTCAAGCAGCTTTGATTATGACGATCCCTAAGCAGCCCAGACCACACTGAGCATGTGCACTTAGTCTTAGTCTTGCAAAGATGTTTAACAAAGTTACAAGATGGTGACCCCCTGTAGCCAACTTTGAAAGCATAAATCATTTGTTTGATTAGGCTTGTGGTGCACTAAGTTCATGTTTATATTTAGTATATAAAATACATCATTTCTAGCCTTATTCTATTTTATACTTTACATGCCCTTTAATCACAGGTGTAATTATGACATCTGTGTTCAGCCTTATAACGGCACATCTAACAACGCCATCTAGAGGTCAAATATAAAATCATCAAAATACATACATTACATTAAAAAAACATGTTTGTGCGATTATAGAAAAAAGAAACAATATTTTAAAGAAAATGTATAGTATCAGTTATCCAGAAAGCTCTGAGTTACGGAATGGTCGTCTCATAGTGACTCCATTATAATGAAATAATCCAACTTTTTAAAAATGGTTTCCTTTTTTTCTGTAATAATAAAACAGTACTAAAACAAAATGTAATTAGCGATGCAGCGAATCCAGATTCGGTCTTTTTCAGCAGGATTCGGATATGGCCCAATCTTTCTGCCTGGCCAAATCAAATCCTAATTTGCATATGCAAATTAGGGGCAGGGAGGGAAATTGTGACTTTTTGTTACAAAACAAGGAAGTAAAAAATGTTTTCCCCTTCCCACCCCTAATTTGCATATGCAAATAAGGATTCTGTTCGATAGTTTGCGAATCTTTGACTAAGGATTTGGGGGTTCAGCCGAATCCAAAATAGTGGATTCGGTGCATCCCTAGATATAATTAATCCTTATTTTCTAGTAAACTTAGGGGCAGATTTATCAAGGGTCGAATTTCGAATAAAAAAAAGTTTGAAATCCAAATAAAAAAAACCCAACCAAAATGTATTAAAAAACTTAGATTTTTCAAAGTCCACCAATTGACTCCGAATTCTAGGAGGTCCCCTATAGGCTAAAACAGCAATTCGGCCGGTTTTAGATGGCGAATGGTCAAAGTCGAATTTTTAAAAAGACAGCACATGATCAATTTTGACGTCAAATTTGGACGATTCCTTAGTCGAAGTATACAAAAAATAGCTTGAAATTCGAATTTTTTAATTCGAATTTTCACTTTGACCCTGTATGAAGATCCAAATTACGGAAAGATCCATTATCCGGAAAACCCCAGGTCCCGAGCATTCTGGATAATAGGTCCCATACCTGTATATGCAATTGGTTATAGAATTAAGAAACTTGCAAAATGATATTCTTCAAAAATTCTTCAAAAATATAGCTTTGACACTCCCCTGACTCGTTGCCCGTGGATATGACGTAGCCAGATGTGACGTCACACAAAGGCTGACAATCACTTATGTGAGGGTATTTATTCGGTTTACAACATGCTGCTTAGCAGAATTCCCCCTTGAGAACGGCTTATTGCCGAAACGTTGAGTGATTCTCATTTCTGGCCAGTGTATGCGCTTCATTATATATGTATTTGAATTCTGTATGGTTTGCATTGATATGCATTATTTGTACTTAAACTTTTACTATATAATTGCAAATCTCTATATAAAGAAATATTTGCTTTTGTAATACCGCCGGGTTCTTTAATTATCCATCAATTACTATTTTTAAATGCACAACTGAAGGATTATGTGAAAGATTTTCTGTATGGGATTTTACCCATAACAAAATGGCTAGGACACCAATCACTGTGTGAGTACATGGTGAGTGGTTACCTAGCAATTATTTTGGTGCAATTTTCAGGCAAGGGTTGATATTCTGGAGTCTCACTACAGCTCTGTTTGTTACTTAAATACATTAAATAGTAAATTTAAAAATGTATTTTTGTTTGCACAAGACCTGTTAAAGGATAATTCAACCCTAAACTTAAAGGGCACCTATCACAGCCAAAATAAAACACATATTAACAATCTGACCAGTACAAGCTAAACATGTTTTATCAAACTACATATATAGTTTTTTGAAAAAACTGCAGGTTTTAAAAAAAATCCCTTACTTTGTCAAATGTGTTCTTTCACTGAGGGAGGCCATATTGAGACTATAACAGAGACTCTAATGTGCAAATTTCAGGAGCATGCTCAGATTGTAACACTGCTTTGAGTATTCTACCCAGAATGCCTTGTTTTAGTAAACTCCTCCACTAGAAGTATCCACTAGAAGTGCTGCCACCTGCTAACTTCCAGCAGGTGGCAGCACTACTGTACAGCAGCTAACACACAGGTTTGGCTGATTTGAAAATAGCTTAGAAAGGTTGATAAGCAAACAAGGAATTTGAACTGAGCATGTGCGAGATTTCAGAACTACAGTTGGCTGGGAAGATATAGGTAGGAGGAGCCAGTGAAATCCAAGATGGCTGCCTCAGCTAGAACTGCAGTGGAGATAGGGGAGATCTTGCTGAAGGAATAGTGAGCTGATCATTTACATTATACAAACAATTCTAACTGTTTTAAAAATCGGATTTCTTGAACTTTCACATAGTGTATTTACTTAGTAAATGATTTTGGTCATGATTGGTGCCCTTTAAAAAACTCCTACCCTACATAGACCTCCTCCCCCCAGCCTAAGGGGCCCATTTACCAAGCTCGAGTGAAGGATTCGAAGTAAAAAAAACTTTGAATTTCCAAGTGTTTTTTGGGCTACTTTGACCATCGAATGGGCTACTTCAACTACGACTTTGAATCGAAGCATTCGAACTAAAAATCGTTCGACTATTCAATAGTCGAAGTACTGTCTCTTTAAGAAAAAACTTTGACCCCCTAGTTCGCCACCTAAAAGCTACGGAACCCAATGTTAGCCTATGGGGAAGGTCCCCATAGGCTTGGCTAAGTTTTTTTGGTCGAAGAATAATCCTTCGATCGTTGGATTAGAATCCTTCGAATCCTTCGATTCTAAGGATTTAATCGTTAGATCAAACGATTATTCCTTCGATGGTTCGATCGAACTATTTGCGCAGAAATCCTTCGACTTCGATATTCGAAGTCGAAGGATTTTAATTCCCAGTCGAATATCGAGGGTTAATTAACCCTCGATATTCGACCCTTGATGAATTTGCCCCTAATGTTATTATGGGCAAATGCCCCTAACATTTTACTTACCCCTCGGTGCAGGTTCAGGCATCGGCGTTCATGGGCGCCATCTTCTTGCAATGCTGCTTGGAATAGATTCATCTACAATACAGATGTTCATATAAAGATGAATGTTGCTTGGAATGATACAGGGATTAGTAGGCCATGCATTGGTTCATTGGCATTCACATTGGATATTTTTCTTCAGTGTCGTTCCCCTTCTTTGAAAAGCATTAAACTTTGGATGATGATATTTATTTTCTGTATCTGAACCTCTCTGATAATCCATTAGAGTTTGCTGATGGACAAGGCCCGAGAGGTGATTCAATAAATCTTCTTATATTAGAACTAGTGTTGGGCGAATTTATTCGACAGGCGTGAATTCACGGCGAATTCCTGTAATTCGCCACCGGCTAATAAATTCGCAATACCGAAAATTCACCAGCTTCAAAAAAATGGACACCGGCGTCCGTTTTTTTGGACACTGGCACATTTTCGCGAATTTCGCGAGTTTTTCGGCGAAGCAAAACGCCCCAAATTCGCCCATCACTAATTAGAACATTTCATGCACAAGATGAAGCAGACAATGTATTTCCATTAAGAAGCACATGAGGGCAGTCTTGCTTAGGCCTTGACTGATTACAGCAAAAGGGCTTTGGTTAATCTTTAAAATGGTGTAAATGAAAGCCTTTTGTGTACAGCAGAAGACGAGGACTTCTTTATTTAACCAATGAAAATAAGGTGTGTATTCGTGTTGGGTTAAATATACAGATTTATAGATATCTCTTTTCAATGTTTCGTTATTTTCTATATTGTATTAAAATGTCCCCGCATGGTTTATTATTATTATTATTATTATACTCAGATTGGTGTCAGTAATCCCATCCCAGCTATCAAAGTTTAAAATCTGTTATCCTATTTGACTTGGAGATCCAACCCTTTTATTATAGACATATTTTTAGGCGAACATTTCAGTTAATGGCTCATAAACTTCATCTGAGGTTTTGGATTTGTAACCGCTTATAGACAAATCGTCTTCTGCTCTTTGTTGGTGCATGTGAGGATTCAGCGCGCATGAGCACACACGCCAAGACGAAGGCCGGCGCAAATGCATGTGCGTCATCTCGCGTCGCACCCTGAAACGGACGCGGGTGCAAAAACGCCCACTAACGTGAACGTGCGCGGCGTGATGACGCAGGACGCAGACGTCATTACGTTTGGTGCCAAAATACCTCTTTAAAAGGACGCTCAGGGAAAGGCTCTGTGCTTTTTGATAAATTAACCTGCTCCTGAACTTTTTGGAACCCTGACTACTTGATTCTGGTTTTGACTTCGGCTTTGGATATTGACTTACGACTGAACTCCGCCTGCATCTGACCCCAGCCTGTTTATCCGTTACGACTGAACTCTGCCTGCATCCGACCTCGGCCTGCTTTCCCGATTACGACTGAACTCCGCCTGCACTGCCCCCGGCTTGCCTTCCGACTATTCTTCTGCCTACTCCCTCTGATTACTATTGTCTGCCACAGCTTGTGACACTCCTGTTGGACCTAGTCTCCTGACCTCTGAACTCTGGACAGGTGAGGCCTGACAGTATCAACAAGTCAGCATGGAGTCCAAAGAGGAGAAATCCGTTCTTCAGACCATTTCTTGACAGATCGCTGGTCTGGCTCAAGCTGTTCATGAGTTACAAGGGAGATATCAGGTGATGCAAGATCAGCTACAAGCCTTGCAAGATCCAGCGGTTAATCCTGGTCCCGTACTGGTCCTTTTCTGCTGTCTCCAGATGATCCGGAGGCAGGGGCTTCCTGAACCGAAGGTGGCCATGCCTGATAATTTTCAGGAGACAGAAGCACCTATAGGACTTTTATCTATGGGTGCAAGCTTCTGTTCACTTTAAAGCCCCGGACGCCCACTCAACAAGTTCGAGTGGGCGTAATAATTTCGCTCCTTCAAGGGCAGCCTCAAGCTTGGGCTCACTGTCTTATGGAACAAGATAGTCCTATTTTGGCGTTTACTGAGACTTTTATTCAAGCTTTAGGTGCTATCTATGATGATCCTCATCATGTTGACACGGCGGAAATCGCCTTAGGTGTGCTTCTTCAAAAACAGAGACAGGTGGAGGACTATATTGCCGAATTTAGGACAAGTTTTGGATTCTCGGCTTGGTTGGGGGAAATTACAGTATTTGATCAAGTGGAAGGGGTTTCCAGATGAGGAGAATTCCTGGGAACCTGTTGGGAATGTCCACGCTCCAAGACTTATCAAAGCCTTTCACAAGAGTCATCCTGAGAAGCCTTACAAGGGTGTCCGGAGGCTACCCCTCGGGGGGGGGGCACTGTGAGGATTCAGCGCGCATGAGCACACAGGCCAAGACGAACGCCGGCGCAAACGCATGTGCGTCATCTTGCGTCGCGCGCCGAAACTGACGCGGGTGCAAAAATGCCCATTAACGTGAACGTGCACGGCGTGATGACGCAGGACGCAGGCGTCATTACGTTTGGCGCCAAAATACCTCTTTAATAGGACGCTCAGGGAAAGGCTCTGTGCTTGTTGATAAATTAACCTGCTCCTGAACTTTTTGGAACCCTGACTACTTGATTCTGGTTTTGACTTCGGCTTTGGATATCGACTTACGACTGAACTCCGCCTGCATCTGACCCCAGCCTGTTTATCCATTACGACTGAACTCTGCCTGCATCCGACCTCGGCCTGCTTTCCCGATTACGACTGAACTCCGCCTGCACTGACCCCGGCTTGACTTCCGACTATTCTTCTGCCTACTCCCTCTGATTACTATTGTCTGCCACAGCTTGTGACACTCCTGTTGGACCTCGTCTCCTCACATCTGGACTCTGGACAGGTGAGGCCTGACAGTGCAGAAGCACCAAATAAAAAAATCTATAATGTTACGTCATGTCATGTAAATAGCACACAGTAATGACCACGTTATCAGGAACCTTGTTCACCAATAGTACCTGCGGACGCACAATTTAGAATTTCTTTCTTTAATTTAAGCCATTCCAGCTGTGAAAATGCTCTGTCCTTCCATGCACATAACAGGTTATAAAATAGCTCATATTGCGTCTTGTAAATACATGTTCTAAATATATCAACTTGCTGGGACAAGTTCACCAAATTCTTGACACTTGTAACTATGTAAGCTGGAGTTGGTTTTAGACCAATTCATTAAATGTATGCAATGTGTCAGGTTCACATAAAAGTATAGATTCTAAAAAAAAAAAACGTACATTATTCTTAATGACATAATTCATGGCATATGGTTAATTTTTTTATTTAAACATAAAATATTTATACTATATTTATAGTGAACAGCTTAGTGCTTCAAGGGCTTTTCCTGTTAAATGCATTGCAACTCAGCGTTTCAACTACTGTATGTGCAATCTGGCTTTTAAATTTCCACAAGCCTTACTCCTAGTGATGGGCGTATTTATTCGTCAGGCGCGAATTCGCTGCAAATTCGCACAATTGGCGAAACTGGCATGAAAATTCGCTGGCAAAAAAATCGCCAGCGTAAAAAAAAAAAACGGATGCCGACGTAAAGAAAACGGACGCTGGCATCACAAACGAGACACCGGCGCTGTTTCGGGAATTTTTCATCACCTCGAAATTCAAATAAAAAAAGACCAACCGAAATTTATTAAAAAAAATCAAATTTTTTAACTTCGGGTGAATAGACTGTATTCGATAGTTCGATTAGAATTTGGATTGTATTCAATCGAATTCGAATTAAAGTATTGAAGAATTTTTTCAAAAAAATTACTCCAAATAGGTTCCCCCATAAGCTAAAACAGCAATTCGGCAGGTTTTAGATGGTGAATAAAGAGACAGTACATGATAAATTTCAATATTCGAATTTTCACATTTTTCTCAAATTCGTATTGAATTTGGACTATTCCCTAGTCGAAGTACACTAAGGGACAGATTCATCAAAGGTTGAAGTGAAAATTAGAATTAAAAAAATTCGACTTTAGAGCTAATTTCTGTGTACTTCCAACTAGGGAATTCGATTTGAATTGGAAAAAATTTGGAAAATTTGAATATCGTGTACTGTCTCTAAAAATTCGACTTCTACCATTAGCCATCTAAAGCCTGCTGAATTGCTGTTTTAGCCTATGGGGGAACCTATTTGGAGTCATTTTTTTGAAAAAATGCTTCAATACTTTAATTCGAATTCGATTGAATACAATCCAAATTCAATCCAGATTGAAAAATCGAATAGTTTTTTTGGAAAAACTTCTAATCGAATTCGATCGAATGCGCTGTTACTTCAATTTGTACAATTCAAATTAGAAAATGAACCTATTCGGCCAAAAACAAAAACTTGGATTTTTTTTATCAATTTCGATTAATTCAAATTTTGAAGTTATGGGAGTTCAAAAAAACTCCCATTACTTTGAAATTCGACCCTTAATAAATCAGCCCCTAAAATTACCTCGAACTTCGAATTTATAAATTCGAATTTTCACTTCGACCCTTGATAAATCTGCCCCTAACTGTAACAGGAAGAAGTGTAGTAGCAAAATACGAAAATATACGAAATATGCTGGCGCTATATAAATAAATGTTAATAATAACTGTCTGTTAATTGGCTCATGTGACCTAACATGTATGGCTTTGTTTGTGTGAACAGTGAATCATAGGATCCCAGGGGGCGGCCCTTAGTACTTATGATTACCCAATGGCACATACTGCTAAAAAAGTATATTATTATGAAAATTGTTTATTTACATGAAGCAGGGTTTTACATATGAGCTGCTTTATGTAATATATACATATACATACATAGTTTGGGGGGTATAGTTTTCCATTAAATGCTTTTCTGGCTGTCAGGAAAGTGTTGATTAACAGTTAAAAATTGTGTTTATAAAATGCATGAGCACAATTTTAGACAAATTAAAGGAACAGTAACGTCAAAAAATAAGTGTTTTAAAGTAATGAAAATATAATGCAGTGTTGCCCTGCACTGGTAAAACTGATGTGTTTGCTTAAGAAACACTAGGATTGTTTATATAAATAAGCTGCTGTGTAGCAATGGGGGCAGCCATTCAAAGGAGAAAAGGCTCAGGTTACACAGCAGATAGTAAATAAGCTCTGTCTGTCTAATGGTGTTATCTGTTATCCATTAGTTAACCTGTGCCATATAGCCGTTTTTCAATTTCAGCCATTGCTCCACAGCAGCTTGTTTATATAAACTATAGTAGTGTTTCTGAAGCAAACACATCAGTTTTACCAGTGCAGGGCAACACTACATGATATTTTCATTACTTTAAAACACTTTCATTTTTGGTGTTACTGTTCCTTTAAGTAGGGATGCACCGAAATCCGTTGTGAAAGATTCGGCCGAATACTGAACTGAATCCGAACCCTAATTTGCATATGCATATGCAACTGTTTGTGTAAATAAACAAGTTTTTTTGCTGCAAGACTCCTCTCTCTGAATGGATCCTTTGCTGCACTGAACTACAACAGGTACCGGGAGTTGCAGGGAGTTGCACAGGTATACCAGGGGCCTGGGCACAAGTCAAGCAGCTTTAGCCTGGTCACACACAGCCATAAAACACAGCTAAAGCTACATTCCTTTTTCGGATATCACACAATGATAATATTCATTACACCTCCCTAGCTACTTGAGGCTGCTATGAAAAGCCACCAGGACAACAGTGATATCTCCCTAGAATCCCTATACTCAATCTGTTGAACAAAATAATATGGATACAAGTAAATCAAACTCGATAAATATCTCTAATACAAGGAAGAGACAATGAGAACAGATGCATACCTACTACCTCCAATACTTTGCACTTCTACAGTCGCCCTGCCTGGAAAATGAAAGGAAAATGTTCCATTAGCTTAATAAAGAGAATGTGAGAAGCACATCAGTATTAGCCCCTACAGAGTATAGCAAGCATGGAAAAACAGTCAAAGCAAAAGGGTAACAATTAAACTTGCTTGCAATTAACCTCTATGATGTTTAAAGCATTTACCTGATGAGAAAATGAAAGAAAGCTTTATTTACAGTTTCTCTTCAGCATTCACAAGGAATTACAGAGGAAGCTGCCATGGGGCTTTAAGGTATCTTCAGCTAAAAGGAGAACTAATCCCAAAAGTTAAAAAAAACCCTAACCCCATACCCTACATAGACCACCCTCCCTCCTTCCCCCAGCCTACCCTGGGCAAATGCCCCTAAGCAAGGTCAGGATCGTAGTGAGGAATAGAGCAAGTTTCAGAATAGCAAGGAAGACAAGGCAGGTCAACGTCAAGGCAAGGTTAAAGTAGGGTTGAAACCAGAGTATGAACAGGCAAGGCAATGTTTAAAGCAAGACAGGATCAGAACAAGGCAAGGTTCAGGGTAAGGCAAGACAAGGCAGAGAAGGGTTCAGGCAAGACAAGAAAAGGAAGCTGGATGGAGTAGGAACCTTAGCTAGTGGCAATGCCACCGTGCTAGTGTTGGTAGCCAATGCCCAGGCAAGGAGTGTTGAGGAGGGCTGGCTTTAAATAGGGCAGGGTCAGCCTTGATTGGCTAACCCCAAACCACCAATCAGGTTGCTGCTGGGCTAGGGCTGCAAAGGCCAGGTAATAGATATTGAGCAACCCTGCAGGCTGCTCACTTGGCCCAATGGCTAAGGCAAAGAGCCAGAAACCTAAATGTCCCTGGCTCGAATCCCAGCCTGACAGGGTCCAAGTGTGAATGTATAGCTATTTTTGTACACCTGTGGGCAGTTATAATACTGATGTGATGTTCCATGATTACAGGTTATTTTCCTAAATTGAAGATTTTCATTTGCTTCTTTTGAACTCATGCTTGCCTCTGAAATTAAAGCAGGCACTAAACTAGTAGATTCGTGCAGTATAGGTATAGGATAAATTAGCTTAAAATTATCCAGAAAGCTCCAAAGTACGGGAAGGCCATAGACTTCATTTAAATCAAATAATTAAATTTTTTTTTAATTATTTTGTTTTTTCTCTGTAATAATAAAACAGTACCTTGTACTTGACCCAAACTAAGATATAATGAATCCCTTTTGGAGGCAAAACAATCCTATTGTGTTTATTTAAAAGTTTATAACCCATCTTGTAATTTGCTCCAACCCCTGTTGGTGAAGGGGTTGGAGACTATTGGATCCGAGGGTCCGTGTTACGGTACATGTATCTGTTGAGTTGTGCCTGAGGCACAGTATAGTTTACACAATAGGCAGTTTCAACAACGACATTGTGTCACCGGTATACTTGATATGGGTGCGTCTACCTAACCACTTTACAGTTGGGATCTCTAAGTGGGTGAAGGGGTTGGCATTAGAAGTTGAATCATATGGATGACTCTGCTGGTCTTTACAACTTATTATCAGGACATACTGAGTATGCAATATAGTAATTCTGGCAAGCGGTTTGATAATCTGATTATCTGATTATAATATAACCACTTATTCATATAACCCAGTGATCCCCAACCAGTAGCTCGTGAGCAACATGTTGCTCTCCAACTCCTTGGATGTTGCTCCCAGTGTCCTCAAACCAGGTGCTTATTTTTGAATTCCAGGCTTGGAAGCAAGTTTTAGTTGCATAAAAACTAAGTATAGTGCCAAGTAGAGCCTCCTGTAGGCTGTCAGTCCTCATAGGGGCTACCAAATAGCCAATCACAGCCCTTATTTGGCACCCAGAGTGACTTTTTCATGCTTGTGTTGCTCCTAAACTACTTTTACATCCGAATGTGTCTCACGGGTAAAAAAGGTTGGGGACCCCTGATATAACCAATAGAACCAACCTGCTATTAACCTATATTTTAACCTATGCACAATGGACATTTCTTTTAAGATTTATTAAAATTTACGTTTTATTTAATGATTACACATGAGTTTTTGGAAATAATGGATGGGAGGCTGCAGCTATATGGGTCAGTTCTTTTCCTTTGTGTTCAATTTACTTGACCCTGCACACCATCCTCTACGATTGATGGTTGGTTCTCCCTAATCTCTTATCTTCATTTCAATATCTTTAGTAGTTTAGAAAGACAAAAATTAAATGAGTTGCTTTAGTAAATTCAGTTGCTCATAATAAACATGTCTTTGAATTTCAACTCTAAACAGAAAAGGGTTAACCCTTCTCAGTTTGTGGCAGACATGCCATTTATGCAACCCACTGGCACAATGGATACCTAATGGAGGGGAAGGTTCTCAGGACATGGTCGACCATCATGGAACTCTACATTAAACCAAAATGCCTGTGATTGTAAAAGTAGAGAGGCTGATGGTCTCACGTCTAGAATTTGCATTATCTCAGTGCTGCTGTCCTGCAGCTTTGTCTAGCTCGACTTTTCCAACCCATAATTTGTTTTAAAACCAATGAATTCGGAATTCAGTATATTTCAGTTTTACAGCCAGCCTTATACAAGTTTGGGGATGATTATTATTATCAACATCACTGTGCCTTTTTAGTTACTGGTTAAATTAACATTCATTTGTTGGGGTTGCTGAGCAATATACATTATTTGACCTGCTGTGCTTTCAAAGTGGTCTTGTCATAGCAACAGCAGGCCAGCCTCAAAAAGCCTCAAAAAGCTTTTTCACAAATAGGCAAATTCATGTCTTTTGTGAATTAAAAGGTGTAATTATATCAGCTTCAATACATTCGACCGTAAAGGGCTAAAAATAAGTGAACTGAAAATGTTAGAAAATATTGAAAATTGAATAGAGTAAAGTAACATATCATTTTATACAGGAATACGAACAAAAAAAATGATATCAAATGTTTCTGGCGCACTATTTTCAGAAGACTATTTTTGTAGGTTTTATAATAAGCTAGCTAGCTGCTCTTTCTGGATAAGTAAAATCAAAGCAATAGAATTTGTGTATTTACTTCCCTTTGCTGCGTACTTCTGGTTCCTTGCATGGACACAACTCTTTATTTCGGAGTAGTGATGGGCGAATTTGTCCTGTTTCGATTGCCCGAAAAATGTGTGAATTTCCAATGACATTTTAAAATGGTGAAAAAAAAAAAATCGCAAAACGCATTAAAGTCAATGGACGTCAAAATTATTTTGAAGGACGTCAATTTCGACGCCCGCGACAATTGTTATACGCACACCTATTTTGGCCAAATGCATTAAAGTCAATGGCAATTTCGAGGCGCTACAATGTTTATGCGCGTGACTTTTCTGACACGCGCCCAAATTTTTTTGAAGTGGCAGTTTTCGAATTTATTCGCCGGCAGCAAAACGCAGACATCCGCCGCAAATTTGTGCATGCTGAATTCATTCGCCTATCACTATTTGAGAGCAATCATTCTGCAACTATTTTTTTATTCTGAAAGGCAAAGGATCATTAGAAATGTCAGTGGTTATGATATTACAGTAATTTGTAGGATTTCAAACTTACTTTTTATTTTACAGAATATAACAAATTCAGTTTCATGGACAAAAATGTAATTTCTCTTTGCTTCCCAAAATACAATTTAGAAAACAAACCATTTTGAAATACACATGACTTTATTCTTTTGCTCCCTTGCAGCTGCCTAGGTTCAATCCCAACCAGGAATTTACATGTGCTATCCATGGCTGCATGGTTTTCTTCTGGGTTTCTTTTCACACCCCAAAGACATACAGGCAAGTATGAAGAAAACCTAGTTAAACAAGTGAAACAAAAATTCATATATTTAGTCATGTATTTATTGATAAAAAAGCATCCAATAACATATCTGTGTGTGGCAAAAAGTAATTGAATACCTAAGATTATCATATCATTGTAAGGTAAAATCTGGAGTCTGGTGAGAGACCCTGCTTTATTTAAAGAATGGGAATCCAGCAACTGGTTATGAGAAATCTTTGAGGTTCTCTCTGATTGCTGTATATTGTGTCTTGGCACATGTCCAGGGAACGTTAATAAAGACAAGAGCATTTATATAATTCCCTACACAAGAGCCCACTGTAAAATGAATGTTCCATATGTTATAAAATGTCTGGAGAAAACCGGTTACCCAAAAAAAGTTCAAGTCAGGACTTTTGCAAGCAATGCCGCTTCAAAAAAGGAAAAGTCGCTAGAGTTTTTGGAAATTTAATGCATTTTCGGCCCACAAGATATGATGTAAGTGACAGAAGATTGAGGAAGATGAAGCTTCTTTAAAACACTTCGCCTGGTTTGAGGTGGCAAAGTCAACTCTAGTGAAAAAGGTAACGCTCAGTGATACAAGTAACGATCGGTCGCCAGAGTGAAAAGTCGCCTGGCGATAGAATGTGAATGAACACTGGTGACAGTCCCGTTTGCTAGCGAATTGGTGCCTGCGCCTGTTAGTGAATTGGCGATGTCCATGCTGGTGGCAACACTGGCGAAAAGTCGCTAGCGTTAGCCACTTCGCTCTTTAGTAAATCTGCCCATATGAGCGTATTTACGTGCAACAAATCAGTTTGAGAAGCAAACTTGGCAACAAAGTTCATGCATTATTATTATTGTAAAGTGGAATGTTGTTCCGTTGCTCCAGTAGAGCAGCTACACTCTTTTGAGTAATGTTGGAAGTCAGAACCTAAAATTCACTCTTTTCTTCCAAAACTGGTTTCAATGGCTGTTATATAGTGAATAAAAAAGCCCTTATTGTAAAATATAAGGATATTATACGTTACAAAGGAGTTCCGTGACCATATAAAAGCACAAGGCCGAAGGCTTTTATACAGGTCATGGAACTCCGAGGTTACTTCTAATATCCTCATATTTTACAACTGGGGGTACTTTATTTATTATAATACACAAATTTTAGTGAGTCATGTGACAGAAATGACATCACTACTCACCGTTTATAAGGATATAATTTACAGGATATTCATGACTTTTGTGTATTATATTCAGATATAACGTTTGTGATGTCCACAGAAAATGATGACTATCAATGTTTAAAGCTGCTCCTATTAGTGTGTCTGAATTTGGATAAATAGTCCTCCCCTTGGGCAAACTGAAATAGTGAGTTATATCTTGGCCACTTTACTGAATTGACTCTCCAATCTAATAACCAACCTTTGACTTTGAGCAGTGAATGGCAGCACACGCGAGCGCACCCTCGTGTTGAAAGAATTCTTCATCAGCAATTCGCTTTCCAAGCTTTGTGATCAGTCCTGTTACAAATCTGTGTAAAATGAGCTATTACTTTTAATTAGGCTGAGTAACTCACCTTGTTCTGGTCAGCTTCAGTTTCCTCTCCAGTAAAGTTAATTGAATCCGGAACTCCATCAGAGGAACATTGAATTGGTCTATGGTTTCGCATCTAACGGCCGCCCTGATCTAGTGCTGAAAAAAATACGGTGCACCTGTAGAGTAAAGATGGAATGGATGCTGAACATAAAGATCTAAACCTGAATTAAGCATTGCTTAGAAAAGGACTTTTAAGAATTAAACTGGTTCAATAAAATTCTGTGCAACACTCAGAAACACGTTTCGTAATTTATCACTAACTACTGACGAAAATAAGAATGAAGCCCTTAAAAAGTTTGATCGTTATCCATTTGGAGCCCCCACCCTTCCCAACTATAGTCAGGTGATCCCACTGGTCTCTAATAAAAGGGCAACCAAGTTTGGGAGTTTTACTTTGAAAGCAGCAAGTAAGTTGCAGGTAATACCTAGTCCCTTTGTAAAATGTATAATGAAGCAATAGAATTCTTAATGAATCAGATGAAAATTGAGCGTAGGACTGGCCAGATATGGGATGACTTTGACGTAGTTGGCCAGCTTAAATATATTGCAATATATGGACAACCAATCCCTGTTTTGTTTAAAGGGTAAGGCATTATTTAGTAGCTTAAGGCACAAAATGTCTCAATGTCCTTAATATATTGATAATGGGTTGAGTGCAGAGGACTCTTGTATTTGTCTATATGTATTTTGTGGTCACAGCCTCATTGCACCCCCACCTAATGTTTTTTTTTAAAAATAGTGGTGAGCACAACTTTCCCTTGTTTGTTATCTCTCTCTCTCTCTCTCTCTCTCTCTCTCTCTCTCTATATATAGACATAATATATATTTATGATTGGATGTTTAATTACAAAAGGTGGGGATAGATATCTGAGTGCCTATGACTTTCTTGTGTCTATTGTTAGGTTCTTGTTACTTTGGGCATCTTTTGGGTCTGTAACCCTTGCTGCTTTTCAATATTTACAATTTTTTTTACTATATCTTTTTTTCTGTGGGCTCCACCATCTGGCTTACACTTATACAGCTATGAATTTATTTCAGTTATAATACGTTTTAATGTTAAGTTTTGAGGCACTACAACTGAGCTGTGCCCTTTTAACAAGATTTTAACAGCTATAATCCTTTATGACCCATATCAGTGCAGGATTCCATGGGAATTTTCCCATGTTCATGTGCCATGATGACTGCTTTGTTTCTTGATGCAGCTCAGGTCATGCGAGGACATCCCAAGAACTCACTCTGCTGGGGGTCTTCAAGGACTATGTCTGGGAAACCTTATTATACACAAAATAACTCATGCACTATTAATATTCAACATTTTGAATAATCGGCTGCAGGCATCTGAGAAATTTCAATGGACATTGAAACTCATCAAGATTATGGGAAAGTGTTCGCAGCCAACCTACTAATTCAGAAAAAATGGCCAAAACTATTTCTGATTTTTTTAGAGCAATAACATTACAACTGTAGATAATTACATAAGGTACTGGCATGCTTTTATTTTTATGGTGGATAAATTGGTAAACTCATTTCCTTTTGGTATTTAGATACCAGTTATTATACTGGAACCATTTGCACACAATGGCTTTAAATTCTTCATTTATTCCTCAAATGCCCAGTAAGTATATTTATCTAGCTTTGCTCTCTCAATGTTTTATACAATTGCTTATTTAAGCCCTGCCACACACATACAGACCTGTTTGCTCAGAGTCAGTGATTTCTCGGTAGAAAAATCCTATTTCTTTTCCTAAAGGACAATACATAACTGAACAGCACAGACATTTGAAATTGTAAAGGACAGTGGCTCTTTATAGCATCATAAACAAACCTCATTACATATTCCTTCGACTTTCTAATTCAGCAAAAAAGACTTTGGTGCTTTGAATGTGGAAAATAGATTACATTCTTGGCCTTTGGGGGGGGAAAAAAAGAGGTTACGAAGAATAAACGATCGCCCTAGTAGTGTTCGAGTGATCTCCCTAATCTTAGTTGCACTTTGTCAGAACGAGGTAACTGGTAGTTAAGTGAAAAACCCTAGATCAAAGAAGGGATTAATCGCCAACTGAATCACTGCTGAACAAACCTGTCATTCAAGAAAATAATTTCCACTGAACCCAGCAAAGGATTGAAAGCATTTGCATAACAGGGACCAACGTACTTCAGCCAGGTTAAAAGGTTCTGAATTCATCTTGGCTTTTCGCCTTCTTTTGCTTTCAACAGTCATGTACAATGGCTCCTAATCTGATAATACAGCTAACTATCTAAATGATATCAGTACAGGAAAGTATGGCAAAAGTTTGCATGAAGGATGGATCAATTTCACTTTCAGCAACTCCTAAATCTGATTTGACGGAATTTAAAATTGAATCTGCTGCTGCAAAAAAAAAGTTGCTTACACCCATGGATTGTTTATTAACACCCTTTTTATTGACTTTTCAAATATTTTTTTACTCACATTTTTCTTTTTAAATGACAAAGCTTGAAGGCCTTTAATCTTGACCCCTTGAGCAATACGTACCTTTGAGACTCACTATAGGAATCGTTGAAAGAGGCTCATCCTTTTAACTGAAGCATTTCCTTTATGGTTTACCGGTGTAATCCACATTAAATCAATCCTAATAATACAAAATACACCATTTTAAGATTTAGCATCTAATCCCTACATCTCGAAGCCATGTGATTACAACTGAATACACACACCCAAGGACATGACCCGTGTACTTTGTTTATTTTGTCTAAATCTATGCAAAACACTATGCTTTAATGTGGGTATTGCTAATAGAAAATATACCTGTAAACCCTGTAGGTTATATTATAATCACGCAAGCTGCACATAAATAAAACATAAGATTATGCCATGTTTCTTGTGTGTAGTTTAAATATAGAAATATAGATTATTACATAGTAGGTAATCGGGGCCATCATCAATAACCATAGGGCCCTATACCACTATGTTAGTAGGGGCCTACCCCTAGGAGGCCCCAGTTATTAGGCCACTGGTTACCTTGGTCCCCTGGTTGAAGGGCCATGCTAATAAAATAGGGCCGCATTGAAAGAAAAAGTGAATAGCCATGTACTTTATCTGCTCCAGCCACTCCAAATTATGTCCAAAACCACCCAAGAGGTGGCAACGCCCAAGTTTCACCCTTTTTTGACAACTATGAATCACTCTTTTCAGTTATACATAAACCTTTTAAGAACATCGCTAATGAGTTCCTCCATTGGTACAGGGATGGGAAACAGATGAAATATACAGTATATATGGATGTGTATAATTTTAGGACTACATACCGTGAGGGCCCATGACACATGTATTCTCTGCCTGGTGCTTTTCAGCCTTGCATGCAAACGCCTTTGAAATTAGTGATGGGCAAATATGTCGCGGAAAAATTTGTGAATTTCCTGTGAAATTTGCAAAATGGTGAAAAATTAGCGAAACACAAATTTTGACTCCCGCGTCAATTATGACGCCTTCGTCATTATGACTCCCGCGTCAATGGACGTCCGAATAATGTTGACGAAAGATGGTTTTGATGCAAATTACTTTTCCGGCACGCATCCAAAATTTTTGCTGAAGTTTTAGCGGATATCGATACGCAGAAATTTTGCAGCGAATTCGCCCATCACTATTCGAAATCACTGAGGCTTCTTCTTTTCTAATTTGAAAAAAAATTAAGTATTTGAATATCAAAATTTATCATGTACTGTCTCTTTAAAAGTTCAACTTCAACCATTCGCCATCTAAAACCTACCGAATTGCTGTTTTAGCCTATGGGGGACCTCCTAGTCATGGAGTCATTTGGTGGACTTTGAAAAAACTAGGTTTTTTGGGGCAAATCCTTTGATTCGAATTCGATCAAATGCGTTAAAACTTCAATTCGAACGATTCGAATACAGCCTATTCACCCGCAGGAAAAAAACTTTTTTTTAAAATAAATTTCGGTTGGTATTTTTTCCTTCGAATTTCGAAGTTATGGGAGTTCAAAAAAACTTCCATTACTTCGAAATTCGACCCTTGATAAATCTGCCCCATACAGTATGTCATGAGTAAATTTTCAATTTCTAATTTTCTTATTGTCTCTGTTTTTGTCCGTTGTGAATTAGTATTTCAAAATTGTATTTTTTAGAAACGTCAGTGGCGTCCCTTGGCGAGAGCCTACAAGTGAATACAGGGCTGCCTTTGTTTGGCATCTCTGTATTTATGAGGGCCCTCTACCTCCTCCAGACTGAATGTGTCCTCCTGCTGGTTTGAATGCAAGGTGCAAAGAGTAATGATGGGTGAATAAATTTATCAGGCACAAATTCACACAGAATCCACCACATCGAAGAAATTTTGGCGTCAGAATAGGCATGCTCATCAAAATTGTCGCGCATCAAAATTATTTGGACGCCCATTGACTTTAATGCATTTGGACATAATAGGCACGCATGTAATAATTGTCGCGGGCGTCAAATTAATTTTGATACCCATTGACTTCAATGCATTTTGCAAATTTTCCGCCATTTCGACAATTTTGCTGTAAATGAACGATTTGTTTGGTGAAGCGAAACAAATTCGCCCAACACTAGCAAAGAGCAGTGAGAGGAAAAATGATCAGTAAGGGGCACAATTATGCAACCTTTTGTACTATTTAGTAGTAGTAGAGCGAAGAACCCTTTTTTTGCTTATCTTTAATTATTCAGTTTTTTGTTGTTGTTGTTTTTACATAGGAGTGCACCTCTGTATTGTGCAGATCCAAAACTAGTATCTCTCTTTTTTTACTTTTTTATATATATGTCTATGAAGGTTTTCATTCATCCAGGTCATGGTTTATCTAGTAGAAGTAAATCTAGAGCAACCCGACTTGCTGATTAATCATTAAAGACGTTACACTCCTCATCCAAGCAACTTCTTCAGTTCAAGAAGCTGCTCGGATGAGTAGTGAAACGTCTTCAATGATTCATCAGCAAGTCCAATTGGTCTAGATGTACTTCTACTAGATAAACCATGACCTGGATGAATGAAAACCTTCATAGACATATATAAAAAAAAAGTAAAAAAGAGAGATAGGGAACATGATTTGCTTACATTTTGCAAAGTAATCCAGTATAATGAAAAAGTTACAAGTTATTTCATCATAAATGTACTATGGGCACTTTGTAAAGTTAGATTATTTTACAAATTCTTTCTACGTGTCACCTGTTTAATTGGTATCTCCATGCTTCTTTCTCCATGTAGGGAACTGTAAGCATTCTCTTCCTGCAATACAGGTTTCATTGTACCAACAATAATTCCTTATGCAAATGAAACTCTAGACACTATTCAGTCCTTCAAAGGAGCTCTTAGACACACTGAAGACTCCAAGCATCTTTCAAGTTAAATATATGCAAAGAATAGTTATTAAAGAAAATTAATAAAGCCCATATTGAGATAATTTTTGAAAAAATGATTGAGGTTTTAACCCAAGAAAGGACTCTCTTATTTTTCGGATAGCTTAGTATAAGAACTTGTCAATCACGATTAAGCGTCTAGAATTGGAATCCCTTTGAAATGCAGCTGTTTCTTCTTTAATTGTGGCAGTGGAGTCCAAAGAAAAGAAAGGTCTAGCCTTAAGGATGGGTAAGGAATACAAACTAGGTCAGGATTAGCCAGAGAGTTCAAAGGTCGCTAATTACACTAAGGAGTTCCCAGACGTAGGGAGAACATTAAACACGTCATCGACTAAACTGGGGAAACAGACTCTGCCTTCAAAAATGTATCTCAAAGTTTCAGATTTCAGGACAAAATTAAAAGCATTACAGAAAGATGAGAGCCACAATGGGTGAAAAAGTGTTTTTAGAACCACACAGTTGAGGAGAGGTGCCTGAAGATGGTATCAGCCTGGTGGGCTGTGTGAGGTAAAGGAAGAGGACCCCGTACTGAATGAGGATTGTGTTTTTTTGTTTCATGGCATTTCGGCTACTCTTTGCATTTTGATTAAAAATGTGTGGAACCTGTTGGATCTGATAGTAGTGGAGCCAACTAGCTGTGTTTTAAATTAACTGCCACTGAGGAAGAAAATCCATAAGAGTGCAGAATCACAGCTGGGAAATTTGTCACAAGAGGTGCCATTCCATAATTGCCAACAGAAGTCTAACAGGCTTCTAAAGTCTGCACAACGTTGAAAGGCACCACAGACAGAGCAGAGTATATTGCTCTTTTCTATCTGAAGAAACATCAGAATTAATGCAATATAAACCCTAAATAGGTTTGCACACTGCAAGTAATAGTATATTTTGGTACATAGTTGTACATACATTTCTATAGGCACTCTATTAATGATCTTCAACCAGATGTTCCTAAAATCTTTATGAACTATTGCACCCCCAAATCTACCGACAGTTGAAAACTGACCAATAATCTTTTACCCTCTTATTGCATTTTCTCTGTTTATATAGCATTTTTACTCCTGCACGGTGCACAGTGACATATAAATCAGGTTTTTGAACACTAATAACAATGCAGGATCACTTTTTTTTTTTACTGATTTAGGCTGATTCTGTGGTCCTTCATCAACCGACCCACTGTTACCTCTTTGGCGTTGGAGCGAGTCAAGGTGGGGCTGGGGAAGCTACATCGATGATGCAATAGTGATTCTGCAGGAGATGAGCCTAATTTACCTTTTACCTTTACCAGATGGAGCTTTTTCCCACCCCATGGTAAGTGGCTGCTCACTGTTGCCCGGGGCAAGGATCTTAGCTTGCCTCCTGGCAGGACTGGCCCTGTTGAGCACCATTTTAGGTCTGCATAGGAACTATAGTGAGAAACAGAACATAATGCAGTGCAGTTTATCTTGAGCTGCTGGTGGAGTTGGAGAACCATACACAGGCATATAAAATATTTTTGTCTTCACTTATGAGCAGATTTATCAAAGGTCGAATTTCGAATTTATGTGAATTTGTTTTTACTCTTATAAAGTTGAAAATACTCACAGCTCAAATGGGTGGTTATTTAAGAAAAAATTCTAACGTCTAATATTCAATCAAATAGTCTCGACCTGAATTGAATTTGAATCGAGTTTTCCCTCCGAAAAAAAACCTTGAATGTCAGGAAGGCAATTAAGATATTCAAATAGTTCAACGGACCTCTGCCATTATCTTGTAAATTAACTAGGCAGGTTTTAGGTGGTGAATATTCGAATTAGAATTTAGTAATGGGTGGAGGGCACACCAATTCAGCAAATGCTGTAGGTAAACAGTGCAAGAGGTGCAAACATCAAAAGGGTACCCCTACAATGGGTACCCCACAACGTAACAATATATAGATAGGTATGCACACTCAAAAGAAGGCAAGTATGGTATATTTAAAATAAAGTTTTACTTGTTTATGCAAATAATACACACAAAGCCACAATAGTAGGCCTGTATAATACAATACATAAGCTTACATGGTATATACCTAACGTTTAAACATAGCCACAATTACATAACAGTAAACAGTAAGTATTACAATTATACAGCAAGGAGCAGATACACCTACCACCAGTATGAGGCTCATACTGGTGGTAGGTGTATCTGCTCCTTGCTGTATAATTGTAATACTTACTGTTTACTGTTATGTAATTGTGGCTATGTTTAAACGTTAGGTATATACCATGTAAGCTTATGTATTGTATTATACAGGCCTACTATTGTGGCTTTGTGTGTATTACTTGCATAAACAAGTAAAACTTTATTTTAAATATACCATACTTGCCTTCTTTTGAGTGTGCATACCTATCTGAATATTCGAATTAGAACTGTTTCCATGGTGCAGGTGTGATAAATCTCACATTCGAATTTACATTTGAATTGGGGGATTAAATTCCCCTTAAAGGGCATGTAAAGGCAAAAAAACAAAATCCCATGTTTACTTTCGTTACTTTAATTAAAAATTGTGTACCATTTTTATAAGAAACCTTACTGTATTCAGTGAAATTCTCCCTTCATTTACTGCTGTGGATAGGAATTGTCAGACGGTCCCTAACTGCTCTGCAGGGAAACAATCATACTTATGAACAGCAGGGGGAGCCCCAGCCTTACTTCCCAGCCATGCAGAACTCAAGCAGCTTTGTTTGTTTCCCTGTAGAGCAGTCGGCGACTGTGTAGAGATTTGTATTGGATTTTATTTTTGCATTTACATCCCCTTTACTGTTTCCAACTCCAGCTGCCGGGACAAAGATCATGGAGCCAGATTTAAACAGATAAACTGGGATTTTATTTGGAGGATTATTTTGCTGCAGCCACTGGTTCTGCAGAGTTGGAGAAAGTTTCTATAAATCAATACAAAAACTATAAAATCCACATTAGATTACATGACAACACAGGACCCAGTGCAGTCTGTATATTCTGATTATTAATCAGTCTTGCTGTATCGGCTTCTGGGAGATATTTGACTTGAACATTCTTGATAATTTAGGATGATCCCTAAACAGGAACCAAGGACGAGACGCGCCGGTAGGTAAGAGAGTGCTAATAATAGAATGATATAGTAAAGTACACATTTTGTCATGCTATGGGAGTATGCACTGTGTGATTTCTACCAAAGTAATTGGAAGTATTTGCTTTCTGAAGGAATACAGGCCGGCCTCATTGATAGTAAACCACTTCTTTAAACCGGATATACTTCACTGTTATATTAAAAATATTTCTAAATAATGTGCATTACAGTACAATTACATTAACTTTATCAACTGAAACGCAATATTCTGAGATTTAAAGTCTTCAAAAATAGCTCATAACCAGTGGCGTAAATAGTAGTCTGCGGAAGGGAAATTTCTTTACAACTATAGAGGAACAGACCCTGCGTTCCGGGCCCCCCCTGCTACTGTGGAGTCTGCTTTTTCTATAGTTACATCAATGAGCATAACCTGCATTTTTTAAAAGTCACCCAAAACATCTGCTAGAGTTTAGATTCTATGGGGCAGATTCACTAAAGGGCGAAGTGGCTAATGCTAGCGAATTTTCACCAGGAATCCAATCCGCAGGGACATCGGCAATTCACTAACAGGCGCAGACGACAATTCACTAGTGACCGGGACCGTCGATATCGTTCATTCACACTTTATCGCCAGGCGACTTTTCGCTCAGGCGAATGGTTGTTGATCAGCAAATTCAGTAAAGTGTGAATTTTACTGAACGTTACCTCTTTCACCAGAATTGTCATCATCATCTCAGACCAGATGAACTGCTAAAATGAAACTACATCTTCCTCAATCTTATGTCAATGACATCATATCCTGTCTGCCGAAAATGCATTAAGGTTTAAAAAAATGCTGGCGACTTCCTTTTTTTAAGCGCAATTGCCTGCAAAAGTCCTAACAAACATTTTTTGGCTTAACGTTTTTCCCCAGAACATATGGATCATTCATTTTACAGTGGGCTCATGTGTAGGGCATAATATAAACTCTTTTATCTTTATTAAGGTTCCCTGGACATTTGTAATAAAAAGAAACTTCAAGCATTTGCACCATCTCTAATAAAGACGTCCATACAACTTTAATGTATCTGCCCTATTCAAATTGACCTAAGTGTAAGATCACAAGCAAATTTTCACTAGGCACAAACGGTAGCGCATCTTCGCTATGAAATGCTCGCACTGCCGAAGTAACGCTAGCGAAAAGCCACCAGCGTTCGGCACCAAGGACGCAACTTCACATACTGTATTAGTGAATTAGTGTAGAGGTAATGAATTTGCGCCTGGCAAAGTGGTGCGAGGTGTTCGAATCGTTCACTGGCGACAATTCGCCCTTTAGTGAATCTGCCCCTATGTTTTGTTCATGTTGCTGCTACGGCTGTGCTCAGTGAGTATCTGATTATGTATCTCTTTATGTATATCCACTAACATTGGCTCAGTTTGAGTACACACTGTCGGGTTTTCCTATAAATCTTCATGCTCTATTTTTGGGCCTTGTAGTTTTATTAGCCATAGGGATCTTGGAGAAATCTGACCCACATACACACTCCCTACCCCAACATTGACTTTTTATACTATGGCCGAAAGGCAAATAAGTTAGGGACCGCCTTATGGGGTTTACCTTGACGTGGTATGGTGGCTTTTCAACTTTATGATCATAACTTTGTAACTAAAAACCCCTGTTTTGTAAACTTACTTTTGAGACAGGGGACCAGGGAATGTGCATTAAAACTAGCACTTCCATTATACTTAAATATATTATTACTTAGCCTTTAGAGTGCTTCCACACCCCCCTATTTTGTGCAATGTTACTGTAAACAACATATCATTCATTATTGTACACAGGTTCACTGTCTTGGATTCACATTTGATTATGTACTTCGTTCTTAACATCCAAACCCTTGCAAAATCTTACTTACTACATCTTAAAAATAATGCAAGAATAAGGCCCTTTCTCAGTCAGGAAAAAAATACTGGTCCTCATTAATCATCTCCTGCCTAGACTATTACAACCTACTCCTTACTGCCCTACCTTTCTCTAACTCTTTTTTAAAATAAATGTAATAATAATAATAATAAGGACTATGCCGGACTCCCAATACTGGCGGGCTCACACAGAAAGAATAGGTGGCTTTTCAAAGACTATCCATGACAAGAGACCATGACAAGAGAACAATTCCGTAACTTGACGTAAAGAATATGATTATTTTAATTTTAGTAAAATGAAATGAAATTTTACACAAAAGTAACAGTTTATTATATTACCTTTAACACGTGAAAAGTAGATAGAAATTTCATAAACTGTAAGGCATACAGTTAGTATGAGAACTTGAGCATCATGAGTAAAAAGATCTGCTCGTCACTGGTGCGGGTGCTTTGGAGTTCCATATGTAATAGTCTGAAGAAATCAGCTCTCTAGCTAGAAAGGAAAAAGAGAATATAACAATATATTACATGGAATGTTACCATCTGATGCTTAGCTATACAAAAATACAAAGAATATATTGAATATCTATGCGTGAATGGCATATTGTTAGTAATTACTGACATAGGAGTAAAAATGCACAATTCATAGGAAACAATCAGCATTCAACTGACTGATCAAGAGCAACCAATGAAAAGAAATGTCTGGCTGCTTTGTAGTTCTTATAACATATAAGCAATTGTGCACCTTTTAGTAAACAAATTCCATACAGTGTTAAGAGCCATGGATTAAAATACTGTCCTCACACATAGTTTTACTAGGTTTAGCCCCTAGGGGGACACTCTTAGATCAATTAAACGGGTGGTTTTTAGTATGAAAAGTTCTAATATGTTTCAAAAGTATGTTGGCCCTTCTGCACCACTAATGCCATTTACTCCAGTATCCTACAAAAAACAACTTCTATCACATTCGTCTCACAAAGTTGTAATTCCACCAGGAGAACATTTACAGAATAAAACATCCCCCTCCTGGACTATGGAGACCCCTCGCATATTAATGAGGGAATTTGTTGCCAAGACTTAATTTATTTGTAGGTGCTGGATGAACAGATACAGATTTTGTACAAACTTGTATATTTTCACTTTCACTTTTCCTCTTCAGAAAAGGTGATCCGGCAATCCATCATGTGGCGCTCGATTTCTCCTCCCTGCTTTACTTATAGGAGCTAGCCAGGGAGGAGAAATCGAGTGCTGTATGATGGATCATTGATGCTTGATAAAGGGGTTGTCCCCAAAATGTTGCATGCGGCACTAAATACATTTAAAGCAAGGGTTTCACCCTGCCAGCATTACCTGTGTGCCAGTGAACTTTTTTGTCTTGTTTTACAGAGAAACACAGGGATTATCAATGCAACAGTAATCTAATTATGTAGACAGATTTTTTATGATTAAAACAACTGGCAAAAAGTATTCTCAGCACAACCCAATTCATTGCACTCATGTTGAACAAGTAGAAGTCTACTGTCCCTTTAACTGCTAATCATCATAGTGTACCTTAGATGTGTCAGCCTTCATAAACAAGTATGCAAAGCAGTTCAGGGAAGAGAACTAAATGCCTTGGGTGCCATTGCCATTATGTAACTCTTTCATTCCCTGACCAAATAGGCTGCTCTTTTTTGACTATGTGAAAAACAACATTATACATATTTAGGGGCCGATTCACTAAGGGTCGAATATCGAGGGTTAATTAACCCTCGATATTCGACTAGGAACTAAAATCCTTCGACTTCGAATATCGAAGGATTTAGGGCAGATAGTACGATTGAACGATCGAAGGATTATTCCTTCGATCGAACGATTAAATCCTTCGAATCGAACGATTCCAAGGATTTTAATCCAACGATCGAAGGAATATCCTATTATCAAAAAAAGTTAGCCAAGCCTATGGGGACCTTCCCCATAGGCTAACATTGACTTCGGTAGCTTTTAGATGCCGAAGTAGGGGGTCGAAGTTTTTTTATTTTTAGTTTTTTTTTTTAAAGAGACAGTACTTCGACTATCGAATGGTCGAACAATTTTTAGTCTGAATCCTTCGATTCGAAGTCGTGGTCGAAGTAGCCCATTCGATGGTCGAAGTAGCCCAAAAAAAACTTCGAAATTCGAAGTTTTTTAACTTCGAATCCTTCACTCGAAGTTAGTGAATCGGCCCCTTAATGTCACAATGCACATTATGATAAGGTGTTCTTACACGTAACAATTTTCGTCTTTGCTGATGAAAACACTTGCATAGTCTGTTGGTCCGCATAACAGCCAGTGAGGCTATAGTCAGGAACCCTAAAAGAAAGCTTGACAAACAAAAGAACATATGTAACCGCAGGTTGTTTAAATACTCTTGGGTATGAAATGGAAACTTCAAAGCAATGTCTAGAACTCAGTCCTTTGAGAATCAAAATATATGGTACATACATCAAAGTTCTATCAAGTTCTAGTAACTTTTACATATAAAACATTTGATCGTTCATATTTAAGGCTGCTTGATGTTGCTAAAGTTAAGTCCTGGTAAAGCCGCATGGGGATTGGATAGGGTGGAGGGGAAGCTCAAACTTCATCCAATCCCTGTGAGGCTCTACCAGGACTTAAAATGGATTGCTTAGTAACATTTTTACTGTCAGCTCTGCTGATTGGAGAAGGCTCTCATCTAGTTAGAACAGTGTGTATCAATAATGTAAAAAAGAAAAGCAATTCTGTCGTGAAACATTGCCGTTACACATTACTGGGTGCATTCTTTATTAGTAATTAATGGATCATGCAGAACCAAGTTGCCCTGATGTAAAACTAAACCCAGCATCCTTCACTTAGAATATGCTGGGGGCTGCAGTTCAACAGCAGCTGCTTAACTGTTAGCTTACTTCAACATACGCTGTGGCGCCAACACATATAGGATCTGCAGGATCATTTGGATGGGACTCAGAACTGAAGGTCACTGTTTCAGTCAAAGAAATTTCAAGTGATTTGGGAAATTTTTGACCTAAAAAGAGATTTAATAAGTTAATCCAAACAGTATTAGTTTGTCAAAAGAATGTTGGGATACTTACCAATTACCCATACCAAAAGGCTCTTTTCCCTTGATAGTTCAAGTTGTCCGTGGCTAACTTTATACTCTAAGTGCTTTATTTGGCCCCTAAAAGTACAAATAGCAATGACACAAGATTAGTATTACTTGCAGTACATATTATTATGATATTATTTCTACCACCTAGAGACACCACAGACCCATTGACTCACAGCAATAGATACAGCCATCTGAAGAACAAAACTCAGAGCTTGTTTTATCAAGCACATGAACACAATACAGCTACAATAATGCATCATTAATCATTTGTGAATATTGTCATAATAACTGTTTTTTTTTTTTTCAAATCCATTCTTTACGCTTTCATGAAGTTTCAGTTTAATAGATATGTGAACATGTGAGCCATCTTCTGTCATCTGATAGAACCCAAGAATTGGTGGTACGGGTACCTAAAATGTTTAAATGTATTGTGACAGCATCTGACCGCATGATTTTTATTTTTAAATTACACTGTTTACACTGCAAATAGTAATTCCCTTTACAATATAAAATTTAATTCCTGAACCAGCAAGAGTATTTTTTTTAGTTTTAATATTAGTGTGTAGGTGCATCTCAGGTCATTTTGCCTGGTCATGTGCTTTCGGAAAGAGCCAGCACTTTAGGATGGAACTACTTTCTGGCAGGCAGTTGTTTCTCCTACTCAATGTAACTGAATGTGCCGCAGTGGGACCTGGATATTACTATCGAGTGCTGTTCTTAGATCTAAATTAAATATAAAAAAAAAATCTGTTTGCTCTTTTGAGAAATGGATTTCGGTGCAGAATTCTGCTGGAGCAGCACTATCAACTGATGCGTTTTGGGGAAAAAAAAAAAACATTTTTTTTCCCATAACAGTATCCCTTTAAGTATCCCTTAAGATTAATAAGTAACCACAAATTAAAGTGAATGAGTCATAAATGCACTATTGAGGTGCATCGTTCCCATGAAACAGAAACATCTGAAGATACCCCTGATGTCATGTGTCCATTGTGGCACTAATCCGTTGGGGCTGCACTGCTCATGTTCCAAATGGTTTGATCTGCACCCAGTCATTTTTAGGGCAGAGACACGCTGCGATTCGGGGAGATTAGTCGCCCGGCGACAAATCTCTTTTTCTTCGGGGCAACTAATCTCCCCGAACTACCTCCCTACCAGCTAGAATGTAAATCGCCAGCGGGATGGCAATGGGTGCACTTAATTTTCAGAAGTTGCCCAAAGATGCCTCATGAGGAAACTTCGGGCAACTTCGGAAAACGAAGCACTCCGAGTGCCATCCCGCCGTCGATTTAAATTCTAGCCGGCAGGAGGCAGTTTGGTGAGATTAGTCACCCCGAAGAAGAGGAGATTTGTCGATGGGCAACTAATCTCATTGAATCTGAGTGGGTGTCTCTGCCCTTAGGCCACAGCATCTTGGATAAATGTATTTTAAGTATACTATTGCCTATTTTTACTATTGAGTGACTAATGTTGACTTCTTGGCAGGTGGTTTCCACTGAAGTTTGTGGGGTGCTATGATTGAAGCATTACCCTTAGATTATCATTTTTATATTGCATCATAAAGGGCATGTAAAGTCTAAAATAGAATAAGGCTAGAAATGCTGTATTTTGTATACTAAATATAAACATGAACTTACTGCACCACAAGCCTAATCAAACAAATGATTTATGCTTTCAAAGTTGGCCACAGGGGGTCACCATCTTGTAACTTTGTTAAACATCTTTGCAAGACTTGTGCACATGCTCAGTGTGGTCTGGGCTGCTTAGGGATCGTCATAATCAAAGCTGCTTGAGTTCTGCATGGCTGGGAAGTAAGGCGGGGGCTCCCCCTGCTGTTCATAAGTATGATTGTTTCCCTGCTCAGCAGTTAGGGACCATCTGACAATTCCTATCCACAGCAGTAAATGAAGGGAGAATTTCACTGCATACAGTCAGGTTTCTTATAAAAACGGTACACATTTTTTAATTAAAGTATATTGGAGATAGGCTTCTTTTTCATTAAAGAAAGTAAAAATTGGATTTTATTTTTTTGGCTTTACATGCCCTTTAAAGAGGCCCCTAAATGGCATCTATCAAGTCGTTAAAATGTATAAATTTAACTAAATGTGTGTTAATAAAAATAGATTCTTATATCAGTACCTTGAGTGGTTTTAATGTCAGACAGATCTGTGTGTGCACAGTATGGCCAGTATTAAACAAATAGTCACAGGGGTAATAGGCTACATGTGAGACTTAATTGAGCTAAACTATAGTCACTGTTTCAGGCAAAAACACTTTTCATTTTGATGACAGTATCACTTCAAGGTGAATGTCCCTTAATAGCATATGTGCAATAAATACAGAACCTATATCTTTGAACATCATTTACCTGAGATGAGTAATAACGCAACTGGAACACATCTGAAGGAGGAATGAATGGAAATTTGTAAGGTCCATTGAATGCAGAATCATCAGTTACAGCAACACTGCTTGATATTAGCATGGAAGAGTCAACAGAGGTCACACAGGGATGGACCAGGATATCTTGAAGTGGGGAGCCATTGGCAGGAAGATTCAAGCCGACTGTTACACTGGGAGTGATTGCTTCCAAATTGCACTTGAAGGGGGAAAAATGATGAAGTTAATTAGAGATGTTTAAATGCTTAAAATGCTTTTTATCCACATGTCCACTTACCCCAGTACAAGCTTCAAATGACCCCCTGTGGAATCTGCACATTAAATCAATCAAATGTACTTTTTGCATAATAGTAATATTAATTTACATAGGTCCGTACAAGCTAATAAGTCCTTGAACCACTTTAGGTTGACTGCAATCAAAGAGTCATTATTTTATGTGCTGCTGAATAAGGTGGGCCCTGGGAGTTAATATAGCTTGCACAAAGTTAAACAAAGGAGGAACCGGCAGGATGAGAGATGAAATGATTTGGGCTCCCACCATGTTCATTGACCACCACCTGCATAAACATCTGCCTGCTCTTCACTAAATTTCCTGCCCACCACCATTTCTGAATACAGTTAATAGAATGCAACGATAGGCAAACTGTGTAAAAATGTTACAGTCTCTGAAAATGCTTCCTGGAATACAGACAAACAGCACTCAAAAATCATGCACATTAAAGACTTTATTTCTTCCGCGTTAATCCTGGCTTTTATTTTGTATGACTGTGAGTTGACTTTTATTGGAAATCAAATTATACTTTGTGACCATCAGAAAAGCCTATTTTGTGGTCTTAGTCTTTGTGAAGAGAGAGCAAAAAGGAATGTAAGAATTCTTGGACACAATATGAGACAAGCCGTTTTTACATTTTTTGCCTCTGGCTAAAACCAAATACCGGTAAGTAGTATAAAACAACTGGGGGAGGAGGCAAGAACTGAAAATACCTAATGGAAATAGCCCCTTAAAGACCCAGTGTCATACTTATTTACTCTATAAATGCATAGGGCTTTTATACTTTGCTATGGAGAGCAGCCCAATGCAACCTATTATTCCCTGTGGCAGTGAATCCAGGATCAGTTTTGGATCTAGACAAATTAGGGATGCACCGAATCCACTTTTTTGGATTCGGCCGAACCCCCGAATCCTTCACGAAGGATTCGGCCGAATACGAACCCTAATTTGCATATGCAATTAGGGGTGGGAAGGGGAAAACATTTTTTACTTCCTTGTTTTCTGACAAAAAGTCACGCAATTTCCCTCCCCGCCCCTAATTTGCATATGCAAATTAGGATTCGGATTCGGTTCGGCCGGACAGAAGGATTCGGCCGAATCCGAATCCTGCTGAAAAAGGCCGAATCCTGCCCGAATCCCGAACCGAATCCTGGATTCGGTGCATCCCTTAGACCAGGGATCCCCAACCTTTTTCACCCATGAGCAACATTCAGATGTAAAAAGAGTTGGGGAGCAACATAAGCATGAAAAATGTTCCTGGATGGAACCAAATAAGGGTTGTGATTGGCTACTGGTAGCCCCTATGTGGACTGGCAGCCTACAGGAGGCTCTGTTTGGCAGTACATCTGGTTTTTATACAACCAAATCTTGCCTCCAAGCCAGGAATTCAAAAATAAGCTCCTGCTTTGAGACCATTAGGAGCAACATCCAAGGGGTTGGAGAGCAACATGTTGCTCACGAGCTACTGGTTGGGGATCACTGCCTTAGACAAACTACAGTACTCTACAATACAGAACCTTTGGTATTCAGCAAACCAAAGCTTAGCCCTTAGAATAAAGTTATTGTAAACAGCACTGTTTGTGTTAATTTGTGTTTGTCCTTTGTACGCAAATTTTATTGATTTGCTGCATCCCTGTATCACACCCATTTACTTTTAAGTGCTAGCTCGATTGACCTTTTTAATGTTGTTTTGCTTATTGGATTAATTGTAGTAGTTGAATGTACATTGTTATAAGTCAAACATTGCATTTTGTAATATATTTATATCAGGAAAGTAATTTCCCAGTACCTCCTGGGGTATCATTTTCTGCTACAGTACACAACAGCAGTCATGGTTAAATGAGCCTAGGGATGCACCGAATCCAGGATTTTTGTCACAAAACAAGGAAGTAAAAAATGTTTTCCCATTTCCACCCCTAATATGAATATGCAAATTAGGATTCAGATTCAGTATTTGGCTGAATCTTTCGTAAGGGATTCGGGTATGGCCGAATCCAAAATAGTGGATTCGGTGCATCCCTAAATGAGACATCTATTGAAATGTGGATTCTGCTACTGTTTTTAATGGAATTTCATGCCCCATAGGTTTACAACTACAAGCCATTAAGTACAATAAGCTCAGTTTTAAAAAGTGCCAAAAACTCTCAATGAGATTGAGGTTAGGGCTTTGACTGGGTTAATGTGGGACATTCACCTTTTAATTCTTATGTAACTGCAGTGTTAGCTAGGTCTCCTATTTGAGATAATTTTCCTGCTGAAAGATTGTCCTAATAACAGGGCCGGATTTATAAACTTTGTGCCCATAGGCCATCCAACCGGCTACGCCCCCGCTCCACTCGAACCCAACTCTCTCCCCCTGCACGCGACCCGATCTCGGCCTGCTCCCCCATACCTGACTCGCTCCTCTTGCGCAACCCCATTCGTCACCCCCAATGCTAGTTGCGTGTTTGCCATCGCTGGGGGCTAGATGGGAGTGGGAACTGCCAAATCTCCTATTCAGTCCCAAGTTCAAATGCGGCCAGCGGGTGGCATGCCGCGCCCAACTGCCCTAGGCCCTGGCCTTTGTGGCCTGCCCAAAAATGTGGGCCTGCCTAATACGTTTAATTTATTTAGCAGACTAAAATAGGTTCTCTTGCAGTATTGCCTTGCATTTTGCACCATTAAAATTTACTGCTAATTTACCAGGATGCTCAGTCCCTGGTAATGAAAAGTAGGCACATAGACTGTTACCATACTTATACTTCACTCTGGTTATGGGTCAACCAAACATCTGCATAATACTGGCATCTACGGAAAAGGCTCGATAAAGGGCACTAGCCCGATACGTTGCCTGGTTTGTTGACACAATAAATCACCTTCACCAGATTCAGAGTGCTGCAGCGTGTTTTCCTTTTGAGACTTGGTCATTCATCAGAATAAATATGGCAAACATAATGCAGAATCACACTGGAGTGGCTCAAGAACAAATAGGTTACCATTGTGCATAGTTCAAAGAGGATTTGAGGGGCACACACCTGGTTAATTTTCTCAATTATTTGGGTGCACCTCCCGCAGTGTCCTTCCCCACTGGAATACAGGAATCAGAGACGAAATGGGCAGCACTCCAGGATAAAGTTAAAAAATTGCCTTTATTTACCAACAGCAGGGCAGCATAGCAATACCATTGTGCATAGGCCCAGTCAAAGCCTTTATTTTAAACAAACAGATTCTGTAGGACTGTTTGAAAGTTGATGTGCGCAAGTGTCTTACAACTAAGCTAAACAACCTAGGAAGAATGCTGGTTTAAATGTCATATTCCAGTCTTTGCATATTATATTTTCTAATACTAAAAATGTCCGTTTAAAAGAACTAATGCTTTTTCAATAGTATAACCTTAAACACAGGAACATTTATTCTTTGGTAAGCAGACTGTCACTTACTCTGCCAGCGATGTAGAATCAATGTCATTAGCAGGGAGAGGGTTATATATTACGCAGCCCAAACTGTCAGTGGAGTATTTATTTTTTCACTAAAATTAGAGTCAAGAGTCTGAATACTTTTGTAATGCAGGGTATTTAAAGGAGAAGGAAAGCTATGGAGACATTTTATTGCCAATAGATTAGCTGCAATAGTGCAAGCTAGAATGCTACATTTATTCTGTAGAATGTTTTACCATACCTGAGTAAAAAGCTCTAGAAACTCTCTGTTTGTTTAGGATAGGAGCTGCAGTATTAACTTGGTGTGACATCACTTCCTGCCTGAGTCTCTCCCTCCTCTGGGCTCAGATTACAGTAGAGAAGGGAGGGGCAGGGGGAAGAGGAGCAAACTGAGCATGCTCTTGCCCAGGGCAATGAGGTTTAAGCTGAAGGCAGGAAGTCTGATACAGAAGCCCATGAGTACACAATAGAAGGAAAGAAATGCAGTGTTTCTTTTGACAGGGGACTCCGAGCAGCACTACATTGGGGGTTTACTGGTATATTTAGATGGATATTTCTGATGAGGTTTACTTAGTTTTAACCTTTCCTTCTCCTTTAAAGAAGAAACGACTTTAAATTCACTGGTTTAAATCATGAAAAGGACCTTTGTTCTGCACTAATAATGCAATTGTAAGGTATTTATTTACATCTCTTGAAGCTAATTAAACAGACAAAATACATAGATCAAAGAAATACGAGATGCATATATTTTTTCCATTTAGGCATAAAAGACTTCATATAGGTCATGTGTATATCACTTGTTTGAAGTCAAATTTAAATAGATACAGTAAGGTGAAAGCAGACCTTATGGAAATTGCAGACCTATTCGACACACAGGTATGGGACCTTTTTTCCAGAATGCTCGGGACCTGGGGTTTTCCGGATAATGGATCTTTCTGTAATTTGGATCTTCATACCTTAAGTCTACTATAAAATCATGTAAACATTAAATAAACCGAATAGGCTAGTTTTCTTCCAATAAGGATTAAATATATCTTAGTTGAACTCAAGTACACTGTTTCATTATTACAGCTACAGGGAATTACAATAGGTTGCAGCGTGTGCAAATGTTCTGTTATTAGCTTTGATATAATATAAAGGAGAATGACCCATGTTTTGATCTATTTTTAACATATCTGGATTATCAGTACAGGTATGGGATCTGTTATCCAGAAAGCTCCGAATTACAGAAAGGATGTCTTCCTTAGACTCCATTTTATCTAAATAATCCACATTTTTAAAAAGGATTCCCTTTTTCTGTGTAATGATAAAACAGTAGCTTGTACTTGATCCAAACTAAGATACAAATAATGCTTATGGGAAGCAAAACCAGCCTATTAGGTTTATTTAATGCTTAATTAATTTCCTAATAGATATAAGATATGAAGATCCAAATTCCAGAAAGATCCCTTATCCAGAAAACCCCTGGTTCCGAGCATTCTGAATAATAGGTCCCATACCTGTATTTGATCTTCATTCAAACAGTACATACATTTGTAACTTGTAATCAATATTGTTGATATAAAGATCAAATATATGTACAGGTGTGGGATCAACAGTAGGATATCGCCTACAAATGATAAAAAGCAATATCAAATATTATTGACAATGACAATATGTATTTCATATGCTTCTAGTAGCCCAAACAAAAATACATTTGTTTCGGTATATTATGCCCTTGTAATATTTAACTTTTGTACTAAAATACTCTTGCTAGGAACTGAAGACACAGAATAGCTACTAATTAGTACTTGCACTGTGCTGTTTGCTTCAACCAAGTATACATTTTATGTAATGCTAGAATCATCTTCTAACTAAGCTGTACATTCCTTTAATTGTGCCAGTCCCTACTCCCATTTATCCCTCTTTCTATGTACGCTTTCCCACTTAACATACTTATGAAAATTATGATATTTTGCTAATGTTCCATTGAAAAAAAATCTGTATGCTTCACCACATTTATATCAGCCAAAATAAAGCAAAACTTCATGCACCATTTAATCACAGACAATGTAATTCTCCTACCGCACACCTGTAGTTCACCAATCCTGCAATTGGTGGTGCGTTCCTTCCGTTGACCCGGCCCGGTCCCTTAGCAACCAACGTGTATAAGAAACGGATCCGCACACACGCTGATTTAATGCAGTCGGGGAATATCCCCTTTTATTCAGCCACCAAACATCAACTTTCGGGGGGGAACACCCACCAAACATCAACGTTTCGGGGGGGGAACACCCACCCTTCATCAGTATACAATTATTTGTGCAGTAACCCATTTAAACCCAACTTCCCACGCCTTCTTTTCCCATCATGCAACTTGCCACAAAAATTAACCCTTATGTGGAATACAGGAAATTTAACCTATATATAACATATATTTCATTGTATGTTATATATAGGTTAAATTTCCAAATGAGTATCCCCACTCCAAGGCAAATAACTTCAACAAAGGGAGGGGTGCACGGTAATTATGTATACTCCAATTATTCTCAGACCAGCACTCTCTATTTTAAAAATCAATTGTTTTATTATTGTATCTATGCCCAATGTTTCAGTCCCTATTGGGACCTTTTTCAAGGATGATACAAACATAAAAAACTAATCAGCCTTATATTGTGACATTTCTATTCTATGTGTACTGTATATTGTGAGTGGCTCCCTAAGCTCAGTAAGTGACAGCAGCACAGAGCATGTGCAGTGAATCAGCAGAAAAGAAGATGGGGAGCTACTGGGGCATCTTTGGAGACACAGATCTTTACTGCTAAAGGGCTGTGGTTGCCTTAGGCTGGTGCAGAAGCACAAAAGCTACTTCTTTAATTAGGCTTTAGTTCTCCTTTAAGGCTTATTTACAGACTGCACCAGTGAAAGTCGACCATTGGTTTAGTTAAAGGGGTGAATTTTTAGTATTTTAAACTTTTCAATCGGTCTTAATTATTTTTATTTTTTTATAGTTTATTAATTATTTGCCTTCTTCTTCTGACTCTTTCCAGCTTTCAGATAGGGGTCGCTGACCCCATCCAAAAAAAAAAAATGCTCCTTAAGGCTACAAATGTATTTTTATTGCTACTTTTTATTACTCGTCTTTCTATTAACGCTTCTCCTTTTCATATTCTATTGTCTTATTCAAGTCAATGCATGGTTGCTAGAGTAATTGGGACCCTAGCAACCAGATTTCTGAAACTGTGACCGTAGAGAGCAGCTGAATAAAAAGCTAAATAACTGCAAAAACCACAAATAATAAAAAATGAAAACCAATCACAAATTGCCTCAGAATATCCCTCTCTACATCATACTAAAAGTTCATTTAAAGGTCAACAACCCCTTTAATCAATCAGTTCTGGTGAAAATCGTAAAACAAAGATCTTTCTCGGTTACTACAGTTTGTAAATAAGCCATTTGGTCTATCAGTACGTGTAAAGCAATACGTTCTCAAGCGCGGGACCAATGTTATTCGGAAATAGCAATGATAGGGACCCTCACATTTTCCCCAGTCTGCTACTTCCGCCATTGAACTCCAGGAAATTGCCGGCGACAGAAAGCTTCAGCAGCTGGAAGCGCGTCACTTCCGGAATCTGTCACTGTGTATCTTTACTTCCGGTACTGCCCCTACTGACAATGGCCGCTACCTGATTCCATCCCAAAGGCCGGAGTGATACATGGCTTCGCCTCTGGTTGATACCTAGAAGCAGTGCTGTGTGACTGAGCTGGAGTGAACTGCCCTTGTCGTCTGTAGAATCAGTGCTCGTCTCGCTCAGTATGGCGGCTACAGCGGAACTCTTTGAGGTGGGTCTCTTTATTTTTGCCCCAGGATATGCTGCTAAAATACGCGGAAGAACATATGATGGGCAGTTTTGTTCCACTCTAGACAAAGCGTTGAGCAGAGTTGCTTCACTTCAGCTTTACTTCCAAAAGCCAAGCGTTTTCTTGGCCAGCTCCTCACCTTTCCAAACGCTGCTGTGAAGCAATGGAGCCTCATATACACAAACACAAAGGCAGGCTTTGCCGGATCTCATTTTCAAAATCAGCTACAAAACCAGCCAAGAGTCACTTCAAAAGTAGCCCAAAAATAGCACAATATGTGCAGTGAAAAAAAATATAATTAATTTATGCGAAAATATGCATTTTTCCAATTTTCACTGATTTGCAAATTTTCAGTGAAGTAAAACGGGACAGATCCGCCCGTCACCAGGGGCGTAACGACAGAGGGGGGCCCTGGAGGTATAGGGGCCCCATAAGCATTTAATGCACATAACATTTCAATAAATATTGGTAAAACAGGTCAGATATATTGGTGGCCAGCAGATTTTTGCCGCAAAATTGTATGAAATTGAGGAAAGTCACCGGAGAATGCTTAAGAGTGACAGGAGACTGGGATACACAGGCCAAAATCTGGCAACTCCTGACTTCTACACAAGTCAGTCCCATTGCATGATGGGTATTGTAGTCTTACATTAAACTTGGCAGTCGGCAAATTGTTAAACAAAAACTACATTACCCAGCATGCATTGGGAGACGCAGGCTCGGCACATAAGGGCAGGAAACAACTTTGGCTAATGCCCAAAAAGTAGCCCAAATCCGTACTTTGGCTAGTTTGTACTTTCAAAACCTGCCTGGGCTTTAAATTAGTAGCTCAATTTTGCCCGAAAACCACCATCTCTGATATACACACACAAGCAGGGTTGCCAGATCTAATTTTCAAAACCAGCCCAAAACTAGCGGAGAGGCACTTCATAATTAGCCTAAAAATAGCACAGTATGTGCAGCGAAAAAAAAAGTCAAAAAAATTTATTAATTTATGTGAAAATACCCCTTTTTCAAATTTTGACTGTTTAACAAATTTTTCCATGAAACAAAATGAGACAGATACAAATAGGCCAAAATTGGGACTTAACCCCCAAAGACTCCTGCTGCTGGGTAATGCAATATAAAAAATGGGACAGATTCGCCCATCACCAGGGGAGTAACTACAGAGGGGGGAGGAGGTATAAGGCCCTAAATTCAAATACAATTTCAATAAATATTGGTAAAACAGGTCAAACTCTAGGCATTTTGGTGGCCAGCAGATTTCTGCCCCAAAATTGTCTGAATTTGAGAAAAGGCACCAGAAAACGGGAGAATGCTTAAGAGTAGGGACACACCGAATCTAGGATTCTGCCTTTTTCAGCAGGATTTGGCCAAATCCTTTTGCCCGGCTGAACTGAATCCTAATTTGCATATGCAAAACAAAAAAGTAATAAATGTTTTCCTCTTCCCACCCCTATTTTGCATATGCAAATTCAAATTTAGTTCACTATTCTGCCCAATCTTTTGCGAAGGGGTTTGACCGAATCCAAAATACTTGAGAGAGAGCCCACAACCTGGTAACTCCTGATTTCTACACAGCTCGGTCCCATTGCATGCTGGGTATTGTAGTCTTATATTAAACTTGGCAGCATTACCCAGCATGCATTGGGAGACACAGGCTTGACACATTAGGGCAACAAAAAACTTTGGCTGGTTTCCAAAGTACAAACCAGCCAAAGGCCCAAAAAGTGGACCAAACCGTACCTTGGCTAGTTTGTACTTTCAAAACCCGCCTGGGCTATAAATTAGTAGCCCAATTTGGCCAAACATCCTTATTGTGCAACACACGCTGGAAAATGATTATGGCAACCAAAACTAGGGCCCCACAAATAGGCCTCATCCTAAATCCATATAGAGTTCTTGGCTGTTGTGCACAGAGGTCATAGGTACATTTAAAACCTCAATCTGTTTCCCAAACATTCCATTATGTTTCTATTTACATTCTGCTGACTCCAGCGCAAAGGGGAGGTAAACCCAAACATTAGTCAGCCTTGCTATGCCTTACTATTCTCTGTTGTATTGGTACAAGGAAAGTCCGAATTTATGTGGCTGAGAATAGAAAGGGTCTGATAATTACAGCTTCCAGCTTCGGTTCTATTTGCAAATAACTTTAAAACCAGTGAAACTTTGTAATTAATGTCCACTGGAAAGTAGAGTTTCTTTCAGTAGGCAAGATTTGCTATTTGGTGTTATGTCCCCTTTAAGAAGGTTATGTTGACATATTCACTGATCTATAAGTAAGAAAGTTCCATAATGTGGATTAAGAAAAAACTTTATTTTGACCCTATCCCTTTTTAACAAATTGGGAAAGCCATTTTCCTGAGCGCACATATCTATGTGCATGGGCTGCTACTAAACTCAAGTATATAAAACTCTTAAGTTCCGTTCATATAATGATAACCTCCTTAATAGTATAAATCACTCACCCTATGGATTTTTTGACCTGTGTGTCTATACCCCCCAGGTCTCATGCTCATGGGTTTGCAGAAACTTTGCCAGCACTTGTATCTTGAAAAAGAAAGAGCACTCACCAAATAAAGTAGAGTGGCCCAAGTGCATCACCCCGAACCCATAGCTGGAGGTGAAGTGCAATGAAGGAAAAAGACTAGCAAGCACTCCGTATGCCACATGAATAAAACGCCACTTTATTTCAGCAGTTTAAAAACATTTACTTCCTAAAGGATGTAAATCCCTTTATTGGACCAACAATGATCTTCTCTGGTCTAGAGTCCAGAGCATAACCAATTTTTGAGACCTGCAACCCGTAGCCCACGACCCCAACCTGCAACTCGCAGCCCACGACCCAACCAGCAACTCGCAGCCCACGACCCCAACCAACAACTCGCAGCCCACGACCCCAACCAGCAACTCGCAGCCCACAACCCCAACCAACAACTCGCAGCCCACGGCCCCAACCAGCAACTCGCAGCCCACGACCCCAACCCGCAGCCCACGACCCCAACCCACAGCCCACGACCCCATCCAGCAACCCGCAGCCCACGACCCCATCCAACAGCCCACGACCCCATCCAGCAACCCGCAGCCCAAGACCACAACCAGCTGCCCACGACCCGAACCACAACCCATATATTTACCCACTTGGATCCACTGCCTTATCCACAACCCGATCCGCAACCCGCTGACCACCATTAAACAGGAAGTGCTGTTACTGCAAACCGGAAGTGACTTCATCAAAAGTGGGCGGAGACAGAAAAAACGTTTAGTTCCCATTAATTTAATAATTAGCTATTGCTAATCTCTTTAAATATTAAAGCATCCATATTATTATTATTCTTACAGTGCATATACAGGTGAGTGACACTTGCAATCAGTAATTTAAATTAGAATTATTAAATCAATTATTATTGAGGGTCAACTTCTGGCATGCCCCCTTTAAATAACTCTCTGCTGGTTTAATTTTTTATTTTTTAATATGCTTATGTTGAGCATTTGTTTTGGGGTTTTAGGAGCCATTTGTTGCAGATGAATATATTGAGCGACTGGCATGGAGAACACCAGGAGGAGGATCAAGAGGAGGAGTGGAATCATTTGATCCTGAAAGGTAAAACTGGCAAAAAAACTGCATAAATTACTGATCATTATTTAATATTTAAACATTTATTATGATGGTTATAGGTCCAGAGCACCTGAGTATTTTTCATAGCAGTGGAGCATAAAAAATATTTACCCCTTCCCACCCCTAATTTGCATATGCAAATTAGGGGTTGGATTCGGTTCGGTATTCGGCCAAATCTTTCACTAAGGATTCAGGGGTTTGGCCGAATCCAAAATAGTGGATTCGGTGCATCCCTACCAATAAGCCTCCCATGCATGCCATGCCTAAAAGACCTTGTGTCATATCAATGATCAAGAATTTACCCAATCCTACTTCATACCTCCCAACTGTCCCATTTTTCATGGGACAGTCTTGATTTTGACAGCTCAACCCTCAGTCCCAGATTGTTACTGAAATGTCCCGACTTTCTCTTTGATCCCCTGCACTTAACAGCCAGAAAAATATACAAAGTTTCTAAGACTTAATTGGCTTTTGGCAGAGAAAAAGCCCAGAATATGTGGCAGGTGCACTTAGATACATTTGTTACAATTTAAGATAAGCAAAGAAACAATTGTAACAATTTAAGATAAGCTGGTATCTTGTGGAAACTGTGACTTGCTGCTTAAAGGGCAATTCACATTCATTAGTAAGCTGTAATAACAAATAGAAACCACAGAAATGTGTTCAAAGTTTCTAGTAACCTGCCAAATTTGATAACATGGACATGGTAATTAGGGGTGTGGCCATAGAATGGCTGTGGTCTCTTATAAAATGTTGTTATGTATGCTACCTGATAACGCTGGGAAAAAGTATTTTGCATAATTTAAGTCTTTAAGCTTCTTGGGCCACGGTTGAGTTGCTAAAATTATTGCTTTGTTGCTCTGACTCTTCAAAGCACAGCAATCTGAGAATTACTGAGTAAGAGACCATCTATGAATATAAGGCTGCATATGCTCAACGGGGAACTGCAGGGCTATTTGTTTTTTTCGTTGCTCATTTTTATTAGATAAAGAGTTTAATGCCTTTCTTTTTATATATATAAGGTCTATGGCACATTAAGGGGCACATTTACCTAGAGTTGAATATCGAGGGTTAATTAACCCTCGATATTCAACTGCCGAATTGAAATCCTTCGACTTCGAACATCGAAGTCGAAGGATTTAGCGCAATTCGTTCGATCAAATGATTATCCTTCGATCAGAAAAACCTTGTAAAGCCTATGGGGACCTTCCCCATAGGCTAACATTGGCCTTGGTAGGTTTTAGGTGGCGAACTAGGGGGTCGAAGTTTTTTTTAAAGACACAGTACTTCGATTATTGAATGGTCGAATATTCTAACGATTTTTAGTTTGAATCGTTCGATTTCAAAGGTCGAAGTAGACAATTCGATGGTCGAAGTAGCCAAAAAAACATTCGAAATTTGAACTATTTTTCCTCTATTTTCTTCTATTCCTTCACTCGAGCTTAGTGAATGGGCCCCTAAAGGTGTGCATTTTGGCATATTGCATTACTGTTATTAGAACTGAAATTGAGAACAGAAATAGTCTGACCAGTGGAGAGACCACAAGCTTAAGGGCATGGCAGAAGAGTAATGAGCTATTAAAGGCAGCCGCATCATAACCCTGAATACTTGTGCAGGCATGAAGTAGCTTACTGTTTATTCCCCCGGGCAGTGTCTGTGTATGTTCTGAGTTCTACCTACAGTAACTGTTTCTCTAGCTGCTTAAAGGAACAGTAACACCAACAATTTAAAGTAATGAAAATATCATGTAGTGTTGCTCTGCACTGGTAAAACTGTTCAGAAACACTACTATAGTTCATTTAAGCAAACTGCTGTGAAGCAATAGCGGAAATTGAAAAAAGTCTATATGGTACAGCTTAAATAGTGGATAACGGATAACACCATTATGTTCGACAGAGCTTATCTGCTGTGTAACCTGAGCCTTTTCTCCTTTGAATGTCTGCCCCCATTGCTACACAGCAGCTTATTTATATAAACTATAGTAGTGTTTCTGAAGCAAACACATCAGTTTTAGTAGTGCAGGGCAACACTGCATTATATTTTTATTACTTTAAAACACTTTCATTTTTTGATGTTACTGTTCCTTTAATAGTCTACTGTGCCATATTTTCTTGCTTTGCCTTGCTAGTATAAATCCAATCACTATTTAGCCTTCCCTTTCTTTAAACTTTGGTTTATGGTTTTTTTCTACACTGTGATAACTGTAACCCATGGCAACCAATCAGATTGCTGCATTCATTGTTCTACTTGCAGCTGGCTTTAAAAAGCTAAGCACTGATTGGTTGCTATAGGTAACTGTCCATGGGCAAATTTGCCCACTGTTGATGAATGAGCCCCACAGTGTCATGTATTGCTGAGTCCACTGTGTGTATGTTAGTTTATGGACTTACAAAGCTGTGTCTAAAATAAGTGGTTGCAACACCTGGAGAGCCTACCTAAATCTCCAGCATCTAGGCGACTTGAACCAAATGGAATCATTGATATTACCATGATTATTTTGATGATTGTGATTCTGTACATTTCTAGTAGCAGATTAAATCAGGTCAGTTACATAAGTTTGTTTTTTTTGCCATGTTAAGAAACTTTTCATGTGCCTTGTTCCATTGTTGCTTTATTTCTCTAATAAAACCTTTGTATTTTGATGACACATCCATAATGGTTACTACGTATAACTCGATAAATACAGTAAATTCAGTAAATATGTAGTTCCGAAACGTGTCCCTAACTTTCATCTGTGTGCAGCAGCAGCATTGTTTTAGTCTCAATTTCATGTTACTATCAATAGCACAGAGCATAACTAATTTAGTTCAGTCTGGTGTAGGAAATAGCTACTAGCTTTGGTTGTAAACTGAAATACACAATGCAGTCCTTGTAGAGAGCAAGAGACTTGTTTAGCACTTTTGTATTCATGATGGGCATGGTGGTGGGATTTATACTTACACTGTGTGACAGAAGGGATATATTTTCTCAGTATAGTGCATGAGTAATCCTTCCAGCTGGAAATTTTCCCAGGATAGACTCCAAGTGATCCTGGTTTAAACTATGAGCGTATTGTTGCATCCAGAAAAGGAAAAGTAAAACACTGCTTTGCAAAAGTATTCACCCCACCCCTTGGGTTTTTACCCATTTTGTCACATTCCAACTTGTTTTCCCATGACAGTATCCCTTTAAATTAAATTTTTTTTCAAAACGCTCCAGTTAATAGTGCTAATCAAGCAGACTTCTGCACTGAAATCCAATTCTCAAAAGAGCAAATAGATTTTTTTATATTAAATTTTGAAATCTGACATGGGGCTAGACATGTTGTCAGTTTCCCAGCTGCCCCAGTCATGTGACTTGTGCCTTCACTTTAGGATGGAACTTTCAACTTTCTGGCAGGCTGTTATCTCTCCTACTTAATGTAACTGAAGGAGTCTCAGTGGGACTTGGCTTTTACTATTGAGTGTTGTTCTTAGATCTACCAGGCAGCTGTTATCTTGTGTTAGGGAGCTGCTATCTGGTTACCTTCCCATTGTTCTTTTGTTTGGCTGCTGGGGGGAAAGGGAGGGGGTGATATCACTCCAACTTGCAGTACAGCAGTAAAGAGTGATTGAAGTTTATCAGAGCACAAGTCACATGACTTGGGCAGCTGGGAAATTGACTATGTCTAGCCCCATGTCAAAATAAAATGTAAAAAAATCTGTTTGCTCTTCTGAGAAACGGATTTCAGTGCAGAATTCTGCTGAAACAGCACTATTAAATGAAAAAATCTATTTCCCATGACAGTATTCCTTTAACATGCATAGTACATCTACACAGTAGATAACAGAAAAGCTCTGAAGAATCCATTGTTTACTAACCTCTTCATTTATCTCCCTTTTCGGCTTTGAATGGCTGCCCCCATAGCTACATAGCAGCTTTACATCAACTATAGTAGAGTTTCTCAAGCAAACACACTAGAATTTATTATTGTACTGACCCCTGTTTATTTTATTAATGTATTGTTCTACTGTACAGTAGATAATAATTGATATACAAATTATTACTAACATGAATTTTTAGAATGCCAACATATTGCGTAGCGCTGAATGTTAATAAAACCATTTGGCCTATTTTTCTATAACAACTTTGTTTTGTATTGATCTTTTATAGATTATTAGAACAGTTTGTTAATCATATTGACGAACTTAAGTTAGTGGATGAACGAATTCAAAGGAGAGTGGAGAAATTAGAGCATCAGTGCCAGAAAGAAGCAAAGGAGTTTGCCAAGAAAGTGCAAGAGCTACAGAAGAGTAACCAGGTAACTGGGGAGGGCAGTCTTACAATACATTTTAAAATATTACAGGTATGGGATCCATTATCTAAATTGAATAAAAAGGACTTATGTTGAAATTACATTCTGCCTATTGTTTGAATTAAAAAAATAAATAAATAAAAGATAAATTAGAAAAAACATATATATATATATATATATATATATATATATATATATATATATATATATATATATATATATATATATATATATATATATATATATATATATATATATATATATATATATATATATACATACACACACACACTAATTTTATCTCATCCCCCTCTTTCTTTATAAACATGGCAGTTTGGTCAGAACTTCCTATCTACCTTTAAACAAACAGACCCTTATCGAAGCAGCAGAATTTGAGCAGCTAACTATAAGGACAGCGACAGATTCGGGGGGACGTCAGATTCGAGGAGATTAGTCGCCCGGCGACAAATCTCCTCTCCTTCGGGGCGACTAATCTCCCCGACCTGTCTTCCCCTGCCCTCCCGTCGGCTAGAATGTAAATCAGCGGCGGGGTGGCACTCGGAGGGCTTCGTTTTCCGAATGTCGCCCAAAGTTGTTTCACGAGAAAACTTCGGGCCACTTCGGAAAACGAAACGCTCAGAGTGCCATCCTGGCGGTGATTTACATTCTAGCTGGCGGGAGGCAGTTCAGGGAGATTAGTCGCCCCAAAAAAGAGGAGATTTGTCGCCGGACGACTAATCTCCCCGAATCTGACCGTGTTTTTGTGCCTTAAGGGTTGTGGCACATGGGGAGATTAGTCACGCAGCGACAAATGCCTTCCCACTGGCAAAAATGCAGAGTCTCTCTGGTTTGTTTTACCAATGTGTTATGACTTTGTAGATGTGCTTTTTCTGTCTAGTACACATCACCATTGTTTTAGAGTCCCATTCTTCATCATATAGACATACAACTATACTGTACATGTTAGCGTGCCATCTATACAGTTAGCTTAAATGGCTTAATATATGCTTTATTCATTTCTGGTATATGTGCCTTTTTATTAGGCTACTGTGGCTATTCCAGTGGCTGTATAACTTTATAAGAAATATATATAGCATTTCAGGAATAGTGGTGATAATCCTTAGCATTTGCAACTTCTAAATATATATATTTTTAAAATATTTTCCAGGTAGCTTTCCAGCATTTTCAAGAACTTGATGAACACATCAGTTATGTGGCAACTAAGGTGTGTCACCTTGGTGACCAGCTTGAGGGGGTAAACACTCCCAGGCAACGCGCTGTGGAGGCTCAGAAACTGATGACGTATTTTAATGAGTTTCTAGATGGTGAACTGCGCTCCGATGTTTTTAACAACCCTGAAAAGGTAAGAGCTGTCAGCAGGGCATTAAATGATTCCAAGATATAAGCAGCATTGCCCTAATTACAGGCTGTTGCCATGACTTATTGTGATCACACTTGCAGCAGTTGAAAGTCTGACTCATTAAGGTTTAATTGCTCACAGATGTAATTTAACAATATTACCCTGCCGAGTGCTGATAAAGCATTTATTTTATTTGTCTCATTCTGTTTTTATGGTTGTGTGTGTGTTCTAGAAATCACAGTTAATTATATCTGTTATTAGCCTTGGTGTTGAGCTGGCATTATAGGACCAGTAACATTATATTTTTTAAAAAATTCGTATACAACGAAAAAAAACGCACAAAGACAAATGAAACATTGAAATCGCTTAGTCTTTATTAAGAAATAACTTACCGAAACTTGTACTCCTCTTCAGAAAAGGCAGCAGGGTGACGATCCATGGTGCGGTGCTCAATTTATCCACCCTGGCTATCTCCTATAAGGAAGGCAAGGAGGAGAAATTGAGTGCCGCACGATGGATCGCCGGCTCGCCTTTTCTGAAGAGGAGCGCAAGTGGAGTTTCAGTAGGTTATTTCTTAATAAAGAAGTAGCGATTTCAAAGTTTCAGTTTTTAGTGGGGAAAAAAACAAATTTTTCTGGATTTATTATACCCTGAAGATGGAAAAAGTGTGATTCCGAAAATCCGTCGTCTCAGACCTCTACTCTAGGTTGCATATAAGTCAATGGGAGAAGTCCCAAAGATATTTTCACCTGCGCTGGATTTCGCGCAATAATCCGAAGATTTTGTGGTTTTCGGGTGGAAGATCCGAAAAATTTGTACAAATGAAAGTGTATTAATAAATAAGGAGAAAAAAATGTGGATTTGGTTGGAATTCTTTTCAGAAACTTTTGAGATAAATTTGGACTTTGCTAGATGTGCCTCTTAGAGTACAGAGAAATGTGCTTCTTGTTATACTACTAATACTCTGTTTGTTGCTTTACTTCTTGTGTACTGGTTGTCAAAGGGGAATAATGTTCCAGATTTGTGTTTTTGTATTTCCCATATGCTGAATACTATTGTCTGTAGCTTTATCTATAGCAGGTTCCCGGGAACTGAAAGCTGTGGATGAGAATTTGGGGCTTCTTGAAAAGTAATGGAAAGATTGCAGTAAACTCTTATGTTCACAGTAATTTAATATATCTGTAACCTTGCTAGGCTGGGGGGGCTTTGCCAATGTAAATGGGGCTTGCTTCAGGAAACTCTAAATACCCCATGTCTAATTTAACAGAGTAGTTTAGCAACAACCACCCAAATTAAGCGCCCATATCAGTGATGTGCGGTCGAGAAGAACTCGCCCAGAACCCAACCCTAACCCGTCCGCACCCGACTTCCGTCTTCCTTTTATAGACCCGTGCCGACCCATAAAAGGTGCAGGTGGGCGCCTATAAAACTGGAAGTGGGAAACTGGCAATTTAAATGGGGATCGAGGTGGGCCGGTCCCGCAGGTATCGGGCCGGCACGCTACCCCAAATGACAAAACCCTAAAAATGAATGGTTAAAAATGACATATTTTATATAATGAACGTTTGCACCAGCCTAACGTTTCAGCTTCTCAATAGCAACAATGATCCAGGATTTAAAACTTGTCACAGGGGGTCACCATCTTGGACACTCGCATGCTGAGTGGGCTCTGAGCAGCTGTTGAGAAGCTAAGCTTAGGGGTTGTTGCAAATTATCCAGCAGAAAATGAGGTTGGTCTGTAATATAAGCTGATGCTACAGGGTTGATTATTAAATTCTGATGCTAATTGCACTGGTTTCTGTGCTGCCATGTAGTAATTATCTGTATTAATTACTAATCAGCCTTATATTGTGACATTTCTATTCTATGTGTACTGTATATTGTGAGTGGCTCCCTAAGCTCAGTAAGTGACAGCAGCACAGAGCATGTGCAGTGAATCAGCAGAAAAGAAGATGGGGAGCTACTGGGGCATCTTTGAAGACACAGATCTTTACTGCTAAAGGGCTGTGGTTGCCTTGGGCTAGTACAGAAGCACAAAACATAATGTACAATATTTCTAACCAACATCTTTAGTTAAGCTTTAGTTTAGCCTTGGGCTGGTACAGATGCTTATTGGCCCGTGTGGGGCCATCCGACAGGGGTCCCCGATCGATGGGTAGGTTAAAAAATCCCGTCGGATTTGGCCTCCATTCTGATCTTATTGTTGGGCCCTAGGGCCGATATCCCGATATCGCCCACATCAATGTGGGCCTTTTCGTTTGGTGACAACACAAAATGAGCAGATTTCCCTGTGTATAGCCACCTTAAGGCATTCGACAGATGGGCTAACGTTCTGCTACAGAGTCCCTGAATTTGCCACCTGTTGCTCAAGAGTTTCTCATTCACTGGGGGCAAATTTGGTTGCTACATGTACCATTGGCTTAAACACCATTATGTATGATAGTTTAATTTTAGTTCTTTGTTTATTTTGGCAGATAAAAGAGGCAGCTGATATCATTCAGAAACTGCATTTAATTGCCCAAGAGCTTCCCTTTGACAGGTCAGTATTCTTTTTTTCTTCTCCTGTCTACTTCTTTAATGTCAAATATACTTGTTTTTTTTCCTAGGCTCTTTATATATTTTCATACTTTTTAAAGTTAACTAATACAGAGATTTCTTGTTGCTAATGTGTGCGACTAAGTGCTTTCACTAAACTTTCCATGTAGTGGGAACTCTGTATTTCCCTTTATAGGAGTAGGAAAATTCAGCACATACTGATTCAACTATAACAATTTTAGGTTTTAAAGGAGAAGGAACGGTGTAATCCCTATGGGTGTGGAATATTAGGCAAACACTTAACCCCCCCCCCCCCCGGATTATAATTGCATACCTAAGACCCCAGGCTGTTTGTTGAAACTGAACCAGCCCGGGGTAAATCTGTAGGAGATGATGTTGCAATCTTAAAGGAAAACTATACCCCCGAACAATGTCGCTGATCATCAAGAAACACGAAGTGCTGTCGTAAACTGGAAGTGACATCATTAGAAGTAGGTGTGATCAGAAAAAAGGAGTAAAACTCACTATTGAGAAGATCCGGAAAACCGCTGACCCATGTCTATACCCGCTCCCGAAACTTGTACCTGCAACCCTCAGGGTACTGCAGGTTTTTGCGGGTAACCCGCGGGTACCCGACCTACTGCAGGACTTTAACATGAGCCAATTAACAGACAAGAGTTCTGTCGTTTGCTTCCACACTTCTTCCTGTTACAGTTAGAGCTGCAGTATTTCTGGTCAGGTGATCTCTGAGGCAGCAAACAGACTATCAGCAAATGGTGGTTCAAGGCAAGAGATGTAAAAGATCAGTATTTACTTAAATATATATTCCAGTTAAGATCCTTTAATATTTCACTTAATTTGATATAAACGATCTGTTGCTTAAGTATTCATTTGGGGGGTATAGTTTTCCTTTAAACTTTCACCTCAATTTTTTTCTGTTGCCCCAGGGCAGAGGTGAATGCACAGTAGTGTGAAAAGATGGCTTTTTAGACTTTTATATATTGCATATGAACCCAGACTGAAACTTAGAGAAGGTCCTGAAATAAGATGGCAACATGTCACTCTTGGCTGGTGCATTTTTCAACGAACAGAAGCACTGGCCCAGGGTAGAGTCCTGCGCGGGTCCATTTTTAGGAACCCGAACCCGCATTCTTACCCGCTACACGACCCGCAAGTACCTTATCTGCAACCCGGACCCGCTGACCATCAAGAATCAGGAAGTGCTGTCATTGTAAACCAGAAATGACATCATCAGAAGTAGGTATGTTCAGAAAAAAAGGTGTAAAACAGGAAGTGCTGTCATTGTAAACCGGAAGTGTCCTCATTGGAAGTAGACGTGATCAGAAAAAAGGAGTAAACATCACTATTGAGAAGACCCACGACCCGCCGACCCGCGTCTATACCCGGAACCTCTACCCGAAACCCACATGGTACCGCAAGTTTTTGTGGGTAACCCGCGGGTACCCGACCCGCTGCAGGACTCTAGCCCAGGGTCTCCTGAGGGGGTGCCTAATATTTTGGCAATCTCCAGTGATCAACCTTTCCTTGCCTCTAAGTAAATGTTTTTATTATAGTTATAAACATAACTCATTGTTTCCAGACAGAAATAAAAACTATTATTCTTTGATATTTCTAATCGGTTTTTGTATAGAAACCACACTAAACTTGTATTATGTAATTTGTGTACCAATCATAAAAACAGAAATGATCAATTTTCTTTTAGACAATAATTGTTATAGCAGCCGCACCACCTCCAATACATGCTCTGTCTGTGTTGCTGATTGTTGCATGAAACTGCAAACTCGTGAAGAACATGGGTCCCAGCCTACCCCATGCTACTGGGGGCTATCTATATTTGTCTTTTTTTTTTTTTAATTGATGTATACTGTACTGTGACAACCAAAATTAAATGATTATATTTGGCATTTGTTATAAAATGGGCATTTTGTAATGTCTACCATTGATTGTCCTTTTTGCAGATTTGCAGAAGTAAAATCAAAGATTGCAAGTGAGTAATCTTTTAAACTTGATTATCGATTACCCTTTGATCCAGTTACAGTTGTATTAAACCACCTTTTGACTTTGGTTTGGTTTAGGTAAATATCATGACTTGGAGCACCAGCTGATTCAAGAATTCACAAGTGCACAGAGGAGGGGCGAAATATCCCGCATGAGAGAAGTTGCTGCAGTTTTACTTCATTTCAAGGTACAGTGTATGGATGAATGACCCATGCAAGATTAAGCCATAGTTATGATATGAAACATAAGTATCCCATGCTAATGTCACTGTAAACAACATCACACAATTAATACATTGTGCAGAATAAAAGGGTCCTCTGATCCTTTTAAAATTTAAAGGACTCTTTATAGTAAAACAAAAGTGTGTGTGTGTGATATATAAACAGGATATATGTGTGTGTTTGTGTCATATATGAACAGGATAGACGTGTGTTTGTGTGATATATGAACCGGATAGACGTGTGTTTGTGTGATATATGAACAGGATAGACGTGTGTTTGTGTGATATATGAACAGGATAGACGTGTGTTTGTGTGATATATGAACAGGATAGACGTGTGTTTGTGTGATATATCAACAGGATAGATTTGTGTGTTTGTGTGATATATCAACAGGATAGATTTGTGTGTTTGTGTGATATATGAACAGGAACCATTAAAACAGTTCTACACATATTATAACTTCTACACCAAAATTTACTGTTGGCATTATACATTGTCTGGTTATGTTCTCCTAGCATCAGCAAAACCCAGGAGCTTCCATCATTATGTTAGATGGTAAAGTGACATTTAAAGGAATTGTTCAGTATAAAACTGGGCAAATAGGCTGTGCAAAATAAAAATTGTTTCTAATAGTTAGTTAGTCAAAAATGAATAAAGGCAGGAGTGACTGGGTGTGCAACATAATAGCCAGAACTCTACTTCCTGCTTTTCAGCTCTCTTGGTTTCCACTGATTGGTTACCAGGCAGTAACCAATCAGTGACTTTAGGTGGGCCGCACGAGTCATAACTGTTGCTTTTGATTCTGAGCTGAATGCTGAGGATCAATTACAAACTCACTGAACAGTTATGTCCCATGTGGCCCCCCTTATAGTCACTGACTAACTCAGAGTTACAGAGCTGAATAGCAGGAAGCCTTTATACATTACATTTTTGGCTAACTAACTAGATTACAAACATTTTTTATTTTTACACTGAACTGTTCCTTTAACACTCAGGAATGTTTTTCTACTGCTCCAGAGTTCACTTGTGTCAACTATTTGCCATTGCTCCCTGACAATAGTTCTGGTGCTTACATTGCTTTTGGGAGAACCATTTCTTTTGGAACTCAGAAGTTAGAATTCCAACTGAAGACCTTGTCCAGATACTTTAAGATTTAAAAAAGTGTCCACATACTAGCACAATTACACTATCATTTCACTACTGTTTCCTTTTCTATATCTTTTATATTAAAAAAATGTATGTAAACTTTTATTAAATTTTTTTTATTAGTAAGTTCAGATAAGCTGGACACTTGTCTTGACCATGAAGGCATGAATGTCCGGGCCAGGACTGATTCAGGCCCCTAAACTGCCCTGAGGTGACTCTTGTGATGCTGACCCCCCCACCCACCTCACACTTAACATATCTTCTGTTGGAGCTTGTCCAAGGGGGGGCCTCTAACAGACATTGATGTATTTCATAAAGCATTTTATGTGTTCCTTTCTCTTATATGTTTGAATTCTACATTTAAAATTAGGGATGAACCGAATCCAGGATTCGGCCCAATCCTTCTGCCCGGCCGAACCGAATCCTAATTTGCATATGCAAATTAGGGCTGGGGAGGGAAACCACAAGACTTTTGTCAGAAAACCAAGAAGTAAAAAATCCTCTTCCCACCACTAATTCGGGGGTTCGGCCGAATCCAAAATAGTGCATCCTTATTTAAAATATATATTTTCAGCAAGCTTAAATAGCCAGTTTTATGCCTTTTTAAAGTGGACCTGTCACCCAGACACAAAAAGCTGTATAATAAAAGTTATTTTCAAATTAAACATGAAATCCAATTTCTATGTTTTATTAAAGCATTCAAGCTTCACCATTTAATTGCGTAGCCAGGGCATGGGGATGGACATCGGGTCCCCCATTCTGAGATGATACAAGGCTTGTCTTAATAACAGTGTACACAAAATAAATAAATGCTATAATTATGAATTCCCAGACTGAAGGAAACAAGATAAATAATTTATATTGTGTAATTAAAGTTCATTTTGCTTGATAAAAATAGAATTTTGAATATTTTTTTTGGGTGATGGGTCCCCTTTAAGGTAATCTATTGACGACTAAAGAAATCCAACAACGTGAACTGAGCTTAAAAATGTATAAACTGGCTTTAACATACAAATTTTAACTCCAGCCATTTCTTTTTTTATAATGAACTATGATTAAACGTGTGTGATTTAATTCCGTTTAAATTTATTTTCATAGGGCTATTCCCATTGCGTCGATGTGTATATAAACCAGTGTCAAGAGGTAACACGTTTCTCTCAGTAATTTCATTGCTGCTTAAGCAAGAGCAACATTTTTTAAGCTCTTTTTTTTTCTGTTTTGTTTCAGGGGGCGTATTTGAAATATGATATATTTGAAAACTCTGCTGTGTTGTGTCAGCGTGTGAATAGAGAAGTTGGCGATATATTCAGTAATCCAGAAATTGTTTTGGCAAAGCTTATCCAAAACATTTTTGAAGTCAAGATTCAGGTATGCAATATGATCAAGAATGCAAATTAAATTCTATGATGGAGATAAATTAAGCAAAACTTCAATATTGCATCCAGTCTGTATTTCTTATACAAACATGAGACTGTTAATCTAGACGTTACACTTTTCACACAAGATTTTTTTTTTTTTTTTTTTTGGGGGCCAGATCTTGTTGATGCAATTGTCAGACCATAGATCTTTGGTCAGAAACAAAACAAGATTTTCTATCATGATGAATATCTGGTCGAGCTTTGACTAGTTCATCATAGTTTCATTGAACATATGGGGTCCATGTGAAATGGCAGGGTTAGAGGGGCACAGGTCTTCTGCCATCACCACAGCTCTAATATCTCAACAGTTCACAGAGCAAAGCCTCATTGGTGATACCACCTGCACATGCATTTAAAGGAGAACTAAACCCTAAAAATAAATATGGCTAAAAATACAATATTTTATATACTGAACGTATTTCACCAGCCTAAAGTTTCAGCTTGTCAATAGCAGCAATGATCCAGGACTTCAAACCACTTTTTCACCATCTTGGAAAGTGTCTGTGACACTCACATGCTCAGTGGGCTCTGATTGGCTGTTGAGAAGCTAAGCTTAGGGCTCGTCACTAATTATCCAGCAGAAAATGAGCTTCCCCTGTAATATAAGCTGATGCTACAGGTTTGCTGATTATTAAATTCTGATGCTAATTGCACTGGTTTCTGTGCTGCCATGTAGTAATTATGTGTATTAATTACTAATCAGCCTTATATTGTGACATTTCTATTCTATGTGTACTGTATATTGTGAGTGGGTCCCTAAGCTCAGTAAGTTACAGCAGCACAGAGCATGTGCAGTGATTCAGCAGAAAAGAAGACGGGGAGCTACTGGGGCATCTTTGCAGACATAGATCTTTACTGCTACAGGGCTGTGGTTGCCTTGGGCTGGTACAGAAACACAAAACATCATGTACAACATTTCTAGCTACTTCTTTAGTTAAGCTTTAGTTCTCCTTTAACCATTGGACTGCTGTTTCAGCAGCCCTGAGAGAGTGCCACAGAGCATAGGAGCATTCTGAGCACTTTTATTTAATTTTATATCCCCTTTGATCTAGGGTTAGGTCACACAAGGCTATCCAGATGTTAAACTACAGTTGCTGAAGCATAGTATAATGCTCTCCTGAGCCTATTGCATCTCCTTGGCCCAAAAGAATTAAGAATCTGCTGTTTTTTTTAATTTAGGGAAATGCTGCACAGAATAGTTGCACTTTGACATTTTGTTTTTTAAAAACACAGCACCTTAAACCTCCTGATTCCACATTGAAAGCGCCTCAGAACATCAGCACAATCAAGTGTTTCTTTTAAAGCATGTCAGTGTTTTCGGTTAATTTTTGACTGCTTAAAATTTCAATGCTCCAAGTGCCCAAAACCACCCCTTGTGCCATTACCCTAAGGCCAATGGTGCACGCAGTCCTTTGCAACTAGGATATTTCAGTCAAAATATGCTGTTTGAAAAGCTGGCCATTGGCCTTAGGATTGTTTCCCAGAAAAAGTCAATTTGTTGTATGCTAATGGGGTTCTTTATCTTTAATAAGTGAAACTGGAAGGTCAGTGATAATGTATTTGCTACACACAGATTCTTCCCCTTTGTTTCAGAGCTGTGTAAAAGAGCAGCTGGATGAATGCAGGAAATCTGATGCTGAACAATACCTTAAGAGTCTTTATGATCTGTACACAAGGTAATTCAGTTACTCATTATAAGATTTAGGTCAGAAATTTTTTATACATGTTTTGTTCATGTTTTTCCCCCTGTAAAGGAAAAAGTGTACAGTCAGTCACAGAAAAAAAGTGACTACATTTGAGCGAGTGTATGTACATCACAGCTTTCTGGAGATAATCTACGTACCATACAACTCGAGTAGCCTCCAATCTTTGGGCAAAGATCAACAAAAAGAAACCACTACTAAACTACCCAGCACACCAGGCGGGGGTGGAAATGCTTGAAGCATGCATCCCCAACCTCAACCTAAGCAACTGGAGAAACGCTAATCTAACAACGGTAGGTCAGCTCTACGAAAGCACAATCATGAAAACATATGAACAACTAACCAGAGAACATAAACTACCCACACATGATTTCTACAAATACCTCCTGATAAAACACCTACTGGGGACCACCAGAACGGCAGGAAGCATGAAACCCACAGTTTTCGACTCTACTGGCCCATAACCCACGCAGTCCTAAAGGAATAGCAAGAATCTACAAGATGCTCACAGAGGAGGACACTTGAAAATAGAAAAATTCCAGTGGCACACTGAATGCTGAAAAAGTGTAAAATTTATTCACCCCAAACACATACAGAAAAAAGGCAACGTTTCGGACAGCTCGGGCCCTTTATTAAGCCTGTGTGTTTGGGGAGAATAAATTTTACACTTTTTCAGCATTCAGTGTGCCACTGGAATTTTTCTATGTACCTGTATGACCCGTTTGGCAGGAGTGGGTCCTCCAGTGTAGCACCTGGTACCACAAAGGGTACATGATCAGGGGTGGAAGCTCTCTACCATTGTTGTTGTGCACAGAGGAGGACACTGACACCAAACCAAAGCATTTCGAGAAATGGGAGCAAGACCCCCACACTATAATACCCATGGTGGCTAGAAATGGCAAATACTGTTTAGAAACCATCAAAATGCACAAACCACATTGAAAACGCCAGGAAACTATTTAATAGATTGTATAAGACACCAACCACCCTAAACCAATACTACCCGAATGTCCCCAAAATATGGACTGCAAGGGAGAAGGTAATCTGCTACACATATGGTGGTATTGCCCCAAGATCAGAGGACTATGGCAAGCCACAGAACTAATTTTAGAACAAGCAGCATGTCTACAAATAAAGCTTACACCATTGCTCGCTTTGCTAAACTACAAACTCGACTACCCAAAACATATACAACATCTGACCTTTCACATAATGACAGAAACTAGACTCCTAATTCCAAGATGTTGGAAATCAAATGAAGTACCAAGTAAAAGGTAGCTCATAATACTTATAGACTCAAACCTCACCCACGAACAAATGGCACTGGGCTCCAACCAACTACTGAACTTAAGTTCATCGTCAATGCAATTGTGGAAGCAGTGGAAAAAAGAATATCACATACCTGGAAAGACATGAGAAACATTCTTCGAGCCCCACAGCAAAACCAGACGAAAGACATAAATCCAAAACCTGGTCTGTAAGGAGAACTGAACTTTAACATTGGACATAAATCCTATAATCTCCTAACGCCCGAAAAATTACAAGAAGGTCCCAAACTCTCCCTTCTCCCCCCCCCTCTAATTTTCTCTTCACACTTTATCTTTCTATTCTGTCTGTTATTGGACATCTGATAAATATCTCAAGAACTGTAAGGCCAAATTTGATGCAAGAGCTAAACCGATGTCCAATTTGATGTTGTTTATGAAAATGTTAAAACAATAAAAAAAACTTTTGAATTAAAAAAACAAAAAAAGAAAACATCAATTTCCTTTTCTATAAAAGGCACATGTTAACCCGGTAGCTATAGACTGCAACACGTATTTATCTAGATTATATCATTCTTTTGAGTTCTCATATTACTTAATTGCTTATACTATATACTATATTAAATATGTATATATCTGTATATGCTAATTAAAGTTCTCAGCTTCATCTCCTGAAAATGATAAACTTTCTAAATATAATCAAATTTGATCTCTTCAGTATACCTCTCTTAACAATCTGTCTGCGTGTAGCCTTTGAGTCAGTTTATTTTGACGTCAACCCTAATCCATTGTCTAGGCAAAGGGACACCAATGTATTTGCTAGTTTGTCCATCAAACTATGGGACAAATTTACTAAGCACCGAAAATTCACGGCAGCGCAACACTTCGCTCAGGCAACGCTAATTCACTAACATGCGAAGTTGTGTCCAGGGTGCCGAACGCTGGCGAAGTTGCGCTAGCGTTAATTCGGCAAGCAGAGCGAAGTTGAGCTAGCGTTAGCTAATTTGCATATGGCGGGAAGGTAAAGTTGAATGGACATACAGTATATGTTGCAGCAAATACATTACATTACACAAGCCCAGGGAAGATTAATAAAAGAAATAAAGTTGTTATATTGCCTTACACATGAGCCCAGTGTATAGTTTATGTGCCATATATTAGGAAATGTAGGGGGGAAGCCGGTTACCCCAAAAAAAGTTACGCTCTTTTGCAGCCTATCACCCTGAAAAAAGGAAAAGACGCCAGTGTTTTTTGGGAAATTTTCAATTACATTTTAAGAAAGTCCTATCTACTCTATTGCACTTCGCCTGGTCTGAGATGGCGAAGGCAAGCAAGTCTGGCGCAAGAGGTAACGTTCAGTAAAATCCGCATCTTAGTGAATTTGCGCAGTTACGTCCCTTCGCCAGAGCGCAACTTCTGGCTGTTGAGTGCGAATGAGCTCCAGCGGCAGTCTCCTTCGCTAGCTAAGTTACGCCTGCGGCCGTTAGTAAATCGGCGAAGTTCCAAAATGACGTCACGCTGGTGAATTTTTGGCAGCGTTAGTCACTTCGCCCTTTAGCAAATTTGCCCCTATGGCTCCATCACCAACTGCATGTGGAGACACAGATTGCTAAGAAGGGGGATATGGAAGAGCAACTTGATTATTTCAGAAATGGTACTGAATTTTTAAAGGGGTTCTTCACCTACCAAACACTTTTCTGTAAACCTTTATCTTTTCATTGGCAAATATGCTTAGCCTGCTTACTTGTTTTTTTTTTTAGCTATACAAGTATAACCATGCTATGTTTTAAGTGTTTCAATTTGATCAAGAGTCGTTAATACAATTTTGGTTTGTTTTTCTAAAACAGAACTACAGGTCTCTCCAGTAAACTGATGGAGTTCAATCTAGGAACAGACAAGCAGACATTTTTGTCAAAGCTGATCAAGTCCATTTTCATCAGCTACCTGGAGAACTATACTGATGTTGAAACTGCCTACTTGCGAAGTCGAAGTTCAGTGATTTTACAGCGTTATTATGACTCCAAGAATCACCAGAAGAGACCGATTGGAGGTGGGGGGTAAGTTTATTTACCAAAACCATAAACAAAGTTAACTTCACATTTTGAGCACATTGAATATGCTGCACTGAAGGAACCAACTCCGATTTTCAGAGCATTGCCCGAGAAATCACTAATAAAGGTATTCAGATAAAATTACTGAAAAATGAATATTCACTATTATTTTGTAGACCAGGTGCTCACCAACATGTATTTGTATTTCATTTGCATTTCCTCTTGACACAAACTATAAAAAATAAGAACATATGGAATTTCATGATCGTGCCTTTAAAATGGAACTGTAATGCGTAAATTGAGATTTTTACAGTCTTTATTCACTATTTAGTGAACCATTGCTTGTGCATGGGAACGAAGTTTACTGCCTTTATAATGGAAGTCTTTACTTTGCACTTGTAGGACTCTTTATAGTGTGTGCACTCTGAAATCTTGCTCATTTTGCTTCTTTACTTTGTGGATCATACAAATACAACTAACAATTTATTTCATATTTTTACACTGTAGAATTCAAGATCTAAAGGAAAGAATAAGGCAGCGTACGAACCTTTCTTTGGGACCTAGTATTGATACACACGGAGAGACATTTTTATCACAAGAAGTTGTGGTTAACCTGTTGCAGGAAACAAAGCATGCCTTTGAGCGATGTCATAAAGTGAGTTTTAGTAAAGAAATAGTTATTTATTATGACTAATAATTTTCTATATTATTTGGCATCATGTTTTTAGGCTAATGGCACACAGACCTGAGAAGCCCTGGCTCCCTTTGATTTTAATTTGAAAAGCTTTTCAGCCGAAAAGCACTATCTAGGTGGGAGGTGGCATTGGAGTGACTGGGCAGTTTCATCAAGTTAAAGAATCCTTTTCAGAAGTCACCAAGCTAAATTGGAAATGCTTGACAACTCCAGTGTTTTCAGCCCAAAAATGCATATATGATAGGTGGCATGAGCCAATTTTGAGCACCAGGTGTGTCAAAAGCTCTTAGGAGTCAAAGGAATCATTATGTTTAAAGCCTTAAAATTCCTTGGCAGGGGGTCTCATTTTAATCAGTTTCTTTCAGCCATGTCATCCGATACTGCAAGAGAGCAATGTGTATGCAGATCCTGATATTGCATTTTTTTCCAGGCACTTGTGTATGTTTTTCCTTAAAACTTTTTAAAATCATGCAAAACATGTAACTATTATCTTCATCAAACAGCTTTGCAAACAAGCAAATAGAAACATAACTTCAGATTCAGTTCAACTGAGAACAAAGGATTTGATTGAATCTTAAATGAGAAGGAAAGCTACCGAAGCAGTTTATTGCCATTAGATTAGCCACAATAGGGTAATATATATAACACTATATTTATTTCGCAGAATGCTTTTCCATACCTGAGTAAACCGCTCTAGAATCTCCCTCTGTTTGTTTATGATAGCAGCTGCCATATTAGCTTCATGTGACATCACTTCCTGCATGAGTCTCTCCCATATCACTCATAGTTCTGGGCTCAGATTACAGCAGGGAGGGGGGGAAAGGGAGAGAGGAGCAAACTGAGCATGCTCAAGCCCTAGCCCTGGAGGTTTAAGCTGAAAGAAGGAAGTCTGATACAGAAGCCCATGAGTACACAATAGAAGGAAAGAAATACAGGGTTTCTTTTGACAGAGGAATCAGAGCAACATTACTTTGAGGGTTTATTTGTGTATTTATATAGACCTTTCTGGTAAAGCTTACTTAATTTTAGCCTTTCCTTCTCCTTTAAATTTGCCCCTTAAATGTGTAACAGGAAGTTTAATGTGTCACGTGCGGGAGCTGGTCTGCACATTGTCACTGCATTCAGCATGCTGTTTATTAGTCTGCTTTGCAGTTGTAATATGGGCAGAAAATGTAGTTTTGATTTATTTATTTATTGTAAATGTACTGTAACCTCACAGGCCCAGATGTAGTATTCCTCCACACCAGAATTACATTGCCTTTTTTATGTTTTTAGCTTTCAGATCCATCCGATCTCCCAAAGAACGCTTTTAGAATATTTTCCATTCTCGTGGATTATTTATGCATCGAGCATATTGATTATGCTTTGGAAATAGGTTTAGTAGGTAAGGTTTTATTTATTTAATTTTTCTTAAATCTCCCCGAATCTCCTCGTGTGAACTAACCCTAAAGCTGGCTATACATGCCACTCTGATGCCTGCCGTTTGACATCTAAGCAATCAACTTGCAAAGAATCAGGAGTTTGGCTCCAAAGGAAATATACAGTGGTGCTTGAAAGTTTGTGAACCCTTTAAAATATTCTATATTTGTATATGAATGTGACCTAAAACATAATCAGATTTTCAAACAAGTCCTAAAAGTAGGGATGCACCGAATCCAGGATTCGGTTTGGGATTCTGCCAGGATTTGGCCTTTTTCAGCAGGATTCGGAATCGGCCAAACCCTTCTGCCCAGCCAAACCAAATCCTAATTTGCATATGCAAATTAGAGATGGGAAGGGAAATCACGTGATTATTTGTCACAAAACTTGCAAGTAAAAAATTTTTCCCCTTCCAGCCCCTAATTTGCATATGCAAATTAGGTTTCTGTTCGGTGTTCAGCCGAATTGTTCGCGGGGGGTTCGGCTAAATACAAAATAGTGGATTCGGTGCATCCCTACCTTAAAGTAGATGAAGAAAAACTAGTTAAACAAATGAAACAAAAATTATTATAGTTGGTCATGTATTTATTGAATATATGTGATCCAATCACATTTCTGCATGTGTCAAAAGTAAATCTGTAGGATTATTTTATAATTTGACCGTGAAATCAGAGTCTGGTGTTTTTAGTCAAGTGTGAGTGAGAGACCTTGTTTTATTTAACGAATAGGGATCCAGCAAAGCCTGATCACACATACAACACATTTGTAGAAGTGTATCATGGCTTTAAAAATGGAGGTGTCTGATGACCTCAGAAAGAGTTGTTGATGTCCATAAAGCTGAAAAAACTCGCAAGATCTCTAAGAATATGGACTCCACTAATCAGACATTGTATACAAATGGAGGAAATTCAAGACTTTGATTTCCTTACCCAGAAGTGTTGACCATCAACGATAACTAACTGCAAGGCATCTAATAGTCCAATAGGTTACAAAGGAACCCAGAGTAACTTTTAAGCAACTGAAGGCCTACCTCACATCCGCAAATGTTGATGTTCGTGTTCAGGAGAACGCTGAACAGCAATGGTGTGTATTGCAGGGTGGCAAGTAGAAAGCCACTGCTTTCCCCCAAAAAGATCATGTGGACAAACCAGAAGGGTAGTGGAATAATGTTTTGTGGACAGATGAAGCCAAAATAGAACCTTTTGACTTACATGTGGAGAAAAACACTGCATTCCAGCATAAGAAACTCATCCCGTCTGTGATATATGGTGGGAGTGTTCTGGTTTGGGCCCGTTTTGCTGTATCTGGGCCTGGATGGCTTGCCATCATTGATGGAGCAATGAATTCTGAACTGTAATGGCCAAGTCAAAGTCCTGACCTTAATCCAACAGAAATGTTGTGGAAAGACCTAAAGTGAGTAGGTCATGCGAGGAAACCCACCAACATCCAAGAGCTGAAGCTCTTCTGTATAGAGGAATGTGCTAAAATGATCAACAGTTACCGTAATGTTTAGTTGCAGTTATTGCTTCACAAGGAGGGGGCCATACCAAATACTGAGCAAAAGTAAGTGAATACTGATTCAATTAATTTTGCCACACACAGATATGTTATTGGATAATTTTTCTCAATAAATACATGACCAAATATAATCATTTGTGTTTCATTTGTTTAAGTTTTCTTCATCTGTTTTTAGGACTTGATGTTTTTTAGGTCCCATTCATATAAAAATACTAAACATTTTAAAGGGTTCACAAACTTTCAAGCACCACTGTAATACATATATACTGGGTTCCATGTTTGTGTTTTGCTTTGACAAGAGGGCAAATTACAGAATTTTTGGGTGAGGGGGCTCTTTAATTTGTGTCTTGCACATGTTGCCTGACTATAGAAATATCCACTGAAAGGAACCAAGGTAACGTTTATTTCTGTTCTATTCCTCTCTTTTAGCAATACCATCTCCAGATTCCAAGAATGCCAATCTATATTTTTTTGATGTTGTGCATCAGGCCAATACGATTTTCCATTTATTTGATAAACAATTCAATGATCATCTCATGCCATTAATTAGGTAAGATTTTATTTCATTTCAAGTATCTGTTGAAAAACTGCATTTCCTTCCCTCCCTTTATCTGTCCTAGTACCTCCCAATTAAAATGTGAAAATGTTATCATTTTATTGTTTAGTGCAAGAATAAGAAAGAGCCATATATATACTTTTTAATTAAGAAATGACGTGCTGATTTTGGGTCATAGTTTAGAGAAGTAAGTTGATATCTAGCTATTAAAATGAAACAATGTTGGATGATGAGATGTGGTTTGCTTTGTCCTGGGATCTAAATTGGTTGTAAAGTGGCACACATCCCTCTTAAAGGAGAATTCAACCGTAAAGTGAAAAAAAAAACCCTACCCCCCCACTCTAGCTAGACACCCTCCCCTCCATCCAGCAGAGTTTGCGGCAGCCATCTTCCGGCTCTTCGGTAATCTTCGGAATGAGAGCAGTGCGTCTGCAATTTCCGTGACTTTCGGCGCATTCAGAGTTGTTGCGAAACAGAAAATTACTCCAACTGGGAATGCGCAGATATGACACCTCCCAAAGATTACAGAAGAGAAGATGATGACTGCCGTGAACTCGCTGGACAGAATCTGCACCAAGGAGTAAGTATAGAGTTAGGGCCATTTGCCCGGGGTAGCAGCTAGGCTGGGACGGAGGGGGTCTATGTAGGGTAGGGGGGTTGGGTTTTTCTCCTTTAAAGGCTGTACTTAAGATCTTGGACATCAAAGGGCACTCCTATTAGAATTTCTAGCCATTTTGTTAGCTGTGCAAATAATAAAGGGGCAAACCTCTCTAGTTGGTTTGGAAGAAAGGATGGATGTGTCTATTCATGGCATCTTTGATCTTGCTGCACCGAATGTTACCATTTGACATGCGAATGGTGCTGAAGCGTTTACACAGTGTAGCAGGTAAGAGAGATGGACCCAATGGATCTAGTCATTACCTAAGCTACATCTGTGGAGCATATTCCAAAAGTGGAATCACTTGTCCAACTCAAATAGTTTAGCAAAGTTTACTGAAGCTGCATTACAAGCATCTGTAGTTAATTTTTCATGGTTGGTTTGTGAATACCAGTGAAATTATATTGTTTTGTTTACTTAAAAACCACCAGTTTTACATTAGTCTTTGCCTTTTCCGTTTCTCCTATACCCAGTTCCTCCCCAAAACTTACGGAGTGTCTTCAGAAGAAAAAAGAAATTATAGAACAAATGGAGGTGAAGCTAGATACTGGAATTGACAGGTAAGTCAATATATTATAAATACTTCTCATCACACACATAACACTGCTTCTCTAATGAGAAGGTCTTATTAAAACAAAGTTGACATGCTGCAGAGTAGACATCAACATGCCGAGACAATTTGTAACGGATCATTTTGGGAGCGCTTAAGTCATGTTACTTTTGCTTGATGAAGCTCTGCACAAAAAGATTACCTCTCAATCAGCCTGGTTACTTGTAACTGTCCCTATCAAGCTGAAAGCAGGCTACAAGCAGTTTCATTTATGGCTACAAGCTAAAAGTTAATTGCAGTGCAAACCCCTCGACATTAAGCTCATTTGATAACTCTGACAAGAGCACATCTAACCTTTCGTCATTGGGGGGCCCATTTACTTGGCTTGAGTGAAGGATTAGAGGAAAAAAACTTCGAATTTCGAATGTTTTTTTTGGCTACTTCGACCATCGAATGGGCTACTTTGACCTTCGACCTTGAATCGATAGTCGAAGTACTGTCTCTTTAAGAAAAAACTTCAACCCCCTTGTTCGCCACCTAAAACCTACCGAAGTCAATGTTAGCCTATTGGTCGAAGAAAAATCGTTCGATCGATGGATTAAAATTTTTCAATCAATTTTTCGTTCGACAAAACGAATTGCCGTAAATCCTTCGACTTCGATATTCGAAGTCGAAGGATTTAACTTCGACAGTCGAATATCGAGGGTTAATTAACCCTCGATATTCGACCCTATGTAAATCTGCATCTAGGTGTTATAGTTGAATCCAAACTGCTCTGGTAAAAGGGGTGGTTCACCTTAAAGTAAACTTTCAGTATGTAATAGAACAGCCAATTCTAAGAAACTTTTCCATTGGTTTTCATTATTATTTTTTTTATAGTTTTATAATTTGCCTTTTTCTTCTGACTCTTTACAGCTTTCCGATGGGCGTCTCTGACCCCATCTAAAAAGCAAATGCTCTGTAACGCTACATACTTATTATTATGTCTACCTTTTATGCTCATCTTTCTAGTAAGGCCCTCACCTAGTCATATTCCAGTCCCTTATTCAAATCAATACATGGTTTCTAGGGTAATTTGGACCTACCAGATTGTTTATAATGAAAATCGAAGAGCTGCTGAATAAAAGGCAGAATAACTCAAAAACCAATAATAAAAAAAATGAAAACCAATTGCAAATTATCTCAGAATATCACTCTCTACATCATACTAAATGTTAACTCATAGGTGAACAATCCCTTTAATAGTCTTCCTAAATGTTACAGTTTCCCTGCTGACCCATCGAGCAAGCAGTTATATTAAATCACTTGTGTACTAGATGCATTATAGGTGATCCTGAGATTTGTTTTCAGAACAATAAATTGCATGGTTGGCCAAATGAAACAAATTCTGGCAGCAGAGCAAAAGAAGACTGATTTCAAACCAGAAGATGAAAACAATGTATTAATCCAATACACTACAGTAAGTAAACTTAAGGTTCAGAAATATATTTCTCTTCTGACATTGTTTATGAATTACAGTGGTTTCTAAGAATACTTTTTTTTTTTCCTTTAGGCATGTGTGAAAGTTTGCCTTTATGTCAGAAAGCAAGTGGAGAAAATAAGGAACTCAATGGATGGAAAGAATGTGGACACTGTGCTTATGGAGCTGGGTGTGCGCTTTCATCGTCTCATTTATGAGCATCTCCAGCAGTTTTCATACAGCTCCATGGGAGGCATGCTTGCGATTTGTGATGTTGCAGAATATAGGAGATGTGCCAAGGACTTCAAGGTTTGTCAGATAGACAGTGGTCTCCACACTGTCTGCTCCTTTACTCCTCTAGGAATAGAAGTGTTTTTGAAAGAATGTTTAAAGGGCATGTAAAGGCAAACAAATAAAATCCCATTTTTATTTTCTTTAATGAAAAAGAAACCTATCTCCAATATACTTTAATTAAAAAATGTGTACCATTTTTATAAGAAACCTGACTGTATGCAGTGAAATTCTCCCTTCATTTACTGCTGTGGATAGGAATTGTCAGACGGTCCCTAACTGCTCTGCAGGGAAACAATCATACTTATGAATAGCAGGTGGATAGAGATTTGTATTGGATTTTATTTTTGCTTTTACATCCCCTTTACTGTTTCCAACTCCAGCTGCAGGGACAAAGATCATGGAGCCAGATTTAAACAGATAAACTTGGATTCTATTTGGATAATTATTTTGCTGCAAAGTTTGTATTAAACAATACAAATCTATACAATCCACATTAGATTACATGACAACACAGGACCCAGTGCAGTCTGTATATTCTGATTATTAATCAGTCTTGCTGGATCGGCTTCTTGCAGATATTTGACCTGTGCTGTTTTGATTTATGATGATCCCTAAGCAGCCCAGACCACACTGAGCATGTGCACAGTCTTGGTCTTGCAAAGACATATAACAGGTGGTGACCCCCTGTGGCCAACTTTGAAAGCATAAATCATTTGTTTGATTAGGCGTGTGGTGCAGTAAGTTTATGTTTAGTATACAAAATACAGCATTTCTAGCCTTATTCTATTTTAGACTTTACTTCCCCTTTAATGCACTCACCCATAAAGTTTATCTGAACTGACCTTCAAACTGGCCTCTCTTCCAGTTTTTTGGGTCTCCCTACTGTAGGTGGGCCGGTCCCAGTTTGGGTACTGCTGGACTACTCTATTTGTACATTAATGAAATTAGAGAAGCTAAACTAAAAGAAAGGTCAGTTTGACTAGTGCATTATCGGTCCGTTTTAGGGCTTTGGAATTCTGTGCAATTGTGCTGTGGTTAATGCAAATCTAATCCTGGACTATGAAGAGAATATTTGCTATTTAGTCATATTTCTAAATAATTTATGCCCAGTAATGGCAAGGTTAAAAGAAAATCACTAATTATTTTGCCATTTCAGGAACCAATTAGGAAAATCATAATCCATTCTACTATTAATCATTATTTTAATATTAATCATGCGGTTCCTTTATTTTGTCACCGAATTGCTAAAAAGGGATGAGTCTCACATGTAATAGTATTTAAAATAAATGTTTAAGGATAAATTTTGTTTTAAAGAAAACGCAGAGCAACAAACTAGTAACGTTTAATCAGGTTTCATTTATAGCCATTTTTTTTTTTTAACTTTGGGTCCCCAGCTGTTGCTGGATTACAATATATTTATATAAAATAATAATAAAGTCAGAGTTTCTGCATGCTGGAAGGTGTAGATTAACAGCACCCAAGGAACCAAGATTAAAAACATTTTAATCTATAATTTTTAAGGTTGGGATCTGATATTTGGAAAGGGTTTATCCTGAAAGCTCTGAAATATGTTGATTCTATTCCCCATAGCACCCTGCTAAACCCAACTATTATTTGTATTGATTTTGTCTGTCATAATACAATAATCAATATGATCTATTATCCGGACTGCTTAGAACCTGGGGTTTTCTGGATAGGGGGTATTTCTGTAATTTGGATCACCATGCCTAAAGTCTGCAAAAAAAATGTAAATGTTAAATAAACCCAAATAGTATTATTTTACCACCAGAATGGATTCAGGCAGCTTAGTTACCGTCCAGTACAATCTACAGTTTTATTATTACAGAAAACATATAATTTTTTAAAAGTAGAATCCCTCCTGTAATTTTTCTATAATGGGTTTCCATGCAACGGATTGGGCCGAACCCAAATCCTGCAGAAAATGGCTGAATCCCGAACCGAATCCTGGATTCGGCGCATCCCTATTTTTTACATGGGGTTCGAAGGGTAAAAACTGCAGGTCTGCACTTTTATTCAACACAATGTTGTGCTGTGGGTCTAGTACAGGTGTGGGATATGTTATCTGGAAACCCATTATCAGGAAAGCTCCGAATTATGGAAAGGCTGTCTCCTTTTTATCCAAATAATCCACATTTTTTAGAAATGACATCCTTTTTCTCTGTAATAATAAAACAAAAGCTTGTACTTGATACCAACTAAGATATAATTAATCCTTATTGGAGGCAAAACCAGCCTATTGGATTTATTTAATATTTACATGATTCTCTAGTAGACATAAGGTATGAAGATCAAAATAACAGAAGGATCCATTATCCAGAAAACCCCAGCTCCTGAGCATTCTGGAAAACCGGTCCCATACCTGTATAATGTGTAAATATACAAAGTGCTAACTTTTTCCAAGAGGGGATACTTATTGCATTCTAACCTTTTCTTTCAGATTCCACTTGTGCTGCAACTTTTTGACACTCTTCACTCGCTTTGCAACCTCCTGGTGGTGGCCCCTGACAACTTAAAGCAAGTTTGCTCAGGGGAGCAGCTTGCCAACCTAGACAAGAATATCCTACATTCCTTTGTACAGCTGAGAGCCGACTACAGACCTGCACGACTTGCCAGACACTTCAGTTGAATATTTCGGGCAGGACATGAGTGTGGTACATCAGTGCCAGGCCGTTGCATCTGAGAATGCACAGGGAGTTTCTCTTTAGTAATTAGAGGCAGTATCTGGTGAGCAGAACAATGACAGCCACACTCATAGTATATTTTATCGGTAAAGTGGGGGCAAAGCTAGTATATATTCTGTTTCATATCGATGCAAAATCTTTTGCCGTTTTTTTTTTGCAACAGCATTTCTTTTTGTACTGGAAAACATACTTGCTATTGTGGAGACACTCCATATATGTTGTGTGATTATTTGTTCAAACCATACTGTGGCAGTGCTGCTTTTATTATGGGCAAAAGGTTATTTTTAATGTAAAATATGTTAAAGCTAGGGATGCACTAAATCCACTGTTTTGGATTTGGCCAAACCACTGAATCCATCGCGAAAGATTCGGCTGAATACTGAATCGAATCCTAATTTACATATGCAAATTAGGAGTGGGAAGGGGAAAAAAATTACTTCCTTGTTTTGTGACAAAAAGTCATGTGATTTCCCTTCCCACCCTTAATTTGCATATGCAAATTTGGATTCGGTTCGGCCTGGCACAAGGATTCAGCCGATTCCTGCATTCCTACTTAAAGCGGACATTGTCTGGGTTTAGAGATGTAATGTAACTTAAAGGAACAGTTGAGTGTAAAAATAAAAACTGGGCAAATAGTATGTACAAAATAACAAATGTTTCTAATATAGTTAACCAAAAATGTAATTGTAATGTATAAAGGCTGGAGTGACTGGATGTATAACACAACAGAACACCACTTCCTGCTTTTCAGGTCCCTAACTCCGAGTTAGTCAGTGGGGCTCATTTACCAACACTGGGCAAATTTGCCCATGGGCAGTTACCTATAGCAACCAATCAGTGATTAGCTTTTTGAAGCCAGCCGCAAGTAGAACAATGAATGCAGCAATTTGATTGGTTGCAATTGATGCTCAGCATTCAGCTCAGATTCAAAGCAACAGCTATGTCCCACGTGGGCTCTCAAAAGGCAAAAAAAAGCAAATCTCTAGCACTACAGCAGTATAATATGTATAAGAGCAGTAGTAAAGCATGGATAAGTATTATAGAAAAATGAAAAATACTAGGGATGCACCGAATCCACTATTTTGGATTCGGCCAAACCCACAAATCCTTTGCAAAAGAATAGGTCGAATATTGAACCGAATCCTAATTTGCATATGCAAATTGAGGGTGGGAAGGGGAAAACAATTTCCCTCCCTGCCCCTAATTTGCATATGCAAATTAGGATTCGGATTCAGTTCTGCCGGGCAGAAGGATTCAGCCGAATCTGAATCCTGCTAAAAAAGGCTGAATCCTGGCCGAATCCCAAACCGAATCCTGGATTCAGTGCATCCCTGAAAAATACTCACAGTTCACCCCAATCTATGGGTGCATATATACATACAACGCAGCAGAAGGATGTGAGGTTTTATTTCAAAAAAGTAAACCAAACAGTGGTTTTAAAGTTCAAATACATTTATTGAGGCACTTACTCATAGGCTGTAGGAGTAAGTGCCTCAATAGGCACGAAATGCGTTAGGCCTTCATCTGTATTGTCCTAATAAATGTATTTGAGCTTTTAAACCACTTTTTGGAAAAAAACTCACATCCTTCTGCTGCCATGTGGGCTCCCCTCAAGTCACTGATTGGTTACTGCCTGGTAACCAATCAGTGGAAACCAAGCAAGCTGCAAAGTAGGAAGTAATGTTCTGGCTATTATGTTACACATCCAGTCACTCCAGCCTTTAGACATTACATTTTTGGCTAACTGACTATATAAGAAATATTTTTCTTTTTTATACTGAACAATTCCTTTAAAGGCTAACTATCCTTACATGTTACTTTCTGTGGTCTTGTTAGGCTGGACACCCAGGCCGCTCCTTTCCTTTAATAACTACTATAGTAACTCCTTATGAAATGTATGAATGTTATTGCTTTTATTTAACATCCTCTGATACTTTATTTGTGAGTTGCGCTTTGATTTTAACACACTTTCAGGCTGCCACAATATTTTTGCCAGAATAGTTTTCCTTATGTCAGTATCCTCTTATGATCCAAAAAAAATCTATAATTTATTTGTACAGACCTTGAACAAGAATCGGCACCATTTTTTGATAGAAATCCTTGCATTGCGCATAATTTGGCAGCGAAGACCCACAAGTCTTGTGTATAAGTGTGTCGCAGTATTGTCCCTATTATACATGTTAACAGGCATCCCTGTGTCTCTTGCACATAGTAGAACACAACTGATTTGTATTTTAAAATGTATATAAAATAAACATGTTTTAGGAATAACAAGAGCATCTGTGGATTTTATGGAAGGTTTTTTTCCCGTTAAACGAGGCAATGCGATCTTCTGAATGGTAGATGTCTGAAACATACCCGCCTTAAAGGAATTGTTTAGTATAAAAATAAAAACTAGCTAAATAAATAGGCTGTGCAAAATAAAAAAAGTTTTTTAATATAGTTAGTTAGCCAAAAATGTAATGTATAAAGTCTTGACTGACCAGATATAACATACTAGTCAGAACACAACCTGCTGCTTTTCAGCTCTCTAACTCTGAGTTAGTCAGATATTTTAAAGAAGATCTAAACACTAAAAATTAATGATTAAAAATGCCATATTTTATATTTAACTTATAGCACCAGCCTAAAGTTTGAGCTTGTCAATAGCAGCAATGATCCAGGACTTCAAACTTGTCACAGGGGGTCACCATCTTGGAAAGTGTCTGTGACACTCACATGCTCAGTGGGCTCTGATTGGCTGTTGAGAAGCTAAGCTTAGGGCTCGTCATTAATTATCCAGCAGAAAATGAGCTTCCCTGGCTGTAATATAAGCTGATGCTACAGGTTTGCTGATTATTAAATTCTGATGCTAATTGCACTGGTTTCTGTGCTGCCATGTAGTAATTATCTGTATTAATTACTAATCAGCCTTATATTGTGACATTTCTATTCTATGTGTACTGTATATTGTGAGTGGCTCCCTAAGCTCAGTAAGTGACAGCAGCACAGAGCATGTGCAGTGAATCCGCAGAAAAGAAGATGGGGAGCTACTGGGGCATCTTTGGAGACACAGATCTTTACTGCTAAAGGGCTGTGGTTGCCTTGGGAAGCACAAAACATTATGTACAACATTTCTAGCTACTTCTTTAGTTAGGCTTTAGTTCTCCTTTAAGAGGGGTCACATGGGACATAACTGTTCAGTGAGTTTGCAATTGATCCTCAGCATTCAGCTCAGATTCAAAAGCAACAGTTATGACCCATGTGTCCCCCTCAAGTCACTGATTGGTTACTGTCTGGTAATCAGTGGAAACCAAGAGAGCTGAAAAGCAGGAAGTAGTGTTCTGGCTATTATGTTAGACATCCAGTCACTCCAGCCTTTATACATTACATTCTTGAAATTGTCTTTTGCACACCTTATGTATTGACACAGTTTTTATTTTAATACTGAACAATTCACTGGTTTTTAAGCAGACAACGCATAGGGAGGGGCACCTTATCTAAGGTCAAGGTTAATTTTCGAATTCAAATAATTCAAATTGCGATCTAATTTTTTTGTGTACTTCGACTAGGGAATAGTCCAAATTCTATTTGAATTTGAATATCAAAATTTCAATTTAAAAATTCGGCTTCGACTATTCGCCATCTAAAACCAGCTGAATTGCTGTTTTAGCCTATGGGGGGGGCGACCTCCTAGAACCCATTGGGAGTCAATTGGTGGACTTTGAAAAATCTAAGTTTTTTGGGGGGGGGGAATTTTATTTTAATTCGATCAAATGCGCTATTACTTCAATTCTTACTATTCGAATTCGGCCAACTATGGACCTATTCAATCAATAATGGACCTATTCGGCCAAAAAAAACCTTCGACTTTGTTTCGGTTAGTCTTTTTGATTTCAAAGTTTTTCAAATTCTAAATTCGACCATTGATAAATATGCCCCATAATGTATGATAATATATACATAATGCATTAAAGCTAATACATTGCATTAATTATAAATCCAACAGCAACCTCTTATTTTAATTTCTCAGGAGTCCCACAACCCTAAAATAAGCACAAGGTGTGCAGGTGTTTTGTTTTTATTAACTACGGATCTTATTTAAGCTCTCGGCAGCAGTATCTCGGTCGTCACTAATATTAATGTTTTATGAATGTTAAATCTGCAGAATACTCCTAGCTAAAATTGTGTTTCATTTGCACACTATATTAATAAAGCGCATTAACTTTTTGCATTATGTCGCAGTTTACTGTTCGGAAAAGTATAAAAATCCATTGGTGAGTGTGATTGACCTTATTAATATGTTGAAGCCTGAAGAAGGTTAAATTAGTTCTGCACCTCAGTTGATAAGTGCAAGAGCTTACCGTTTGGTTGAAGATTTCATATCTAATATGTTGCTTATTTGTAATCAACACATTTCTTATCTTAAATTCACTTGGCAGGGAGCCTATGGTAGGAAGGAAAATTAGGGATGTTTTTGTGGCCCCAGTGGAGCAGAACACGCCCGTGTTCCCTTAAACCTGACAGAATGTGACTCGTTTATTGTCAATTAGGGAAGGCAATGAATACTAGCTTTAATTTCTTGTTTTATATACATAATGACAAACTTTCTTGCAATGTTTCTTGTTCTGGTACTTAGGGGCAGATTTATCAAGGGTCGAAGTGAAAAATTCGAAGTAAAAAAAATTAGAATTCCGAGCTATTTTTGTGTACTTTGGCTATCGACTGGGCCAAAATTCGATTTGAATTTGAAACAAATTAGAAATCAAAATTTATCATGTACTTTCCCTTTAAGACTTCGACTTAGACCATTCGCCTTCTAGAACCTGCCAAATTGCTGTTTTAGCCTATGGAGGACCTCCTAGAACCTATTTGGAGTCATTTCGTGGACTTTGAAAAAGTTTTTTTGGGGCACATATTTTGATTCGAATCCGATTGAATTCGCTAAAACTTCAATTCGAACTATTCGAATACATCCTATTCGCCCGAAGTTAAAAACTTCATTTTTGTTAAATAAATTTCGATTGGTATTGTTTTATTAGAATTTCGAAGTTAGGAGATTTAAAAAAAAAAAAAAAACTCCCATTACTTTGAAATTCGACCCTTGATAAAGCTGCCCCTAAGTGTTTGTCACTAATTAATTGTATTGTTACCTTTTGTACACTTTGCATCCAAACATGATTGTAATTGTTATTGTATTATTTTTGACAAATGTAGAGTTTTCTATATATATGAATAAAAGGGAAAAAAATCTAGGGGGCAATTTAAGTCTTGAATTCCAAGAGCAGTAGTGCTGGCTAGCAAAACACAAACATACTAGTGTAGTCATAAGGGGTTATTTACTAAACTCCGAATGCAAAAATGACAAAAAAAAATTTAATAAAATCTGACTTTTAAAAAATCACAAATTTTTCGGAATTTATTAAACCCCGAGGATGGAAAAGTTAGAATCGGAAAATCCGGCATCTCAGGCCTGTCGAGGTTGTATATAAGTCCATGGGAGAAGTCCCAATGATTTTTTGATGTGCTCTGGGTTTCGTGCAATACCCAAAGTTTTTGGAGGTTTCTGGTGAAAATTTTCTAAAAAAATCGTGAAAATCGGATGGAAAAATTATTGAAAATCTGATTTTTTTACCACAAATCAAATTTTCGGGAAATGTAATAATAAATAAGCCTAAAAAACCCAAGCGGATTTTATCGGAGTTTGTAGCAGAAAATATTGAGATAAATTCGGACTTTGATAAATAACCCCTTTAAAGTAGCCATAGATGTTAATATTTTTCTCTCCCTAATGACCAATTTTAGTGCGATCCATACATAACATAGAGTATCTGTCAAATTATAGTGAGGTTAGTGGGCATCAAACAATCGTGCATCTAACGGTTTTTCATCTGACATACAATGGTCTTTTTAGTTAATGGACAAATCTTACATTTAAACGATCGTTTCAGGATAAGCTTGGTCCTACAATAATGAAAATATCTTTTAAAAAATCTTAATGTCTATGGCCCGGTTTAGGTTAGAAAACTTTAAACCCTCCACCAAATGGGCCCATATTGAACAGATCTGGATTTATTCAATACATAGAAAAACATTGGGGCAATTTACTAATATTCAAATTTCTATTTCTTTTCACAAATGGTATTTTTTGTCTATTAATTTGTAGTTTTTTAGAAATGCATCTTAAGGTCTGATTTATCAAAAGTCAAGTTTTCATTTTTTTTAATGATTCAAGAAAAAACGCAGTGAAAGAAACACAAAAATACTCGAGAATATTCTACAGAAGATCAAATGTTTTCAGTTAATAGTGCTACTCCAGCAGACTTCTGCACTGAAATCCAATTCTCAAAAGAGCAAACAGATCTTTTTTTTTTTTTAAGTTGTTTTTATTAAAGATTTCCGTAAGCATGTCATACATCAATGGACCAGAAAAGTCCCAGTATCAGTCAACATAGTGAAGGAAGTATGCATGCCATATAGGATATGATACATTTAGAGAAAGAGAAAATAAACAGAAACATAAAACAAAGCTAGCATAACATTATATTTTCACGGTTTTGTATTACATATATATCAATATTCCGAGATTGGACACCGATTCCCAGTTTATATTCAATTTTGAAATCTGACATGGGGCTAGACATATTGTCAGTTTCCCAGCTGCCCCAGTCATGTGACCTGTGCCTGCATTTTAGGATGGAACTACTTTCTGGCAGGCTTTTATTTCTCCTTGGATTTTACTATTGAGTGCTGTTCTTAGATCTACCAGGCAGCTGTTATCTTGTGTTAGGGAGCTGTTATCTGGTTACCTTCCCATTGTTCTTTTGTTTGGCTGCTGGGAGGGGGGAAGGAGGGTGATATCACTCCAACTTGCAGTACAGCAGTAAAGAGTGATTGAAGTTTATCAGAGCACAAGTCACATGACTGGTAACAGCTTGGAAACTTACTATATGTCAAGCCCCATGTCAGATTTCAAAATTGAATATAAAAAAACTGTTTGCTCTTTTGAAAAATGGATTTCAGTGCAGAATTCTACTGGAGCAGCACTTTTAACTGATACGTTTTGAAAACATGTCAATAACATGAAAATATGTTGTAGTAGGCCTCCGCAACTCTCAAAATTTAGTGTTACAACCACTAATACAAAACTCCTCCAAGTTAAAGTTGTCCAGGTCCTACAGTAGTTAGTGGGATCTGTGCTCATCCTGTTGGACTTTTTTTTTTTTAACCATTCCAACTTTGTTGTTTTCGGGGTTCTCTGTGTCTTAAAGTGAGAGGACTAGGGCGAAAGTTCTAGGCAAGTGAACCAAAAGTTAGCAGGAAGAACAGGGAACTAGGAATGTGGTCGCGGAACAGGCCTGGTCAATTAAAATCAGACAGAACGGTACCAAACCAGGAGATGGTCAAACACACCAGTAGCGCAGTACAGAATCGTGATCCAAGAGTAGTCAGAAACAGGTAAGAGTCAGAACAGGCAGCAAACTAGATGAGGTCAGAGACGGGCAAGGTCAAGGACAGGTTATTACACTAAAAATCACACCCAGGAGCTATTGGAAAATAGACCTACGTTGTACAATGAGTGGTTGGTCAAGGCCCCTTTAAAGATTTTAATTTTGCGCGGCGGCTGCTGCCAGTGTCTCCGCTGGACCACCAGGTACCCTAACAGTTTTTCACTAGTAATTGTCCAACAAAACTCACATTGTTTGAGGTTTTTGAGATATTTGTATTTTTTAGCGTATCATTCAGCATCGTACATTTTTTTTAACAACTTTCATGGGATTTGTGACTTTAGAGTGTTATTGTAAACAGAGTGTAATAGCGTTTCAAAAAGCTCTAAAACTACTCAAATTCAACCTTAATCAAGTGGACCTCCAAGTTCTTGCAACAGGGCAGGAAACTGGAATCCGATACCTGTATCCAATTAAATCTGGTACCAACGTAGAAACAAATATCACTTGGCAAATCGAGGCCAGAGCAGTTTCTTATTCTGCAGAACTGAAAGTTAAAGGGGAAGTAAAGTCTAAAATAGAATAAGTTCAGAAATGCTGTATTTTGTATATTATATAACATATGTTTCTTTTTCATTAAAGAAAGTAAAAATCGGATTTTATTTTTTTGCCTTTACATGCCCTTTAAGAGCTATGATACTCTAACCTGTAGATGTTAGCTGTTTATATCAGCTAACCTCCACAGCTCCTGCTCCCATAAACTCTTTAACAAATCATAATTTAAACCGAGGAGATAGGTTTTATTTGTTTGCCTTTACGTACCTTTTAAGTGCAAAATAAATGTCTAACCCAAATAATATTGCCTATGCCTACAAAAATCACACACTTCTTTTTAAATGTAGACTTTGCCTATTTAATATATATATTTTTTCCACTTCCCATAACTAGGCATATCCTGCCATATTCGTTCATCTATGTCGTTTTCCAGAACGAATTCAAAGTTTTGAACTCCGCTCGCTTTATTATAACCCTAATAAATTAAAGGACAAGGAAAGGCAAAAAAATAAAATCCCATTTTTACTTTATTTAATGAAAAAGAAACCTATCTCCAATATACTTTACTTAAAAAATGTGTACCGTTTTTAAAAGAAACCTGACTGTATGCAGTGAAATTCTCCCTTCATTTACTGCTGTGGATAGGAATTGTCAGACGGTCCCTAACTGCTGAGCAGGGAAACAATCATACTTATGAACAGCAGGGGGAGCCCCCGCCTTACTTCCCAGCCATGCAGGACTCAAGCAGCTTTGTTTATGACGACCCCTAAGCAGCCCAGACCTCACTGAGCATGTGCAGGGTCAGGGTCAGGCAAAGATGTATAACAAAGTTACAAGATGGTGACCCCCTGAGGCCAACTTTGAAAGCATAAATCATTTGTTTGATTAGGCTTGTGGTGCAGTAAGTTCATGTTTATGTTTAGTATACAAAATACAGCATTTCTACCCTTATTCTATTTTACACTTTCCTTGTCCTTTAAAAGGATTAGGATAATCTTAATTTTCTGATATAAAGGAATTCTTACTTTTTGGGTTGTGATAACTGCACAAAATTAATTTTACAAATGGCAAAGTCTGCGTCAAGTGACTTTTGAAGGTTGCTTTTTTTTTTTACTTTCTGATCCTGCAAGTGTCTTACCGCATAAATACGTAACATGTCACTTATGGGGCAAACAAATTCTCAGAATAGAAGTTCACTTTGAAAGAACTGGGCTTCAAGGTAGAGGGCAATCATACATCACAAATAGTATATAATTATTTGCACTAATATTTGAGCAGGTGGAATGGATTAGTGCACAGTCAACACCACATTGCTGATAACCTGCATTTTTCTGAATTAATATGTGCTGTGCAACATGTACAAATATTGTCAATAATTCGTTTTTCCCAAAGATAGTGATGTTTGTATTTCTCTGCTTTGCAGAATTCACGTAAAACTTGAACGCGCTATCTGTTTTAAAATTATAAGAAATAATTCTGAATGGAGTAAACAGCCTAATAGTTTATTTGGTTGCAATTAAAATTGTATTCCGTGTCCTACAAACCGTGTTCTTTTTTTTTTTTTTTCCCCCAAATACCTTTGAAGTCATACTTCTCATTAGTGGTTACAAACAGATTTATAAAATGCAAAGATTATATGGAATGTTCTGTATAATAAATCAGTTTTTTTTCTGTAACTATTTTATATTATTAGAATACTTGCTATGTTAGCAGAATCAGCTCCAGTACTTCTTAATTCACTAATACCTGGTGCATATTCAGGTCATAGCTACAGTCCATTCCAGGGCTGAAGAAGATTTAGCTACAGTAGCTTATTTTAAAGGAGAAGCAAAGCTACGGAGGCATTTTATTGCCAATAGATTAGTTGCAATAGTGCAAGCTAGAATGCTATATTTATTTTGTAGAATATTTTACCATACCTGAGTAAAAATCTCTAGAAGCTCTGTTTGTTTAGGATAGCAGCTGCCATATTAGCTTGGTGTGACATCACTTCCTGCCTGAGTCTCTCCCTGCTCACTTATAGCTCTGGGCTCAGATTACAGCAGGGAGGGAGAGAGGAACAAACTGAGCATGCTCAAGCCCTAGCCCTGGAGGTTTAAGATGAAAACAGGAAGTCTGATACAGAAGCCCATGAGTACACAATAGAAGGAAAGAAATGCGCTGTTTCTTTTGAGGACTCAGAGCAGCATTACTTTGAGGGTTTACTGGTGTATTTATATAGACCTTTCTGATAAAGCTTACTTAGTTTTAACCTTTCCTTCCCCTTTAATAAGGGTTAAAGGCCACAATCAGCCTTTTATCAAGCTGAATATCCTGTAAATGTAATCATTGTAAACAATACTGATAATGATGATGGAATTTGTTGTGTCACGCAAATCACTGAAACATTTAAATTATAAAGAATATTGTACCCACTGTTATAATATATGAGGATAATAGAAGTCACCTTGTAGTTTCATAATCTGTATAAAATTTGACCTTTTCACTTGACCTTCTGCTTCATGCCTTTATATCAGGGAACCTCAATCTACGGCTGCAGGCCAGTAGATATTCATTGTAGAACTGGCAAAACCAGACTTCACTCCAATGATTGATTAAAAGTATATTAAACATCTCAAAAGATGTAGCCTTATGCGTTTCATGCCATGTGGGCACTTAGTGACATCACTGCGACAAACACAACTGATTACATCACCAAGAGTATTCAAAAAGAGCATATTTTATGGGTTAGTCATGGCCAGTCTTTTTAGAAATAAGAATTAGATCAAGCTGTGAAAATATAACCTGCAAACCAATAAGAACCTGTAAAATAACAGAAAACAACAATAAAGGAACATTAATTTTGAATGAATGCATTTCTTTCCTTTCCTCTTTAAAGTCAGAGATATCCTAGTTTAGTATTTTGCCCATAGGTCCAGGGAGGCAGGAGAACTAATTCTGCATCAGTAGGTAATTATGTTTCATATAGGCTAGATATTGTCCAGGAAAGCAGGTACAACAGAAATGGGTTCTTGTTAAGAGTCCTGCACGGACCACGAACCCCGCATATTTACTAGGGATGCACCGAATCCAGGATTCAGTTCAGGATTCGGACTTTTTCAGCAAAATTCGGATTCGGCCGAATCCTTCTGTCCGGCTGAATCCTAATTTGCATATGCAAATTAGGGGCGGGGAGGGAGATTGCGTGACTTTTTGTCTCAAGGAAGTAAAAAATATTTTCCCCTTCCCCCACTGATTCGGTTCGGTATTTGGCCGAATCTTTCGCGAAGGATTCGGGGGTTCGGCTGAATCCAAAATAGTGGATTCGGTGCATCCCTAATATTTACCCCACTTTGATCCACTACCCGACCCACAACTGCCTTATCTGCAACCTGACCCACAACCCGCTGACCGCCATCAAACAGGAAGTGATGTTGCTGCAACCGGAAGTGACATCATCAAACAGGAAGTGATGTTGCTGCAACCGGAAGTAACATCAACAAAAGTGGGCGGGACAGAAACAAGTCTTGTAAAATTTTAAAAGGACTAAAATATAGACAATACATAAGATAAGAGACTTAGATGAGACTCGCAACCTGACCCGCGACCCGCATCTATACCCGCAACTGCAAATCTTACCCTCATTCCGCTTTTGTTGCGGGTACCCAACCCGCTGCAGGACTCTAGTTCTTGAGGCAGGGGCATTCGCATGGACACTTTCATCCTGTAACAAAACTGTCTTAATTTTATTCAAAAAAATACAACCTTGCAGTCTGTTATTATGAACTGATTTTTTACAGCATACACTCTTTCTTTTTGATTATTCAGTCCCCAAAGAAATGATTAGACCAGCAATAGAAAACAGGGGCAGACTATTCCTGTGGTTTGACTTTACCAAGCCAGAAACAGATTCTTCATTCTAATATTTCTATAATATCTTGTGCATTAATCCCGTAATTACAACTGGTCCCCTCCATAATCCAGCGCCAGGACTGCAAACAATATAAAGGGCAAAGCTAGTCAACATGCACTATAAAATAGCCCTGCAATTGAATAGCATGATGTATAGAGCAGAACCAAAAAGAATCACGCAGGTGTCACTTGTTGAAATTCCCTGTATAATAAAGGGGAAGTGTGTGATGGTTAAGGGTTCTTAAATTGGCTGGAATATAATGGGATTTAACTAACTTTTTGTGCGGTTTCAATGAAGAATCAAAGAGAGCTTGTGTTCCCTCTTGTCACCTGAAGTGCATTATACCATAGTCACAGCACCTGCCTCTTACACTTCCATAGCTCCTTCATTTACTTTGTTTGGAACTAAAAAATAGAAAATTGTCTAGTAACACTTTCCCGGATCTTCCAAGATGGGGTTTCACTCCAGCATACAGAGGGCACCTACCTGCTGCCAATCAGGCTAACCTGGGAACCCCCTATGGTATTTATGGGAGAGACTGTGAAACCTGGTGCTTAAAGGAGAATTCAACCTTTTTAAAAAAAAAAAAAAAAACCCTACCCCCCACCCCACTAGACCCCCCTACCTCCCCCCCCCGCATAGCTGCCCCCGGGGAAATGCCCCTAACTTTTATACTTACCCCTCGGCGCAGAGTCAGGTATCGGAGATCCAGGCAGCCATCTTCCAGGTCTTCGTGTCTTTTTTTAAAAAAACTGTTGAATTCTCCTTTAAGTACCAGGTTTCACAGTCTTCTCCTTTAAAGGAGAAATGGTGAATTAAATGGTGAAGAGAACTGGGGGAATGTGGAAGAACAGTGATATCTAGGAAGTGCTGAATGGAAAGTGAAAGTAATTGCCTAAGGCATAGAGGAGGGGCAGACAATATTTGATTGACAGCTGAGATTTTTAAATGAGTTTACAACAGCTATGAATGCTTTAATAAAAAAAAAGAAATTGGATTTCATGTTTAATTTGAAAAGGACTTTTATTATACAGCTTTTTATGTCTGGGTGACAGGTCCACTTTAAAGGGCACCCGTTGGCTAATAGAGCCTGCACTCCGGTTTGGAATAGCAGTATTTTTTTTTTAATTACCCCCCGCTCCCAGTACAAGAAGCCATGTTGGGGCACACTCATGTGCATAATGAGCGAATGCCGTGACTTGTTTGACATCGGAAGTGCATTAAGCGCATGTGCCATGCACAACATGGCTGCTCACACCAGAGCCCTTTGGTTGGGGATACTATTTTGGGCCAACTGATGCCCTTTAAAGCAAAAGCCCAGTGTGTAAGCCTTTAATGTCTGCTGGAAGTTCTTGGGTTAACTATTTCTCCTGCCAACCACCCTACATTTTAAGACTGTCTATATAAATTCAATAAATCAGCATTCTATATATTTCAACCCCCTCTTCTCTCTGTTTTTCTCAAAACCTATGGTTTTCACAACAAAGTGTGCCATTTGCGGATTGCGATCATTGGGAAGCCGATGGCACAGATGCATTACTCTGTGATGGTAGAAGGGAGGCAGTCTTGTTTCAAATAAATCTCTTTCTGGGCACTAATCCAAAATGCCCAGTAGGCAGGAGCTGAAAGGAAGCGCTTGCTTTTAGGTTTCTAAACTATATCCCTTAATCCTGGGTGATGAGTGACAATCGTGATTTAAAGTACAAGTTGCCCCTCTGTAATCCAGCAAGTTTGATGTTATTTGTGTGTTTAGCAGGGGCTGCATTCAACTAAGAGTAAATGGGAGCTTGTGTGATTGATGCTGCATTTCATAGCTGGGCAGCCTATTTACAGATTACTGACTGCTCTGTATCCATCATTCTTTCCCTTGTAGTTTTAAGATCCACTTCCAGCAGCCAAATGTACAATTAAAATGCTTTTTGTCGTTAACAAGGGAAGTAGAAGGCATTCAATGCAATTTAGAGCTATTCTATATTATGTTAATCCCAAATTTATAAACCTTTACAGCCCTCTCCATTTGCATTCGCTCGCGCTTAAAACATTAAAAGGCAGAAGTATGTTGACTAATGTAACAAGAGGCCGGTACATTATATTTTAACAAAACTACAGATATTTACTGCAAAGTAGAAAAATGTTAATCTTCAGAATTACTAATGGAGAACAACAATTATCCTGCTGGGTGGTGCAGAGGTTGTGGTACTGTGTGTATTTGTTGTGAGTGTGAATGTTACTTGCAGGTTTACCACTAACATAAAAAACCATGGCATTTAGACTGATTTTTATTTTGTTTACTTAACTTTGTTATCATGACAATAACTGAATGATAGTGTTTTAAAGGGGAACTTACTGCACCACACACCTAATCAAACAAATGATTTATGCTTTCAAAGTTGGCCACAGGGGGTCACCATCTTGTAACTTTGTTAAACATCTTTGCAAGACCAAGACTGTGCACATGCTCAGTGTGGCCTGGGCTGCTTAGGGATTGTCATAAATTATCACAACAGCACAAGTCAAATAATATCTGCCAGAAGCCGATACAGCAAGACTGATTAATAATCAGAATATACAGACTGCACTGGGTCCTGTGTTGTCATGTAATCTAATGTGGATATTATAGTTTTTGTATTGTTTAATACAAATTTTCTCCAACTCTGCAGAACCAGTGGCTGCAGCAAAATAATCCTCAAAATAGAATCACAGTTTATGTGTTTAAATCTGGCTCCATGATCTTTGTCCCTGCAGCTGGAGTTGGAAACAGTAAAGGGGATGTAAAGGCAAAAATAAAATCCAAAACTAATCTCTACACAGTCGCCGACTGCTCTACAGGGAAACAAACAAAGCTGCTTGAGTTGTGCATGGCTGGGAAGTAAGGCGGGGGCTCCCCCTGCTGTTCATAAGTATGATTGTTTCCCTGCAGAGCAGTTAGGGGCCGTCTGACAATTCCTATGCACAGCAGTAAATGATGGAGGAATTTCACTGCATACAGTCAGGTTTCTTATAAAAATGGTACACATTTTTCTATTTAAAGGAGAAATCAACCTGTCAACCCCGTGGCCCCCACCCCAGGTAGACCTCCCTCCCTCCTCCCCCCAGGCTAACTACTCCCCCCATGGGAAATGCCCCATACTCCATATTTACCCCTCGGCGCAGCAAAGTTTGACACGTCCATCTTTCGGCTCCTCGTGCGCTGACTGAGAGATCGTTATATCTGCGCATGCGCAGTTGGTGCAGTTTGCCGGCTTGCGACAACTGCACATGTGCAGAATTACATGGAAATTGTTGAACTCTCAGTCAGCTTACCGAGGACACAGAAGATGGACTTGTGGAACTTCACTGGAAGAATCTGCGCAGAGGGGTAAATATGGAGTATGGGGCATTTCCCGGGGGGGGGGAGGAGGAAGGGAGGTCTACCTGGGGTAGGGGCTACTGGGTTTTTTCCCCACGGGTTGATATTGGAAATAGGTTTATTTTTCATTAAAGAAAGTAAAAATGGGATTTTATCTTTACATGCCCTTTAACTATGTTTTATATTGTTGACAGGTGGCCATAGTACAGGTATGGAATATGTTATCTGGAAACCTGTTATCCAGAAAGTTCTGAATTATGGGATGGCTGTCTCCCATACACTCCATTTTATCCAAATAATCCAAATTTTTAAAAATTATATCCTTTTTCTTTAAAATAATAAAGCAGTGCCTTGTACTTGATCCCAACTAAGACATAATGAATCCTTATTGGAAGCAAAACCAGCCTATTGGGTTTATTTTATGTTGAATTTATTTTCTAGTAAACGTAAGGTATGAAGACCTGCATTACAGAATGCATTCTGGATAATAGCTCCCATACCTGTATTACCATAGGCTTCCATGGGAGCAGCAGCCGCCATGCGTAGAAATAAACAAATTTGCTTCTCTTTAATTTGCATTGATTTGAATCCCACATTTTGGACTGGCTTGGATCACACTGAGTCAAATCAATGCCAATGGCCACTATTTCTATTAATCAGAAATTGATATGAACCAATTCCATCATAGAGGATCTATATATGACAAAGCACTGGATAACATTAGTTTTACATAGATATTATAACTGAAATTAATTTGTAAGAAGGTCAAGAGCTATTTTCTACATCTGTTTACTCATGTAACACATGGCATATATCAGAGGGCTGGAAACAGCAACTTGGCCTTGCACTAGTGACTTCCCTGTTGAACTATAGTTTTATTTTAATGAATTCATGTCATAAGTAACACATACAATATTAATTTCCATATCTTGAGACTAATGTCACACTGGGAGACATGACAGAGTTTTGTAGCGATGACAGAAACATAATAGGTGTAACACCCCCTGTGAGTGCATGCACATGGAGGCGGAGGAGTTTGGAAGTTGAGAAGGGGCCCTCGGTGGCTGCCAGGAGGGCCCTTGGTGTTGCAGCCACAGTGGGCCCCAATGTTCCATTCTGATACTGGCCCACAGGGATACCAAGAAAACTCCCAGTGAGCCAAGGTGTCAGTGGCCCCTCATGCTGCTAAACTTTTGGCCTATTTCATGGCCATTCCCTATTTCTATTAAAACAAAGAGGCTAAATAGTTGGAATAATTGATTATAGTATGTAAAGAAAAGAGAACAGAGGTTGAGTGAGGAGAGGAAGAATAATAGTACTGAGACTGGCCCCTGGTCTAAGGTTTTTGGGTGGGCCCCTGTTGTCCCAGTCCAACGCTGGCTGTATTCTGCTATCACATTGTCTATAGCAGTGATTCCCAACCAGTAGCTCGTGAGTAACATTTCACTCCCCAACCCCTTGGATGTTGCTCCCAGTGGCCTCAAAGCAGGTGCTTATTTTTGAATTCCTGGCTTGGAGGCAAGTTTTAATTGTATAAAAACTAAGTATAGTGCCAAATAGCCAATCACAGCCCTTATTTGGCACCCAAGGGCCTTTTTCATGCTTGTGTTGCTCCCCAACTCTTTTTACATTTGAATGTAGCTCACAAGTAAAAAAGGTTGGGGATCCCTGGTCTGTAGCATCACTTACTGTAAATATATATGTCTGCCAGTGTGTCCATCAGCCCATGGAATAGGCTGCAGCATTTCAGAAAGAAAATGTAATAAATATAAGTAGACCAAGGGCATGGAAGGAAAAACTGACACTTTGGCTGCAAGATGTTTACAGTTGACAATATTTGTCAAAGACCAGTGTTGGACTGGGATGCCAGGGGCCCACCAGAAAACCTTAGACCATGGGCCCACTTTCCAGACTATTATTTCTCCTCTCCTCAACTTAACCTCTTTATTCTCCTAGTCTTTTATATCTGCTTACTATACTCTATTCTTCCATTATTAAGCCTCAGAAATAGGGAATGACCATGAAATATGCCAATTGGTTAGAAGCAAGTGGACTTGGGCCCACCGGGAGTTTTCCTGGTATCCCGGTGGGCCAGTCCGACACTGTCAAAGACTAATGAGATTATATACAGAAATTGTTTAAATAGATATGGTATAAGCCAAAGAAACCATGCCATTACTTTATGTGTGTGTATGTAAATATATAGTATATATATATACCTGTGATCTTGTGTACCTTTTATTTGTTTACCTTCTATTTCAGGTTTAAATAAAAACCTGATCGTTTGTAGCTCATCTTTTTGTTTTTCACAAGCAATGAAATGGCTGTACAATGATCACACTTACATCTTGACTTCACAGAACAAAAGCCCTTATTAACGGGGAACTATTGTGAAAATTAAAATTTAATATAAGCTTCAGCATACTGAAATAAGAAACTTTCTAACTACAATCAATTTAATATTCTGCATTGTTTCTGACATAATCAAGTCTTCACTATTCCTCTCTCAGCATCTGTTTCTCTTCATTCTCTCTTCATGCAGCAGTTGGGTGTCAGATATTCATTGACAGTTAGATCCAATATATCTTATAGGGGGGCTCCTTTTGCCTAGAAGATGTATTAGAGCTCACTCTATTAAAATCATAAGACATCATGTCTCTCTACATGCAGGATTTGTGCAAACGGCAGTTATTTTGTTAGATTTTGTTTGTACTGGAATCAGTTATTTGAGTGAGCTCTAATTCATCTACTAGGAAAGGAAGCCCCCCTATAAGATATATTGGATCATTCATCTGACACCCAACTGCTGCATGAAGAGAGAATGAAGAGAAACAGATGCTGAAAGAGGAATAGTGAAGATAAACTTTATTATTTCAGAAACAATCTAGAATTTTTAATTCATTGTATTTAGAAAGTTTCTCATTATTACAAGGAAGCATATACTAAATTTTAATTTCCCCTTTAATGTTACCCTTTCATTTTTTCAGTCTGTTGAATTATTTTTCTATCTGAGGCATAATCTGCTTGGAATCTTGACCTCCTCAATACATATGCTTGTAAATGTTTCAGAGACTTGGCAAACAGAAGTCTGCAGAGTGTGATCCAGAGGTAACATGTCCTACTTTTATTTGGTCATGAATTTCAGTTGTCCTGCAGCTCTTTGTTGTACAGAATCCCCCTAAATGAAATCTGTTCAGCCAAGCAGTCCCACATTATGTCCATCCTGATAACATTTGCTTTCTGCCTTGAGCTCATTTGCCAAAGCCGTTTGGCTTGGAGATGTTGTTGTTTCGCAGAGGATGAAGTTCGGCACAAGAAGACGTTATTGCTACTTCCAGAAGGAAAAAATAAAAGCATTTCAAAAACATCAGAGGGAAAAAGATATAGAAATTGTTCTGTATCATGAAAGCAGGGCCGGAACTAGGGGTAGGCAGAAGAGGCAGCTGCCTAGGGCGCAACGATTAAGGGGCGCTGGGCAGCTACCTCTTCTGCCTACCCCTAGACTGGACTCACCTGGAACTTCGCGTATGCAATACGCCCCAAACGTTCCTGCGCATGTGCACCCGCGCGTGTGACGGAGGAAGAGAGGGGGCGAGCTGACAGCTGGGCTGCCTTGGGCGCCTGGCTTGCCTGGCCGGCCTCTGCATGAAAGGAACGTATTGCGGTTGCACAAAACACAATTACATTATTAAAAAGTAGTGATGGGCGAATTTATTCGCCAGGCGCGAATTCGTGGCGAATTTGCGCGATTCGCCGCCAGTGAATAAATTCGTGAAACGCCCGTGAAAATTCGCGGCAAAAATTGGCCGGCGTCAAAAAAAATTTTCACGAAAAAACGGGCGCCGGCGTGAAAAACTAGACGCCAAAGCCGTTTCGCGAATTTTTCCCCATTTCGCAAATTTTGCGAATTTTTCAGTGAAGCGAAACGGCGCAAATTCGCCCATCACTATTAAAAAGTCATATGGTACCTCTTCACAATAGATATTGATTTAAATGTCACTACTCTAAATGCTCCTGGACAGCTTCCACAAACAACTCATCTTAAAGAGGATTAGAATAAAGTCGGAAGGAATGAAAGAGCTGTGCCACAAATAGGGATTGTTCCTTTTTATGGGGACTTTTAAAAAACACATGAAAAACATTAATCTCTTTCTTAGTTTATTATATTAACGGGCACATTGCATTATGATCATAGCCCCGAAGATTTGGCTCCTTGTAAGAGATGTTTTTTTCCAGGACTGTTTACAAACTATAATTTGTAATATCAAATGATATTTAGGGGCAAATTTATCGAAAGTGAATTCCAGGGAATTTTCAAAGTAAAAAAAGTAATTTTTTGGATACTTCGACCATCGAATAGGATACTACGACTTCGAATTTGATTCAAAGTAAAACAGTTTGAATATTCGACCATTCGATAATCAAAGTACTGTCTCTTTAAAAAAACGTCGACTTCAATACTTCGCCAAATTAAACCTGCCGAAGTGCTATGTTAGCCTTTGGGTCCTTCTACAGCATTTTTCTAAGTTTTTTGAAGTCGAAGTAAAATCGTATTTAATTTAATCGTTCGATCGAACGATTTTACTTCGACCGCAGAATACCCAAATCCGATGAAAAAAGTTCGAATTCGATACTCGAATTCGAAGTATTAAAATTCGATGGTCGAATTTCGAAGTATTTTTTACTTCGAAATTCGACCCTGATAAATCTGCCCCTTAATGTTGCAGAGAAGCTCAAGAATCACTTGGTAAAAAAAGGCATCAAATCTGAGCAGCTACCGTGTGCATTTTCTCTGCATTTTCAGTGGAGAGTAGTCACCTCAATTTGTTTATATTATGCGATTTTATAATTGTATTCGTTCTTTAGTATTTTTTCTGCACTTTAATACAACACAAGTATTGCAGTAATATTTAATGTGCAAGCAGTTCCCAAAAATTTTCATTTATGCATCAAATACAACTATTTTCTCAATATTTTGTAGGCCATGGTACCATAATAAAGAGTTCTTATGGTACATTCTCTGTCTAACATGGATTATTATGGTCGCTAGAGGAGTGCCCCCTATTGGCCCCAGTGTTTTGCAATGCCCTGGCTTTACTCCATATGAAATACTGTAAGTACCACTACCGTTTCTTTACTACAACACTCTAAAGAATGAGGCACAAAAATAACAAACAAAAATAATTCCTTCAAACTGAACTACCATTAAATTCTTTTAATATTGTACTGGAACACATTTCAAAATGTATTTATGTATTTATTAGCTCTACTGTGCTCACCTATCATTTATTTGTCTGAACAAAGCTACAATTTTCATATTTTGTTTGGATTAGTTTGATAAAATACATACCGTATTCATGAACTGTCCCAGAAGGCCCTTCCATGCACAACTATCTTTGCATAAAAATACCACAGGGTCATTTACTAAGACCCCAGACACAAGTGCAGGGACCCCCCTACAAGTTAAAAAAAATTATTGGCGCCAGGGCCCTCATAGAAGTTTTCAGAAAAAAACATTGGTGGTCAGGGCCCCCCTACAAGTTAAAAAATCATTGATAGTCAGGGCCCCCCTATCAATAAAAAATTGTGCTAGGGCCCCCATAAAGGTTTTTGCAAAAACATTGGTGGTCAGGGGCCCCTACAAGTTAAAAAATCATTGATAGTCAGGGCCCCCCTATAAATAAAAAATTGCGCTAGGGCCCCCCATAAAGGTTTTTACAAAAACATTGATGGTCAGGGGCCCCCTACAAGTTTAAAAAAATCATTGGTGGCCAGGGCCCTCCCTATAAATAAAAAAAATTGTGCCAAGGCCCCCCCCATAAAAGTTTTCAAAAACATTGGTGGTCAGGGGCCCCATAGAATACTTTAAAAAATCATTGGTGGCCAGGGGTTCAATAAAAAAAACAAACTAACATTGGTTAACTTCGGTTATTTTCATGACTCTGGGTCTTTTTGCAGCTTTAGGACTTCAACTTGGGTATTTTCGCGACTTAGGGTCTTTTCATGGCTTCAGGACTTCATCTTCAGGTATTTTTGTGACTTTGGGTCTTTTCACGGCTTCAGGACTTTGACTTCGGGGATCTTCGTGACTTCGGGACTTTTTGTGGCTTTGGGTCTTTTCGGAAAGGCTTTGGGTCTTTTCGGATCTTCGGGTTTGGGTCTTCGGTGCGGCTTTGGATATTCGGCGCGGCTTCTGGTCTTGGGCGCTGCAGGAACTTTGATGCACAGCCAGGCCCCCCTTTAGCCCCGGGCCTGGTGTGGCTGTACCCCCTGTGCCCCCATGATGGTGGCCCTGGTGGGACCACAAAAAACAATGTAAAATGAGGGAAAAATTAAGATTAGGGGATATAAAATTGAGGTTTCACTATAAATGCAAAAATATTAAACCAAACAGGGGAAACCATGGGAAAACACTATCGCTTTACGAGAAGCTGGCAAAACCTGAAACATGCCTGGCTTTAAAGCTAGCAGGAACCTGGTTGTCTTCACTTGGAATCCAAGAGCTTCATAAGCTGCGTGAACTAAAGGCCTTTTCGCTGTAGTATGGAGAAGTTTTCCTGTCATCCCTGTCCTATTAATTTAAGCACAAACTGTAATTATATGTAAATGGTGCTGTTCCCACAGAAATGAATGAGAGTCGACCGTTCCAAGCACTTTTGGCTACCAACGCACCACAAGTAAGCAGTATGGAACAAGGGCGTCCGTCCAGACTTCTGTCGTCCTAATTTTATATCTTAGGTTGCACGATTCTAAATCCAACATTTCTAAAGCCTCGCTGAGATGGGTGAAGAGCAGAGCATATTCCAGACTTTTATGCTGGTGTCTCCTTCTGAGAAGCCCACATTTTTATGTCCCCATGTAGTTTACATGTAACAGTCACCTGGGCTCAATATGGATGCAAAACAAGAATTATCTGCCTTGACAGTATCTGGGAACTTGCTTTGTATGAATGAACAAGTCGTGGCGGGAAGTATTAGTCCAAGTTAAATTAAAGGCTGCTTTATAGTCAAGAATGTTCTTCACGCCAGTTTTATTTCACCAAAGGATTTCTGTTTTATCCTTCTAAAGAATTGAAACTACAACCTGAATGTTGCTCTTATACAGAAATAAAATATAACATTTAAGGGTAAGATGAACCATGGACAACCACAGCTTCTGGGCTTCTCAGAAGGAGACGCCAGCATAAAATTCTGGAATGTGCCCTTGCTGTTCACTCATCTCAGCAAGGCTTTAGAAGTATTGGATTTAGATCCGTGAATCCTATGGATCCCATATAAATATATATATATATATATATATATATATATATATATATATATATATATATATATATATATATATATATATATATATATATATATACATATGTATGTATATATATGTATATATATATATACATATACAGGTATAGGATCTGTTGTTTGGAATACTTGGAACCTGGGGTTTTCTGCATAAGGGGGTTTTCTGTAATTTGGATATGCTTACCATAAGTGTCCGATTTATTAAACCACAACTATTTATTATGCAACAAAACTGGGACAATTCAGAATTCAGAATAAGAAAATACTTCTGCCGAAGTCATGTAGAAGCCAATGGCAGATGTCCCTTTTACACCTGGAAGATCTGTCTTTGATTTGTGGTTTTGGAGGTTTTTTGCTGTTTTTGATGCTGGAAACAATAAGAAAAAAGATCATAGTTATTGTGCTACAAGTCAGGGTTTTTGCGAATTTTCTGCGGCTTTTGCCATTTGTGCTTTTTCAGTTTGAATCTTTTAATAAACCTCATGACGTGGTTTTAGAAACCTGTTGATAAATAGGCCTCCAAATCTGCTAAAATAGGATTGCCTTTGCACCAGTATGGATTCATACAGCTTACATACCATCAAGTACAAGACACCATTTTATTATTACAGAAAAATAATAAACAATTAAAAAAAATAATAATAAAATCTCTATGGAGATTCAGAGCTTTGCGGATACGGAGTTTCCAGATAAGAGAACTCACCACGTTTCTTCTCTGTTTTCTTTTTCATTCAAATAAATAGTTACTTTGGGATTATTAAGCCCATATCAATATTTGTGGCCAATCTTTTTTTGAACTATTCCCCCAAAACCCTTAAAAAAAGCTCTGATGTAAGCGATTCTTGAATGCATATTAAAAAAAGTAATAATATGCAGTATCTTGTGTGATATAGTCTGGTGTTTTTTCTGCAGTAAATGTTTCTCTTTATGTTCACTGTACGATAACAGAAAGCAATGTTCTTTCCATGTCCTAGAACACGGCCAGCAGCACAGCTGGTTTTGGTCACAGCAAGGAAAGCAGCAGTAGCAGACACATTTGTCTCCTTCAGCCTGTGGCACTGTTGATATTTTGTCAGAAAACACCAGCGGGACAGGATGCCTTACAGGCAAGGCAACAACAGCCTTTATTTTTACTTCCTTTTAAATATTTAACAAGTGCTGGCTTTTATATTGCACAGAAAGGAACACTGGAAACAATAAAAGGTTGCAATCAAAAAACATATATTTTCTGCAACTTTCATTTTTGTACGAAGTACAGGTTTCTATTTTTCTATTTGCCTTACCTTACTGTAACCCCTTTTTTGGCCACCCCCCCTGTGCCAAAGGTTATACATTACAGGTTCTGAGTCCCCTTTGCTAGGTGAAAGGGTACTGGGAAAACTCTTCTCTGGCAGTGCCTCCACCTAATGGGATCTGGGAATACACCTGCTGGTGGCCCCATTAAGAAAACATTCAATACACACTCTTGCTTTATAAAAATATCAATTTTACACAGGGAAGTGCAGATTAAAGGGGAAATAAACTGTAGAAGTACACATGTGCATTTAAAAGCATGACCCACTACCCTGGTGAAACTTTGCCAGTCCTATCCTGGTAATTCCCTACCAGGCAAAGTCCTGCACTACTCCTTTGGCGATCAAAGAGTCTCTGTCCCTTTTCCCAACAAAAGCACAAATGGTCCAGGTAGCACTATTTACCCAAGTACCTTTCCCAATGGACAAGCTACTGGCTCCCGCGTGGCAGGCACACAATCAATAGAAACCCTGCTGGATCCTTTCCCTTTCCTCTACTCTCCCCAGGTAGACTCACTGAGGGCTCACATACAGAGCAGGCAGGCTCACACAGAGTGGAAACAGGCATCCACAGCGATGAGAATCTTTATCCAAGAAATGCAGCTTAGATGAATCCATAGCTGAACTGTAGCTCCCAGCACTGTCTATAGCGCGAGCATTTCCACATTCAGTTCAGAAAATCCGGAGCTTCAGACCCTCCTGATCGAGCTCCCAGGCATGGGGTCGCCTACCCCAGCCTCAGAGGCCTCCTGCCTCTACATCTTGGCTGTTGAATTTACTTTCTCCTCCAAGAAGTAACATCCAGCAGTAAAACTGCAGAAATCTGTAATGGCTGTCTGAGCACATGGCTCTCCTTTTTATAGTAAACTGTTGCAGGAGCGACACCTTGTGGTATCCTCCGGTATCTGCCATGCTGCACCCACAATGCTCTGGCCCCAGCCCCTGGGAAACCCCATAGCTCAGCCATGTGGCTCTCTGTAGGGAATTAACCCTTCGGGTCCCTACATTACATAGATAAAAAATAAAAGTTATTTTTAATTCATACTCACAACCTTTGAACAAGACCCTGTTTAGCTCATAATGTAGTTAAAATAACTGAAATCAGTCATTAAGCTAAATGACCCCAAATATAATCCCAACTAACCCTCAAACTGGGATTTAAGGTGTATCTGGCCTAATTGACTTTCAAGCTGAGGCTCCCTAGCATTTCTTAGACCCCCCACCCCCCAAAGTTTGTCAACCACAGCCCATCTCTTTATTTAGCTATCAGCTTTTTTTATTACTCATATTTCTGTTCCAACCCTCCCCTATTAATGTTCCATATTCTCATTCAAATCAATGCATAGTTTCTAGGGTAATTTGCGCCCTAGCAACCAGATTGCTGACACTGCAAATTGAAGAGCTGCTGAATAAAAAGTTAAATAACTCAAAAACCACAGATAATAAAAAATGAAAACCAATTGCTAATTGTCTCAGAATATCACTCGCTGCATCATACTAAAAGTTAACTCAAAGGTGAACAAAGTATCTGGACCTGGCTATTAACAAATCACATTATATTTGTTTTCAGCAGAAAAGGGTTGAGTATAATTATTTATCCCATTTTAACTTCTGTATAATTTAGTGACTTGTCCACTAAACTCTCACAAGGATTTATGCACACAAAGGATTTTAGTAATAAAAATTCTGAAACTATTATTTTTTTTCCTGAGATTAGTCTTTGTTACTGTACAGGTATTGGAACAGTTATCCAGAATCCTTGGGACCTGGGGCTTTCCAATCAAAATTTATTAGAAAATGTAAAAAATTTAAATTCGGATGAATCGGATCAAACTGTAAACTCGAATCAAATGCGAATTGAATTAGATTTGAGTTTTTTCACCAAAAAAAAAAATAAATGTAATTTTCAAAAGTCCACTAAACGACTCCAAATTTGTTGTAGGAGGACCACATAGGCTAAAACACCAGGTTTTAGATGGCTAATATTTGAATTTGATTTCTTAAAGGGGCAGTACATGATAAATTTCAATTTTTTTTTAAACTCGAATCAAAATGGGACTTTTCCTTAGTTGATTTACAGTAAAATAAACTAAAAATTCAAATCTAAAAATTATTTTCAACCCTTGATACATCTGCTCCTTAAAGGGGTGGTTCACCTGTATGTTAACTTTTAGTATGTTACAGAATAGTCAATTCTAAGCAACTTTTCAATTGGTCTTCATTGTAATTTTATTATAGTGTTTTAATTATTTGCCTTCTTCTTCTGACTCTTTTAAACTTTCCAATGGGGGTCACTGACCCCATCTAAAAACAAATGCTCTGTAATGCCACACAATTGTACTTTTTATTACTCATCTTTCTATTCAGTCCTCTCCTATTCATATTCCAGTCTCGTATTCAAATCAATAAATGGTTGCTAAGGAATTTAGGACCCTAGCAACCAGTTTGCTGAAATTGCAAACTGGAGAGCTGCTGAATTAAAAGCTAAATAACTCAAAAACCACAAATAATAAAAAAAAAAGAAAAACAATTATAAATTTTCTCAGAATTTCTCTCTCTACAGCATACTAAAATTTAACTCAAAGGTGAACAACCCCTTTAAGGTATAAAGATTTAAATTACAGAAAGATCTGTTATCCTTAAAACCCCAGGTCCCAAGCATTTTGGATAAGAGGTTCTATACTAATATAACAGGTGCGGGTATACTTTAAAAGCGGGTCTGCGGGTCGGGTTGCGGATCTCATCTAAATTTCTTATCTTATGTTATATTGTCTATATTTTAGTCCTTTTTACAAAAATTTACAAAATGTGTTTCTGCCTGCCGACTTTTGATGATGTCACTTCCGGTTTCAGCAACACCACTTCCTGTTTGATGGTGGTCAGCGGGTTGCGGGGCGGCCAGCGTCGGACTGGGCTGGCGGGACACCAGTAAAAAACCCGGTGAGCCCCGCCAGCCCAGACCCGCTCCACACAGTCCGACCTCCTCCCCACTAGGGATGTAGCGAACTGTTCTGCTGCGAACTAGTTCGCGCGAACTTCGACCGTTCGCGTCGCCGAATGTTCGCAAACGTTTGGGAACATTCGCATTTTGAGTTCGCGTTCGATCGTTCGACCATTCGACCATTCGACCATTCAAATTCCTTCGACCGCTAAAAATCGAACAATTTCCATTCGTTCGAACGATTGTAAGCATTCGATCGAATGAAAAGCATTCGATCGAATGGCTTCGATCGTTCGATTCGAATGAAAATCCTTCGATCGAATGATTAAAATCCTTCGATCGTTCAAATCGAACGATTTTAGCGGGTGTTCGAAGTTCGCGAACTGTCCGCGAACGTTCGCATTTTTTGCCGGTGTTCGCGAACGGCGTTCGCGAACACCAAATCGGCAGTTCGCTACATCCCTACTCCCCACCACTCCTGAACTCCGCCCACTTGCCCCGCCTGCTCCACTTGTTTACCCTGTCCGCTGGCCATGCCCAATCTGCCCAGTTGCATCGCCTGCTCCACCTGCCCACTCACTCGGCTACAGATGAGCATGAAGTAGGTATGTGCCGCGGGAGAGGGCAGAGGGAGGTTTGCTATGACTGGGGAGAATTTGTCCCGTTTCGATTCGCCGAAAAATTGGAAAAATTTGAGAAATGGCGAGAAATGCTAATTCATGGGCGTCAAAATTTTTGCCGCTGAATTTTCACTGGCAGCGAAACACGGAAATTCCCCGCGAATTTGCACCTGGTGAATAAATTTGCCCATCACTAAGCTGAAGCCGCTACTTCAAAACACACAGGAAAATACGATGTTAACTGTAAACACAACAGCAATGATACGTGTTTGTTCAATTGGATTTCATTTAGTGAGCCGCTCTCTGTAATCCACAATGCTCAAACATCTCTTTTTTTATCCTTTGGTTACTGTAATTACAAGTCATTTTGTAAAGGATTTTCAATTTTTAAGAAACTTTTGTATTCGATCCAGCTAAAGGGATTTTCTGACATTACTCCATATAAAGACCATCTTTTAAACTTCTAATGTATTTCCTATTCATTAGTACGGATGCCTGTAGGGGACATTCGAAAATGGGCTAAAGTTACAAAGTTATTCTCACGAAAGCTTATGGTAATTTGGAGTATCAGGAGGATTTTATTCATTTTGAAAAATCTTAAAATAGCAAAAGCTAAAATGAGATTGGATTAAGTATATTCTTGCGCACGGTTATTCTAAACGCCCTTAAGGAGCCTCGACTCACTTACACAAGATATTATGCAAATGTGAATATATCTCTAAGTGCCTCATAGGCTTTCTGATGTAATATCTGACACGGTTAGTTAAACACATCAAGAAAAAGGTTTGACCTTGTTACAATATACTGGAAAAGGTATTTATTTTCAAAGTGTGTCGGGTTTTCTTTTTTTTCTCTAGGGAATAGCGGAATATATCAATGGCGTGGGCAAGTCATTTTGCGAAGGAATCTCAATCAGAAACACAGCTTATCATTATAGCAGAGCTTCTATGGAGAGCAAAGATTCCCTTTATAATTTATCTTTATCAGAGAGTTGCCCTTGCTGCATGGAAGGATTATCACAATCGCCAGACGTCGCAGGATGCTTTTCATGAGTTCAGGCAACGAGAGAAGAAAAGAGACCTGGGGCCTCATTCACAAAGCAGAGATAATTGAGTAGTAAGTATGCAAAGGATACATATTTTGCTTTCTCAGTTATGTCGGCTGGGGTTGGATGGATGACTCCTCAAAGGAAATTGTTGAAGGGATAGCACAGCACAAATACAGACATTGCCTTAGCTGAGAGATTGTGTGTGTGTCAGTAAACAAGAATCATCAGAGGTCGCCAACCAGCCAGAAAATCTTGTCTATGGAGTAATAGTTAAACTGGAATTGTTCACTAGACCATGATTCGTGCTGAAGAAAGAGCCAGGCACTTTAGGCAATATTGTACTTTATAACAATTGTAATTATCCTTACAGGGATTATAGGGACCTGCATTATGCTTATTTGTTCTTATGAGATCTATCCATATTAGACAATCAGTATGTTAAGAGTGACACTCTTGAGATAATACAATAACAAAAGCTGATATGTTTATTGGCATAACAAAATAGCAACATCACATTTTCAGAAAAGTACAGTTCCTTTTCAAGAAAATAGGTATGAGACCTGTTATCCAGAATGCTCAGGACCTGGGGTTTTCTTGAGAAGGGATGTTTCTGTATTTGGATCTCCATTCCTTAAGGGCAGAGATACACACTCAGATTCAGGGAGATTAGTCGCCCAGTGACAAATCTCCTCTTCTTCGGGCGACTAATCTCCCCAAATTACCTCCGGCTGGCGATTTGCATTCTAGCCGCCGGAGGTAATTTGGGGAGATTAGTCGCCCTGAAGAAGGGGAGATTTATCGCACTTCATTTCCAAAGACACCTGATGTTGCCTAACGAGGAAACTTCGGGCGACTTCGGAAATTTAAGCCCTCCAAGTGCCATCCTGACAGCGATTTACATTCTAGCCGGAGGGAGGCAGACTAAATCTCCTCGAATCTTAGCGTGTCTCTGCTCTAAAGGAGAAGAAAAAGTTAAAATTAAGTAAGCTTTATCAGAAAGGTCTATATAAATACACCAGTAAACCCTCAAAGTAATGCTGCTCTGAGTCCTCTGTCAAAAGAAACAGCACATTTCTTTCCTTCTATTGTGTACTCATGGGCTTCTGTATCAGACTTCCTGTTTTCAGCTTAAACCTCCAGGGCTAGGGCTTGAGCATGCTCAGTTTGCTCCTCTCTCCCCCCCTCCCTTTTACCTCCTCCCTCCCCTCCCTGCTGTAATCTGAGCCCATACATGTGTATCTGTGATGGCTTGTGATGTTTGTTCGGAGTTATAGATATTTATCTAGCGAAATGCAAAAACAAAACAAAGGATACCTATGGGTGGCTTGTGTAGAAGAAAGCCAAATATATTACATATTCATTAGGGTCAAAGCAAGTGAACACATAATAGACCTAAATTAGAAGCGTTATAGATCCACAGATGTTTTGGTTATAAATATACAGCTCTGTAAACAGTGAAGTGCTGGTTCAAGTTTAGCTCTCTGCCTAAAAAAAGTGTAACATTTTTTAATATCTAGGGTGTTCTGATGATTATTCTGTGATTTTGACCATTGGGATTTGTTGATGAACGTGTGTAGACCTACTCCAATTCATATACATAACCCTATTCATGACTGTATTGCATGTTCCATTCTATTTTGTATGTCTGTTTTTGGTACTAATAAAAACATTTATATAAAATATCACATATAGAGTATTAAATCTGCTTTTTTTCTAAATGAGGTATCTATTCTCTTAAAGGAGAACAAAACCCTAAAAATGAATATGGCGAGAGAGGGGACACATGGGTCATAATGGGTCACATGGGTTGCTTTTGAATCGAAGCTGAATTCTGAGGGTTCAGGGTTAAATAACCAAACTACCCACCCCCTTATGAATAAGCAAGTGTCTAAAATCCTTATGAATAATTAGGGGCAGATTTATCAAGGGTCGAATTTCGAAAGTAAAAAATACTTCGAAATTCGACCATCGAATTAAAATACTTAGACTTCGAACGATCTAAGTAAAATCGTTCAATTAAATCGTTCGAAACGAACAATTCGAACGATTTCAGCGATTGATCAAAGGATTTTCCTTCGACCTCTAAAACTGCTCTAATAGGTCCCCATAGGCTAACATAGCACTTCAGCGGGTTTAATTTGGCGAAGTATTGAAGTCGAAGTATTTTTAAGGAGACAGTACTTCGATTATCAAATGGATGAAAAAAAGAGAATTGCATCCAGGGTGAGGTAATTTACAGTTCTTTTGTCATTATTAGGAAAAGTTTTTCTCATGATTCGTTGGAATATACCTTGAATTGTTTATACTGTTTAAATTTTTTGTAACCCGTCTTTATTTAATGCTTCTTTTTATGGACACTATACACTGGACTTTTTTTTTTCAATACTATCTGGAAATCACATTGAAGTCAATGGGCGTCAAAATTATTTTGACGCGCGAGAATTTTGATGCTACCAACAATTTTTATACAAATGCATTAAAGTCAATGGGCGTCCGAATAAATTTGTTGCCAAAATTTTTTTTGTCTTGCCGGATTTTTCGCAGGTGAATTTTTGCTGCAGTTTCGCTGCGAATTTATTCGCTGGCGGCGAAACATGGAAATTTGCAGCGAATTGGTGCCTGGCGAAATTATCGTCCATCACTAGTTGCCAGTGATTATGTATGCTCTATGGGGTTATGTAATAAAAGTCTAGTCACCTGTTTAAAAGCCAGCATCTTATTGATTGCCATGGGTTATTGCTCATGGGCAAACTTAGAGCCTTATATAACATATGGGGGTTAAAGGAGAAGGAAAGCTACGGAGGCCTTTTATTACCAATAGATTAGCTGCAATAGTGCAAGCTAGAATGCTATATTTATTCTGAATAATGTTAACCATACCGGAGTAAAAAGCTCTAGAAGCTCTCTCTGTTTGTTTAGGATAGCAGCTGCAGTATTAGCTTGGTGTGACATCACTTCCTGCCTGAGTCTCTCCCTGCTCTAGATTCAGATTACAGCAGAGAAGGGAGGGGGTGGGGGAGAGGAGCAAACTGAGCATGCTCAAGCCCTAGCCCTGGAGGTTTAAGCTGAAAACAGGAAGTCTGATACAGAAGCCCATGAGTACACAATAGAAGGAAAGAAATGTGGTGTTTCTTTTGACAGAGGACTCAGAGCAGAATTACTTTGAGGGTTTACTGGTATATTTATATAGACCTTTCTGATAAGGCTTACTTAGTTTTAACCTTTCTTTCTCCTTTAATTTTTTTGGGATTTTTGTTAATTTTCTAAGTAACATCACCATCACATACACGGAGTATTCTGCATTCCTGTTACCATTTTGTAGAGGAGAGTTAGTGGTAAAGCAATTGTTCCGGGAATCTTAAACTCACGATTTATCACCTTCAAAGAAGTTCTTTCCTCTAAAAATCTAGAAGGAAACAAAGCACACCGTGTGTCCGCACTTCAATATGATTTGCAGGGACAAATACTTTCAAGGCAAACAAACCGAACAGAAATTAAAAAATCTCTGTGGGACACAAATATGTAATTATGTTCACACAGGGAGCATTTTATCAGGTAAACAATCCTACTTTGTTAATTGAAATGCAGTCGCATTTGGGTTTCTATTATTAAACAAAAACTTGTGATATGCATAGCTGCTTTATTCAATATTTATTTTCACTAATCACCAGTCACATGACCTATTTTAGTATGATCATATTTTATTTCTTTTTCTTATTTAATTCAAATCATTGTCTATGATACTAGTCAACAAAACGGTTTCACCATTATGGATGTTTTTTGCCAGGGGCTCATCAGTGGAGTGAACCATGTTAGATACCGATTGTAACGGTTGGCACCTTAAAGTCAGAACCGATGCCAAGCACCCTGGTCTGGGCTCATGTTTCTGCCTGTAGCAGCCGCCTTTGGCCTTGGGAGGAGCCCTCAGCTACTCAGATGCCGCCAGTTCTTAAAAAGAGAGGTGCAAGGTGAAGAGTTCTGACCAAGCAAAGGGGCACAACGGTTTGCAAAGTCTTTGGGCAGGAGGTCACGGAACAAGACGAAGAACAGGATCGTAGTCAAATCAGGCAGGGTCGGGGCAGGCAGAGAGCAAACAATTCAGACAGGCAAGGTTCAAACCGGGTGATCAATCAGTAGGGATTTAGCAGGAACAGAGTCGGATAACAAGCAAGGGTCGGATTACAGAAGTCAGGATAGTCGAATAGCCAGGCAGGGGTCAAAACAGGAAACAAGATCAGATATACAGAACAGCACAATGCTAACAGTTCCAGGAACAAACTCCTATAACGGGCAAGATCCAGTAATCAAAATAGGCCATTTATACCTATAAATTGCGCGCCATTGCACGGTAGCGTCATCGTGCCAGCGTGCCTGCGCCTTTAAGATACGCCGAAACACGCTCATGTGCCCTAATAGCCCAGCGACGGCATATGAGAAAGACCGGCATATGTATCAGTACTTATAAATAAACTTTTTTTTAACCTAGAATTAATATGACCGTGTAAATCCCAATTTGTAAACTACCTGCCAATAACAGTATTACATAGGGAAAAGGTGATAGGCTTTTCCCTCCAAAGGGTTTCAAAACAGTATATCAAAGGGGACCCGTCTCCCAAAAAAATAAATCCAAATCTTATTTTATCATGTTAGACAAGCAAAATTAGCTTTAATTACACTGTAAAAAAACATTTGAATCTTGTTACCTTCAGTCTGGGAAGTCATAATTATAACAAGCAGGCAGGAGCCATTTTGTGGACACTGTTATTAAGACAAGTCTTGTATCATCTCAGAATCTTGTTTGTGCACCAGAATGGGGGACCTGATGTCCATCCCCATGTCCTGGATACACAATTAAATGGTGAAGAGAACTGGTGGAATGTGGGGAGAGCAGTGACATGTAGGAAGTGCTGAATGGAAAGTGAAAGTGAAAGTAATTGCCTAAGGCATAGAGGAGGGACAGGCAATATTTGATTGACAGCTGAGATTTTCAAATGAGTTTACAACAGCTACAAATGTTTAAATAAAAATAAATAATTTGGGTTTCATGTTTAATTTGAAAAGGACATTTATTATACAGCTTTTTATGTCTGAGTGACAGGTCCACTTTAAAAGCTGGGGTGGGGGCTTTAAAGAATATTTAAAGGAAATATGAAAAATTGTGATGATAAAAAAAACTATAATATGGAAACTACTTATCAGCACTGGTTAGTAGCACAAGGCAAGTAAATTGCTTTTTTTGAGATGGTTGTTACTATATTTGTCTGGTTGTTGCTAAGAAACATATCGAAATGGCTCTCTTAGAAAATCTACCCTAGGAATCGTTATTTAGGTCATACAACTGCCAAGTGCACTGTATCTGTGGCAACACCTGTTGAGTTAGTCGCTGAAGAAAAACGAAGATGAGAAGAGAGCGTAAGGAGCTTGCCAATTACTATGGGAAGCCGTATCCTTGTTATTGAGAGATATGTAGAGCTGGCTGGATCTGTTTCAATAAGCTGGGTGTCTATTGTCTGGCAGCCAACAAATGTATCATAAACGTCTCGTAAAGTACTTTTGCGCTGAACAAAACCATTTTCAATATGAAGCAATGCATTTTTTTTAACCATTGCCAACTTTTCCGAATTTCATAGTGCGCTGTAGAAAATGTGATTACATTTGTAAAATGTGTCACCTAATCTCCATTCTCTCCAAGATCAAAATAAAAATATGTGTATTCGTTTTTTTTGGGCACAAATTCAGAAGCACGTTTCGATGAGGTGGAACAAAGTGATGTTTTAATTAAAGTCTAATGTCTAAGCTATGAAATTCATCCCCAGATAAAGCCTAAACTATTGCATAAGCCATTGGGGCAGATTTACTAAAGGGCGAAGTGACTAACACTGGCAAAGATTCGCCAGCGTTACCACTTTGAGGCATTCCGCTGATTTACTAATGGGTGCAGGCGTAACTTCGCTAGTGAAAGAGACAGAAGCTAGTGCTCATTCACACTCTAGCGCCAGTCAAATTTTCGCTTTGGCGAATGAACGTTACTCTGCAAATTCATTAAGATCTTACTGAATGTTACCTATCTAAGTATTGAAGAGTTTTATTCCATTTAGATATAAGATGATATATCACACTATGGTTTGTTATATTACTGCAATGTTTTAATAAATCAAGAGAAAACGACTTCTGGAGTCTCAGTAAGGTGGTCCCAATCCCCATTCTCCAGAAACTCAGCTCCTTGAAATACAACCAAAAAGAAACATTGTCATAGGTAAAACATTCAATTGTGATGTTGGTTCTAAAGACTTAATTAGCATTGATTAACCTGTTTAGGTTTGAGTTCAATTGGGTCTAATTAGACATTTACGCGTATGTTATTGAAAGTACGCATGAAAATCCGCGTTTATTGCATCAAATCTAACAATTGCACCAACTTGGTGATTTATACGCATGTTCATCCGCATAATCGGATTTAACGCGTAAATTACAGCATAGGCACTGCGTATTAAAACTAAGTTAAATTCGGCAAGAGAAATAAAAGAACTAAGAAATTGATATACGAGAATGGAGCATATGATAAATACGCATTACGCATCAACAACATACGTTTAAAAATAAAATGTTACGCATAATTAACGTGTAACGCGTAAGTTACTTCAACTCACACATTTTTGAAGTCCTAAAAAACGCTGGCGTCTTTTCCTTTTTTCAGAGTTATAGCCTGCAAAAGTCCTTTAAATTTTTGCATAACCGGGTTCCCCCCTACATTTTCTAACACATGGCACGTGAACTATACACTGGACTTATGTGTAGGGCAATATAACAACTCTATTTATTTTATTAAGGTTCCCTGGACTTGTGTAATGTAATGTATTTGCTGCAACATATACGTCCATTCAACGTTATCATTTCCCGCCGTATGCAAATTAGCCAACGCTAGCGCATCTTCGCTTTGATTGCCGAAGTAATGCTAGCGAAAATTCATCAGCATTCGGCAACCTGGACGCAACTTTGCATTCTAGTAAATTAGTGTTGTTTGAGCACATTTTTGCCTGGTGAAGTGTTGCGATGGCTGCGAAGCCGTCAATGGCGAATTTTCGCAGGTTAGTGAATCTGCCCCTTTGTCTTCACCTTTCATGGGTTTGGAGAGAAACCTGAAGGAGACACTAGCCTGATCATTTTTACCAGCAGCATGATTATCTGGTTGATTCTTAGCATTTTTAGCCTGTCTCTGGTATATCAGTGGGGAAATGATCACTGATAGAGTAATATATGCATGCTTTCTATTTTTTGGTACAAGTATGGGATCTGTTATCCAGAATGCTGGGGGCTTGAGGTTTTTGGGATAGGGAGTCTTTCCCTTATTTGAATCTCCATACCTTACAGCTACTAAAAAAACAATTTAAACATTAAATTAGGGATGCATCGAATCCACTATTTTGAATTCGGCCGAACCCCCAAATCCTTCTCGAAAGATTCGGCTTCGAATACCAAACTGAATCAGAATCCTAATTAGCATATGCAAATTAGGGGTGGGAAGGGTAAAACATTTTTTGCTTCCTTGTTTTGTGAAAAAAAGTCATGCCATTTCCCTCCCCACCCGTAATTTGCATATGCTAATTAGGATTCGGTTGGCCGGGCAGAAGGATTCAGCCGAATCTTGAACCAAATCCTGGCTTTGGTGCATCCGTACATTAAATAAACCCAAAAGGATTGTTTTGCCTCCAATCAGAATGAATTATAACTTAGTTGGGTTAGTTAGTCTACAAGGTAATGTTTCATTATTACAGAGGAAAAGGAAATCATTTTTACATTTTTCAATTATTTAATTAAAAAATAAATATGAGAGATGACCATCCTGTAATTCAGAGCTTTCTGGATAAAAAGTTTCCAGATAATGGATCGCATACATGTCGTACAAAGTTGATCTATGATGACCCACCCAAACCCTCTAATATGCCTCCCTGAAGTCTAGAAACTATTGATTGTTCTTTTTTCCTATCATTTCAATTCCAGTATAATTTTCATGATGCCCTTGTACATTATATCTTGCCACTAAATAACTGTGTCTTTCTTACACCACATACACAACTCTTTCAGTAGAGGATTCCACATCATTACTGCTTTTGCTATGAAAACTCCTTTGTAGAGATGGAGAAGAAAGCACCTTACTTTCATTTGCAAGTAATAACTTCTTCCTTGAGAATCTCAGCTGTTCAAAAGACAAGCAGAAACTTATGGTATATTTAAGTTAGATTTAAATCACATAATACTATTTGTAGTTCGAAAAATCCCAATTTGGACAGACTATTGTCATAAGTAAGAGCCTCCAAATCTCTGAATAATGTGTTTGCTTGTCTCTCTGGACTCTGAAGTCTTACTAAGGATTTGTAAAGACACAAGATTATGCCCCCCCCCCCAAGATTACACATTACTTATTGTTGGATAGTCTGTGTCCCAGTAGTTGTCCATTAATTATCTATCTTAAATATTGGGGGTTATTTACAATCCCAGGTGCAGTTGTGGTTTGCTAAACTAGCTGCAGTTGTGCAAAACATCCCATTCATTAATTAATTTATTGCATAGCACTTGTGGGTTGGAAGTTACTTCTATAATGTTAATATTTCATGAAATGTTCTGCTACCTCATGCTTATCTACTTAGAGGGTTATTTATCAAAGTCCGAATTTATCTCAATATTTTCTGCTACAAAATCCGATCAAATCGGCTCAGGTTTATAAAGTTTTCCCTGTAAATTTGCTTTGCAGGAAAAAAATCATATTTTCATGATTTTTTTTAGGATTTTTCGTCCGATTTTCACGATTTTTTTGGAATTTGCACCCAAAAAAATCTTTGCCTAAAATCATTGGGACTTCTCCCATTAACTTATATGCAACCTCGACAGGTCTGAGATGCCGAATTTTCTGATTCAGACTTTTCCATCCTTGGAGTTTAATAATTAATTAATAATAAATTCCAAAAAAAAAATCGTGATTTTTTTAAAAGTCAGATTTTATTAAAAAGAAAAATCACAATTTTTTTGTGATTTTAACATTCGGAGTTTAGTAAATAACCTCCTTAATTTGCAACTTATAACAATAGATTCACAATTGTCCAGATCCCTTTAAGGGCACACAAAGCTACTGGGGAAGATTTAGTCGCCCGGCAATAAATTGCCTCTTCTTTGGGGCGACTAATCTCCTCAATGGGATGGCACTCAGATCGATTTGTTTTCCGAAGTTGCCCGAAGTTTCCTAGTGAGGCAAATCCGGATGACTTCGAAAAACCAAGTTCACCGATTGCCATCCCGCCGACGATTTACATTCTAACCAGAGGGAGGCAGTTTGGGGGGATTAGTTGCCCCGAAGTAGAGGAGATTTGTCGCTGGGCGACTAATCTCTCCAAATCTGAGCGTGTGTCTCTGAGAGAGGAAAAAACAGACAAAAATCCAGACAGGTACTCCATTCATAGTACCGTATATACTCGAGTATAAGCCGAGTTTTTCAGCATCCAAAATGTGCTGAAAAAGTCTACCTCGGCTTATACTCGAGTCAGTGGGCAGTAGCTGAGATTGCAGTCACTTTTAATCATTACTATACCAACAGTTCACTTGGGGAGAGACTGCAATATCCCACAATGCCCTCTGTTGGTTATATGAAAGAATAACAGTGCGCCCTCTGTTGGTTATATGAAAGAATAACAGTGCGCCCTCTGTTGGTTATATGAAAGAATAACAGTGACTGCAATATCACACAGCGCCCTCTGTTGGTTATATGAAAGAATAACAGTGACTGCAAAATCACACAGCACTCTCTGTTGGTTATATGAAAGAATAACAGTGACTGCAATATCACACAGCGTCCTCTGTTGGTTATATGAAGGGTTAACAGTGATGGCAATATCACACAGCGCCCTCTGCACATGGTAGTGGGACAGTGGGACAATGCTCACAGTAATCCGTTTGGCAATTCTCTGTCACCATCAACTTTGCAAAGAAGTCCGGTTGATTGCTGGGGGGGTCGCTTTGGCAGAATGTGCGCTGCTGGGAGACAGGGCTGTAGTTGTGTCTAGGCTTATACTAGAGTCAATAAGTTTTCACAGTTTTCGTAGGTAAAATTAGGTACCTCGGCTTATACTCGGGTCGGCTTATACTCAAGTATATACGGTACTTACCTTGCTACTTTAATGCATTTGGGCCTGAAGATTAAGAAAGAGCACCTTTCTGAACCTTATATAAAAAATGTTAGTGCCTTTTCCAAAAAAGTCTTCACAGTCTAGGATGACATCAGTTTTATTATTCTTTAGTTCAATAGTGATGATGTATTTAAGCCCTTTACATTTTTATTAAACCTGCTGCATTGACACAGCTAATTAATCTCCCTACTACAGATACTTTTACCAAGAAGTCAGCTAATCTAAATTTATGCACCTGCAAAAAAAAATAAATCCACCTAAACATGCATTAGATATACAAACCACTCACAGAGTCTCCTGGTTGAAATCAAAGTCAGATAACCCAAGCACTGTGAGGCAGCAATGGTTACTAACAGAACAACAGTCCAGAATATTTACTGGTCATATGAGCTACTTCCTTACAGATACTAGTACCTAATACCCAACAAATACATAATACCCAACAAATTCAATGGTATAACCTAGCAAACCTATTAAAGGAGTTAATCTGTATTATCTACGGTTTCCTGATCCCCTGCACTGCCTTAGCTTTTTTTTGCTTTAGCCTCTGTTCCAAACAGAAAAATCATTAAAAATGAGAACAAAGAAATTAATATTTGTGTAAGATCATCTCACCCTGGTCTTGTTCACCATAAACTGTACCAGTTCATAATTAAGATTGCTTACATTTAGTTATATGGTTTCATGAATTTGTTGTCTTCTTATGAACCACCATAGTCCTCTTTTCTTTCATCTCTGATCAAAATGTATCCTAAATTTAAGGGCATTCTGTGAACCCATAAATCACAAAGTTAATTTGAGTCTGACACTTTTTATATAGCAGTGGTTACAATGGAAACTTAAGCAACAAAGTTTAAAGAAAAAAAAGAAAAAACAAAAATGAAAGTCCAGTTCTCCATTCTGTTTAAATCCAGGCCATAATAAGAAGATCCAATTAGAAAGGGAAAACAAAGGAAACAATGTAAGAGCGTGGGTAATACGCATGCCTAAATACTAATACAAGTAGACCAATGCTAACCCTGGATTTCTGGGAACAAAGTACAAAGCCTTCTATTCATATGCTGCATTTATGTCACCAGAGATTTTGAGTGTTGACTTTAAAGCCAAAGAAGGCAAATCTATGTTCTGCTCAGTGCATCTATGACATGCTTTGTAGTTTGGGGCTAATTTTATCTCACAGGGTTTCTCTTCGGCAATTAGGCTTTTGTGTTTCAGTGGACAAGTCTATCTGTTCCACTTTTATGGATTAGTATCCAAATGCAACACTTATTTTAAGGTTACCTGCAGCTGCAGGTCAAAGACTCAACAGTCATCCTTCAAAGGCCATTTGTAAATCTTGTGTTTAATCTTTCCTTCTTAGGACAATAGAGTCGCTTTACACAAATACTTTCTTCCTCATTCCCTTTTATCTATGAAAGCTGTACCTCTCCAGTGGAAACAACATTTTTCCCCTTAAGGGTCAGGGCACACAGGCAGATTCGGGGAGATTAGTCGCCCAGAGACAAATCTCCTTTTCTTCGGGGCGACTAATCTCCCCGAACTGCCTTCCCGCCGGCTAAAATGTAAATCGCCGGTGGGGCGGCACTTGGAGCGATTAATTTTCTGAAATCACCCAAAGTTTCCTTGTGAAGCAAGTTTGGGCGACTTCGGAAAACAAATCACTCCGAGTGCCATCCCGCCAGCGATTTACATTCTAGCCGGAGGAAAGGCAGTTCGGGGAGATTAGTCGCCCCGAAGAAGAGGAGATTTGTCTCTGCGCGACTGATCTCCCCGAATCTGCCTGTGTGCCCTGACCCTAAAATGTTATATAGGCAAAGTATAGGCAGGATTGTTTCTGATGACTGAAACATTATTACTGGATTTCAAAATGTAGAATACCCTTTTGGACAGGAGCTATGAGGAGGAGCTGGAGTGGCATCCCTGGACCCGATACTTGGAAATGCTTATGATGGGGACAAATATTGCAATGTAAGATATTGCACATGGATTATGCAGGACACGATGCCTTAAATCAGATGTACGTAAATAGTTGAACGCATTATCGCTATTCTCGTCAGCTTTTCCTCTCCCCTTCTGTTTTCCTATTCCCTTTCCCTCATTCCCTTTCTTCTTCTTCTTCTCCCTCCCTTCCCATGTTAATTAAAGATACAGTCGCTTTAGCACATCCATAATAATAGTCTGTTCATGGAGACTAAATTTTCTGATCTGCTGGTTGGATACTTTCCATGTCGTTACTTATGCTGCTGTCTCCTTATGGAACCATGTTTTGCATTCTATACTGTATTGAAGTAAATCAATAAAAAAATTTAAATTTAAAAAAAAAAAAAAAAAATGTAGAATACCTTGAAAGCGTTAAACACTACTGAGAATAAAATGTTTGCACTATATCCCACACAGCGCGCTCTTGCATGCATTCTATTATGTACATAGTTTAGTCATAAAAGCTATGCACTATGAGGTTCTTGCAAGGCTAGTAAATGGGCATTATAATGACCACTGGATTTCGAAAACAACATGTTTTGGAGCTTTTCAGGTTGAGTGGTTATTCCTATATAAAGTTTATCCTTTGTAAAGCACAGCAGCATTCTGTCATTTTTTATGAATATTTTGCCAGCATGGGACACTGTTATAGTTTTCATGAGGCTACCTCACAAGAGCAATCATGGCTCTTAAAAAAAACATAAAGCTAGAAGGTAGCAACTCTGCTCTCCGAGGTTCTCCACTGCACTATTCACGCGTCCCCACATACATTTCTTTTAGGCATGAGAATCCGAGCGATCCAATCCCGAAGCTCGCACAAATTGGCAACACACATTCTAACTGCAGCAAGATCTCTATTAGCAGCAAATTGGAAAAAGACACAAATACCAGGCGTGCCAACACTTATTGCTAAAGTTAACTGGATTCGAGCAATGGAATCAATAAGTGCCAGACTTTTGGATAGAGGTTATGAGGAGGAGCTGGAGTGGCATCCCTGGGTCCAACACCTGGCGACGCTTCAGATGGGGACCATTGGTGCGACTTAAGGTATCATACTAAGATCAGGCCCACAAACACTAAAATCTACTTTAGACATATGACTGGCGATGCCTCCCAAATGGGGTGCATCGGTAGCTGACCTCATTCTTGCTATTTTCTGTTTCCTTTTCTTTTTCTTTTCTTCCTTCTCTATCTTCCCCTTCCTTTCCTTTTTTCCTCCTTCTCTTTTTGTTAATTAATAATACAGTAGCTGTGGAATTGTCACGGACTAAGCTTATTCACGAGACCTACGTTTAATGTTCTACTAGCAAGTTACATTCATTGTTGATACTAGTATGCAGTAGATGTTTCTCTGTTACACCACTTCTTGAACGCTATACTGTATTGAAAAACTTTCAATAAAACTTTAATTATTAAAAAAAAACAAAAAACATAAAGCTTATAAAATTGAACAATTTGCTGTTGGTGTACCATGTAGTATGAAAATTAAACAGATATTTGAAGTTTCGAAGATTGGCCACATTCAGTTCACCTATAATTTAATCTCACAGTGCCCACCGACGGTCCCTCAGCAGTTGCAATTTGCAGGTATATAACTTTATCATGGCCAATAATAACTTAAAGGAGAAGGAAAGTCTTCTTCCACTTGGGGGTGCCAAATGTTAGGCACCCCAACTGATTGTATTGACTTACCTGAAACCCCGGGCCAGTGCTTCTATCAGCAGAAAACAGCTTTCTTCAAATTTCCCGGGGGAGACGCATGCACAGTAGACCGAAAAAGCCAACTTTTTAGTTAAAGTTCAGCTTTTAGCTCTACTGCGCATACGTAGCCGCGAGAAGATAGAAGAAGCCGGAAGAGGTTTGACTTGTGGTGCTCGCTGGAAGAACCCAGGGCTGGTGCAGTTTTCTGCTGATAGGAGCACCAGCCCGGGGTTTCAGGTAAGTCAATACATTCACTTGGGGGTGCCTAAAATTTAGCACCCCCAAGTGGAAGAAAACTTTCCTTCTACTTTAATGAAGAACAAAACCTTGCCCTCATCCCCAGACTCCCTTCACACCCCTTCCTACACCACCCTTTTAACATGTCCTTTATAGTGATGGGCGAATTTATTCGGCAGGCGCGAATTCGCGGTGAATTTGCGCGTTTCGCCGCCAGCGAATAAATTCGCAAAACGCCCGCGAAAATTCGCCGCAAAAATTTGCTGCCGTCAAAAATTTTGCATTTTTCGGCGAAACGGCGCAAATTCGCCAATCACTAGTCCTTTATACCTGCTTTAAAAATACAGATTTGCACAGTTGCCAGGTGCCATTTTGCACCCCTTCCATTTCTCTTCTTTTAGAGGTTTCCAGCTAGAAAATGCTCATTGGGAGCTAGGTCAGGATTGAATTCAAGTGTGCACGCTCCTGTAGGCTCATTGTCAGTGATCTGATAGAAGTGGATCCAAAGAGGAGCAAGATGGCACCTGCCAAATGCTGCTCGTTTCTACATTTTTATGGAAGGTACAAAGAAAAGGGCACTTGTACAGTAATGGGTAGTGTGGGCAGGGTGCAGGGCCAATGGAAGGGCTTGGATCTGGCTTTGGCTGTACAAGTCATCATAAATAGGACAATTTATTTCACTGCTTTTGAAATAATCATATGACTATTACAGGAAGAAATTAACAACATAAAGAAGGTGCCCTGCCATGTCATATTAATGCATTGCAATTTTTTTTCTATTTTTAAGACTTTGAAAAGTCTATGTTCAGCCAATGTTCCATACATGTGCTACACTTAATGGTGATGTCACCAAGCATGGCTCCAAAATGATGGATAACAGATAGAACTGCTGAACTTCTATGCCTGAAGATGCTTTAATTCAGTCTCATTAGATTATAGGTTATAGGAAATGCATGGGACGTATTTATGAGAGTGGCTCGTTTGTTACAAGCCCTCAACAGTGCAACACGTCTTGGAGTTGATGCTCCCTGTTCCATATACAACAACTGGAACATTTTGCTCCATGTTGTTTATTGGATGTTATAAACAAGACAGTACTTAGAACATAAGCAGAAGTATTCCAGCCTATAAGTAAGTGCCCATTTGGTACGAAACGCGTTAGGCTACTGTGTCCTAAATAAACAATTTTTTACTTTTATAATTTTTACTACTGTATTCATTATCACTTTGTATTTGGATTCCATTGGCAGAATTCTTACCGCACTGTACATGAAAGTGGACCCTATTTTTAGAGTTCTACTTAAAGGGGTTGTTCACCTTTGAGATAACTTTTAGTATGATGTAGAGAGTGATAATTTGCAATTTGGTTTCATTTTTTATTATTGAAGGTTTTTGAGTTATTTAGCTTTTTATTCAGCAGCTCTCCAGTTTGCACCTTAACTAGTGTCTAAATTCCCCTAGCAACCATGCATGATTTGAATAAGAGACTGGAATATAAATAGGGGAGGCCTGAATAGAAATATCAGTAATAAAAAGTAGCAATAATGATACATTTGGAGCATTTGTTTTTTAGAAGGGGTCAGCGACGCCCATTTGAAAGCTGCAAAGAATCAGAAGAAAAAGGCAAATAACTATAAAAAATAAATAATGGAAACCAATTGAAAAGTTGCTTAGAATTGTTTGTTCTATAACATAATAAAATTTACCTTAGAGGTGAACCACCCCTTTAAGGTTATTTCTTAGGTTATAGTCAGTAATAATGACAGAGGTAACAAGTTAGATAGGATTGTTTTGCCTTTAATAAGTATTCTTAGAATCAAACACAAGTACTGGTTCATGTTACACAGAAAGGGGAAATCATTTTTGAAAATGTGTAATTATTTAATTAAAATGGAGTCTAACGGAGGTGGTATTTCTGTCATTTGGATCTTTCTGGATAATGTTCCGGATAATCAAAAAAACCTATATTTATATATATATAAAATGATATATTGCATGCTGGCTTGTTTAATGCATTCTGCAAATCTGTTTAGACATGAGTGCAGTCTGAAGGATCTAATTGTTATCAAACCATTCCAGATATTGATTTAATACTTCTCACAAACAATGTTACACCATGCATCCAATATGAGGAATCTATACGTTTTTCTATAAGCTCTATCTGTTCAGTTCATCACACATTTCCCATGTTTTCAGTTAGCTCACCGTTCTAATGTAGTGGTTCGGGTGCAATATGCCCCGAACCCTGCTCTTATTGGTGCCCCAAACAAAAGGGGAGAAAAAGACCTTATGTCCACAATATTTCTTGTATGTAAAGTTATACAGATAAGCTTACCCTTTCGGTAATGTGACCCGGGTGCTGCCGCCCCGAGTCCGTCGCTAAGGAAACAATCAGCCGTGTAGAATCCCAAGGTATGGGAGCGCACTTCCAGGGTCACAGATTGGTCGCTTCAACTTTTCAGTAAAAAATTACTTTTATTTAAACATTGGTTAAAAAAGAATTACATCAGTTTATGGTCTGACGCGTTTCGTATAGACATACTTCATCGGAGAACAGGTCTCCGATGAAGTATGTCTATACGAAACGCGTCAGACCATAAACTGATGTAATTCTTTTTTAACCAATGTTTAAATAAAAGTAATTTTTTACTGAAAAGTTGAAGCGACCAATCTGTGACCCTGGAAGTGCGCTCCCATACCTTGGGATTCTATTGATTTAATACGCCTGGATGTAAAGGCCATAGTATGTTAAACACAAATGTCAATTATCATCATTGGGATTCAATTAGAAGTTGACACTATTTAGCGGCGCAAGAATGTAAACCTCCCCTTGTTTTCATGCCGTTGGCTTTTCTATAATCCAAGACATTCAATATTTTCTGGTTTCCTCACCACTCGATACATCTCAGTCTGTTCTAGGAGCTTCATTAAGATGTTTTTACAATGATTCTGAAATGTAATGGGATCCTTTTAAGTCTCGCAAGCTGTTCTAAAAAAAACATCATGTTTGTGGAGTTGATTGGGTTCAATGCGACAACACTTTAAACATGATTGACATTTTTACGGCTCTGGCCAGACTTAAAAAGATTAAATAAATTAGAAAGCCGGGAAAAGGTGCCTACTTATTCCTCAAGGCAACTTGCCCCAGACGGCTAATGGGTGAGACATCTATTAGTAGTGCTTACGGAATGACTGCTCAAATTGGTGCTTGCAGCAATGACTTTCTGGTTTGAAATGCAAATCCTGTTTTCAGCTTGGCATAACTGTAACTGCAACGCACATATCTCAGCTCTAAAATGGTATATAAGTTTAAAGAACCGGAGGCTATGTAGCTGGAGATATTAACAAAGAAAAGGTTAAAAAATATTAACTAAATGGAAACCTGTGCCCTACTCTGACAGTTAAAGCTTATACTCTCTAACATCAAATACACATTTGCTTAAAGGGATCCTGTCATCGGAAAACATGTTTTTTTCAAAACGCATCAGTTAATAGTGCTGCTCCAGCAGAATTCTGCACTGAAATCCATTTCTCAAAAGAGCAAACAGATTTTTTTATATTCAATTTTGAAATCTGGCATGGGGCTAGACATTTTGTCAATTTCCCAGCTGCCCCCAGTCATGTGACTTGTGCCTGCACTTTAGGAGAGAAATGCTTTCTGGCAGGCTGCTGTTTTTCCTTCTCAATGTAACTGAATGTGTCTCAGTGGGACCTGGATTTTACTATTGAGTGTTGTTCTTAGATCTACCAGGCAGCTGTTATCTTGTGTTAGGGAGCTGTTATCTGGTTACCTTCCCATTGTTCTGTTGTTAGGCTGCTGGGGAAGGAAAGGGAGGGGGTGATATCACTCCAACTTGCAGTACAGCAGTAAAGAGTGACTGAGGTTTATAAGAGCACAATTCACTTGACATGAGGCAGTTGGGAAATTAACAAAATGTCTAGCCCCATGTCAGATTTCAAAATTGAATATAACAAAATCTGTTTGCTCTTTTGAGAAACAGATTTCAGTGCAGAATTCTGCTGGAGCAGCACTATTAACTGATTCATTTTGAATTTTTTTTTTTTCCCATGACAGTATCCCTTTAATAAAGATACTGTAAATCCCATAATACAGGTATAGGATATGTTATCCAGAAAGTTCTGAATTAAGGAAAGGCTATCTCCCATAGACTCTATTTAAGCAAATATTTTTTTCTCTATAGTAATAAAACAGTACCTTGTACTTGATCACAAGTAAGATAAAATGGGGCAGATTTACTAAAGGGCGAAGTGGCCATCGGTAGCGAAAATTTGCCATGACAATTTGCAGGGACATCGCCAATTTACTAAAAGGCGTAGAGGACAATTCGCTAGCGTAAGAGCTCCTCGCTAATGACGTTTCATGCCCTTTCGCCAGGCGAATTTTCACTCATTACTCTGCAAATTCATCAAAGTGCGAAGTTTCCACTATGTTACTCTTTTCGCCAGAGTCTGCTTTATCTGGTTATACCTGGTGAATTGATGAGAAGAAGCTACATCCTCCTCAACATTCTTATATCAGTGACATCATATCCTGTATGCCGAAAAGTCATTAAAAAAAGACATAACACTGGCGTTTTTTCATATTTTAATGTGGCATTATGTTTAAAAGTTGTAACTGTTAAATATATATATATTTTTTAACCATTTGAAGCTCATTTCACATTTGTTTTAGGGTGGGCTCATGTCTAGGACAATACAAGATCAGTTTTGCATTTATTTTGCTTCCTTGGACATTTTTCATAATAAGTGGCCACTTCAAGCAATTTCACCAACATCTCTTATAAAGACACATATATGTACCCTCTCTATTTAAATTGACGTAAGCGTAAGTGTGTTAACGAAGTTTTACTAGGCAGAAAGTAACACTAGTGAAAGTTCGCTTAGAAATGCCCGAGCTGACGAATTTCCACTGGCGAAACTTCGCCATTATTCGTCTGCTGAAACATAACTGCATTTTGATAAATAAGAGTATGTGCTGCAAATTAACGTCTGAAAAAGTTGCACGAAGTGTGGAGGAGGCTTCTGTGGCGAAAATTTGCCCTGCAGTAAATTTGCCCCAAGAAATCCTTATAGGAGGCAAAATAATCCTATTGGGTTTAATTAATGTTAAAAATTATTTTTAAAAGACTTAAGTGAAGACTCAAGTTACAAAATGATCCCTTATCTGGAGAACCCCAGGTCTCAGGCATTTTAGATAACACATCCCATTCCTGTACTATCTTCCCCTTTGTACTCACTGTTATCACATTAAGGTGGTTATTTACTAAACTCCGAATGCAAAAATCATAAAAAATTCGTGATTTTTTTTTATAAAATTGGACTTTTAAAAAAATCACAGATTTTTCGGAATTAATTTAACCCCGAGGATGGAAAAGTCTGAACCAGATAATCTGGCATCTCGGACCTGTCGAGGTTGTATATAAGTCAATGGGAGAAGTCCCAAATGATTTTTTGATGTGCGCTGGGTTTCGTGCAATACCCCGAAGTTTTCATCGTTTTCGGGTGAAAAATCCGAAAAAAACGCGAAGATCGGATAAAAAATCTGAAAAAATCGTGAAAATCTAATTTTCGGTAAATGTAATAATAAATAAGTGTAAAAAACCTGAGCGGATTTGATTGGAGTTTGTAGCAGAAAATATTGAGATAAATTCGGACTTTAAAGGGATACTGTCATGGGGAAAAATGTTTTTTTCAAAATGAATCAGTTAATAGTGCTGCTCCAGCAGAATTCTGCACTGAAATCCATTTCTCAAAAGAGCAAACAGATTTTTTAATATTTAATTTTGAAATCTGACATGTGGCTAGACATTTTGTCAATTTCCCAGCTGCCACTGGTCATGTGACCTGTGGCTGCACTTTAGGAGAGAAATGCTTTTTGGCAGGCTGCTGTTTTTCCTTCTCAATGTAACTGAATGTGTCTCAGTGGGACATGGGTTTTTACTATTGAGTGTTGTTCTTAGATCTACCAGGCAGCTGTTATCTTGTGTTAGGGAGCTGTTATCTGTTACCTTCCCATTGTTCTTTTGTTTGGCTTGTGGGGGGGAAAAGGGAGGGGGTGATATCACTCCAACTTGCAGTAAAGCAGTAAAGAGTGATTGAATTTTATCAGAGCCCAAGTCACATGACTTGGGGCAGCTGGGAAATTGACAATATGTCTAGCCCCATGTCAGATTTCAAAATTGAATATAAAAAAATCTGTTTGCTCTTTTGAGAAATGGATTTCAGTGCAGAATTCTGCTAGAGCAGCACTATTAACTGATTCATTTCGAAAAAAAAATTTTTTTCCCATGACCGTATCCCTTTAATAAACAACCCCCTAATAGTATGACAATGTATTATGTTATCATTATCCTTTATTTATATAGCTCTGACATACACCACAACACTTTACAGATTATACGTTATTCATGTCAGAGGCAATATAAGAACCTTAGCACATACATACCATGGTCAGTTTTATATTATATCAGGAGTTAATGAACCTTTCTATATGTGTTTCTAATAATAAAAAGAATAGTTTGATACTTTGCCATATTAAACGACCTTGGAATGTCCAGCATTTCAGCCTTTGTAGAAGGAAGTCATTTTAGGATTTGTCCTTGGTTTGACTAGAAGAATACGCACCTATTTTCTGTTTTTAATGGAAGAGAAACATTGCAAACAATGCTGAGTCTGCCTCGACTGACCCTTTTAGTGGAATGCTTAAATATTCTTGCGCTGTGCCAAGGCAACGTGTGCAGAGTAAATATTTTAATCCCTAATTAATCACTTTGGTTAAATTGGTAACACAGGCTCTAACAAAAATAATGCAAAATGTCTTTCTTGAATAATTGCATTGTTCAGGGAATTGTGGGTAAAAGCCACTAGATTGACCTCCCATTGCTGTTTTTCTTTGGACTGTTAACTGTTACCATCACAAGAGAAGATACTTTCTATGCTTTTAAGCAGTAAATGTGCGACAGGACAACACACAGGCAAAACATCACAAAACAACAACAATTCACCAATATAAGGACCTTGCCAGAAATATAAATGATACTCAGAATGGTATAAAGTTATAGTTTTAAATAAAATAATCATTTTTGATTGCTATCAACTATGTTATTCTAGGTCCTGTCTCAGTAAATTGATAGACAGCAAAATACAAATTGTCAGTGTAAATACTTGTGAATGGACTATTTTCACCCATGCAGTAGTCTATGGATCAATTAAAATAGCAATTTTGTTTAATTATTGTCTTCCACTTCATCAATTTATTCAAGGATGGGGTAGTGCATGTTCACTGTCCACTGGAAAGGATTCTGTTTTGCAGACCTTCCCCTTGCAAACCATAAAACATAACAGTTCATTTGAGTCTTAAAGGGATACTGTCATGGGAAAAAACATTTTTTTCAAAATGAATCAGTTAATAGAGCTGCTCCAGCAGAATTCTGCACTGAAATCCATTTCTCAAAAGAGCAAACAGATTTTTTTATATTCAATTTTGAAATCTGACATGGGGCTAGACATATTGTCAATTTCCCAGCTGCCCCAAGTCATGTGACTTGTGCTCTGATAAACTTCAATCACTCTTTACTGCTGTACTGCAAGTTGGAGTGATTTCACCCCCCTCCCTTTTCACCCCCCGCAGCCAATGGGAAGGTAACCAGATAACAGCTCCCTAACACAAGATAACAGCTGCCTGGTAGATCTAAGAACAACACTCAATAGTAAAAACCCATGTCTCACTGAGACACATTCAGTTACATTGAGAAGGAAAAACAGCAGCCTGCCAGAAAGCATTTCTCTCCTAAAGTGCAGGCACAAGTCACATGACTGGGGGCAGCTGGGAAATTGACAAAATGTCTAGCCCCATGTCAGATTTCAAAATTGAATATATAAAAATCTGTTTGCTCTTTTGAGAAATGGATTTCAGTGCAGAATTCTGCTGGAGTAGCACTATTAACTGATGGGTTTTGAAAAACACATCTTTTCCGATGACAGGATCCCTTTAACTTGTAGCCAAGAGGATGGGTTGAGTGTGGACCTATTATGCAAACATGGCTGGTTGGGAAAGTTGGGGTTTGTTTATAGACAAATAGCTAGACCATACTTTACTGATTAGTCTTCAGACCCCAACATGTCACAACCAACCACACAAGATTAAAAATTGTTCTGATCTAAAACAATTGGGTAAAGGACTAGTTATTGTGCACATGCTGCCACATCAATTTCTGATCTTGGTAAAAACCCTGTGCACATGGCAATACCAATGGAGGTTATTGCCCAGTCTGGTTTTCACGTGTCCTCACATGGGGGTAGATTCTCTAAAGGGCGAACGCTAGCCACTTTTTACTTTGTTACTTTTTGGGTAACTGGTTTTCTCCAGACATTTCATAACATATGGAACCTTAATTTTACAGTGGGCTCATGTGTAGGGCATTATATTAACTCTCTTGTCTTTATTAAGGTTCCCTGGACATGTGTAATAAAAAGTGGTAACTTCAAGCCTTTGCACCAACATTTATAGCACCAACAACTTTAAATTACCCGCCCTATGCAAATTGACCGAAGCGTAAGATCACTAGAGAATTTTCGCTAGGCACAAACAAATGCTAGCGCATCTTCGCTAAGAGATGCTCGCACTGCCGAAGTAACGCTAGTGAAAAGTTGCCAGCTTCGGCGCCCAGGATGTTAGAAGTTAGAAGGACATGAACAATATTAATGGAGCACTGACTTGACTCCTAAACAATGGGCTAATTTCCTATGGGTTACAGACACTATCCTTAGGATAGGGATTTATTTGTCTATCTGAACCGAAACCCATGGTGACCTGTGTGTTGACCATTGCAAGTTATGGTTGCGTGTGGGTCATATTGGGAAGTACACTCCTTCTCTACTCCCAAAGTCTTGACACCAGAGGTGCACAAAGAAGAAACATAAGGAGTGAGAAGACACAGTTAAAGGCTGGGTGTGGGTCCTATAACATTTTGCAGGTTAGGGTCGGGTGTGGGGTTTAGGTATTGCAGGTTAGGGTTTGGTACAAGTTAAGGTATTGCAGGTTAAGGTTGGGTAGGGTAGGGTTTAAGGTATTGCTGGTTAGGGTTGGGTGTGGTTTAGCTTAGGTCAGGTGCTGGCTAAGGTATTGATGGTTAGGGTGGGGTGCGGGTTTAGGTATTGCAGATTAGGGTCAGGTGCGGGTTTAGGTATTGCAGGTTGGGGTTGGGTGCGGGTTGTATTTTCTCCGAATCCGCACATCACTACACCTCATATTTTTCTCATATATTGATATGCAGAGTTGGATGTTGCGAGCCCAGTTTGTTTCCTAAAGTGAAAGTGATTGTCAGTGTTTCCCCATTGTTTTGCCTATGCCAACTAATCAATTATATTGTACATGTTTCTTTAAAAGTGAACATAATGTATTGTGGAAAATGTTCGTGTTAACTAGACTTGTGGATTCTTTGCTCCATCTAAAGTAGGATTAATGTAGTAAAGCTTAACTGTCGTCACTTGGTTCTGTCAGATCATGGGGCAAAGGCTGAGTTTTTCTGTTTACCGGAATCAAACTAAGTGGCTTGCTTGAGCTCTGAATTACTTTATTCAATTGCACAATTGTTTTTTTTCTCTCTCTGTTTTTCCCCTTTTGTACGCTCTAATTGAGTCTGAAAAATTATAATACCTGTACTTAGAAAACAGAAGGAATTCGAGGACAAAAGAGCCCATTATGAAATAAATATGGTTCTCTGTGAAACAGGTTTAAATTAGTACTTGAAGGTTGTCAAACAAATTAAGTCAATTGTAAGCAATATGTGTTTTTCTCATAGCCTGCAAAATATATGTAAGGGTTTTCAGATGTAATTGCACTTTTCTATGCTAGTTTGCATCTTACAGTTTTCATTTACCCCCCGCGTTCCTAATAACTAACATAATTGCATAGATATAAGGGCATAGAACACATTACATTTATTCCTCTCACCGCATGGTGCTTAGAATTTTTAAATGAAACATTCACTGGAAAGTTATGAGCTACGTCGTATTTCCCCCCATTGACTTCCAAATGCCTTGCTACGCTGAACATTTTGCTTTTATTTCCTTACGTTTAGACGTTTTTTTTTCAAAGACTGGTGCACCCCATGTCAAAATAGTGCACTGGTTTTAACTGGACTTGTTTTTTTTTTCTGAGGGCAAATATAGCCTTAAAACAGAAACAGTCGACTTATGGTAAAGCTTCCGAATGACTAATATTCACATTTAACAACAGATCAAACGTTTGAGTGAGAGTAAATGAGAAGGGTGTCGGTTATGGATAGCGATGGGTGAATTTCTCGCGTTTCGCCGAAAAATGTGTGAATTTCCCGCGAAATTTGTGAAACGGCAAAAAATGTGCGAATCTCGAATTTTGATGCCTACGTAAATTCTGACTATCTTGTCAATTTTGATGCCGGTGTTAAAGTCAATGGCCGTCCAAATAGTGTTGACGCAAGCGACTTTTCTGACACACGTCCAAATTCTTTTGGCACCAGCGAACTTTCGCTGGAGTTTCGCAAATTTATTTGCTGGCGGTGAAATGTGGAAATTGCTGCGAATTTGTGCCTGGCGAATTTATCCCATCACTAAACCTGAACATATGTCTCACTTCCTTTACTACTTAGATTGTAAGCTCTCATGAGCAGGGCCCTTCCCTATTGCTTCCTAACAATATGCATCTATTCTGGTGCAATGTTTGTCGTGATATGTAATTGTTAGGTCTTGTATATGTATCCGTTAGTTACTTAAAAATCCTGCGGTAGATATTGGTGCTATATAAATTTAATAATTGATGTGAGGGACTTTTGTATGCATCTGCGTCAGCTATAGACAGTAAACGCTATAGATAATAAATAGCACTAAATTTAAACTATAAAAGCAACAAATTTCAGATTAGAACAAAGTCAGAAAAGTGACTTGCTGCCATCTTGCACTCCAAAAAACTGTTGCAATTCTCGAGAGAATAAATAAATGTGGAGTAATCGTTCCCCTCGTTTAAAGCAAAGCAGGTGGTGAGTTCTGGGTTGAAGACAGTTGTAGCACAGAAGTAACCAAAGGACTCCCTGGCAGCAAGAAATCATAAAGTCAATTCATTGCTAGAGGTGGCTCAACCTGCCTACTGTGCATGTGATATATATTGATGGGCGAATTTATTCGCCAGGCGCGAATTTGCGCGATTCGCCGCCAGCGAATAAATTTGCGAAACGCCCATGAAAATTCGTGGCAAAAATTCGCCGGCGGTATAAATTTTTTTTTCTCGAAAAAACGGACGCCAGCGTCAAAAACGGGCGCCGGAGTCAAAAACGGGCGTCGCCGTTTCGCTAATTTTTCGCCATTTCGTGCGAAATTCGCGGATTTTTCGCCAAAACGAAACGGCGCAAATTCGCCCATCACTACTGATATATAGTAACGCTCCTTCTAAGAAACTAAGGGGCTAAGAAATCTAAAGGTCAAAATACTTTGTTCAAGTCTGGGTTTATTTGACCCAATAGATTGGGAACTAAACAGTCAAATATTTAAAGTGACTCTTCATATAGATGGACATCTGAACTGAGAAAAACTGTGGATCTTCTGGATCTACCAGTGGCTCATCCACATACACCAATAAGAAACACAGGCAGTTCAGATTTTGTTGTCAAGAACGAGTGATGGCCAGTCCAAACTGCCCTTTAGGTATCCACACATGCAATGATGGCACCCCTGTCTTCATTTAGCGTTTAGTTACCCTTATATAAGCCATGTACAATTGCTAAGTCACATTTTGCTAAGATAAAGCAAAATCCTAAAATCTAACTACCAAAAAAGCATTATCTTCTAAAATTGATTGCAGACTCTAGTTAATACAAAGGGGGTTATTTACAAAACTTCGATTGCCAAAAATCGGAAAAATTCGTGTTTTTTAGTATAAAATCTGAATTTTTTAGTGAAAAAAATATATAATTTTTCGGACTTTATTAAACCCCAAGCAGATTTGATCGGAGTTTGTAGCAGAAAATATTGAGATAAATTCAGACTTTGATAAATAACCGAGGATGGAAAAAGTCTGAATCAGAAAATCCAGCATCTCAGACCTGTCGAGGTTACATATAAGTCAATGGGTTTCGTGCAATAATCCGAAGTTTTCAGGGTTTTTGGGCAAAAAGCATAAGAAATCTGAGTTTTCAGGTGAAAAATACGAAAAAAATTGTGAAAATTGGATGAAAAATCAGAAAAATACGTGAAAATCAGATTTTTTTCCTGCAAAGCTAATTTTCTGGGAAATGTAATAATAAATAAAAATATGAAAAAAATGTTGAAAATTGGATGAAAAATCAGAAAAAAACGTGAAAATCAGATTTTTTTCCTGCAAAGCTAATTTTCGGGGAAATGTTATAATAAATAAGCGTAAAAAACCCGAGCGGATTTGATCGGAGTTTGTAGCAGAAAATATTGAGATAAATTCGGACTTTGATAAATAATAAATAAAGTGTCCCCTTCTTGTATTCATAACAAAGATAGCACTCCAATTAAGGCATCATACTTATTGTGCACCAACATCATTTCTTGTACCAGCAAGCTCAGAAAAAGACATTGTTTGGTGATAAAAAAGTTGTTTTCGGAACAAAATATATTCTAATTAAGCAATTAATTTAGAATATTGCTAAAAAAACTTTAAAAAATAGTCTATGCTGATGTAATATTCCTCTATTAATGATAGTTCTGTGTTTAAAGCAATCATTGTTTAATATTAGTGAGAGACTAATTAATGTAATTGTATTCGCTCATTATAAATGGACCATCTGCTTGAGCAGCAGCAGAGACACTGCAAGGATTCAGGCAGCAATATAACGGTTTCTGCCATTGTACATATTTATTTAACTATTTTGTTGTAACAGCTGACGATGTCTTCAAAACAATTGTTGAATGATATAATTATGAGTTCAGTTATGGGGGGGGGGATAAAGGTAACAATCAATCTGATGCAGACCCCCACTGAGCTACATTTATAGAAAGTTCAACTTAATAACATTTTAAAACAGGCGGTTGTTTTGTGCCACCATGATGTCTCTGATGCATGACTGCACTGAATTTTTAATAAAAAACTGTCCGAATATGGTACTAGAGAATCTCTAGCCTTGACTGTAAGGGGCACATTTACTAAGCTCGAGTGAAGGATTCGAATGAAAAAAACGTTGAATTTCGAAGTATTTTTTTGGGTACTTTGACCATCGAATAGGCTACTACGACCTTCGATTAGAACGATTCAAACTAAAAATCGTTAGACTATTCGACCATTCGATAGTCAAAGTACTGTCTCTTTAAAAAAAACTTCAACTACATTCTTCGGCAGTTTAAACCTACCGAGGTACAATGTAAGCCTATGGGGACCTTCCCCGTCACTTTTCTAAGCTATTTTTGACTTTTGAAGAAAAATCGTTTGATCGATCGCTTAAAATCGTTTGAATCGTTCGATCTTACGATCGATGAATCGTAAGATTTGCACTAAATCCTTCTAATTCGATATTCGAATTCAAAGGATTTAAATTCAAGGGTCGAATTCGAGGGTTTATTAACCCTCAATATTCAACCCTTGATAAATGTGCCCCTAAATGTAATATTGAAATATGTCAGTGTCCTCTGTTGAAAAAACATAAGTCATTACTTTTATTGTGTCTCTGTTCTACATCTTTAAGAGAATTTAGCAAGTTAAACGTCTTCTGCATACAGTAACTCGTGTAGAATTGGTTGAATAAGATCACTGCCACAGTATAAAGTGCCTAAACTTATTGGTGCTGCTCCCACTGGAAGATCGTCTACGTCAAAAACAGCCAAGTGAATGATGGAAATGAAGAACAGGCAGTTTTTCCATAGTGAATGTAACGCTAAAAACCTTCTAAACACAACTAAATACACATCCATGTCTTGTCTGTTTTTGGAATGCCCTTATAGGCCACAGAACCCTGGAATTGTTGGTTGGAATGGTTTGTTGTTTTTTTTACTGTATTTAGGGAGGATGCAGGCAAGGCTCGGTTCGTCTTTGAATCTCCTCCACCTTTTTTATATTTTCAGAATAACTTCCCAGGCTAATTAAAGACTGACACACTGTATTTCTACCGGGCAATGGGTTTGCCTTTTCTAATCAGATTAAGGAAGATTTATTATTGTCAATCGCAGGACATTATTTTTTAATTCTTTTTGTCAAACCCTGGCCAGTTTTTGCTGTGCTTTTTATGGGGTTGAGCTAAACATATGGGGGTACTTTTATCAAAGAGTGAAGTTAGAGATCGTCACAGTCCTCTAGAGCAGTGCTGTCCAACTTCTGTGGTACCGAGGGCCAACATTTTACTGGCCTATGTGGAGGAGGGACAATAATAGAAGTCAGTGCTGGCCACTCCCCCATTTAAACCACACCCACTGTAAACCACACCCATGTTACCACAAGAACTTATCCTTAAAATCATATCCACATTAACGGTGGTAGCACACCAAAAAACCAAATGGTTGGTGCTCACTGCAGGGAAATCCCTCATCATTCATATGTGAAAAATTGAAGCAGCACTAGACAAGCAGAGAATGGCACACACAAGCAGCACTGGGCAAGCAGAGAATGGCACACACAAGCAGCACTTGGCAAGCAGAGAATGGCACACACAAGCAGCACTGGGCAAGCAGAGAATGGCACACACAAGCAGCACTTGGCAAGCAGAGAATGACACACACAAGCAGCACTGGGCAAGCAGAGAATGGCACACACAAGCAGCACTGAGTAAGGGAGTAAGGGAGTAAGGGAGTAAGGGAGGGATGGCAGAACAGAGCAGGAGAAAGGGAAACCTATCATTCTTATACATACTATATACAGTGACACAGTGCTGGTGCCCCGTTAGCATTTTGAATTAGGTGTGAACAGGTGAACAATGTGGGCAGTTTCAGTTTGGATCTCAGGTGTGAACAGTACAGGGCTGTAGGGGTGTGAACAATAGAGGTGTCACAAGTGTGAACAATGCAGGAGGATCACAGGTGTGAACAATACAGGGTATAAATCTGAATTTGAGGTTTAAACAATGCAGGGGCCAGTTAATCTCTGTAGTGATAACTTTTAAATTTTACATATGGCAAGCAGACACAGCATGTGGAGGGCCACGGGCCGCCAGTTGGACAACCCTGCTCTAGACTGAAACCCATGACGGATGGCTGAAGAGGGAGGAGTGAGGACCCAGGTCAGATGGCTGAGGAGGGAGGAGGGAGGAGCAGCACCTGACAGCTGAGAAGGGAGGAGCGAGGTGTGACATCTGCTTTGAGGAGGGGTGACTGGAAAAGCAGGTGACGTTGCATTGCTCTAGCATAGGAGATCGCATACAGGACATGGATTTCCCCTGACAATGTCCTAATAATCGTTCAGCACAAGTTAGGCATATGTAAGCTTTGTTCACTAGAGGTTTTTCTTATCTTTGGCTCCTCATTCTACTTTGCAATTATATACAGTAGTGTACCTGGAAAGTGTCCATTTACTCCCAAGGGTTAAGAAAACAAAGATACACATAAGTTGTGTTGTGTATTTCGGCTTTGTTGCAGGGTGAGAAAAGCAAAGTAATAATTATCCAATAATTTCACTGAATCTGGCACCAAACTATCCTTGGCACGCCTCCCTCAATACAGAACAGTTTCCTATGTGGTTCATAGAGTTTCATTGGTATGGCTAGAATGTACGCATGAGAAAGTATCCAATACAATTGGCTGTCTGCGAAGCCCAGTTCTGTAGTGGGTGGTAGGTAGGAATTACTAATCCGATCTGCTTGAGTTAACTCAAAACAAGGACTAGGGTAAAGTTCTAGAATATGTTAATCTTCCTTTACAGAGGTAAACCTTAACACTGCCATCAACCCTATGGTTTATAGTCGGTGGGAACAATGGGCCAATTAAACTTGAGAAAGAAGGGAAAAAACAGCTGATTGTTCCCCAATACACAGGATTTCTTTTTTTCCCCTAATTATCTGGCATCATGTCATAGACACAGGGAATACAACATGACCATTCATTAAAGTGTGCCCTAACTAAACTCTTAATTGCAGGCGCCGAGCATTGCCTTCATTTACTGTTTCACAGATAATAACTTGCTTTTTTTAATTAGTGAATGTGCCATAAGCAATTAAGGACAGACTTTGTATTAGAAATAAAGCTGCAGTAGCTGCAGATCAAATAGTACTTTCATGCAGGTTTTCTTTTCGTACACCTCTCCTAACTCATCTTGTTTTAAAGTTCCAATGGACATTGTGTTGTTGCCAAAACTGAGCGAGTGGTTAAGCATAGGAGTAAATAAATATATTGCCATGCTTTTCATGGGCCACTTCTTCTCCGGATTAAAAGGTTATCTGATTGGTGAATGGACTGACATCAGAGGAATGCTCCAAGAATTAAAACTTTCCTTTTCAGCCCGCCAACCACCCAAGATGAGCGTTATATAATCCTCAAGACATAAAGCCCTGCTGTGTGCTATTCCTATTTTTGACACACAAAAAAGCTAAATCCTAGGATAGTCTCATTAAAATTGGTGTGATAGGAAAACTTTTGCACAAGGAAAAGACTCACTGCGGACTACCCCATGCGCAGTAATGCTGGGGACACCTGTCTGCATCTTAGGGATGAACTGGAGGATCAAAACTGAAGTTATATTCTGTGTATATATAAACACATATATAGATAAACTCCTGCATCTGTACAACTACAGGTATGGGATCCGTTATCCGGAAACCTGTTATCCAGGAAGACCCGAATTTACGAAAAGGCAGTCTCCCATAGACTCCATTTTATCCAAATAATCCCAATTTTTAAAAAGGATTTAATTTTTCTCTGTTAATAAAACAGTAACTTGTACATGATCCAAACTAAGATATAATTAATCCTTATTGGAGGCAAAACCAACCTATTGTGTTTATTTAATGTTTACATGATTATCTAGCAGACTTCGGGCAGATTTATCAAGGGTTGAATTGAAAAAACTTCAAAATTCTAAAAAAGACCAACCGAAATTTATTTAAAAAAAGGTTTTTTTGGCCGAATAGGTCCGTTATAGATTGAATCGTACATATCAAATCATCGAATTCAAACCAATTGACTCCTGGTAGGTTCTAGGAGGTCCCCCATAGGCTAAAACAGCAATTTGGCAGGTTTTAGATGGCGAATGGTTGAAGTCGAATTTTTAAAGAGACAGCACATGATAAATTTCAGTGTTCGAATTTTCAAATTTTTTTCAAATCCAAATCCAAATCTTCAACTCCTTTTCTCTGATTTAAATGTTGAGATATTAGAATAAAATGCTAAAGTGCTGTTCTTTTTTCCTTTTTGCTATTTAAGTATGCAACTAGGTTCATCAAAGTCCTTTCAAGATTGTCTCTTCACCTTCATTATCACAACACAATGCTCACAATCTAAGGTAGTCACATACACTAGGGTCAATTTCATCAGAAGATAATGGGGATCATACGGGAACACATTTTGTAAGAGCTACTGTTTATTCTAGAGGCCTAGAATTCTAGAATGCAGACTAACAAACACAGCTATCTTATCAGGGACTATATTAGGTAGGATAAAAACAGAAGTCCATTCGTTGGCAAAGCAAATGAACACAGGGCTGAAATGAATCTAGAAAGTGAATGTGCATGCTCCAAGAATGAAACCAAAAGTCCTATCACTGTGTTATTTTTTATTTTTTGCAGTTGGCTCTTAAGTACCTCGAACTGCACATTCTACAGGGATTGCACGGCATACTTTATGACATCTCTTTGTACCAGTTATAGCAAATTTCATACCTTGAAGAAAAGTCTCCTAGATCTTCAGACAGATATATTGGGTTCAACCTGGGTTCTCCAGAGTGATATTATCTACAATTTGTGAAAGTTTGGAAGGTCTGGCGGTACCTGCCTCTGAAGTTGAACCCTCTACACTTGATAACTAAGGTTCACATCATCCACGCGTTTATGTTTGTGACTTTAGCTCACTTTCTTTCCTTGGTACAACTGATTTTAAGATCCATTTTATTTTTTAATTGCTTGGATTACCACTTGTAATGCATAGAAGATAAAGCCTTTAGTGCATGTAAGATACAATATAAAGGTTAAAGTACCAAACTTCATGGGGCGCATTTACCTGGGTCGAATAGCGAGGGTTAATTAACCCTCGATATTGGACCGTCAAAGTAAAATCCTTCGACTTCAACTATCTATTCCTACGATCGAACGATCAAAGGAATAATCGATTCGAAGGATTTTAATCCATCGATCGAAGTATAATCCTCCGATCAGGAAATTTTTAGGAAGCCTATGGGGACCTTCCCCATAGGCTAACATTGGCCTCGGTAGGTTTTAGGTGGCGAACTAGGGGGTCGAAGAAATTTTTAAAGAGATAGTACTTCAACTATCGAATGGTCGAATAGTCGAACGAGTTTTAGTTCGAATCATTCGATTTGAAGTCGAAGGTCGTAGTCGAAGGTCGAAGTAGCCCATTCGATGGTCGAAGTAGCCATATTCGACCATTCGAAATTCGAACTATTTTTCCTCTATTCCTTCACTCAAACTAAGTAAATGGGCCCCCATGTGTCTTGGAAGAGGTTCAAATGGTATAATGAAATTTATTTGAACCAATTCCAAGACCTGCTGGGCATTGTTCTTTTATAATTTATATGAACATACAGTAGCTTTCATATATTGACATCTGGATTTGCTAGTCTCAGTGGGTTTGTAAACCTATTTTTGAGAATTAGAGATCTGACTAGAAGATAGCAAAATTATAATTTATCTTATACGTTATTTCCCTTTGGGTTCAGAAGGGCCAATAAGGGCAGTATCTTCTCTCTAATCTGAATGAGTCTGTTATTCTTGCTAGATGTCAAAGAAGAGGTTTTAAAAGTAATTAAAATTTTATGACCAAAGGACTGGACTGAGGACAAGTCCGAAGCTTTGTCAGCAAAAGTGTGTCTTGAGTCACCCAGGCTCAGCCTGGTGGGAGAAGGTGGACTCAATGTCTGCCTTATTTTATAACTTCTTCCTACACCCCAAAACTTATGGTATGTGATTTAGATCATTTTGCATCCTCAACAGTGATTTAGATGAAGAACAGTTAAAATACTATTCAGCATTGTAAGGACTATAGGGGTTTAACTTGTTGGAAATAAAAACATTTTGACATGGCCATAGTGGTCAATGCAGACATAAGAAGGGTCCACAAGACAAATAATTTAAGTTACAATGGGATCTCAGGAGGAATCCCCATTTTAGTGGGCAGTCAGGATTTCCAATTCAGTGGTACAATAGTCATGCACCATACATTACTTATTGCTTATAAAGGGCAGCTAAAACTATGAAACAATCATTCTATATGTAATAGAAGGTGAAGAGCAGAATTTCTAGGTAAAAACAAAAACAAAACAGAAATTCATCTTATAAACAAACGGCTGATTTTTGTATAAAGTGTAAAGGCCAGGTTCTTGCCATTTAGGAGTTAAGCTGGCCATAGACGTGCAGATTTACCTTCATATCGGACGAACGATCGTTCAGTGCCATCTCCCGACCTGCCACTAACCATTCAGATCAAATAAAGTAGTAAAAGAACAGATCAGCCGATGTTCAGCCCCTGACAACAATCGTACGAAAGTTATGTCCGACAAAAGCTAGTGATATCATCAGATCGGCAATACATGCAGAGATATTATTATATTATATTATTACTGCCTGAATTGCATGTAGAGAAAATGTGCTATATTTGAGATACTGTGGCCTGAGAATACGTGGATTTAGTATAGGCATATAAATGAGGTATTTCCTACCTATGGCTTTCTTTTCTTTCAATATTAGCACTTATTATTTGGTTAACTGATAATATATTTAAAAAATTTCCCCAAATTAACCAGTTATTAGTGCTGCTCCAGCAGAATTCTGCACTGAAATCCATTTCTCAAAAGAGCAAACAGGTTTTTTTATATTCAATTTTGAAATCTGACATGGGGCTAGACATATTGTCAATTTCCCAGCTGCCCCAGGTCATGTGACTTGGGCTCTGATAAACTTCAATCACTCTTTACTGCTGTACTGCAAGTTAGAGTGATATCACCCCCCTCCCTTCCCCCCCCCAGCAGCCAAACAAAAGAACAATGGGAAGGTAACCAGATAGCAGCTCCCTAACACAAGATAACAGCTGCCTGGTAGATCTAAGAACAACACTCAATAGTAAAAACCCATGTCCCACTGAGACACATTCAGTTACATTGAGAAGGAAAAACAGCAGCCTGCCAGAAAGCATTTCTCTCCTAAAGTGCAGGCACAAGTCACATGACCAGGGGCAGCTGGGAAATTGACAAAATGTCTAGACCCATGTCAGATTTCAAAATTGAATATAAAAAAATCTGTTTGCTCTTTTGAGAAATGGATTTCAGTGCAGAATTCTGCTGGAGTAGCACTATTAACTGATGTGTTTTGAAAAAAACATGTTTTCCGATGACAGGGTCCCTTTAAATACTGTATATATAATATATATGACTTTTTTGTCGAAAAAAGTTGTTTCTCTTAAAAAAAAGCTAAATCTGGATTAGGGTTTATTAAAGTGTGTAAATGTAGCTTGTTAGGTGAATGCAAATATGCTCAGGGAACCTTTTCATCAAATGTAATTTCATGCTTGCATGTGTTCCTATGATGTGCTGTGTGTATGATCTCTGAGTGGAAAACTCCAGCAAAAATAAATGGATTACCCTTTTCTGATTCACTGTCTGAAGTCTCTTCAGAAGAGATCACTGCTGCTCTGTGATCTTTAACCCGCTGCAATTGACATGACAGGCGTTGAAACGGAAGCCTCTTGGTGGCGCCCTCTACCTTTGTGGGCCCTGTGTTATAGGAACAGACAAGCACTCTTCAGCTTTGCATGGTATTCTTCAGATTCACGGAAATGTCTGACCTTGCAAATGCTGAATTATATTTTGATTTATTTGAAACATTTCTATCTCATAAATGTTCATAAATCTCATATATTTATCAACTTTTCATTTTCATGGTGCAAAACATTTCCATCCCTGGAAAACCTATTTATGTGTTTCAGTTTAACCACAAAAAACTTGCGGAGGTTTCCAAAATATAAAATATTCTGCAAAGAGGTTTGCACACGGGCATGTCCGGAGGAGATTGGATCCGAAGGGAAGAGAGGGGAGGCGGAGGGCCCAGGTGCACCATGACCTGCTCAACACTAGTTATGCCAATGATTCCATAGATCTCTCTGCTTTGGAGCAGTTACCGCCATATATGTTTCATCTCTGTCTACCACTTATGAATACAGCACTGCCCAATACAGGTACCACTGTATTTATGGAGTCAGTCGCAGTGCCTATTGTTGAGTGGGTCCAGGTGCAGAATGTGCCCCTGCCCCCCACCATGCCCATTTCCCCCCAGATGTGCATCCAATCTACTTTGGACATCTCTGCTAGTTATGCCAATGATGACAACTCAAAGTGAAAGGCGTAGAACTTGCTCCCACTGTTTCTTTTGGTAAAAAAAACCTTTAAATCTTAAAAAAAACTGTTCAAAATTAAACCAAAGGATCATTCAAAATACACATCAGTATCATACTCCTCCTAGAAAACGAACCTTTATTCAGAAACCTCCTTAGCTATTATCAAGATTACACTTAAAGAAAAAAAGAGTGCTGTTATCAGCCAATCATCAGTAAGTTCTGGAATATCTAGGGGTGCAAGTGTTTAACTCCAAATCTCATTATAACCCTGTAGCTGACGTTTCAGATGTATCAATGATTATTGGCAGACCTCCTTAACAGCCCTCAGGTTCAGCCCCTACTTCCACTACTCCACACTTTGCAATGGATATTGGGGGGCGCTATAGTAGGATCAAACAGCCAGCCTCGAAATTAAGGGGACTATTTATCAAAATCCAAAAACAAATCCAGATCATACGTATTTTTTGGATTTGTTGCTGAAAACTGTGACTTGTTTTAGATTTGACGCCCAAAACCTGCGACTTTTTCGGATTATCGCATGAAAACCACAAAATTTTTGGATTATTGAACAAAACCCAGTGCAAATCAGGATAATTTCCAGTTGTAAACGGGACATCTGCCATTGACTTCTACATAAACTCCAAGATAGAGTACTTTTTTTCAAACACCATCGGGGTTTTTTTCTTTACGCAAAAATGCGGTTTTCCCCTTTAAGTCCGACCAGCAAAAATCGTACTTTAGTAAATAATAATAATAAAGTCTTAAAACCTTTAGCTGGGAAAAATATGAGCCTTGAGAGTATAAAGATTCATTGCAGATTGTTATTGAAGTCATATGATTATCAAACTTTCAGAAGGTATTTTGGGGAGGTAACAAATAAAAGAAAACTTAAGGGAACTAAAAAAGCCCAATTTGAATAAGTTCAGCATTTTATTCAATAAACAAGATTTCAATTTAACAATGCATGATCCATTTATTGCTTTTGGGTTTTTTCCTATTCCTTCTTAGCCCATTGACCAGTATAAAATTGTATAAAAATGCATCCAAATGTAGTTGTTTATTTGTTAATAATTGCCCGCGCTTGGCTACAGACTTGTCCTACATTATCAGTTACGAACGTATTTTTAAGAAGTGCAAACAAGAGAATATTTCTCTGAATGTAGAGTGGGAACAAAAAAAAAAGGTTTCAATTGGCCCGTGGGGTTACAATAATATACATAATGATGATTATTGATAATAATTTTGGGAAGCAATGACTTGCCCAGCTCTGACTCCCCCCAGGTGGACCACTGAAAGTATTGTCTCCAGTTGTTTATCGGAGTAGCAGGAAAGAACAGAAAGTTCTGAGAGGTTAGAGGGTGGTTGTGCATGTTGAGGTAATAAATGGACGTACTTGAAAAACATCAAACATCTTAATTGTAAGCTTCATTGTGCAATGAACAGCTTCTGAATAAAATGAGGTCTGGCTAATGTGTGTGTGCTTCTGTAATGTTGACTGCTTGCTAAATCCTACAATCACACATTAAAGAAAGAAATCAGTAGTTCTTTTATAGGTATTTAATTAAAAAAAAAAAAAGTCCTACCAGTCAGCAGTTTATGTAGATTAATTCAAAGAAATAAAAATCTTCAACAAAACATTTTAATAGCTAATATTATTATTGTTGCTTTGGTTTACAAGTGCTGGATCATAATTTTACTGAAATATGAAATGTACAATCTAGTAGGTCTTTTATTCTTTAGCATTTATTGAGGCTTGGAAATATACAGGGTTCTCTTTTTTAAAGAAACATCAGAAATGAAATCGTTCTTCATAAAATAATATTCTTTTGCATGTATGGTAGAAACAGGGGAGCGACTGCTACCTCCCCAGAATTTTTACACCTGAATTCAATTTTAATATAGATAATCCAGTGGGATCCAGTAAAAGTTTTGTTTGCAGAATGAGAACGTTTACTATGTTATAGAATGGCCAATTGGATCATTAATTAGATAATGGGTGACATGTTTCTTTTGACATAAATTATTTTAGGACCTGCTTTATAAATAAGCAAACATCGAGGTTTTTTAAATTGTGAATTTATTCGAAGTACAAAAAAAACCTTTAAAATGACACAAATTCGAATTTGGATAAAAACGCCTCTAATCCATCTGTAACATATTAAAAGTGTGCCTTTATGTTTAACATCTAGGGGCAGAATTATCAAGGGTCGAATTTCGAAGTAGAAAAAGCTTCTCAAATTTGAATACTTCGGGGCACATTTACTTAGCTCGAGTGAAGGAATAGAAGAAACAATACTTCGAATTTCGAATGTTTTTTTTGGCTACTTCCACCATCGAATTGGCTACTTCAACCTTCAACTACGATTTCGACTTTGAATCGAACGATTTGAACTAAAAATCGTTCGACTATTGACCATTCGATATTCGAAGTACTGTCTCTTTAAAAAAAACTTCGACCAAATACTTTGCCACCTAAAACCTACCAAACATCAATGTTAGCCTATTGGGAAGGTCCCCATGGCTTTCTAACAAATTTCTGATCGAAGGAAAATCGATTGTTCAATGGATTAAAATCCTTTGAATCGATCGATCGTAGGAAATGCAGTAAATCGTACGTATGATTTTACTTCGACGGTCAAATATCGAGGGGTTAATTAACCCTCGATATTCGACCATTAGTAAATGTGCCCCCTCGACTTCAAATATTGAAGTCAAAGTTTTTTTAAATCGAATTTGGCCATTTGTGGTCGAAGTAAAATCGTTCGATCAAACAATTAAATCCTTCGAATCAAACGATTCGAAGGATTTCAGTGAAATCCTTAGAAAAAATGCTCTAGAAGGTCCCCATAGGCTAACATACCACTTTGGCAGGTTTAATTTGGCGAAGTATTGAAGTCGAAGTTTTTTTAAAGAGACAGTACTTCGATTATCGAATGGTCGAATATTCAAATGATTTTACTTCGAATCGAATTCGAAGTCGTAGTATCCTATTCGATGGTACAAAAGTATCCAAAAAATTACTTCGAATTTTTTACTTTGAAAATTCCCTCTAATTCCCTTCGACCCTTGATAAATCTGCCCCTTACTGTATATTACATTATATTGAAAAGTTTTTTAAGGGACGGTGTAAAGAAATATCTTGAATAATACCATAAGCAACCACATGGTGCTGTCAGGGGGCCTATCGGCTCCTAGCGGAGGAAGCCTTTAGGGTCAAAGTTCAGGTTCAAGGTTCAGGCAAGGGTTAAGGCAAATACAAGGTCAAAGTCCAGGCAAGGGTTCAATGGCAGGCAGAATAGATCAGAATCAAAAGTCCAGGCAGGGGTCAGAAATAACAAAAATAAAGCACCCAGGAACACTAATAAACAGGTCCTATACTTGGGCAGCATCTAGGTGGCCAGGGCGCCCTTTTATTACAATTTTGGCGCCATTGGTGACGTCACTGCGTCAATGCGTCGGCACCAGTTGGTCATAGACACAAAGATAAAGTGGCAAGAAAATTAATTTTGTATGATTTTCAGACTGTGTGTAAATTTTCGTACCATGGCGATCAGTCGTTTAGTCGATCAGACAGGTTAGAAGTTTTCCGTTGGCTTAACTCAAATTTTTTCAGATTTTTATTTTTAAGAAACCACGAATAAACGCCACAAATGTCAGTCATTAATCAAAGGATCCGAACTGAGACAGCACAAACAGAAAAAGTTGCAGAAAAGTCATGGAAACACTGACTTTTCCAGCTTGTTGCACGATAATTGCAATTTTTTTTGTATTGTTGCACAAAAGCCAGCATCACAAATACCTGAAGACTTCAAAAACCACGAAGCAAAGAAAAAACTTCCAGTTGTAAAAGGGGCATCTGCCATTGACTTCTACATGATTGCGACAAGTCTAGCTGGAGTATTTTCTGATTCGGAATTGTCACGGTTTTGTTGCAAAATAATACCGGAATAGTTGCATTTTTTTTCTGTTATTTTTTTTGTTTTTTTGCGACAAAAAAACAGACCTGAAAAAGTTGCTGTTTAGTATATGATCCCCTAAGTGTATATTCGGGTTCGTCAAGTTTTTAAATTTTTTCAAGTTTCGTAAACAACTTGAAAATATTTTATCCCCCCATTTACTCTTCCATAGCACTGAGAAATATACACATTTCTTTCTTATTTAGACACCAAAATGCATACCTCCCAACTGTCCCTTTTTTGGAGGGACAGTCCCTCTTTTGACAGCTCAACCCGCAGTCCCTCATTTGTACTGGAAAGTCCCTCTTTTCTCTGCACTGAACAGCCAGAAAAAGAAACAAAGTTTCTCACTTAATTGGCTTTTAGCAGAGAGCCCAGAACAGCTAACAGGTGCAAATAAGATACTTTGTAACAATTTTGAGACACAAAAACACAGTTTAGATAAGGAGAAATATTTTCAAACTTTCATAACCTGCCAAATTTTGTAAAACAAACATGGTAATTAGGGGGTGAGGCCACAGAAAGGGGTGTGGTCAGAAAATTGCTGCGCTACATGTGTAAAAAAAATTTTTGTCCCTCTTTTTACTTCCAAAATGTTGGGAGGTATGAAAATGTATTCAGTTCTCTTATAAGCCACTGCTTTGCCTACTGTGAATACACCTGGAAAATAAATGTCCATGAGATTTATTATTGGCGAAACATTAGCACTATAAGTTTTAGTTCTTAAAAAAATCATCAGGATCATATAATGCAAGAAATACCTTAAAAAAACATTAATAAACAAACATACCAACAAGAAGCCCAGTTTTTATCATGTGGCCAGGTTCAGATGAACTAATGTGTCATATAAGCAGTGCCATCTAGAGGTTGGCTCCAAAAACAACACATCAAATTTAAGAGGTATAAGATATTAATGATAGAGATTCACAGTAATATCAGCAACATTTACTTAAAAGGTAAATGTAACCGAGTATTGGCATTAATTCCTCATACTAGTCAAGTCCATCAATTGTCCATCTATCCATCTGTCTATTTTCTATCTATATCTAAATTAGCTGGCATCAATTTCAGATTCCTACTTAATGAACGCTTAACACTAATATAAAAGGTTACATTGAATATTTGAAAAGTTCTTCCGTGGAATCAAGTGCAGCAGAGTATCTGTTTCTATTTACCTAAGTAGACAGTGTTTACACTGTTAAAAGGATACTGTCATGGGAAAAAAAATTTTTTTTTCAAAACACATCAGTTAATACTGCTGCTCCAGCAGAATTCTGCACTGAAATCCATTTCTCAAAAAAGCAAACCAATTTTTTTATATTTAATTTTGAAATCTGACATGGGGCTAGACATTTTGTCAGTTTCCCAGCTGCCCCAAGTCATGTGACTTGTGCTCTGATAAACTTCAGTCACTCTTTACTGCCGTACTGCAAGTTGGAGTGATATCACCTCTCCCCCCCCAGCAGTCTAACAACCCCCCCCCCAGCAGTCTAACAACAGAACAATGGGAAGGTAACCAGATAACAGCTCCCTAACACAAGATAACAGCTGCCTGGAAGATCTAAGAACAACACTCAATAGTAAAATCCAGGTCCCACTAAGACACATTCAGTTACATTGAGTAGGAGAAACAACTGCCTGCCAGAAAGCAGTTCCATCCTAAAGTGCTGGCTCTTTCTGAAATCACATGACCAGGCAAAATGACCTGAGATGCACCTACACACCAATATTACAACTAAATACACTTGCTGGTTCAAGGATGAAATTTTATATTGTAGAGTGAATTATTTGCAGTGTAAACAGTGTCATTTAGAAATAAAAAATGCATCATAAAAATCATGACAGAATCCCTTTAAGAAATTCAACTAAAGATAAATATTACAATGGCCATATACAAATGGCAAAGTATTGTCGACTCTAAATTTGTCTCCGACACCCTAATTATCGCCTCCTCCTTGACTTCTGTATCACATGTAACCATGTGTAGAATCATAAAATAATTATGCAGTGTGCAAGCTTTCTGGGAGCATGTACTACTGTTTTCCTAATTCTTTATCGCTCCCATTGATCGTGGCGTGTGTGCATTGATCCAAGTCGGCCATCTGGTAAGGCAAGATAAGCGTCTAGTGTCTTTGCAGTGAACTGTCACTCAAGGAGGGGGTACGTTTTGGCTGTAGGGAATGATGGGGGCGGGATTAGCCCTCTTCCTATGAGTAAACTGAATTTTAAATGCAACTTTGTAGCTGCACTCGCCATTTTCCTAACTTCTGTTCTGATAGATGATAATGTGGGAATAAGCAGTTGTCTGTATTTTGTCATGATAAATAAAATAGTTTATTTATGTTAGGAGAATAATTTCCATTTTTAATGACATTATGGGGGTTATTTATCAAAGTTCGAATTTATCTGAAAAAAACTCAGACCAAATCCGCACAGGTTTTTTTGGCTTATTTATTAATACACATTACTGTAAATTTTATTTGCGGGGAAAAATTTGGAAAAAATGGTGAAAAGTACCGATTTTATGAGTTTTTCGGAGTATCCACCCAATTTTCACGATTTTTTCCGATTTTTCACCCGAAAACTCAGATTTCTTATGCTTTTTGCCCAAAAACTCGGGGTATTGCCCTAAACCCAGCGCACATCAAAAAATCATTGGGACTTCTCCCATTGACTTATAAGCAACCTTGACAGGTTTGAGATGCCGGATTTTCTGATTTGGAATGATCCATCCTCAGGGTTTAATAAATTCGGAAAAATTTTGATTTTTTTTTCACTAGAAATTCGGATTTTATACTAAAAAAAATGCATTTTTTAGGTTTTTGGCATTCAGAGTTTAATAAATAACCCCCTAACTGTAGCTCTGTACAAAAATAAAAAGTACCAACTAGTTCAATAAAGGCAGTAGCTTCTATACTTAGGGGCATATTTATCAAGGGTCGAATTTCGAATTGAAAAAACGTTGAAATTCGAATTTCAAAAAGTCCAACCGAAATTAAGTCAAAGTTTTTTTTTGTCTAATATTTCAGTTTATGATTGAATAGGTCCATATTCGGTCGAATTCGAATCATACGAATAGAGGGAATAGTGCATTCGAGCAAATTCGATTCAAAGTTTTTCCCATTTCCCAAAAACTTTGATTTTTTACTTTTTTGATTTCAAATAGTTTCTAGGAGGTCCCCCATAGGCTAGAACAGCAATTAGGCAGGTTTTGGATGGTGAATGGTCGAAGTCTAATTTTTAAAGAGACAGTACATGATAAATTTCAATATTCGAATTTTCAATTTTTTTTTTCAATTTGGACTTTTCCCTAGTCGAAGTACACAAAAAATAGCTCGATATTCGATTTTTTTTCATTCGAAAATTCACCTCGACTGTTGATAAATCTGCTCCTTAGTGATGTCACAATTTTTCATGGCTGGCATGCCATAAAGAGTATATTTCCCTCTAAAGCAAAACACATATTGCCTTCCATAAGCTAATAATAATATTCTTTATAAAAGCAATATTGGTGCAGTTTCTATCTCTCTTGCCGTCTCACTCGTGTGACCCTCTGCTGTCATTTTAATAACTACTGAAACAACAGAGGATAAATTGCCACCGCCTGCAAGCCCCCAACCATGGTTTTTTTTTTGGTGTAATTCTGTCACTTTTCTTTCTTCTGAAAATGTGCCCACTCTCATTGTTGCCTTATATGTTCTTGAAGAGACTGAAGGGGATTTAAAAGGCCCTTCCACCAAAATTGAACAAATCTGTCCAAAAAGATTCTGCTGGGTACTGACTATTCATGAATGTAAAGAGAGGGTTAGGGTGTCATAGTAAGTTGCTAAAGTGGCTGGATTTCGGCTATTGACATGAAGACACCAAATTGGATCCTACAAAAGAGCAGCCAGAAGAAAAGTAGCAAAATGGTCTGCCATGTGTTTAGCTGCACTTACTCTATCCTCCCTATTTATTTTATTTTGTTGCCACAACTTTTATTGTCATACAGTTGGGAAAAAAAACTGTTAGTCAGAGGCTCCAGGCAGCACCAAGCAAAAAAGGGGATTAGCATATGATTGGGATCAATTTACACTGAACTAAATTCAGGATGTTAGAGGTTTTCGGATTTTTTTCACTACAAGTTGTCCGAAAAACACTAAGGGGGTTATTTATAAAAGTCCGAATTTATCTCGATATTTTCTGAAACAAACTCCAACCAAATCCACACAGGTTTTTTGGGCTTATTTATTAATACACTTTCCCGAAAATTTTCCTGAAAAAAATCCGAAAAAATGGCGAAATTGGGATTTTTCATCCGATTTCCCCGTTTTTTTCAGATTTTTCCCCTGAAAACTCAGAATTTTGCCCAAAAACTCTGAAAACTTCGGGGTATTGCCAAAAACCCAGCACACTTCAAAAAATCATTGGGACTTCTCCCATTGACTTATGAGCAACCTCGACAGGTCTGAGATGCCGAATTTTCAGATTCAGACTTTTCCATCCTCGGGATTTGATAAATTTTGAAAAATTTGTGATTTTTTTTTTTAAGTCTGATTTAAATCACAAATCAGATTTTTGCATTCAGATTAAAAAAAACCTAATATTTAGAGGTTTTTGAGTTTTTTTTTGGATCATTCAGTGTTATTTTTGCTTGTACTTTTTGTAATCGGTGACAATTGTGGTTTTAGGGTTTCTGAGTTTAGTCGTGGTTTCAAAAATTTAAAAATTTGCCAATATAGGTGCAAATCAGTAGCCAGTTTTTTGGATCAAGTTGCTAGAGGAATGTATGGGTACAAGAACCTTAGTGAATATTATTAAAGTGCACTAAGTTCGGCATCCATTTCTCGTGCTTTGTTTGTAAATGAACCCTCCAGTAAAGCCCGGCATACACAGTTACTTCTGTTTACATTCATATAGTAGCAGAGCATGGAATACAACAATTCTTGGAATATAAGAAGAAAAGGAATAAAATCTTCAATTTAGCAGCAGGTTTAATTTATTACACACCATTTCAGTTTAGACAACACATTATAATAGGACTGAGAGTTATAAGAAGACGGTGCAGTATATTTGAAGGGGGAATTGTGGAGGTCTTTCAGCAGAATCAGCTGTTAATTGGATAAAAAAAAAATTCTCCCTTGTATGGAAATCCAGTATCAGGGAAGTAAAAAAAACATTTTAAGTTTCTTTTAAAAGAACAAGAAAACATTAGGGGAAATTAATTGAAGTGCATTTAAATTGCAGAGTCTACAAACAGAAAGTGTTATCTGGGGACAGAAGTGCTCCGTAGCTTAAGCTTCTTTTATCCGTTGTTTATCCGCAATTTAGCAGCATGGAGCAAATATGAACCATATGGAATTGTATATTTTCTCAATTTATATTTCAATATCTCTCTGCATATAAATGATTTACAAATCACCGAAATTGGCCATTTGCTGAAATCATTTTCTTTCACCGGGAAATAAGATATATATTTTTTTCTTTTTATACATTAAGCTGCCTATTCTGCTCTGGATATTTCATTTGTTAAAACTGACCTTTGCTTTATCCAAACAACCACCAGAGTCTCTTATGCCCCTGAAGAAGCCGTGGTACACAGTGAAAGGCGTAGGGCAGGTGGCATAGGTGGACAGTGGGCGAATAGCTCCCATTTGTTCCCCACGTAGCTAGGTAGAATTGGGGCTGGGGAATGACTGGAAGGGAGGTATTGGGAATGGCTACAAATACATGGCTATTACTTTAATTACTACTGTGGTCAGGTGGGAATTGACAACGCTGACTACAAGAATTGTCCACTGTTTCACCCTATGCTTGGTTTTTAATTAAGTGTTGTTTTAGGGACATTGTCCCGGGCTTCGATATACTTACAATGGAGTCTCATATGGCATTGATTTTGTGGGTGCGTGTGCTTTTAACTTACTTTGATTAAAAGTTATGTTTTAAAATATTTTTTCTTCTATATACTTTTTGGCACGATTTATCTGAACTGGTTAGCTTGGGGACAACAGGGTTATGAAAATTTCCCACTTGCCCTGTCTCTCTGGTGGTTGTTTGGATTTTGTTGGTTCTTTAATGAACACTAACCTGCAGATAAATTAGGTCTGAAATTTGACCACACTCACCTTTGTGAAATGACTTTTGCTTTAGCATTAACAAAGCTTGGAATAATATAAAAATATATTTCTATTTTAGGAACTGCACTGTACTAAATAACGAAGCACATTAAAGGGATACTGTCATGGGAAAAATTTTTTTTTCAAAATGAATCAGTTAATAGTGCTGCTCCAGCAGAATTCTGCATTGAAATCCATTTCTCAAAAGAGCAAACAGATTTTTTTATATTCAATTTTGAAATCTTACATGGGGCTAGACATATTGTCAATTTCCCAGCTGTCCCAAGTCATGTGACTTGTGCTCTGATAAACTTCAATCACTCTTTACTGCTGTCCCTTTCCCCCCCCCAGCAGCCAAACAAAAGAACAATGGGAAGGTAACCAGAGAGCAGCTCCCTAATAGTGATGGGCGAATTTATTCGCCAGGCGCGAATTCGCGGCAAATTTGCCCGATTCGCCACCAGCGAATAAATTTGCGAAACGCCCGCGAAAATTTGCGGCCAAAATTCGCCCGCGTCAAAAAAAAATTTCCGAAAAAACAGACGCCGGCGTCAAAAACGAGCGAAATTCGCAAATTTTTCGGCGAATCGAAACTGAGCAAATTCGCCCATCACTACTCCCTAACACAAGATAACAGCTGCCTGGTAGATCTAAGAACAACACTCAATAGTAAAATCCAGGTCCCACTGAGACACATTCAGTTACATTGAGAAGGAAAAACAGCAGCCTGCCAGAAAGCATTTCTCTCCTGAAGTGCAGGCACAAGTCACATGACCAGGGGCAGCTGGGAAATTGACAAAATGTCTAGCCCCATGTCAGATTTCAAAATTGAATATAAAAAAATCTGTTTGCTCATTTGAGAAATGGATTTCAGTGCAGAATTCTGCTGGAGCAGCACTATTAACTGATTCATTTTGAAATTTTTTTTTTTTCCCATGACAGTATCCCTTTAAACCCACCTGCTGGGGAGGGAGTACAATGAATGGGTTTCTTGTTATTTTCATATATAATGGGAGGAATAATTCTCTTTATTATTTTATTATTTTCTAAGCCACTTTATAAGACATATTACATATTTTCATGTTTAATAAGTTAAATTACAATTTAAATCCATTTTTGTTTGCCCTTTGCTATTCCCTTCTCAGCTTGCCAGTGTATACAAACAGAAAATCTTGGGAATAGGCCATAAAATTCAGTCCAGCATGGTACAATAAGGTTCTTATGATATATTAATAGATGCCTCTTAAAGCAGAGTTTTCCGAACTCGGGCTGGACTGGTCGCAAAGGGCATTTGTGGTGATCCCCTGGAATCACAATAAGACTCTGCAGGAAATCACATGATATGTAAAAAAAATATATCATACTGGGACATATTTATGAGAGATCAGTTGAAGAATTCTGCATTTTTCTGAGCTTATTTGTTATTTACATTTCGAGCAAATGATTTAAATTGGTTTACCACTTGATTTTAATGATATGCCAACTGGATTGATTGCTATCAGCATTGTTACATGTTTTTGTTACAGTGCATTCGATATTCAAAATATTGATACAATATAGATAAAATGCACTTCCCGAAACTATGAAGACGTTTTTCCAGAAAGATTGCTCAAAGTGCAATAAACTCGGATCAATCCATAATGAATCAGTCTGGCGCATTATGGGTCAAATCATTGTAATAATAATTACTACAGGTATAGGATCCGTTATCGAAAAAGTTCTGAATTACGGAATGGCTGTCTCCCATAGACTCAATTTTATCCAAATAATACAAATTTTTAAAAATGATTTCCTTTTTCTCTGAAATAAACCAATACCTTGTACTTGATCCGAATTAAGATATAATTAATCCTTATTGGAAGCAAAACCAGCCTATTGGGTTTATTTAATGTTTACAGGATTTTCTAGTAGACTTAAAGGGATACTGTCATGGGAAAAAAATTTTTTTTCAAAATGAATCAGTTAATAGTGCTGCTCCAGTAGAATTCTGCACTGAAATCCATTTCTCAAAAGAGCAAACAGATTTTTTATATTCAATTTTAAAATCTGACATGGGGCTAGACATTTTGTCAATTTCCCAGCTGCCCCATGTCATGTGACTTGTGCCTGCACTTTAGGAGAGAAATGCTTTCTGGCAGGCTGCTGTTTTTCCTTCTCAATGTAACTGAATGTGTCTCAGTGGGACCTGGATTTTACTATTGAGTGTTGTTCTTAGATCTACCAGGCAGCTGTTATCTTGTGTTAGGGAGCTGCTATCTGCAGTACAGCAGTAAAGAGTGATTGAAGTTTATCAGAGCACAAGTCAAATGACTGGGGGCAGCTGGGAAATTGACAATATGTCTAGCCCCATGTCAGATTTCAAAATTGAATATAAAAAAATCTGTTTGCTCTTTTGAGAAATGGATTTCAGTGCAGAATTCTGCTGGAGTAGCACTATTAACTGATTTATTTTGAAATTTTTTTTTTCCCATGACAGTATCCCTTTAAGGTATGAAGATCCAATTTAGGAACCATTGTCCAGAAAACTCCAGGCCCTGAGCATTCTAAATAACAGGTCCCACACCTGTATTCATCATTATGGATTGATGGGTATTGATTGATGTAGTTTATCAGTCTCATGGTGTAATACTTAGTTAATTAGATTAATTAGATTGTGAATTCTTATATAAGACAGAAAGTCAACTGTTTTAATTACTGACAAAATAGAATCCAAATATTAGACTGTAATAATGACAATTAATTTTTCTGATTTCCAAAGAGGGGCTGAAGTTCATTCTCCCAGTTGAGTAACTCCTATACAGTTCTCCAAAATGTAAAAAATAAAAACATGTAGTAAATTTAAAGGACCAGAAACAGCAAAAAATGTTGTTAGTATGCCATGAAAAAAAGACACCAACACATATTAAACTTTAAAGTCGCTAAGTCTTTCTTAAGAAATAACTTATCGAAACGCTACTTGTGCTCCTCTTCAGAAAAGGTGATCAGCGATCCATCGTGCAGCGCTCCATTTTTCCTCCCTGACTTTCTTATAAGAGATAGCCAGAGAGGAAAATCGAGCGCCGTGCGATGGATCGTTGCCCTGTCGCCGTTTCTGATGAGGATCGTCAGCGTAGTTTTGTAAGTTATTTATTATGTGTTCGTATTTGTTTTTTTCGTAGCATACTAACACATTTTTTTTTAGAAAATGTATGCTGTTATTGGTCCTTTAAGTGGTTCCTGATCTCGCTGCAAAATATGTTGCTCTTATAGGGAATAAGCAATAATAATAAAGATGTTTATTGCTCTAAGGGCAGAGACACACGGTCAGATTCGGGGAGACTAGTAGCCCGGCGACAAATCTCCTCTTCTTCGGGGTGACTAATCTCAGGCGGGATGGCACTCGTATCGCTTCTTTTTCCGAAGTTTCCTTGTGAGGCAATTTCGGGCGACTTCGGAAAATGAAGCGCTGCAAGTGCCATACCATCGGCAATTTACATTTTAGCCAGCGGGAAGGCAGTTGGGGGAGATTAGTCCCCCCGAAGAAGAGGAGATTTGTTGCAGGGCGACTAATCTCCCCAGAATGTGACCGTGTTTCTTTGCCCTAAAAGGCTACAGTTCTGACAAGCACAGGGTTCTTTTTAGTCCATAAATTCATATTTGCCAGTGGGTGGAAAAACACTACTTTCTGGATATATTCAAAGTATTAAATTATAAAATCTCAAGCACAATAATTACAGTAGAGGAAACCCATTATTGGTACCATTACTTCATCTAAATTGATAACATTATCTCTTGATTGGCTTCATTAACTAATGATGTTTCGACAATAGGCTTTGAATCCTGAAAACTTCCTAAATCAAAAAGTAAAAGGATGTCTCTGTATCTTATCTAGACTGGAACTAGGTGTATGTTTAATAGGACCATTCAATTAGGGTAAAGATTACTTTGGTGCAATTATGTTGGGTGTGGATGAAGAAAGAATGTGATAATGTGTTTAGTAGTGTGTGTGGAGTGCTCTGTAAGTAGGGAGAAAGGGGCTCAGTGTTAATTCAGACTGGTAATTGCTAAATAGTTGTACTAATTGCAAATGTTTTTACTCAGTGTTGTTGACTGCAAATGTGTATTTCACTCTCTCTCTTTGGCACATATGATAAATAGGCATTTGTTTTAATGGGTGTGTTCCCTGATGTTCATTTCTTTTTAAAGTTGTGCAGATCAGGGTATACTTGGAGTTGAACTGGTTGGGTGCTACATCCATGTTTTCATACCATTGTGTAATTGGAAATTGTGTGGAGGTGGAACTACCCTGAATGAAATGGTAATTGGCACTCAAGCTACTGGAAAAAGGTGTAATTAGTTAGGCACAAGGGTGTCACAGATATTGATAATGATTTCATGAAAACAAAGGCAGGATTTCCTTAGCTGTGATGTGGGCCAAGATATAGGTTAAAGGTTGTTCTCCCTTAAATTAGGATGACATGATATTTTGTATAGCTGCAAATCTCGCAGAGAGTATTGAATGCTCGTGCTTACTTGTCCCAGCTTTATTAGTATTTTACATACCATTATTGGTATTTTTTGTATTTACAGAACAACTGCTATGTTGATTAGTGATGGGCGAATTTATTCGCCAGGCGCGAATTCGCAGCGAATTTGCGCGATTTGCCGCCAGCAAATAAATTCACGAAACGCCCGCGAAAATTCGCGGCAAAAATTTGCCGGCGTCAAAAAAATTTTTTCGAAAAAACTGACGACGGCGTAAAAAAAAGGGCGCCGGCGTCAAAAACGGGCGCCGCCGTCAAAATTCGCCCATCACTAATGTTAATTAGCTCTAGGTTCAAATTTGGCAATAGTATGTATGTGTATATGATGAAATTTCATTCTTGTAAACGTAAATGTACAAATAATTACAAATTGCAAATTAGAGTTTATGTTATAATAAGGGAGCTAAATAAGAAATAAAGAAAAAGAGTTCGGCCATTCTGTCCTTCTATGACACAGCAACGTGGGTAATATAACAATAGTGCAGGTCCTTGTTTTGGGTGAGAATATTGCAATTTCTGTTGCTGTGGGGTATAAGGGGCTAAACTAATAATAAATATAGTGCAAGATGCTTATATTTATACAAAAAGAATACATTTTAGCAGAATATTGCAGAGTTTGGCAACATCTATTTACAAATCAGGTAGTTAATAGAAAATGAAGACCATCGGGTAGTGATGGGCGAATTTCTCCAGTTTAGCCCAAAAATGTGTAAAACTTGAAAATTAACACCAGCGTCAATTTTGCCGTTGGCGTTAAAGTCGATGGGGGTCCGAATAGTGTTGACGCGGGGCGATTTTGACGCGAACGACTTTTTGGATGTCAAAACATTTTATGGGCTCCGGCGAATTTTTGTGGGAGTTTCGCAAATTTATTTGCCTGCGGTGAAATGCTAAAATTTGCCGCAAATTCACACCAGCCAAATTTATTCGCCCATCACTACCGTCGGGTTATTCATGTCGTTTTACACATTTAAACTGAAACAACGTGATTTAAGGCATTTTCACCAAACTTTGCAGATGGGCAGTAACCCATGCAGCCACTGAAAAGTGTACCTCATTCCAAGTGCACTACAACTAACAGTTTATTGATATAAGTTAAGCTGGACATGCTGTATGGTATGGCTTTTGGCATTTTCCAAACAAGGGAAAGTTGTGCTCACCACTATTTTTTAAAACCATTAGGCGGGGGTGCAATGAGGCTGTGACCACAAAATACATATAGACAAATACGAGAGTCCAAGACATTGAGACATTTTGTGCTACTGCTACTGAAAAATGCCTTACCCTTTAAACAAAACAGGGATTGTTTGTCCATATATTGCAATATATTTAAGCTGAACAACTACGTCACACTCATCCCATATCTGGCCAGTCCTACGCTTGTATAATGAAGCAATAGAATTCTTAATGAATCAGATGAAAATTGAGCGTAGGACTGGCCAGATATGGGATGACTTTGACGTAGTTGTTCAGCTTAAATATATTGCAATATATGGACAAACAATCCCTGTGTTGTTTAAAGGGTAAGGCATTTTTTAGTAGCAGTAGCACAAAATGTCTCTGTCTTAAATCTATTGATAATGGGTTGAGTGCAGAGGAATCTTGTATTTTTCCTTTTGGCATTTTCCGCCATTGAGACTATGGCCTGAACACTTGGTACTGTACACAATTGTGTGATGACAATATTGCACAGATTTGCAATATTTGAATATTTATCAAAGAGTGAAGTTAAAGATCGCCACAGTCCTGTAGAGAGTCCTCTCCATTCATTTCTATGGGATTTTTAAAAGAGTATTTATCAATGATTGAAAGTGAAAGTTCATCCTTTGATAAATACGCCTTTTAAAATCCCATAGAAATGAATGGAGAGTGGCGGAATTTCACTCTAGCGGACTGTGATGATATTTAACTCCACTCTTTGATAAATACCCCAAAGTCAGGTTGTTAGGCAGAGGTGAAACCCATGCAGTTCCAGTGTCATCATTTATCCTATATGGCCAATCTTAAGCATATTTTCCATTAGTATTCATATATTTTTTTTTATATATATAATTATTTCTTCTTTTGACTCTTTCCAACTATCAAATGGGGGTCACTGACCCCAGCCTCCAAAAAAAATGATTACTCTGGGAGGCTACAATTTTATTTTTATTGCTATGATTTTTTATAAATTTTTCTATTCAGTTCCTCACCTATACTGTATATACTCCCTGGATGTTCAGGTAATTTGGAGCCTAGCAACCGGAGAGTTATATAGTAATATAATTAAACAACTACAAACAATAAAAAAGAAGACCAATTGCAAATTGTCTCAAAACATTACTCCCTACATCATACTAACAACTCATACTAACCCTCCTTTAAGGGCAGAGACAGACGCTGCTATTTCGGGAGATTAGTCGCCCAGCGACAAATCGCTTCTTCTTCTGGCGACTAAGCTCCCTGAAAAGCCTTCCCGCCGACTAGAATGTAAATCGCCGGCGGGATGGCACTTGCTTCGGCTTTCCGAAGTTGCCCAAAGTTTCCTCCTGAGGCAACTTTGGGGGACTTCGGAAAACAAAGCCTTCTGTGTGCCATCCTGCTGGCGATTTACATTCTAGTCGGCGGGAAGGCAGTTCAGAGAGATTATTAGTTGGAAGAAGAAGCGATTTGTCAATGGGCGACTAATCTCCCGAAAAATCAGCGCATGTCTCTGCCCTAAAAATCTGTATTTAGTTATATGTGACAAAATATGTTAAGTCTTTATACAATTGAGACAGATGTAAAGATTCAGGGAGATTTAGTCGCCCGGCTACTAATCGCCTCTTCTTCTGGGCGACTGATCTCCCTGAAAAGCATTCGGGCGCTTCATTTTCCCAAAGTCGCCCAAAGTTGCCTCACGAGGAAAACAAATCACTCCGAGTGCCATCCCGATGGAAAATTACATTCTAGGTGGGAAGGCTTTTTGGGGAGATTAGTTGCCAGAAGAAGAGGCAATTAGTTGCTGGGCGACTAAATCTCCCTGAATCTCCATGTCTGTCTCTGTCCTTAAACTAGTCACTGAGCTTCCCATGTAAAAAAAAATCCTTATATGAAGATTTTGGCCTTTGGAACAAAACTGCACAAGTTTAGTAAACTGGTATAACTAGTACAATTGTATTAGAACTTACACATGCATTTTTTTTAGCTATACCAGTTTCTTAACAAGTTTACTAGACAAGTAGGACTATATGTGCTACTTGTTTATAGATCTTTATAACTTATGGGCCTAGGTATATATAAACCCTCGGAGAGCTTGTGACGTGTTTCTGTTAAATTGTTTTATAATCTGTTCCAATCATTGGCTACTAGCGCCTATTGTACATATAACACCGATGGGCTGTTTGTTATTAACACCTGTATAATCAAATAGTTGTGTATCTCTGTAAAGGCAAATAAAAATGTGGTGTAGCAGAACAAATTGGTGGGGAAGAGGGACGTCCCCCTAACTGAATTAATGTAATTGGGGGAGGAACAGCACTGATGCGCACACATTCACAGCATCTGATTACAGAATGATTTGCAGCTTAAGCCATTGTTTACAGACCCACAAACTACTTGTTTACTGTCAGCAGTTTGAGATGTGGACTTTGTGACTTTAGCTGTTAATGGCCCTTAACACTTGGACCAACAGACTGAGCTTTGCTGAAACAGTAAGAAAATTGGCCCAAACAGAGATAGTTGCGATGTGTATTTACATTTGCATAAGGGGCATTGTTCCCCAACAATACCTTCCGGGTTCTTTAAAACAGTAGGGGATTGTGTGGAATCCATTAAGATTCTGAGCCGTCGGTTTGCATTATGCAAGAAAAGGTAAACATCTACTTTCTATACATATGTTGATAATATGAATATTGGAGGGTAATTGAATGAATGACACCCTCAGATTCTCGAAATACCCAAGTGCAAGAGGATCTAGACATGGGTTTAACCTGCACAGGTTCATTTCTTTTGTTATATAATTAAAATATTGCCCACGCCATAAGGCTTTGCAATGCAGCAGGGATTTATGTTAGAAAAAGCATATGGAGCAATTTCAGATGACTGATATGGACTATAATGGTGGAAGAGAAAGGAGGACCGATGAATTGGACAAAAAGCGAGATTTAACTTATTTTAAGTCATTCTCCAAAGAAAAACCTTTTTTTTTATAAATGGCTATATCTGGGACTAGAGACTGAAAATGCAGTGCAAATAATAAAGTGATAAATGTATGCGATTATCATTATGGTGTGTCCCTGTAGGCCGGATTTACACAAATTACAAATCACATGTAAAAAAAATAATAATTAATCAATAAGCAGAAGTTTAAAAAAGTTTAAAAGTTAAAGTTAAAGTTTTAAAGTTAAGTTAAAGTTTAAAAAAGTGAGGGAAGTCTGTGTAAGTGGACATACAGTATAACTGGGAGCATCAAAGAACAGCCTTAGGCTCTGTGCAGGGTTATATCTTCCAGAAACAAAGTTTTGTCCAGACATCTGAAAGCAGTCACAAATCATTGGTAACCTTAGAGCTCCCCAACCTTTTTACTAGAAATCTGACAATAGAAAGAGAACACAATAGTGGTGGGCACTGTTTTGACCATTCAATGAACCAAGGGTCACAGGTGCCTGACGACATATACATGTGATAAACTATAACACAGAAAGTAGATGTATTAACAAAAAATTGAGACCCAAACTGTTATCCTCTAGAACAGGGATCTTTTTACCCTTGAGCCACATTCATATGTAGATAAAAGTTGGATAGCAACACAAGCATGTAAAATGTTCCTGGGGTACCAGTTATGGTTTGTTATTGATTATTAGTAGCCCCATGTGGACTGGCAGCCTACACGAGGCTCTGTTTGTCAGTGCACCTGGTTTTTATGTAACCAAAACTTGCCTCCAAACCAGGAATTCAAAAATCAGCTCCTGCTTTGAGGCCACTGGGAACAACATCCAAGGGGTTGATGAGCAACTGGTTGGGGGCCTCTAGAATATGCAGTCATTGCTAAAACCCGCAACTGTCAAGTTCCTTGAAGTGTCCATAAATAGGCAGCTGTTTTAGTTGGCAACCTTTTGTTCTATGTGTAAACCCAAAGGCTTAAATTGAGTACCAACTTGAAAACTAATCCAGTCATGTTCATATATCCACTGAGCAGGTTGGAAAACCCATTTAACCACTCCAGACAATGGGTGTAATCAAAATGCTTATACAGACACACTCCAAAAACATATCTAAATATGCACTTGCAGCAACCACTACATTAATCCTTTATTTACCCTAGGTAAATAGTTGTAGTAGTAAGGCTGCAGCAGAAGTCATAAAGCGGTTGGTATTAAAGATATAATTTAAGTGTGATGATATTGTCAATCCCCTTGTAGTAGCTTGAGCATATAGCATAATTGACACGGCCGGCACCCAATACCAGAACAAATGCCAAGGACCCTGGTCTCGGCTCGGCTTCACCAGTAGTGTGACCACCTTTGGGCTTCGGGAGGAGCCCTCAGCTTAATTGGGTGCCACCTGGACTTAACGAGGGGTACAAGGCGAGGTGTTCTGGCTGGCAAAGGGGCACGACCGGATAGCAAGAGTCTTTGGGCAGAAGTTCAAGGACAAGGCGTCTGGTGGAAACGGAACAGACCGGATCAGGACAGGCAGATAACAGAATCATCAGGCAAGCAAGGGGTCAAAACCAGATAATCAGACAGACTGGATAAGGCAGAAGAATGGTCGGACAGGCAGGGTCGAGGCAGGCGGATATCAGAATCGTCAGGCAGGCAAGGGTCAAACCGGGTTGTCAATCAAGGGGTTAAGCAGGAAGAGTTGTCGCAGGCAGGCAAGGTCAGGATACAGAATGCAGAATAGTCAGGAACGCAGGGTCAAACACGGATAAAAAGTCAGGATAGCAAATTCAGGAACAGGTAGCACAAAGCTCAGGAAACCACAGGATATGATCCTATAATGGGCACTGGCTACAGGTCTGAATGGGCCTTAAATAGGGATCCTATTGGCGCCAAAACGTGCACAATTTCGCGCCGTGCGCGCCCTAGGAATCCAAGATGGCGCCGGCAAGGGCAGGACAGGAGCGGCGCAGCGGGCGTCCACGCCAAGGACGCAGCATGGACCCCGCTGCCCACTAGACCACCAGGGTAAGTTTCTTACAATAATGCACTTTAAAATAAAAAAAAATTACAAGTATCTTAAAACTTTTTTAATAAATGTACTAAATGTACTAAATGTAATATTTTATCGCCTCCATTCTTCCTTTGTGTTTCACAGAAGGATCAGAAAATCTTCGGGGGTTTTTTTCCATCCTCATCAAAGTCAGTACTTTGTTAGTGAAGCCTGCTATCTGCATCTGCTCCGTCTTTTTCACAGGGCTCAGGAGGAGAAGGCCGCTGTGTGGCTGAAAAAGACTCTCATTCAGTTTGGAATCGCTCGCCTTTGCTTCTCTGTCACACTGTCAAGCTCAATCAGAACGCAATGAAAGTGATATAGAAGCCAAGCTTTGCCGTCTAGTCTAAGAACAAAGAGTGTCCCGTAGCCTGGTACAGATTTCACATCCAATTTAACTCTTTAGAAAAGGATTTCAGGAGATACATAGTCAAGAGTTGAAAAAAAAATGGAGTTAAGGGTACTATAAAGGCTAAAAGTATTATCCTGGCTTAGATAAGCCACAAAGATAGGTTGATACTATTTCCCTAGCATAAACCACATTAGCCGGCATTACACGTTGAGCTTTCTTTACTCGTTAAGTTGCAAGGAGATTTGAGAGGAATTTAGCAGCTCCATAAAATGACTCTTTTAAGTTTCTAGCTTTAACAGTCATTTCAGTTCTACAAGGTGCCTGAATAGAAAGACCCAAATCATGTTGTTCGACAAATCTGGTATTAGAGGGTTAGTCTCAGTTTACTTATTAAGAATTTAGTTGAGTAAAGGATTTTAGGACTCGGCGCTTTGTGCGAATGACAATGAACATCAACACTAGTATTTTTTCGCACAAGTTAAAACCAGAGGCTCACATTCTAATGGTTTACAAGGATAGTGGATTTTTATGATGGATTTTTGATCTTTAAAAAACAAAACAATATACAATTTTTTACTTTTTACATTTTAAGCATCAAGCATCAGCATAAGTTGGATCCAAATGATGGGACTTTCATTATTTCTTTCTAAAATTTGTAAGAAACGTTGTACTATGCAAATACAATCTTAAAGGAAAACTATACCCCCAAAATGAACACTTAAGCAACAGATAGTTCATATTATATTAAGTGGCATATTAAAGAATCTTACAAAACTGGAATATATATTTAAGTTAATATTGCCCTTTTACATCTCTTGCCTTGAGCCACCATTTTGTGATGGTCTCTGTGCTGTCTCAGAGATCACCTGACCAGAAATACTGCAGCTCTAACTGTAACAGGAAGAGATCACCTGACCAGAAATACTGCAGCTCTAACTGTAACAGGAAGAGATCACCTGACCAGAAATACTGCAGCTCTAACTGTAACAGGAAGAAGTGTGGAAGCAAAAGACCCAACTCTGTCTGTTAATTGGCTCATGTGACCTAAAATGTATGGTTTGTTGGTATGTTTGTGAGTACAGTGAATCCTACGATTCCAGGGGGCGGCCCTTATTTTTTAAAATGGCAATTTTCTATTTATGATTACCCAATGGCACATACTACTAGAAAAGTATATTATTATGAAAATGGTTTATTTACATGAAGCAGGATTTTACATATGAGCTGTTTTATGCAATATCTTTTTATAGAGACCTACATTGTTTGGGGGGTATAGTTTTCCTTTAAGGACCTCTACTTTCTGCTCCTCAAAAAGCATCCACCATGGCAAGTTTAACGAATATTATGGTCCATTTCATGTTTTTTTTTTTTAAATGTACCTGGCCATTTTTGTAAGCAATACATTGGACTGCACAAAAGCACATGCTCGGTGTGGCAAGATACTTTACTTACTGTTATCTATTATGTCCTTTAAACTAGACTCAAATATGATTGAATGGTTTCTTCATGTTGCATTTCTTGCATATACCAAGCAACATAACTAGTGCTACATTTTAGGACTATTTGACCAGTTTCATTTGGTAAAAGTTGTGAGCATTCATAAGTTTTTATCAGGATATACAATTTATATGTAATATTATATGTAATATACCCACAGCCACTAAAATATTGAATTTCAAGAAACATACCTCAACTGAACAGCTAATGCTTCTCTGACACAGTCAATATCACTGCAAATATGGACCAAAGCACATTATTTTTATCACATTATCTTAATAATTTTCCTTAACCGTTTCATGTAATGACAAACCGTGAGCTCTAGCTGGAAATGCTAAATATGTAGGCGCTATATAAATACATGTTAATAATAAATATACTACTCCATCAATGTCATTTCAGTTTGATAGGTCAGCATTCCAAGAAAAAGCAAGAATGTCGCACTTAGATACTGTAAATTTCATGCAATAACCTCTCTGATACCCACTAAGGTCAAATCTTTTGCATAATAACATATATTCTATATTCAAGTAGGGGTACCAAACTTTATACCAAAGCGGGTCCCATTATATTATTAAGTAGATATGCTAGATTTGAAAGAAACTCTACTGATTGATGATTAAATATATTTTATTAAAGATAACATACAGAGAAAAAGCAGCTATGTTTAAATATTAAGGCTAGTAGTGTTCTTGGGCTGCATCTCAAATTAAGGGGCACATTTACTATGGGTCGAATATCGAGGGTTAATTAACCCTCGATATTCGACCATGGAAGTTAAATCCTTCGACTTCAAATATCGAAGACGAAGGATTTACCGCAATTCGTTCGATCGAACGATCGAAGGATTTTAATTCATCAATCGAACGTTTTTCCTTCGATCACAAATTGCTAGGAAAGCCTATGGGGAACTTCCCCATAGGCTAACATTGGTGCTCGGTAGGTTTTAGGTGGCGAAGTAGGTGGTCGAAGTTTTTTTTAAAGAGACAGTACTTCAACTATCGAATGGTAGAATAGTCGAAGGATTTTTAGTTCGAATCGTTCGATTCGAAGTCGTACTCGAAGGTCGAAGTAGCCAATTCGATGGTTGAAGTAGCCAAAAAAAACTTTGAAATTCAAAGTTTTTTTCCTTCTAATCCTTCACTTGAGCTAAGTAAATGTGCCCCTAAATGTTTGTTTTAATGAGTACAGCTTAAAATAATATTATTGATCTCCCTGAAACATTGAGCAGTTTCTATCAGTCATTGCAATATTCCAAGATGATGTGTTAGAGTGTTCTATTTTATATGGCAACCCCCTTACCCCACCACATTAGAAATGTGCATTATATTATATAAATCCAATTAAATCTTTTCAATAACAATTTTGGCCTGTGCCGTAAGAAGGGACTATATTAAAGTACTAGAATGTGTAGAGGATTGTTTTTCAAGTTTCCGTGACCCTTCCTGACCATGACATTTTGAAAATGTGAATATTCACTTTACTAAAACCACCAAAATATAATTTATATCATATATAAATGTACATATATCCTGTACAAATATAATAATATATACATTATAAGAGAAGTTTCCCCCTGTACATTTGGTAAATGGACTTGTCATCATTAATACTACATTATAAAATGTCATTCTTGCAAAAAAATATTGCACATAAATGGAAAAAAAGCAAATCATATTAACATTAGACAGATTTAGTAAATAGGGACATAAAACCTTAAAACAGTTAGGGGCCGATTCACTAACTTCGAGTGAAGGATTCGAAGTTAAAAAACTTTGAATTTCTAAGTATTTTTTGGGCTACTTCGACCATCGAATGGGCTACTTCGACCTTAGACTACGACTTAGAATTGAAGGATTCGAAGTAAAAATCGTTCGACTATTCGACCATTCGATAGTCGAAGTACTGTCTCTTTAAAAAATACTGCGACCCCCTAGTTCGCCATCTAAAAGCTACCGAAGTCAATGTTAGCCTATGGGGAAGGTCCCCATAGGCTTGACTAATTTTTTTGGATCGAAGGATATTCCTTCGATCGTTGGATTTAAATCCTTCGAATCGTTCGATTCGAAGGATTTATCCTTCGATCGTTCGATCGAACTATCTGCACTAAATCCTTCGACTTCGATATTCGAAGTCGAAGGATTTCAATTCCTAGTCGAATATCGAGGGTTAATTAACCCTCGATATTCGACCCTTAGTGAATCGGCCCCTTAATCCCCGCACTAATTATTTGTCTTTGTTTTTCTTAATACAAATTAAATGAAATGTTTCACTTGGTGAAGGACAAGTTTGATCAAACATAAACTGATGGATTGTCTTTGAAATGAATTCAGAGTAAAGATGACATGATGCAGAATTGGCCGTCTCTAGTGGGAACAGATGCCCAACAAATTTGGCGAGTAGTTTTGTTGCTTTCTATCTGTTGCAGTTCACAATCCTAATGAATGTAATGTTTAAATAACATGAATAAAGATAGAGGGAAAATGAATTCAACTCCAGTTTGAGCAGCAGAATGGAAATGAGCAAACTGTATTATCTTCTGCCACCTAATCTGGGTTGAATTTCCTCTGTATCTTTTCTGTTTGTTGAAGAATCCCTTTCTTCGTTCTTCTTGGCCACTGACAAGGTCTTTTGAGATGAATATGAAAAGATAGATTTAAAGGTTATGTCCAGGGTCAGATGGTTGCAGATGTTTTGTGCGAGATTGCTTGGTTCACTTGTGGTTCTCCTCCCGACTGGAGCATTCCGAGGGAACTGACACATGGGCAGCAAACGTCTACAGGTTTTTGTTTATTCCTCTATTGATTCTTACAAACATAAACATGCCCAGTCTTACAAGAGCTCCGGTGCCATGAGCTTCTGTAAATAGTTCTATGAATCCAGGATTTTCTGGGATGCTGTTCCACGACAGACTGCCCAAAAATGATGTATGTAAATACACGCACTGTCCACAAAGGAATGACTGATCAAAAAAAATATATCTAGTCAAACACTACGATTTGCAAGGACATACATTTTAATAATTGAATGTGCTATGGTAGTTAATTCCTCAGCAAACACTGTGACTATAGGAAGTTGTTGTCTGCATGGGATCTTTTTTATTAATGTTTTTACAATCACAGCTGAGGGTTGGAGATACAGTATGGAATCATTTACTGCAGCCATTATTTTCCCTCTATAGGTAAAACCGGAAGGCAAAGCAACATTAAAAAGAAGGGCCTAACAATAAACCTGGTAACTGTTTGATCAATCAGGTGGCTCCTAAAAGATTCACAGAAAAAATAAAATGAATGTCTCTGTTGTGCTTTATTTTATGGTAAGATGTCATTGGCATATACAGTAATTCTCTTAAAGGATAAGTAAACCTTAAAAATAAGTGAATATAAAATTGATGAGGCGGCTATTCTAAGCATGTTTGCAATGTACATTCATTATTTATTATTTTTTAATTCCAAGATATTAAGGGATACATATGCTGTTAATATGAATGAATTGTGTTACAACTGCGCCACCTGCTGGTCATTTTCCCACCAGTCTGACCACCAAGTAGTCAAGGAAGTTGTCAGGAGAAAGAAAGAGGCTGCTCTGATGTTCTTCAGCTTGGGAAATAAATTAAAAACTTTTCTCAAACGTTTCCTAAGCTGAAGAACATCAGAGCAGCCTCTTTCTTTCTCCTGACAACTTCCTTGACTACTTGGTGGTCAGACTGGTGGGGAAATGACCAGCAGGTGGCGCTGTTGTAAAAAAAAATTCATTCATATCTTGGAATTTAAAATAAATAAATAATGACTGTACATTGCAAATGTGCTTATAATAGCCCCCTCATCAATTTTACATTTACTTATTTTTAAGGTTTACTTATCCTTTAACTTTTCTTTTTGTCTATTTCAGGTGACATAAGGCAAACTAAACACTTCATAGGAATTATAGGACTGATGGAATGAAGTTAACAGAGGCCATTTTCCATCTCCCTGTGTTTGTTTTAGTATAATTAACAGTTGTAATTTTAACATACAGGTTTTACTTCTGAATTGTTCCTTTTAAGAGAACATATCAGCATGGAAATAGCTTTGATAGATTTGATACCTGTGAATTTAGTGTTAGTTCTTATTTTGTATAATGTGATGTTTACATCTGTCAGGAGCGGGCTGCGGTGCTCCATTCATGGCGAGTCCTTTTCCAAGATGGCGGTGGCCATGGTCGCCGCGTGGGTTTCAGCACCGGCGCACCAACGTCAGCGCACAAACACGGGACATCAAGACACCGTGTTTTTGCACCAAATTAAATAAAAGGACGCCAACTATGTTTTGTAATCTAAATAGTGTTAAATGGGTCCCTAAAAGCCTTTCTGCCATGCAGGGCTGTATTTAGGTCTGGCTCTGGCCCATTTTCCTTGTGATTGTTGCATGTACAAATGGTTTGTCTGTCCTGCAGGGCCACCATCAGGGGGGACAAGTGTCCCGGGCCCGGGCCTGAAGGGGGGGCCCGGCAGGGCTGCACTTTTCGAAGAGCTGGGCCCCCTTGACAGCTCCGAAGCAGTGTCGCTTGATCGAAGTCCCGAACAGCCGAATGCGGAAGTGCCGAACAGATGAAGTCCTGAAGCCACAGAAAGACCCGAAATCATGAAAGGAGCCGACACTGAAGTCCTGAAGCGACGGAAAGACCCGATGTCACAAAAACAGCTATAATTGAAGTCCTGAAGCCATGAGTTCAATTCTACTAACACCAATGTGGGTTTTTTTTTTAATCCCCTGGCCACCAATGTTTTATTTTAATACTCTATAGGCCCCTGCCGATTTTTAAAAAAAAATATTTTATGGGGCCCCAATTTTTTTTTTTAACTTGTAAGGGTCCTGGCGCCAAGGTTTTTTTAAAATGTTTTTGTAAAAAAACTTTTATGGGGGACCTGGCACCAATGTTTTTTTTTAACTTATAGGGGGGCCCTGGCCACCAAATTTTTTTATGTAGGGCCCTGGCACCACAGTTTTTTTTTTTACTTATAATGGCTTTTTATAATAGCTTTTTATAATAGCTTTTTACAACTTGTGTGTGGCGGGGTTACCTTTTTTAGCGCTGATGTCTGTGTGGTCTTTTAACTGTGGTGTGGAGTGGGCAGGATCAGGGGTGGGGCCTGGGTGGGCGGGGTCCAGGGGCCCCAAAAATTTTGTTGTACAGGGCCCGGTGATTTCTAATGGCGGCCCTGGGCTCATGCACTGATCGAAGGACAGGAAGGTTCCCCTCATTAGGGATGTAGCGAACTGTTCGCCGGCGAACTAGTTCGCGCGAACTTCGACTGTTCGCGTCCGCCGAATGTTCGCGAACGTCGCGCGACGTTCGCCAATATGTGTTCGCGTTCGATTCGAACAAAAATCGTTCGACCATTCGATTCCTTCGACCGCTAAAATCGAAGGATTTTCGTTCGAATCGAACGATCAAAGCCATTCGATTGAATGAAATCATTCGATCGAATGGTTTCGATCGTTCGATTCGAACGAAAATCCTTCGATCGAACGATTAAAATCCTTCGATCGTTCGAATCGAACGATTTTGCGGATGTTCGAAGTTCGCGAACTGTTCGCGAACTGTTCGCATTTTTTGCCGGTGTTCGCGAACGGCGTTCGCGAACACATAAACGGCAGTTCGCTCCATCCCTACCCCTCATTTCTGCTACTGGCAGGGCTGGGGGAAATTTCTTTTTTTGAGCCATTAATGTATTAGTACACAGTATTTGTACCCATGGGCTGCTAATATACAGACTTGGCTGTTATGGTTATCATTGGCTATACTGCTCATATAATCCTCCTCTCTGACTTTGAGCTTGTTAGTTTTAACTGCAAAAACAGCTAAAGAAGCCACTTCTAAGCTCTTTATACAGGTGACAGCATTCTAGCTTACCCATATACTATCTGAGCACACCAATGCTGCCTTGTTGAGAAGTTAAACTTTTGCTTCATTACTGCTTTTATTTTCAATTGATCCCTGCGCTTGCTGATCTCTAAACCTGGCCAGACAAGCAACATCTGGTTCACCCCGATCACCTAATGATGATCTGTTACTAGTTCAGACATTTTATGCAAGAGATTAAACACTAGATCACAAGGGAACTTTAGTCACTGGTCATATTTACATGGGCCATGGCCAAGTTAAACCTTAAAATGAATATAGTTGTGATACACTAAACTTAGTGTGCTGGATGCCTCTTTAATTGAGATCTTTCTCAATACAGGAGCCCCCCAACACATTACCATGTAGTGAATAGCAAAATGTATAATGCTAGGCAGTGGCAGTCAGTGGTTTCTTACGCAAACAAAGTGCTGTCTTACATTAAAAGGACATTAATGCAAAGAATAAGAGCGTGATTTTGCCTCTTGATCCCTGGTAAGACCTTACCTTGAGTTGAGGTTGGTTTCTCTAGAGACAATTTGTAATAGACATATAACAGGGGATTATTTTCACAAAGAACCTAGAAAATAGAACCAGAGACCACCCCTTTAGACTAAAGGAAAAGAAATTGCATTTGAAGCAGCAAAAATGGTTCTCAACGGTGAGGGCAGTGAGGCTGCAGACAGTGGTGTAACTACATATTACTGGACCCCAGAGCAAATTATTTTTTTTCTGCAGAGGTAAGTAAAGACTTAGGGGCAAATTCACTAAGCTTCGTAGTTGCGCCAGCGTCCGCTTCGCCTCACTTCGCCAGGCGTATTTTCGCCAGCGATACGCAAATTCACTAAAATCCGAAGTTGCGTTCAGGGGAAGCGTAAGGTTGCTAGCGTTAATTCGCCAAGCAAAGCGAAGTAACGCTAGCGATGCTTAATTTGCATACATCGCCAAATTGAAGTTACAATGGAGGTATACGTAGCATTACTACACAAGCCTGGGAAACCTTCAAAACATCAAATAAAATTTTTATTTTGCCCTACACATGTGCCCACTGTATAGTTAAGGTGCCATGAGTTAGGAAATGTAGGGGGGAAGGAGGGTAGCCCCAAAAAAAATTTCGATCTTTTTCAGCCTATCACCCATAAAAAATGAAAAAACGCCAGCGTTTTTTGGGACTTAGAAAATGTTTTAACTTTTTTTGAAGCAATCCCTATCTACTCTATTGCACTTCGCCTGGTCTGAGGTGGCGAAGGAAGTCTGGCGTAAAAGGTAGCGTTCAGAAAAATCCGCACGTTATTGAATTTGCGTAGTTACGTCCGTTGCGCAAATTCGCCAGGCGTAAGGGTGCGAAGTAACACTAGGGAATTTACGCCAGCGTCCGTTAGTGAATCGGCGAATTAACGAAAATGCGCAACACTAGCGAATAAACGCTAGCGTTAGGCGCTTCGTCGTTTAGTGAATTTGCCCCTTAGGGTGCAACTAGGGGTTTTTATGAATAAGGGGTTTGGGTCTCCTTTAAGGAAGTTGCATGTGGGGATTAATGGTAAAAAAATGTTTGCACTCAAACTAAGTGGCAGATTTATCAAAGTGTAAAAATGAAAGCTCACCACAGAAAGACTCACCCACATTGTATTCATTCCTATGGGATTCTCAGAAGCGTATTTATCATCGGGGGAAAGTTACAGCTTACCATTTGATAAATATGCTTCTAAAAATCCATAGGAATGAATAGAAAGAGTCTTTCTGCGATGACCTTTAACTTTTACACTTTGATAAATGTGCCCCTTAATGTGGCATTGAGAAGCTAGGCTTAGGATTCCTCAGAAATCCTCAAAACATTAACAGAAATAGATGATGATACAGGGCTGGTTATTAAGGAATCTCAATGCAGAGTGGACTGGTTTCTATGCTAAATTTGTATTTTATATACACAGCATATTGGAAGTTGGTTCCCTAAGCTCCAGTAACTGAAAGCAGCCCAGAGTTTATGCTGTAAATGAGCTGGAGAAAAAAGATAAGGCGTTATTAGGGTCATATTGAGGAACAGTTTTCACTGCTAAAGAGCTTTAACATTTCTTTTCTAATTCTTAGTTCCGCTTTAGTTCTCCTTTAGCATACCATTCAGTGAGTTGGTGGCCATATCACAATGTTTAAATTTGAAGGAACAGTTAAGCACTATCCACATTTTGACTAAAAAGAATCTATGATACAGCCTCACTCATTTCATGCACTGAGCCTTATACTGCATATCTTGCTGGTGCTCTATAAATAAATTATGGTAGGCACTGAGTTTCCTTTAATTTTACTGGCCTCTGTGATGTGCATGAGTGCAATGAATGAGTTGAAATTCTGATTATCTTCTCTCTTTTTTTTTACAGAATTCTTTCCTACTATTGCCTGCAAAACTGAATATGCAAACATGTGAATAAATAACTTATTTCCAAATCGTATTTTAATTCTCTCTATTCTTCATCTTTGTTGTTATTTGCTGTTCTAAGAACATTTACAACATAGGATTACTCCGGCCAAGAGGTGGATATGAAATGTCTTATCAATAGACTTACTATTTGACTTTATCATTATTAGGAAAATTATGCAGAGTGTTTAGAGGGTGAAGAGAGCAGGAGAGTGTTTTTGATATCAATAAGGGCTTTTTATAGCTTTATCTTCAGAAGAAGCTGCCGTGAGCTCAGAATCAGAGGAGAATGGAAATGTCATGACACAGGATTAGCAGTAACCAAATATTAAACCAAATGTTTTTAATAAAAAAAAATGAAGAATGTGACATGCAGCATCGGTATTGTGAAAAGATAACATTTTCCGAGAACCATTTGGAAGCAATTTATGACAATCTATTGATGAGATTTAGAGGTGTTTGTTACAGAATTGTCTGGACCACTAAACAATAGTTTTATTGCAAATGTATCTATTTGTCATTGGAATGGTGCACATATCCAACATAAAGCTTAATAAATTAGTAACTTTTATATATGTATGATGAAGATCTCACCTTAGCCTACCAACAGTTGTCTGGATCCCATATTAAAAGGTAAATACAAGAAACCAGAATTTACAGATAAGTAATAACAATGACAGTAAAAATGTAGTCCTAGCCTCTCAGTTGTGTGGCTGCCAATCTTTCCTAGAGAGGAAACAAGGCCAAAACCTTAGAAATAAAACATGAAGACCAGTTAAATAGTTGATTCTTGTAGGATTCCCTGGTATTGATCTTGGCTTGTTATTGGACTTTTCTTCTGTCTTCAGCCTGCCCCAGACCTCGGCCTGTTTACTGGATATTCATTGTTTATCTCTGCCTGTATTACGGACCTGTCCTTGCTACTTGCCTGCCTCTGACCTCTGGACTGGTATAAGGGCTTGTTTATCGCTTTACACTTGCTCCGACTCTGTTTTATTCTTGTCCTCTATTAAATCTTCTTTTCTTCATTGCAACATGACTGCTGCCTTTCATCATAATCAAAGGGCATCAAAATTATTTTGATGCGCGACAATTTTGACACAAACAAAATTTTTATACACATGACTGTTTTGTCCAAATGCATTAAAGTCAATAGGTGTCCAAATAATTGATGAGCGACAATTTTTATGCGCACAACAATTTTTACAAACGCGATTCTTTTGTCCAAAGGCTTTAAAGTCGATGGGCGTCTGAACAATTTTGACTAGAGGTTAATTTTTTTGTCGCTGCAAATTTTTTCCACGGCGAATTCTCACAGCAGTTTCACAAAAACATTCAGCGAAATCCTGAAATTTGACACAAATCCATGCCTGCCCAATAAATTCCCCATCACTAATTATGTACATTCTGTGAAACGTATGGATCGTTATGGAATATTTGGCAGCTAAACTGTAAATTAATTCTCCCCATCACCGAGGTACATTTATTGGCCTAATACTATTAATGGCACTGAAGGCAGCCAATCTCTCTCTCTCTCTCTCTCCTGGGTCGGTGCAATGACTTTCTATGGCACCTTATAGCAGCCCCTCTGGCATTTGCCAGAACACACAGATTGCCAGTCCGGGCCTGCCTGGTGGTGCGGTGGGGATGCCCGCAGCCGGCGCTTTCTCATTGACACATATGAATGAAAAATATGCGCGCTGGTCTGTTTTAATTGGCGCAGACGCTTCACGTCATCACGAGCAGCGTAGATATTCAAATATTCAAATATTTAATGGGCTACTCATCAAATGTTCATTGCCCAACGTAGGTCGATTCTATAGTTCCTGGTTGTGTTTTTGCTGCGTTACTGCTCCGTTACTGATCCTGCCTGTCCCTGATTACGTCTAGTTTCCTGCCTGTCCTGATCTTTGCTGTGTTGTCGACTATTCTCTTGGATCCTGTTTTGGTACTATGCTTTCGGTGTGTTTTGACCTGGCCTGTGACCCCGACTACTTCTCCATCTCCTGAATTTGTACCGCTATTGTCTGACTGTTTACGACCTCGCCTGGTTTTGACTAGGTTTCTTGTTTCCCGTTCTACAACACCACGCTCGGTTCCCCGCTCGCTCAGTAATCTTTATTTGGTTCTACCACAATAAGACCTGGCGGCATCTGAGTAGCGGAGGGCTCTACCCGAAGCCAAGGCGGCTGCTAAAGGCAGAAGAGTGGGCCGAGACCGGAACCTTGGGGTAATAATTTGAGGTAAAGAAGTACCGCAAAAATTTTATTTTATACTTTTTCAGACAAAAATGTAAAAATTAACCAGTAAAAAGAAAACACTTTGAAAACAGAAAATATTTGTAAAAAATTACAAACACAAAAATATAGTAAATGGAGTAAATACTTGACTTTTCAGGTGGGTTGTAATAGTAATACAAGAAGCACAAACCATGGCTGCTATGAGCCAAAGTGTATCAGTCCCAATGGGGCCCTGACTGATGTGCAATTTCAGGTGGTTCAGCAATATCTAGTTGGGCCACTTTCCTCACACGTGTGTAAATGTGATTTGGCTTTGCTATTTAAGGAAGTTCTTGATTCGTTGTTCCAAAAAATAGCAATATTGTGTTAATTGCAGAGGATGAAAAAGAAAATCATCAATTACAGGCCAGTTCTACTGAACAAGAGGAACGTGCTAAATGAGCCAAGTAGGAAAGCCCTTTCAAACCAGCACTAATGTAAAATGATAAAGGAAAATGGATTTTGTGGAGTGTAGAATGTCAAGCTGAAGGTTACTCAATACTCACAGAGCATATTATGTAAGAAAGCGAAGATCAAATAAATGTCCATTGTACGCTATGAATATTATATTGTAATCAATACACACCTGAGGCTCAGTGAATGCCCTGATTGTTTTCCTTGCATTCAGTGGGTTTATTTTTAAAACTTATTAGTGGACTGTCTTTAGACTAAGGGGGTTATTTATCAAAGTCCAAATTTAGCTCAAAATTTCCTGCTACAAACTCCGATCAAATCCGCTCAGGTTTTTTTCGCTTATTTATTATAAAATCTTTCCGAAAATTTGCTTTGTGGGGAAAAAACAGATTTTCAGGATTTTTTTCGGATTTCTTCATCAGAATTTCAAGATTTTTTTGGATTTCGGATATATACATATAGTCCAGACAGTGATCCCCAACCAGTAGCTCGTGAGCAACATGTTGCTCTTCAACCCCTTGGATGTTGCTCTCAGTGTCCTCAAAACAGGTGCCTATTTTTGAATTCCAGGCTTAGAAGCATGTTTTAATTGCATAATTAAAGTATAGTGCCAAGTAGAGTCTCCTGTAGGCTGCCAGCCCGCATAGGGGCTACCAAATAGCCAATCACAGCCCTTATTTGGCACCCCAAGGAAGTTTCTCATGCTTGTGTTGCTCCCCAACTCTATTTACATTTGAATGTGGCTCACAGGTAAAAAAAGGTTGGGGACCCCTGGTCCAGAGGATGGCACACAGCTTCTCTGTTTACTACTCAGGTGCACGGTAAAAAAAAACATGTAGCATTCAAAAAGACCAGCAACACTGGGATTTTAGTGAAACAAGTAAAATATTGTATTTATGAGTCCATATACAGCCAACGTGACGTTCCGGTCTTCTCCGTGACCTTTTTATATATATATATATTAGCTCCAAGTATAAATCTGCCATTCTTTTCTAGTTTAATATGCAAATGGCTGAGATTTTCTTTTCTTTATTATCTGATTATTCTTATTTCACTTAAAGTGACCCTTGAACAGAATTTTTTGTAATGATTCTAATGGAGAAGAAGAAGTCTATCATATCTCTGTATATGCTGTTAAAATGTAGTTATATAGCACAGTCCCCTGCATGTATATAAGACACATACCTCATATTGTAGCACTGTCCCTGTGATGTCCCTCATGTCATTTACTGAGCTCATCTGTGACCCAAAGAACCAGAAGAACTGGATAGGGCGCTTGCTGTGTAGCATTACTGCATTAGAATTTCTTGAAAATCTTAGAAATGCCATAATTGAAGAATTATTCTATAATTATTAGGGGATGGTGCCACTTTAAAGTGGTAACGCTGTTTTCAAATATTCTGTATACCAGTGTATTGTGTACTTGCACCCACTGAGGTTCATCTGAGTTTTGCCTTAGGTATGACTTCATACTCCATTTGTTATCGGTCACTGCACAATTATTCCTTAATCTCCTTTAAGACAATAATCATAAAGAGCTCCTTGCCTGTTTTGTAGATAACATTGCACAATGGCAAACAATAATTTTATTTTTCCTCTGTTGCAAATAATAATTGCTCTGATATATTTGCGCAGCAGTCATCCGTGACCATTAGAAACTCTAACTGACAGGTTGAGAAGTGACAGTCAGGTTGGCACAACAGTCAGATTGAGGAACTTCACGTGATAATTATTTACCAAATCAACCCTATCCGCAAAATCATTATGACCTATAGGCAACTTTTAGGGGGGCATTTATTAAAACACATTTTTTTCTCATATTTATTTAAAGAAAAATCCAACCAAACTCCCAACCATGAATGGCCTTAATTTACTAAAAAATCTGAACAGAAAAAAAAAAATCACATTTGGGAAAAGTCGCAACAAAATCATGCAACTGATACTTTTTCAGATTTTTTGAGACAAAAGGCCCAACCAGAAACATTCGACCTTTTACACATGATTTTCTAGTAGACTAAACTATGAAGATCCAAATTATAGAAAGATCCGTTATTCAGAAAGCACCAGGTCCCGAACATTCTGGATAACAGGTCCCATACCTGTCCCATAAAAAAGGCAATTTAATGATATCATATGAGTACAACAATACATTATAAGTATCACCAAGTCCAACTACAATTTAAAATTTTCATAAAACCATAGATGTGAGTTTTATAGGTATGCACCGAATCCAGGATTCGGTTTCCGGATTAGGCCAGGATTCAGGCTTTTTCAGCAGGATTCGAATCCGAATTCTAATTTGCATATGCAAATTAGGGGCGGGAGGGAAATAGCATGACTTTTTGTAACAAAACAAGGAAGTAAGAAATGTTTTCCCCTTCCCACCCCTAATTTGCATATGCAAATTAGGATTCCGATTTGGTTCGGTATTCGGATAAATCTTTTGCGAAAGAATTCGGGGGTTTGGCTGAATCCAAAATAGTGGATTCGGTGCATCCATAGAGTTTTATAATTTTTCAGACCTAAACAATATTCATCCTAAGAAAAACCTACAGCAATAACTTTTGGAAAACCTTAAAGAACTAGAGAACCCCTAAACTTGACGTTTACTTGCTAAGAAACGTAGAAATCTTGTTTTTTGATCCAAATGTTCTCAAATGAACACTCACACAGAAAAAAAGAAATCCTATTGCTCTAACAATTAAAGGGATCCTGTCATCGGAAAACATGTTTTCTTCAAAACGCATCAGTTAATAGTGTCACTCCAGCAGAATTCTGCACTGAAATCCATTTCTCAAAAGAGCAAACAGATTTTTTATATTCAATTTTGAAATCTGACATGGGGCTAGACATTTTGTCAATTTCCCAGCTGCCCCCAGTCATGTGACTTGTGCCTGCACTTGCAGGAGAGAAATGCTTTCTGGCAGGCTGCTGTTTTTCCTTCTCAATGTAACGGAAGGAGTCTCAGTGGGACATTGGTTTTTACTATTGAGTGTTGTTCTTAGATCTACCAGGCAGCTGTTATCTTGTGTTAGGGAGCTGCTATCTGGTTACCTTCCCATTGTTCTTTTGTTTGGCTGCTGTGGGGGAAAAGGGAGGGGGGTGATATCACTCCAACTTGCAGTACAGCAGTAAAGAGTGATTGAAGTTTATCAGAGCACACGTCACATGACTTGGGGCAGCTGGGAAATTGACAATATGTCTAGCCCCATGTCAGATTTCAAAATTGAATATAAAAAAATCTGTTTGCTCTTTTGAGAAACGGAGTTCGGTGCAGAATTCTGCTGGAGCAGCACTATTAACTGATTCATTTTGAAAAAATTCTTTTTTCCCATGACAGTATCCCTTTAAGTATTCTATTGTCATGGCTCAATTAAATGGTTTGGCCTGAGAAAATTAGGGATTGTAAAGTGAGGATAGAATGTTCTTTGATCCTCATTCCAGGGATATTGTTTCATAAATAAATGAACATGTCATTTGTCTCACCAGAGGGAGCTCCTGCCCTCCAGGCTTTTTTCCCTTTTTGTTTAGGTTTTATAAAGATGAATTTCCAGTGCTCTAAAATACCGTGGATTAGATTTTAAGCCTGACAGCACTTCGGGGAGTAGTGGGCTCAAAGTGGCTCATACGGGTCTCCGTAGCACTTGTTTACTAATAGAGAAAACCAGCCACCGTCTGCAGCTGCTGATATCATATTACCCTTCTACAGTAGCAGAGATAAAAAATCACACAGTTTTAATAATTACTCCTGCATTTTATTTTGTTTTTTTTTTCCCAAACCCAACTGCAAACGCTGGCTTCCTTCCAAATAAACAGATAAAACCAGTATGAAACGTTTATCTTTTAATGATAATGACGACATGTATCAAAAGTTGCCTGCTGAATATTTTGCCCACACGTCTGACTTTTTCAAAACAAAATGTAATTATGCTTTAATCATTCTAATCTCCCATTCAGAAATAAGTTCACAGTGAGCTTGGCTCTTCGTGAATCACTGTCATTTACAGAGCTGGGCATAGGCTACTTTTCTTAGAAACCAGGTTCCAATTTTAAATGTTGATATTGTCATCCTATAATAATATGTTAAAAATATTAACATGGATAATGTGTTTGAGGCTTTACTACTTTAAAAAGACCATACATCAGCAAACATTTGGGGGCCCATTCACTAAGTTCGAGTGAAGGAATAGAAGGAAAAATACTCGAATTTCGAGTAGTTTTTTGTGTTCCTCGACTATCGAATTGGCATAAATTCGCCTGAGTAGAATGATTCGAATTGATGATGCAATGCGACTATTCGCCCATTCTATAGTCGAAGTAGTGTCTCTTTTAAAAATACTTCGACTGCCTACTTCGCCACCTAAAACCTACCGAATTGCTTTAAAAGCCTATGGGAAAGTCCCATAGGCTTGTTTTCTAAGTTTTTGATCGGATAAAAAGGCATTTGATCGATCATTTGATCGAATGAAAATCCTTCGATCAAATATTCAATCGTGCAGCTTCGACTATTCGCCCGTACGTAAATTCGCCCGAATTGCCTATTCGATTCTATTCCCCAGTTGAATTTCGAGGGATTTAACCCCTCATAATTTGACCCTTGATACATCTGCCCCTTATTGGTCACAGAATTTCAAGTCCTGGTAAAGCTGCATGGTGATTGGATGAGCTGGAGGAGAAGTTCAAACCTCAGCTATCCAATCCCTGAGCAGCTCAACTGGGACTTAAACTCAGTGACCAATAAGGGGAAGTAATGGACAGAAGATACCTCCCCCTTGTGCTCCCGCCCTGCCTTCCCGAAGTCAGCAGCTCTCAGAAAGCAGGGGGGCCCGGCTAATCAAGAAAGTGCGGCATGGCAGGGCCCCCCTTACCCTCGGGGCCCCCTACAACTCTCCCCCCTGTCCCCCCCTGATGGCTGTGTAAGTGTAAGTGTAGTGAGTGTTCCATTAACAGTCATTATTATCATTTTTCTTATAATATTTAACAATGTATTTGTGAGTTGCTCAAGGTAACATTTTTCTACTGGCGCAACAAAAACACATGCTGTGAGTATCTGATGGATTTACACAGTCTCATTGGTTGATTCCAGCATGAGTCTATCGAACAGGTTAGAGCAGTCACACTCTTTTAACAACCCCTAAAATGTGCAGCTTGGTGCACAGTTGTGGAGAATTCGTCAGCCTCCAGGACAACGCCTGGAAAAGAGATGTAGCATGAGGCATGTAGTTGCAGGGAAAACTCTTGCCTTCGTAATTATGCAGAAGTGCAACGTTTCAGGGCCACGCCCCTTTATCAATCATGCTTTGCACTTCCGCATAATTAAAAAGGCAAGGGTTTTCCCTGCAACTACATGCCTCTTGTGCCGGTATCTCTGTCTGCTACTGGCCACCATGCATGCGTCAGCTGAGAGTCACATAGCCACATTGGTATATAACTATAAAGTCACCAATAAGAATATCCCTGAGCTTTATGGGATGCTAAGGAACACAACTTCCAGAACACCACCATATAGAAAGAGGCTTACATTGTATCAGTCCATTATTATATGGAAATACTGTCTCATATAATGGTAATTTATACGTTAGTGATAGTTTCTCTATATTTCAGTCACTAGTTAGAAAGCTGTCAATCTGCCCTAAATACCATATTCAATGTATATTGTATTCAAGAATCCTTTATCTAAATATGCTTTCTTTCCCATTGGGTTCCATTAGCTAATCTCTGCACCCAATGTAAAAAACAGAAAATGGTCTCTTTGAACCTTCTCCAAAATTAGGATACAATCTATAGAGAGGAACTATCCTCAAGTATTTCAGTGTTCTTAGTAGTCCTGAGTAATTAATGAAAGCTTTTCCCTCTGTATTACTTTATAACGATCTCAATTGGAAGAAGGTTGAGCCCTCTGTAGAAAGCACAGGAAAAGGTTGAATAGTCTTTTCAAGTCGCATGAAGGTTTTCTAGGATGAATGTACGATAATTCGATTAATAAGTAGCTGAATTTATCACAGTTGAGGATTTCAACAGCTGCGCATTACATCAAGCACAAGTAGTTTAGTATGATTTTTACTACATATATATATATATATATTAAGACATAGAGTTTTTTTTATTCTTGCCTTATTGAGTTAATTTGTAAGAAAGCATATCAAATCTGGAATCGACAGTACTCACTGGTATTAAATTTATACCTTTTAAATCTCCTATACATTTATTTGTGGGTCAGTTCTCATGCTGGGATAATTGAACATCCAAAGGATAGGTTAAAGTTCATATTATAAGTTTGTGTTGATTTGACTCATAGCAGGTGTCTCAGACTGGCAAACCCTTAGGGAAACTTACACCAACTCCAGCAACAAAACTGTTTAAGGTCAGAGACAGACGAGAAGATTCGGGGAGATTTAGTAGCCTGGCGACTTCTTCGGAAGACTAATCTCCACGAACTGCCTCCCCGCCAGCTAGAATCCAAATCACCGGCTGGATGACGCTTTTTTCTGAAGTTGCACAAAGTTGCCTCACAAGGAAACTTCAGGCGACTTTGGAAAACGAAGTGCTCCGAGTACCATCCCTCCAGTGATTTATATTCTAGCCGGCAGGGAGGCTGTTTGGGGAGATTAGTCGCCCAAAGATGAGGCCCTAAGACAGCCACTAAAATATTTGTTTTCTTTACCTGTGGTCAATGGACACATGAGAGGCCACAGCTCTGATCAGCTCACTGGACTGACTCTAATAAAAAAAACGTGGGGTCCAGTAAGAATAGAAGGCTTAGCTGGACATCAACTTTTAAAGTGTTTCATTATAGAGGGGGCATATAATGACTTTGTTGTGAACCTCAAAGACCAGTCCAAAATGACGGAGATGAGTATAAAAATATGAAGATCAAATGAACGTATATGGTGGATTAACATTTTTTTTCCACACACCCAGTAAATGAATAATTGCTCTGTTGGACGTTACTGGTCAAAGGAGCATTTTCAAATATATAAATTGCACATCTTTTTGTTGGAGAAAAAAAAAAAACAGAGGTTGACTCAAAATAAAATTGCCATTATAAAATTGCCCCCTGTTGCTATAAATGGATTGGAGGCAATTGGTTGATGGAGAGTTCCTTGATCTTTTTTCTCTATCGCTCAGGGATATGGGGTTCATTTTTAAAATATAAATAAGTAACCATGGGCAACACTTAGGGGCATATTTATCGATGCAAAAATGTAAAATCCTTCGACTTCGAATATCGAAGTCGAAGGATTTACCGCTATTCCTACGATCGAACGATCGAAGGAATAATCATTCGATTGAATGATTAGATCCTTCGAATCAAACGATTCGAAGGATTTTAATCCATCGATAGAAGGATATTCCTTCGATCAGAAAATTGTTAGGAAGCCTATGGGAACCTTCCCCATAGGCTAACATTGGCCTCGGTAGGTTTTAAGTGGCGAACTAGGGGGTCGAAGAATTTTTTAAAGAGACAGTACTTCGACTATCGAATGGTCGAATAGTCAAACGATTTTTAGTTCGATGGTCGAAGTAGCCATATTCGAAATTCGAACTATTTTTCCTCTATTCCTTCACTCGATCTAAGTAAATGGGCCCCTACTTACCAGGAATCCACATTGAGTAGAAGACTTTCGATAGCATCTTAATTTGCAGTGGTTCTTTACAATGCACCACATTCTTCCTTCTCCTGAGAAATCTATATCACTTTCCTATTTCTATTACAAAGGTTTCTTTTTCTCATTAAACTGTGATTTTAAATGTTATGTTTATAAAACTGTAGTTATAGATAAAAGAAAGAAATATACTGTTTTCCTGTAACTCTGCAAATGCCCCCAGAAATACAAAATGATTTCTGTCCGTTGCACAAGAAGGCATAAATTATATGTTTTTATCATTTATCACAACTAAAGTGTGAAACGGAATTAATCCCCGTATTAGTATAAACAAAATGTGCAACTCTTTAATTAACAGGACTATTGGCAGCCAACTTGGTATCACCCATTGAAAAGTCTAAAGCCCAGTAATATGGCTCCTGTCAAGCTCCAGCATCACAGAGAAAAAGTCTAATGCAAACTCAGCAGTCAATATACTGGCACTGTATCTATTCTCAGGTCCCGTTCCTTTTAAATGGGAGACGAAGAATCTAATCCGAGCAATAAGTTGCATGTGAGTCACTTGGGTCTGAGCTTTTATAGAAAAAAGTAACAAAAACTTGTATATAAAAAAAACACACAATATATGGGAGTGTATGAGTTTGAATTCTCATTTATCCTTTACTTTTTATTTTTCATTCCAAGCCGCTGAAAGTAAAATGGAAACTATCAGAGCCATGTACATAAATCCAGGAAGAGCAGAATGCATGAACTATGCACAAGTATACACCGCTGATCACTTTACTTGTTGGCCCACTGTGATACAGGATAATTGCCATGTGCAATTAAAGGCAGAAGTTATTTCCTAAACTGTGCTCATTGCACATAATCCCCCATTCCTGCTCTCCCCCCGCATAGGTGATAACACCTATAATTCCCCCTAATCCTTTACTCACCTATAAGTGCAGAGTAAGCGCAGCAGAGCTCATCTTCCGGCTCTTTGAATTTATTTGGGTCCTCTTCCTTTCCTTCAGCAATATCCATCACTTTTGGCACATGCGCAGTTGCTACAAACAGGAAGACTGCTCCAACTGCGCATGCGCCAATACGGCACTCACTTCCTGAAGAAAACAGAAGAGCCAGAAGATGGAGCCCACAAGCTCCTCTGCGCTTACTCTGTCAGGGGCCCACCTGCTCCCAGCGGGGAAAGTCCGGACCAAGGAGGAAGCTTTGGCTAAAAGTCCAAAACACATCAGTTAATAGTGCTACTCCAGCAGAATTCTGCACTGAAATCCATTTCTCAAAAGAGCAAATAGATTTTTTTATATTCAATTTTGAAATCTGACACGGGGCTAGACATTTTGTCAATTTCCCAGCTGCCCCTGGTCATGTGACTTTTGGCTGCACTTTAGGAGAGAAATGCTTTCTGGCAGGCTGCTGTTTTTCCTTCTCAATGTAACTGAATGTGTCTCAGTGGGTGGGACCTGGATTTTACTATTGAGTGTTGTTCTTAGATCTACCAGGCAGCTGTTATCTTGTGTTAGGGAGCTGCTATCTGGTTACCTTCCCATTGTTCTTTTGTTTGGCTGCTGGGGGGGGGGGAAGGGAGGGGGGGAGATATCACTCTAACTTGCAGTACAGCAGTAAAGAGTGATTGAAGTTTATCGGAGCACAAGTCACATGACTTGGGCAGCTGGGAAATTGACAATATGTCTAGCCCCATGTCAGATTTCAAAATTGAATATAAAAAAATCTGTTTGCTCTTTTGAGAAATGGATTTCAGTGCAGAATTCTGCTGGAGCAGCACTATTAACCCATTCATTTTGGAATTTTTTTTTCCCCATGACAGTATCCCTTTAAATAATTTGTCATGCTTTATATTATTCTCATATTTTCTGTTTCAATGTGCTTTGAAAAATGTGCTTGATAACAGTTGTTTCTTCAAGGGGGCTTAAATCAATATATGTCATACAAGGATTTTAAATTGCATTTCGCTGTTTACAATAAAATAAACAGCAAAATGCCTCCAGCACCCAGTATTCTTGTATGTGATCAATTCACTGGAAGTATTCTATTATACACAAATCCAGTTAGAATATTTATTATAAAATTTCTCTTATTGTCATTTCATCCAGTTACAACATGGCAAGGGGGAAAAAAACAAGCATTTTCAACAGTGTTTTAATTTTCACTCACAGCTGTGGCAAATAGAAAGTGTATTTAATGGAGTGTCATGTTAATTGTTTTCAGAGTTAAGCAATTTCTCCATTTAATTGTCAATTGATTAACCTATTGAAACGTTAAGTGAGTCAGTTTCCTTCCAGTGGAAACAGCAGTACCAGATTGTAGGTTCATCAGCTGGAGGGAGCACTCATTTGCCAGATTCAATGTGTTGGTATTTTTGCTACACCTCCCTGAGCTTTTAATTAGATGAAGCAAGTTTACATGTATTTGTCATCTGCTGGAAAGGTTATCAGCGCTGGAGCTGACCTGCCGAGGGACGGCTGAGCCTTCTAGGTTTAATAGAAAAGCTTTGCAGTGAGGGCTGTTGTATTGCTTGCATTGTAATTATAATGAACTAGAGTTTTTTGCCTTCCTCTCTGTTTGTGTATCTTTAACTATGCAATCAGATGTCTTCTCTGTCAGATATATGCACCTATTAAGCACTGGGCCCTAATATACATGAGAAAAGGAAGAGTTTCTTAAGGCTTAGTGCTATGCTATGTAGGTGGGATGCTATTAAATCATTACAAAGATGGGAGGCAGCCTGGAGCACATTGCAAACAGTCTTGGGAAGAATGCTGACTGCTGCTAACATATTATGTTTTTTAAAGGAAAACTATTTTCCCAAATGACTACTTAAACAACAGTTTATTTATTATCAAATTAAGTGGCATGTTAAAGAATCTTACCAAACTGGTATATATATTTAAGTAAATATTTCCCTTTTACATCTCTTGCCTTGAACCACCATTTTCGTGATGGTCTGTGTGCTGCCTCAGAGATCACCTGACCAGAAATACTGCAGCTCTAACTATAACAGGAAGAGATCACCTGACCAGAAATACTGCAGCTCTAACTGTAACAGGAAGAGATCACCTGACCAGAAATACTTCAACTCTAAAGGTGGCCATACACGGGCCGATAAAAGCTGCCGACAGACCGTGTCGGCAGCTTATTGGCCCGTGTATGGGGGCCCCCAACGGGCTTCCCCGATCGAGATCTGGCCGAAAGTCGGCCAGATCTCGATCGGATGGGATTAAAAATCCCGTCGGATCGCGGCCGCATCTGTTCGTTGATGCGGTCCCGCGATCCGACCGCCCGTTTGGCGAACGCTAGGATCCGATCGTTGGGCCCTAGGGCCCACGATCGGATCAGCCCGATATTGCCCACCTCAAGGTGGGCATATCGGAGGGAGATCCGCTCGTTTGGCGACATCGCCAAACGAGCGGATCTATCCGCGTATGGCCACCTTAACTGTAACAGGAAGAAGTGTGGAAGCAAAAGACAGAACTCTGTCTGTTAATTGGCTCATGTGGCCTAACATGTATGGTTTGTTTGGTTTGTTTATGTGAATCACACAATCCCAGGAGGTGGCTCGCTCTTATTTTTTTAAATTTTACCCAAAGGCACAGACTAGTGTGTATAAAGGTATATTATTATGAAAATGGTTTATTTACATGAAGCAGGGTTTTAAATACGAGCTATTTTATGCAATATCTTTTTATAGAGACCTACATTGTGTGGGGGGGTATAGTTCTCCTTTAAGCTGAGTGACTTTAACGTTCTCTAGTATGAATGCACCATGAGACCGGTACTTCGGTAATCTTGAGTTTTGGCGCATGCGCAGTCGTCGCAAAGCAGAAAATTGCTCCAACTGAGCATGCGCTGCCACACCTGTCTCATTCCAAAGATTTCCGAAGATAAGAAGATGGCGCTCGTGAACTCTGCACCGATGGGTAAGTAAAACGTTAGGGGAATTTGCCCGGGGTAAAACTTAGGCGGGGGGGGTTGGTCTATATAGGATAGGGGAGATAGGGTTTTTTCAGATTTCAAAATTGAATATAAAAAAATCTGTTTGCTCTTTTGAGAAATGGATTTCAGTGCAGAATTCTGCTGGAGCAGCACTATTAACTGATTCATTATGAAAAAAAAAATTTTTTCCATGACAGTATCCCTTTAACTCTTTTCTTTCATCATTCCCACAGCCTAATGATGGACAGTATGCAACACAGAGTTCTTGTTTGATCCAGTCAGCTCTTTCACATAATTTTTACAAGACTGTCCCTTTAACTATGGGAAGGAAAGATCGTATTCAACATAACATATTGCAATGAGAGAAGAAAAAAAAATAGGCCAGTTAGAGCCGAGTCTCAACACTCTCTCAAACGATTTCTTTCCTGATGGTTTCCTCTCATTCATCCCTAAATCGCCACATTTGATTTGTAAAAGCAAGGCATACTTTAGAGGAGTTTTTTGTGCAGTTTAATAACTCTTAAAATGATGTTTTGCATTGTGAATGTATGTACTGGGAGTTGTGTGATGCTTTCTTGGGGCTCCCAATCTACAGCTTCAGCCCAGTGGGTAAACAGCTTAAATCCAGACCTCCTTTCACTCTCTGCACATTGAATTGAATGAAAAATGCATATAAGTGGAGGCTGACTGGCATTGGCCTTACAAAAGCCTTTACCATTCTGCAGGGGTATTTACATAGGAATTAGACCTCCATAAAGAAGATGAGGACAATTAATGGACAGGGCACCATATAAGAAATATTTGCCCAATTCTTTGCCTCAACAGGGATCTGTTGAAAAAGCAATGGAAACTCTTCCGTTCTATGAAGTCACAAGGACTAAGTCGGTGATTCTAGAATTCACAGTGTGACTTTTACCAAAGTGTAGCTAAACATTCTATATTCAGCTTGAGATAGAAGCAAAATTGTGTTAGCCTGTTAGTAAAGCCAAAGCAAAGTGGCAGTTTTAATACATAACAACTGCACTGAATGAACCTAATTCTGACTGTTGATGGCAATTTAAAACCATGCATTGGATATCAATATAGGCGAGCATACGGCTTCCTTCAGCTGACATATTCTTCATTGATGCTAGTAATAGTGTTATCTAAAAATGATCATTGTTGCATTTCTATCTATATAGAGTATGCCTCGGGCAAATATGCAGAGAATTAGGGGCCGATTCATCAAGGGTCGAATATCGAGGGTTAATTAACCCTCGATATTCGACTAGGAACTAAAATCCTTCGACTTCAAATATCGAAGTCGAAGGATTTAGCACAAATGCTGCAATCGAACGATCGAACGATTAAATCCTTCGAATCGAACGATTCGAAGGATTTTAATCCAACGGTCGAAGGAATATCCTTCGATCAAAAAAACTTAGGAAAGCCTACGGGGACCTTCCCCATAGGCTAACATTGACTTCGGTAGCTTTTAGCTGCCGAACTAGGGGGTCGAATTTTTTTTTAAAGAGGCAGTACTTCGACTATCGAATGGTCGAATAGTTGAACGATTTTTAGTTCGAATCCTTCGATTCGTAGTCGTAGTCGAAGGTCGAAGTAGCCCATTCGATGGTCGAAGTAGCCCAAAAAACACTTCGAAATTCGAAGTTTTTTTACTTCGAATCCTTCACTTGATGAATCGGCCCCTTAATGTTCTAGGCACTCTGCCAGCATGTTAATTGTTCTTTTAAAGGAATTGTTCAGTGTAAAAATAAAAACTGGGTAAATAGATAGGCTGTGCAAAATAAAAAATGTTTCTAATATAGTTAGTTAGCCAAAAATGTAATATATAAAGGCTGGAGTGACTGGATGTGTAACATGTCAGTCAGAACACTACTTCCTGCTTTTCAGCTCTCTTGGTTTACACTGACTGGTTACCCTGGCTACCAGGCAGTAACCAATCAGAGACTTGAGTGGGGGGCCACATGGGTCATATCTGTTGCTTTTGAATCTGAGCTGAATGCTGAGGGTCAATTACAAACTCGCTGAACAGAAATGTACCATGTGGCCCCCCTTCAAGTCGCTGACTAACTCAGAGTTAGAGAGCTGAAAATCAGGAAGTTGGATTCTGGCTGTTTTATTAGACATCTGTTCACTCCAGCCTTTATACATTACATTTTTGGCTAACTAACTATATTAGAAACATTTTTTATTTTGCACAGCCTGTCTATTTACACAGTTTTTATTTTCACACTGAACTATTCCTTTAAGAAAACAACAAATTCCAGATAAACCCCAATAATAGATTTACATGCATATGTTCCTTATTGTCCCTGAGTGTTATGTTTGTGTTAATGTAATTGAATTACCTTATGTAGCCACAAGAATCACCAATTTCAGCTCCTGATCTGTACTGGCCTTAGGGTTTACTACCACCCAGGGAGAAAGCACAATGTACTTTAGATCAGGGATCCCCAACCTTTTTCACCCGTGAGCCACATTCAAATGTAAGAAGGGTTGTGGAGCAACATAAGCATGAAAATAGTTCCTGAGGATACCAACGAAGGGCAGTGATTGGATTTGATAGCCTTATGTGGACTGGAAGCCTACAGAAAGCTTTATTTAGCAATACAACTGTTTTTTGTGCAACCAAAAGTTTCCTCCAAGCCTGGAATTCAAAAATAAGCACCTGCTTTGAAGCCACTGGGAACAACATCCAAGGGGTTGGGGGCAACATGTTACTCACGAGCTACTGGTTGGGGATCACTGCTGTAGATGCTCCATTTCCATATTTCCATTGTTTGTGACAAGTTGCTTAGATTTAGTGACATATAATATATATAATTAATATAAATTAATATATATATTAATCAAGTAAGAAATAATAACTTTCTGTGTTCAAACTTTTGTATGGACTAGGCTAATGGTTCAAGTGGAAGTTCTCTGCTGTCATATATCAGCTGACATAGAAATGCCTAACTCTTGCCCACCATCCCCCTCAGTGTCGGACTGGCCCACCGGGATACCAGGAAAACTCCCGGTGGGCCAAGGTGCCAGTGGGCCCTCCTGCTTCTAAACATTTGGCCTATTTCATGGCCATTCCCTATTTCTATGAGAATAAAGAGGCTAAATAGATGGAATAATATGTTATAATATGTAAAGAAAAGAGAATAGGAGAATAGAGGTTGAGTAAGAAAGTAATACTTTGAGTGGGCCCCTGGTCTAAAGGTTTTTTGGTGGGCCCCTGGTGTCCCAGTCCGACACTGATCCCCCTCCTGTTATTGACATAAATGGACACAACTCATGATAGTGTCCAAAAATGTGCATTTCTAGTTTGTCACATTTATGTCAATGACAAAGGCATGGGGGAGGCGTTTTCCATTGGCTGAAATACTCCTTAGCCTTGTTTAAGAAAGTTAGTTTAATTAGGCAATGACTACTGCAGGAACATGAAATAGCCAGTAGTCATGTGCTATCATTTGAAAAACATTTGTTTTGCAAGCAAACCCCACTGTTTCTCTCTGCAGGAAGATTAATCAAATTAACATTACATCACTTCCACCCCCAACCTTATACCCCCTCCAACCCTCCAGTCTAACTGTGAAACCAGTGTAAATAGAATTAGCAAGGTTCAAATTAAAAAAATCAGAGACGATTAGAACTGGCATTTTTTCCATTGCTATTTTATTTTTCATAGCTTAAGCTTTTGGTTATTTTCAGCCAAACTGGCCTAAAAAGGGGTTTGTAAGTGGGCCTATAATTAACTAATTTCTATATAGAAACCTGTTTGAGAAGAAACATTTTTTTTCTCTTCTAGACAATCTAGTAGATTTATGATCATAATACTCTGTTACTTGTCAACACTGCAGGGCCTTCTGTAACCTTGTCTTATAGACAATCGCCAAAGACTTTGCATATTGCAGCCAGTTGGACCTCCATATTGGTTGCCAATTTTGTCACCAATCTAATTTTGTCAACAATCAGACAGAATGGCTAGCTTTTGCTATGTGACACCAGCAATTTTTTAACATTTAGGGCAGAGACACATGTGGAGATTCGGGGAGATTTAGTCGCCCAGCGACAAATCTCCTCTTCTTCGGGCGACTAATCTCCCTGAACTGCCTTCCCGTCTGCTTGAATCTAAATCGGCAAGCGGGATGGCACTCTGAGCACTTTGATTTCCGAAGTCGCCAAAGTTTCCTTGTGAGACAACTTCGGGAGACTTCGGAAAACGAATCGATCCAAGTACCATTCCACCCTTAGGGCAGAGACAACCGAGAGATTCGGGGAGATTTAGTCGAATAGTTTTGTCGCCGGGCGACTAATCTCCCTGAATATCCACGTATGTTTCTGCCCTTAAGATAGAATTTATTTTTCAAAAATGCAAGACATTGCAGTAAAGGCCCCCATACACGGGCCAATAAAAGTTGCAGACAGACCGAGTCGGCAGCTTATTGACCCATATGTGGGGCCATACGATGGGCTTTCCCGATCGATATCTGGCCAAAAGTCGGTCGGGCAGGTTAAAAAATCCCGTTGGATCGTGGCTTATCTGAGCTTTATGTGGTCCCACAATCGGACCGCCCGTATTGCATGCATCATGATCCGATTATTGGTCCCTAGGGCCCATGATCGGATCAGCCCAATATCGCCCTATATCGGGTATATAGGGAAGAGATCCGCTCATTTGTAGTGATGGCGAATAAATTCGCCTGGCACTAATTTGCGGGGAATTTATGCGTTTTGCCACTGGCTAATAAATTCGCAAAATGTTCGAATTACTAATTTTTTTGTGAAAATGTTCGAATTGCTCGATTTTTTTAATGAAAATGGTCGAATTGATTGATTTTTATAGTGAAAACATTCGAATTGCTCACTTTTAGTGAAAACGTTCAAATTGCTAGATTTTCGTGAAAACGTTTGAATTCCAAAATTTTTTGTGTGAACTTTCCAATTTCACGATTTTTCACGCATTTTGAAGGAAAGTTTGGCAAATTTATTCGCCGTTGGCAAATCGCGGGAATTCGCCGCAAATTTGCACCTGTCGAATAAATTCGCCCATCACTAATTGTGTTAGTTTTGGACACTTTCTTCCCAGGCGTCGAACGCTGGCGGCTTTTCACTAGCATTACTTCGGCAACTCGAGCAATTCAAATCGAAGATGCGCTAGCGTTCATTTCTGCCTATTGCAAATTCGCTAGAGTCCTTGCGCTCAGGCTAACTTGCATACATCGGGAAATTTAAAGTTGAATGGACGTCTTTATGTTATATGTTGCAGCAAATACATTACATTTCCACTGTTAATTACACACGTCCAGGGAACCTTAATAAAGACAATAGAGTTGAGGCCTGTTTTTAACTGTTTCAATAAAACATGATTCATTTTTAAAAAACATATTTTCAAACGTTCCTGGTATGCACCCACTTACCTTGAATATTTATTAACAACTCTACTGTGGGTAGCACCTGGGTCATTTACTATTATGTGGAGTGCGGAAAACTGAAGGTGTATATATATATATATAATACACAAAAGCCATGAATATCCTGTAAATTATATCCTTATAAACGGTGAGTAGTGATGTCATCAGTTATAAACGGTGAGTAGTGATGTCATTTCTGTCACATGACTCACTGAAACTTGTGTATTATAATAAATAAAGTACCCCCAGTTGTAAAATATGAGGATATTAGAAGTTACCTCGGAGTTCCATGACCTGTATAAAAACACTCGGCCTTCGGCCTCGTGTTTTTATACAGGTCATGGAACTCCGAGGTAACTTCTAATATCCTCATATTTTACAACTGGGGGTACTTTATTCACTATATATATAAAAATATAATTACAAAAAAAAGAAACATTAAAAAGACTGATTATAAAATACTTGTACTGTAGAGAGTAGGTCTCCATGATGCTTGTTAAGACAATAACAATAGACAATAATACTGGTATAACTATAGGCCAGTGATCCCCAACCAGTAGCTCGTGAGTAACATGTTGCTCCCCAACCCCTTGGATGTTGCTCCAAGTGGCTTCAAAGCAGGAGCTTATTTTTGAATTCCAGACTTGGAGACAATTTTTGGTTGTATAAAAACCAGTACTGCCAAATAGAGCTTTCTGTAGGCTGCAAGTCCATATATGGGCTACCAAATAGCCAATCACAGCCCTTCGTTGGCATCCTCAGCCCTCATGCTTATGTTGCTCCCCAATCCCTGCTCACGTCTGAATGTGGCTCACAGGTGAAAAAGGTTGGGGATCCCTGCTATAGAGAAAGTAGTTTGCAGGGTCTGGGGAAGGGGGGCCTAGAAAACAGGGTCTGCTTCCTCTGTGGTTAAAACAATTAAAGAAAATAGTAAAAGGAGTCCTTCCCCAGCCATTTCTTACCACTGGGGGGCGATGGGGAAGGGATGGGACTGGAAGGGCCAGGACCTTCTAAAGACTTTTTTGGGGCGGGGGTCCCAGTGCCGGCTTGGTCAATAATCATTAAAATGATGCATCAATGCATTCTAAAACTATTCTTGAGTCACAATTGAGCCACATATTTTCTGGGTTAAGGAAGTTAGGTCTGCATCACCCTATAAAGTAATTATGAGGGTTATTTCCCTTTAAGATTGCCATTATTTTTAATTGACGAAGAAACAGAATAAATTATAAAAGTATAATAGTGCCAACTAAAGTTAGGTTCAAGGAAGGCGTTGGATGCAAAGGTTATCATTGGTAGCAGACTACAGAACTGGTTCATATGCAGTAAAATTAAACGGGGACCCCATAGTCTTAAGCAAATAAAGGCAACTAACTAACTCTTTTTACCCCTCCTTTTATCTTTGCCCACTAGCCTTGAACATCTCACTTCATGAAGACAATGGCCACTCCGCACACAGGTCTTGACTCTGTTACTCCACCTTTTTGCACTTCGGTCAAATGCTGACATTGAAAGTATGACAACAATTTTTAATTTTCACCCCCCACCTCCTTGATTTAATTATGTCCCTGGGTATTATTTTAGTTTCTAAAATAACAGACGATCAGGAGTTCATTAAAAATAAATGCTGGAAGTTACTCTGTGTTAAAGCTTTGGTCTCCTTTACATTTTTGTGTGTCTGCAGGTGACACTTTGATTGAAGCTAAAATTAATAAATCAACTGTAAAGCTCACACCTACAGCTCACAGCAGGCCCTGGAAACTTGTTTATAAAGGGAGCTTTGTGCCGTTGTGTAGAGAAGGAATAAATTACAGAAGCACTTGTTGCCCACCAGCCGAAATTTGTTGTCCTGGACTTTGTGTATTAGTTTGTTGCTGTGGCAGGTGACATTGTTTTAATCCCCCACTGGACCAGCACCAGAATTCTAATGATTTTGGTTTAATCGGTTCACTCTCCACTTCCTTGTAAAGTTGCTTCCGTAGTTTAGGCTTGAGGCTGCATCTTGTGTGTGGCAAAATCCAACTGAAAATATGTCTTTTATTTTGGGGAAAATAAATTTCCCAATTTTAAATTATTTTCCAAATTTAAATTATTTTCTCTGAGGGTATTCAAGGTTCCCTCAGCAGTTTTTTTTTCCCTTCATCTTTATTAATCTATCTACTGTATCTTTCTATTTATCTATCTACCTATCTTCACTTAATGTGCTTAAAGGGATTTTTTTTAATTTAATTTTAAAATCTGACATGGGGCTAAACATATTATCAGTTTCCCAGCTGCCCAAGTCATGTGACTTGTGCTCTAATAAACTTCAGTCACTCTTTACTGCTGTACTGCAAGTTGGAGTGATATCACCCCCTCCCCCCCAGCAGCCTAACAAAAGAACAATAGGAAGGTAACCAGATAACAGCTCCCTAACACAAGATAACAGCTGCCTGGTAGATCTAAGAACAACACTCAATAGTAAAATCCAGGTCCCACTGCGACACATTCAGTTACATTGAGTAGGAGAAACAACAGCCTGCCAGAAAGCAGTTCCATCCTAAAGTGCTGGCTCTTCCTGAAAGCACATGACCAGGCAAAATGATCCAAGATGGCACCTACACACCAATATTACAACTAAAAAATACACTTGCTGGTTCATGAATGAAATTTTATATTGTAGAGTGAATTATTTGCAGTGTAAACAGAGTAATTTAGAAATAAAAACAACATCATAAAAATCCTTACAGAATGCCTTAAATAAACAATTTTTCAGAACATTTTGAAAGCTAGGTCCAAGCATTATATAATTATATTTCATCCTATAACATATGCTTACTATTTCTTCCAAGGGAATTAAAGGTTGGTGGTTAAAGGTCTTACTATTATGTATTTAGGATAAATGTCCCATTGGAACTGGTTACATTTAGCAATGTATGTGTGGTGTTTATACAAAGAGCCTGAAGGTGTCACTGTGCACAAGAGTTATACTGTGTACATAGTACTTTCTATACTGCTTTAAAGTATTAGAGGTGAAGCTACTGTTGAAGCGTAATGGCTGCATGAACCTGCTAATAAAGCACTGTTATACTCTACTCATCCTCGGCTACCAAAACATAACAGTATGTATGTATGCATGTATGAAGGAAACATATGTTGGAGTGTTTTGAACAAAGATTTCCCTGTTCTTGAGTAGTGATGGCAAGAATTCACAGCGAATTTCCGCATTTCGACGCCGGCGAATAAATCTCCCGCGGAACTTCGCAGGTGAAAATTTCCCAGCGTCAATTTCCAATTTTTTTGTGAAAACTTTCGAATTTCATGATTTTTTCATGAACTTTCCAACTTCAAGTTTTTTCACAAATTTTTCGATGTTTTGCGAATTTTGAGGGACACGGGAGAAATTCATCCCATCACTATTCTTGAGTTGTATCTCTTTGCTTGTAGATATTTCTAGATAAAAACACAGAGTACCGTATATACTCGAGTATAAGCCGAGTTTTTCAGCCCCCAAAATATGCTGAAAAACTCTACCTCGGCTTATACTCAGGTCAAGCGCAAAAACAGTCGCCGGCGTCTAAGAATAGTCGCCGGCGTCCATGAATAGTCGCCGGCGTCCAAGAATAGTCTCCAAGAATATTCGCCAGCGTCCAAGAATGGTCGCTGGCACCTCCAATGGGAGCAGAAACCCTCAATTTTATGATTGAAACTTACCAGAAGCTGCTGCATTTCTCACCCTAGGCTTATACTCGAGTCAATAAGCTTTCCCAGTTTTTGGAGTTAAAATTAGGTACCTCGGCTTATACTCGGGACGGCTTATACTCGAGTATATACGGTAGTATTCTCCTTATATCGTAAGGCCTTTAATCCCCACCTACACTCCTATAAGAGTTTATAGTTTCTTTAACTGTACCCTACACCAGTGCTTTGTCTGTGTTTTTTTGTCCAAGCTCAGCTTTCTGGTGCAGCATTTTATCACGCTCCCAAACTCATAATAACATTAATGTATAAATACATTATATTAAATGTTAAATATAAACAACATTTAGGTAATTTACACCTTATCTCCCCCATAAAGAGGAGCTTTCTCAGATTTATGTTGCATTTGACGTGGCCATGGTCAGTCATGGTACCCAACACCTTCTGCAGCTGCTTCCCTTACCTATAACTAGCAAATTACCAGAGACAAGATATTGTCACTGTGAGGTGAGGATTGCCTGGGAATAGTGATGGGCGAATTTCTCCGATTTCGCTTTGGTGAAAAATTTCAGTGAAATTCACGAAATGGCGAAAAATTTGCGAAATTCGAAAATTGACGCCCACGTTAAAGTCAATGGGTGTCCGAATAGTGTTGACAGAGGTTTTGATGCAAGTGACTTTTTGGACACACTACTAGAGCGCCAAATGATTGTTCGTCCAATAAGATGGTAAATCTGCACGTCTATGGGCAGTTTTAGTCTTACTGCCTCTGATTTAAGATACTGTTGGGGTGTAAAAAATGATTTATGCCACAATTGTTAATTTGGTGTAAAGCTGGTCTTGCGCTATGCGTCACAGATTTAACACTATGGGGCAGATTTATCAAAGGTCGAGGTGAATTTTCGAATTGAAAAAGTTTAAATTTAAAGCTATTTTTGTGTACTTCGACTAGGGATAGTCCAAATTCGATTTGAATTTGAAAAAAATCCGAAAATTTGAATATCGAAAATTATCATGTACTGTCTCTTAAAAAATTTGACTTCGACCATTCGCCATCTTAAACCTGCCGAATTGCTCTTTTAGCCTATGGGGACCTCCTAGAACGTATTTGGAGTCAATAGGTGGACTTTGAAAAATCGAATGTTTTTTTAAGAAAAACTTCGAATCAAATTCGATCGAATGCGCTATTCCTTCTATCCGAACGATTCAAATTCGGCTAAATACGGACCTATTCGATCGGAAACTGACCTATTCGACCCAAAAAAAAAACCTTTGACTTAATTTCGGTTGGTCTTTTTGAATTCGAATTTCGAAGTGTTTTCAATTCGAAATTCGACCCTTGATAAATATGCCCCTAAACATCACAGAAACCGTAAATTATAAATATCAAATTACATATTATTTTACACCGGACTAACACTGTAATTTATGCAACTTCTTTACACCACGTCAGGTCCTGCATAACGCATTCAGTGCGGGGCATAATTAAGTTATATAGTAAAGAATCTGTGTAAAAATCGGTTTTCCTAGTTAATACCTATTTTACATCAGAATTGCTCTCATTTCTGTAGTCACTGTTGTGCCATGGTGTATTCACTGATGCTACTTTTTTTAACACAGCCCTTGTTCACCAGGATGCCCTAGGTTTCGCAATATCTGTGTATTTCTGCATTTTGTCCAAGCAAAGTGTTTACTACAGTATATGTTTATTAAATGGAATAAGTTAATTCTCCCATTCTGTTGCACTTGCTGTCATCTGTAGTGATGGGCGAATTTGGGGCGTTTTGCTTCATGGAAAATTTGCGAATTTCCCTGTGAAATTCACAAAATGGCCAAAAATTCATAAAACAGCGCCGGCGTCTCGTTTTTGATGCGGGTGTCCGTTTTTTGTACGCCGGCGTCCGTTTTTGGCGAAATTGTGCCGGCGTCCATTTTTTTGGACGCCGGTGAATTCTCACGGCAGTTTCGCAAATTTATTCACCACCAGCGGATCACGGGAATTCCCCGCTAATTCGCGCCTGGCGAATAAATTCGCCCATCACTAGTCATCTGTGTTTTTGCTACTCTAAGAATGTAGGTCAAGGTTTGGATTCAGTAAGAGAGTTCTCTTTTCTTCCCATCAGAGCTGCTTAGCAGTAATTAATCAGGACATTGGGTTTTGCACACTCTCTTCAGGTCGTTTGCCTGTGAGAAGTTCAAACCTTTCTACAAAGACATAACGCATATGTTTTTGGAGTCCTTTGTACGAGAAGAATTAAATTGGCCAGATGAATAATCGCCTGGTACAAGTGTTTAGCCCTCAGGCAAAGCTTCTTTCCCCCCTTGTGTTGTCATTGCCAGCGGCCATGCACTCGATCTGACTGGTGTTACTCCGTCACATGACAATGATTTTGGAGCTGCTCTGTGTGTCGCAAGACCTGGATTTAGGGAATTACAACAGATGTTGCAAAAAAAAAAAAAAAAAGGCGACAGTTTAGTGAAGTCTTTTTATCCCCCCTTTTGGGAGCAAGCCCACTGAGTGGAAAAGATAGAAAAGAATGTTGCCTTGGATCGTTTCCATTTCAGGGTAGAAGGGAAAAAAGAAATGAAGAGAAACACAATTATACAGAATGGGAGAGGAGGGAAAACTAGTTACAGGAGAATCCTGGAAATGCACCTTTTTTTTTAAAAAAAATGTCCCTTTTGCCTCCCATAGATTTTATTTAAAAATGCAAAAATGTATGGGGGTCTGATTTAAGATATTAAAGGGGAACCAAATTTTGATAAAAAGGCAACATAACACAGAAACCGCTAATATATCCATCACAGTTACCGGTTTCTTCAAAAAGTATGAATAAATGTCATTTTCTATGCTGAAATCCAGCTGTTTAACAATTCTTCTCTTTCTGCATCATTTGAAATCCTGGCAGGGAAGGAGGGACTAAACACTGATGTTACAAATTGTAACAACTTCTCCACAGCTTACAGACAGCATGCAGGAACTACATAACCCACAATGCATTGCACTGGGATGTTCTGTTTCTTATTGAAATCACATGTGCAGGGAACTGTGGGGTTTGGAGGATGCAGAGGACAGATGGCTGCTGATACAAAGTAACAGTAGTCAGACAGCTCAGCAAAGTAGTCAGAGAGATCAGCAGGAGAGCAGGGGCATAGGCTTAGGGAACTGTCGGAAACCATTAAAATCATGAAAAGTCTGCATATTTTTTAATTGATGTATATTGCAAAGTTACAGATTGTAACAACTTCTCCACAGCTTACAGACAGTATGCAGGAACTACATACCCCACAATGCATTGCACTGGGATGTTCTGTTCCTTATTGAAATCACATGTGCAGGGAACTGTGGGGTTTGGAGGATGCAGAGGACAGATGGCTGCTGATACAAAGTAACAGTAGTCAGACAGCTCAGCAAAGTAGTCAGAGAGATCAGCAGGGGCATAGGCTTAGGGAACTGTCGGAAACCATTAAAATCATGAAAAGTCTGCATATTTTTTAATTGATGTATATTGCAAAGTTGCTTGAAATTATGTTTACTTTTCAAAAAGTTATGTTTTTGCCAAGTTCCCCTTAAAGATCGAACAAGTTTTCAAGACTAACATGTAGCTTTTCTATTTCTAAAAGTATCTGTTATAGCGCTGAAGTGCTTAGGTCTTGTGGTCCTTTAACTATAGGCACAAACTGAAGTAGATGCTTTTACGTTTAGTAATACACTTTAGCAAAGACAGTTAGAATGGATTAACATGGTATGAGACATGAGGAACACATTATATAGTGAATAAAATACCCCCTCTTGTAAAATATAAAGACATTATAAGTCACCGAGGAGTTTCATGACCATATAAAAGTACGAGGCCGAAGGCCGAGTGTTTTTATACAGGTCATGGAACTCCGAGGTAACTTCTAATATCCTCATATTTTACAACTGGGGGTACTTTATTTATTATAATACACACGTTTCAGTGAGTCATGTGACAGAAATGACATCAGAACTCACCGTTTATAACTGATGACATCAGAACTCACCGTTTATAACTGATGACATCAGAACTCACCGTTTATAAGGATATAATTTACAAGATATTAATGGCTTTTGTGTATTATATAAAGTATAAGTACCTAGGGGTCTGCTTCCTCAGAATTATGTGCGTCAGGGGATGGCAGGTTGCCCATGATTATGTGCAGAGGGGGCCCATAAAGAAATGTTTTGACCTTGTTTAAGAGGTTCCAAAAGAGAGTCAGATTAATATATGCATTATACGTAGATGTAGGCATGAGTTTATCCAGTAAATTCATTCAAGGGCTCATTTAGCATTGGTGCTGCAACAATAAAGGGGCAGAAAACTGGACCCTGTGAGGGTCTATATGCAGATCATTGGCACCTGTACCAGTAGCAGTTGAATTTTGCACAGTTATGAGTTAATCTGTCCCGTTTCGCTTCAAAGAAAAATTCATGAAATTACGAAAAAATTTGCGAAACACATGGGCATCAAAAAATCTTTTACGTTTTTTCACGCGTAACAATTTTTTCTCGCTCTAAATACATTACATTTTGCTCACGGCACCTTGTTTGTCTCAGCGACAATTTTGTCTTGGCGACTTTTTTGTCTCAGCGATCTTTTTGCCCAAATTCATGAAAGTCAATGGGCGGCAAACATTTTTTACGTGGAAGACTTTTTTTGTTACAGCGAATTTTTATGCAGCAAATTTTTGCTGCAGTTTTGCAAAAGAAAATTGCAGTCGGCAAAGTATGGAATTTTGCTGCACAACAAATTTTTACGAGCACGGCAATTATTTTCGCTCCAAATGCATTAAAAGTTAATGGGCGTTTTTTCTCAGGGCGACTTTTTTCTCCAAATGCATTAAGTCAATGGGTGTTTTTTCTTATTGTGACTTTTGGCGACTTATTAGCAATGCTCTTAATCTTTAGTTTAACTGCAAATAATTATTTTTATTGATCATTGTACATGTATGGGACCTGTGATCCAGAATGCTTGGTATCTGAGGTTTTCCAGATAAGGGATATTTCCTTAATTTGGATCACCAATTCACCATCATCAGGTCTACTTAAAATCATTTAAACATTATATAAACCCCATAGGATATGGATTCATGCAGCTTAGTTAGCATTGAGTATGTGATACTGGTTTATTACCTAAAAAATTAAAACATTTTTAAAAAAATGAATTGTGTTGAGTCTATGGGAAATGGCCTGCCCATAATCTGGAGCTTCCTGGATAATGGATTTCTAGATAATGGATCCCATACCTTTATAGCCATAGAAATGTCATTTCTTACAGTGAAAATTGAAATATATATTAAAAATGGGAATTATTTATTAAAATGGAGTCTATGAGAGATGGCCTTCCTGTAATTCAGAGCTTTGATGATAATGGGTTTCTGGATAACGCATCCTATACCTGTACTTTGTGTTTACTATTGTAATGTCCCTCTTGTTTGTTCTGTAAGTGTATTGTTCTGCTGCACGATACTGCCTATATAAGCAGTGCTATGTAAATAAAAATATACATAAATACAAATATACATGCCTCACAAAGTTATTATACCCTTTAATATTTTTTTTTTTTTTTTATTTTAATTTATTATTTATTTATTTTATCTATTTAATGTATTATTACCCCTTGGCAACAGTCACTTCAAGCCTCATATAGCTATATATATACTGTATATATACCTGTATCTATATATATCTACTTACTTCCTATAAACATTGTTCCTATTAAAAGCACTTGTTATATTTAATTAAGATTGTTACGTTTATCCCTTTTCTATCTTTTGTAAGCTCGATACAAATCTATGTCTTACAATTCCATTCTCAGTCTCTTAGGGCAGAGACACGCGCTCAGATTCGGGGAGATTCAGTCGCCCGGCGATAAATTGCCTCTCCTTCGGGGCGACTAATCTCCCCACAAACTGCCTCCCATTGTTCGGGGAGATGGCACTCGGAGCGATTAGTTTTCCAAAGTCGCCAGAAGTTTCCTTGTGAGGCAACTTCGGGAGACTTCGGCAAAACAAAGCACATCTCCCCGAACTGCCTCCCACCGGCTAGAATGTAAATCGCCGGCGGGATGGAACTCGGAACACTTTGTTTTCTGAAGTCGCCCGAAGTTTCCTGGTGAGGCAACTCGGACGACTTCGGAAAACAAAGCACATCTCCCCGAACTGCCTCCCACCAGCTAGAATGCAAATTTCCGGTGGGGTGGCACTGGGAGTGCTTCGTTTTCCGAAGTCGCCAGAAGTTTCCTTGTAAGGCAACTTCGGGCGACTTCGGAAAATGAAGCACACTAGCTGCCAACGACAAATCTCCTCTTCTTCAGGGGTGACTAATCGTCCCAAACTGCCTCCCGCCGGCTAGAATGTAAATTGCCGGTGGAAGGCAGTTTGGGAAGATTAGTCACCCCTGAAGAAGAGGAGATTTGTCGATGGGCGACTAATCTCCCCGAATCTGAGCGTGTGTCCCTGCCCTAATCACACCTCTGAGGGATAAATAACAATGCTTTGCAAGGGGATCATACAGTTGAGTGAATGTTGGGTTCATTTTCTAACGCTGGGCAAGTTTACCCAACTGTTTTAACCCACTTGATATTTAAAAACAATCATCTAACTGGTTTCTATGGTTGGGTATTGGTGCAAATTTGTGTAATTGGTGTAAATGTCCCCCACCTGCAAGTTTTGCCATTTAGCCTTTAAATTGTGATTCATGTCATATAAAATATAATAAGTACCACCACTCTAAGGGGTAAATTTATCAAAGAGTGAAGTTCCGCCACTAGAGTGAAATTCCGCGGCTCTCAATTCGTTTCTATGGGATTTTGAAAGGCATATTTATCAATGGGTGAAAGTGAAAGTTCCCCCTTTGACAAATACGCCTATAAAAATCCCATAGAAATGAATGGAGAGTGGCGGAATTTCACTATTAACTTCACTCTTTGATAAATATACCCCTAAATCTTGTAGGTGCAACATAAGCTAAAAGTGTTGACGTAGGCAAAAAGACATTGGCATGGAAATGAGATGGCTTTGTGTGTTTTACAGTTATGCCAGGGATTTAGAAAGCATTATTGTGGTGCTGCTAATAAAACCCTGTCTAATCATTGTTAATAAATATAGGAATTTTAGCTTTGTGCATCCACATTCAAACACAGCAATGTATCCATCACAAAGGGTCAGATTTACTAAGGGTCGAATATCGAGGGTTAATTAACCCTCGATATTCGACTAGGAACTAAAATCGTTCGACTTCGAATATCGAAGTCGAACGATTTAGCGCTAATCCTACGATCGAACGATCGAAGGATTATTCGTTCGATTGAACGATTAAATCCTTCGAATCGAACGATTCGAAGGATTTTAATACAACGATCGAAGGAATATCCTTCGATCAAAAAAGCACAGGCAAGCCTATGGGGACCTTCCCCATAGGCTAACATTGAGTTCGGTAGCTTTTAGCTGCCGAACTAGGGGGTCGAAGTTTTTCTTAAAGAGACAGTACTTCGACTATCAAATGGTCGAATAGTCGAACGATTGTTAGTTCGAATCGTTCGATTCGTAGTCGAAGTCGTAGTCGAAGGTTGAACTAGCCCATTCGATGGTCGAAGTAGCCCAAAAAACACTTCGAAATTCGAAGTTTTTTTTATTCGAATCCTTCACTCGAGCTTTGTAAATGTGCCCCTTACTGTTGTGCCACCTTTCTGCATTCAGTATGGAATTTTTGTTCTTTCATTTACATCTTGTCCAGTTTCATCTGGGAATTTTGTCAACGTCTCAACTCCTTTCTTGTTGCGAATCTTTGTCACTGATCTGAAGCTCAGTTAAAAGTGATCCCTGCTCACTGCAATAATACTAATCACGCACGTTTACTTTTCATGTAGGGGGGGCGCGGCATTCGTTTGAACACTTCTGTAGTAATTGGAAATGCAACAATTGTTTAAAAGTTGCATCGTCCCTGAAAAGATTTAGTGAGGGATGAAGAAATTTCTTAAAACCTAAAGACATAATCTGGTGATCCAATTCTCCCCACTGTGTCCATTCCCGTGAAACTCCATTTACTTTCTCCTATCCATCAGTATCTCACCCCATCCCACCTACCCAATCCTCTAGGTTTCTCACATTCTCCCCCCTTTTGTCTTTCTATTCTAAACAGAACAACAGAAAAGGTTCTGAAGGCAGAGAACATCAGGAGCTGGAAGAGAATAGTTAAGAAGAGGGTCAGAGTTCTGCCCCTACTGCCAACAGTTACTAGGGTTTGTGCTGCCCGGCTGAACAGTGTTCAAAGACTTTGCTGGGCTTTGTTCCACTGTGTAGGGATTAGGCCTGGCGGTCTGAGAATTTGCCTTCTAATTAAAAAGGATAAAAGATAGAAGTAGCATTAGACTAAAACATAGCAGTGACACTTCACAGGCTGCTTTTTAAGTCACAAGACAACGTAAGATGTTATGTCAGATGGTTTTATATCTTCGGTTTTGCACAGACCCAAAAACGGCAATGCTGAAGCAGGAGACACTGATATTGAGTGAATTTTCCTTGAAGCTGTAAGGAATGCACCATTAAAAGGCGGATTTACACAAAGGGGATTATTTACTAAACTCCGAATGCAGAAATCACCAAAAATTTTTGATTTTTTCTTTATAAAATCGGACTTTTAAAAAATCACGAAATTTTTGGAATTTATTAAACCCCGAGCATGGAAAAGTCAGAATCTGAAAATCCGACATATCAGACCTGTCGCGGTTGCATATTAGTCAATGGGAGAAGTCCCAATGATTTTTTGATGTGCGCTGGGTTTTGTGCAATTCCCCTCTACGTTTTTGGGAGAAAATTCTGAAAAAATCATGAAAATCGGATGAAAAAAACGAAAAAGATCCAAAAATCAGTTTTTTGTTCCCGCAAAGCAAATTATCGGGAAAATCGAATAAATAAGCGTAAAAAAACCTGAGCGGATCTGATCAGAGTTTGTAGCAGCAAAAAAAAATTCTGAAAAAAAAATTTGAAATAAATGGGAAATATGATACAATTATATTGGAAGAAACAGCAGGAGCAACGATTATCTTTTTTTTATTATTATTCAGCCATTGCACGCAGCCTATTTGGGACTTATTGGGGCCGATTCACTAAGCTCGAGTGAAGGATTCGAAGTGATATTCGAAGCCGAAGGATTTCAATTCGAGGGTCGAATTTCGAAGTATTTTTTACTTCGAAATTCGACCGTTAGTGAATCGGCCCCATTATAAATCATGAACTTTTCAGAATTTATTAAACCCCCGAGGATGGAAAAGTCCGAATCTGGAAATCTCAGACCTGTCGAGGTTGCATATAAGTCAATGGGAGAAGTCCCAATGATTTTTTGATGTGCACTGGGTTTCGTGCAATACCCTGAAGTTTTTATGTGAAAAAATCTTGAAAATCGGATGAAAAATCAGAAAAAATCGCTAAAATTTGATTTTTCTTTTTCCTGCAAAGCAAATTTTTGGAAAATCTAATTATAAATAAGTGTAAAAAACCAGAGTGGACTTGATCAGAGTTTGTAGCAGCAAATATTGAGATAAATAACCCCCATTAATGTTTATTTTACAATCAATTTGAAATAAATGGGAAATATGATTCAATTATATTGGAAGAAACAGCAGGAGGAACGATTATCTTTTTTTATTATTCAGCTATTGCACGCAGCCTTTTTGTGACTTTTAATAAATCATGAACTTTTCGGAATTTATTAAACCCCTGAGGATGGAAAAGTCCGAATCTGAAAATCTCAGACTTGTCGAGGTTGTATAGAAGTCAATGGGAGAAGTCCCAATGATTTTTTGATGTGCGCTGGGTTTCGTGCAATACCCTGAAGTTATTATGTGAAAATTCTGAAAAAATCTTGAAAATTGGATGAAAAATCCGAAAAAATAGCAAAAATTTGATTTTTTTTTTTCCCACAAAGCAAATTTTTTGGGAAAATCTAATAATATATAAGCGTAAAAAACCAGAGCGGATTTGATCAGAGTTTGTAGCAGCAAATATTGAGATAAATAACCCCCTTTAATGTTTATTTTACAATCAATTTGAAATAAACGGGAAATATGATACAATTATATTGGAAGAAACAGCAGGAGCAACGATTATCTTTTTTTTTTATTATTCAGCCATTGCACGCAGCCTATTTGTGACTTTTAATAAATCATGAACTTTTCAGGATGTATTAAACCCCCGAGGATGGAAAAGTCAGAATCTGAAAATCTCAGACCTGTCGAGGTTGCATATAAGTCAATGGGGAGTCCCAATGATTTTTTGATGTGCGCTGGGTTTCGTGCAATACCCTGAAGTTTTTATGTGAAAAAATCTTCAAAATTGGAAGAAAAATCAGAAAAAATCGCTAAAATTTGATTTTTCTTTTTCCCGCGAAGCAAATTTTTGGAAAATCTAATTATAAATAAGTGTAAAAAACCAGAGTGGACTTGATCAGAGTTTGTAGCAGCAAATATTGAGATAAATAACCCTCATTGATGTTTATTTTACAACCAATTTGAAATAAATGGGAAATATGTTACAATTATATTGGAAGAAACAGCAGGAGGAACGATTATCTTTTTTTATTATTCAGCCATTGCACGCAGCCTATTTGTGACTTTTAATAAATCATGAACTTTTCGGAATTTATTAAACCCCCGAGGATGGAAAATCCGAATCTGAAAATCTCAGACCTGTCGAGGTTGCATATAAGTCAATGGGAGAAGTCCCAATGATTTTTTGATGTGCACTGGGTTTCGTGCAATACCCTGAAGTTTTTATGTGAAAATTCTGAAAAAATCTTGAAAATCGGATGAAAAATCTGAAAAAATCGCGAAAATTTGATTTCTTTTTTCCTGCAAAGCAAATTTTTGGGAAAATCTAATAATAAATAAGCGTAAAAAAACCAGAGCGGATTTGATCAGAGTTTGTAGCAGCAAATATTGAGATAAATAACCCCCTTTAATGTTTATTTTACAATCAATTTGAAATAAACGGGAAATATTATACAATTATATTGGAAGAAACAGCAGGAAGAACGATTATCTTTTTTTTTTTTTATTCAGCCATTGCACGCAGCCTATTTGAGACTTTTAATAAATCATGAACTTTTCGGAATTTATTAAACCCCCGAGGATGGAAAAGTCAGAATCTGAAAATCTCAGACCTGTCGAGGTTGCATATAAGTCAATGGGAGAAGTCCCAATGATTTTTTGATGTGCGCTGGGTTTCGTGCCATACCCTGAAGTTTTATGTGAAAATTCTGAAAATATCTTGAAAATCGGATGAAAAATTGCGAAAATTTGTTTTTTTTCCCCCAAAGCAAATTTTTGGGAAAATCTTATAATAAATAAGCGTAAAAAAAACAGAGCGGATTTGATCAGAGTTTGTAGCAGCAAATATTGAGATAAATAACCTCCTTTGATGTTTATTTTACAATCAATTTGAAATAAATGGGAAATATGATACAATTATATTGGAAGAAACAGCAGGAGGAACGATTATCTTTTTTTTTATTATTCAGCCATTGCACGCAGCCTATTTGTGACTTTTAATAAATCATGAACTTTTCAGAATTTATTAAACCCCCGAGGATGGAAAAGTCAGAATCTGAAAATCTCAGTCCTGTCGAGGTTGCATATAAGTCAATGGGAGAAATCCCAATGATTTTTTGATGTGCGCTGGGTTTCGTGCCATACCCTGAAGTTTCATGTGAAAATTCTGAAAATATCTTGAAAAACGGATGAAAAATTGCGAAAATTTGATTTTTTTTTCCCACAAAGCAAATTTTTGGGAAAATCTTATAATAAATAAGCGTAAAAAAAACAGAGCGGATTTGATCAGAGTTTGTAGCAGCAAATATTGAGATAAATAACCCCCTTTAATGTTTATTTTACAATCAATTTGAAATAAATTGGAAATATGATTCAATTATATTGGAAGAAACAGCAGGAGGAACGATTATCTTTTTTTTATTATTCAGCTATTGCACGCAGCCTATTTATGACTTTTAATAAATCATGAACTTTTCGGAATTTATTAAACGCCCGAGGATGGAAAAGTCTGAATCTGAAAATCTCAGACCTGTCGAGGTTGCATTTAAGTCAATGGGAGAAGTCCCAATGATTTTTTGATGTGCGCTGGGTTTCGTGCAATACCCTGAAGTTTTTATGTGAAAATTCTGAAAAAAATTGAAAATCGGATGAAAAATCGCGAAAATTTTATTTTTTTTTTCCCGCAAAGCAAATTTTTGGGAAAATCTAATAATAAATAAGCGAAAAAAACCAGAGCGGATTTGATCAGAGTTTGTAGCAGCAAATATTGAGATAAAAAACCCCTTTGATGTTTATTTTACAACCAATTTGACATAAATGGGAAATATGTTACAATTTTATTGGAAGAAACAGCAGGAGGAACGATTGTCTTGTTCATTATTCAGCCGTTGCACGCAGCCTATTTGTGAACGTGTCGATCGTTTCAGGGATAACCTCAGTGGATGCTCAGCACTTAAGACATCAGAGTGTTCAGCCTACTGTATCATAAGGGTATTAAAGTGATTGCTTGTATAGGAGCTGCCAACAAGATTATACCAATCACTGGGGGGTTTTTTTCTCAAAATGTGGGAAGTTTTTCGGAAGACTTCAGAGCATATAAAGCCTCTCTCTCAGCTCAGATTGCAGTTGGATATAAAGGAATGCCCTTTGGTTCTCACACAGCTCATGTTACATCTCGAAGCAAGAAGGCTAATTTCTAATTGATCTGTGTTTTTAAGGACTTTATAGATGCTATAATGTTGCACGTACACAAATAGCCTGATTTTATTCTGCATTTGGGAATTGGATCACATGTCTAAATATGCAAGTAAATGAATACACGGACAGACAGACCTAGGCACATTAATGAATTTATCTCAATATTTTCTGAAAAAAAACGCTGACCAAATCCGCACTGTTTTTTTTGGGCTTATTTATTAATACGGTTTCCCGAAAAAAAAATTTGCAGGTAAAAATCCAATAAAATCAGGAAAAATCCGATTTTCACGATTGTTTCAAATTTTTCATCCGATTTTCACGATTATTTTGGATTTTTCATCCAATTTTCACAGGGGGGGGTTTCGGATTTTTCATCCAATTTTCACGATTTTTTCGGATTTTTCACCCAAAAACTCTGGGGTATTGCCAAAAACCCAGCACACATCTAAAAATCACTGGGACTTCTCCCATTAACTTATATGCAACCTCGACAGGTCTGAGATGCCGGATTTTCAGATTCTGACTTTTCCATCCTTGGGGTTTAATAAATTCCGAAAAATTTGTGATTTTTTTAAAAGTTCGATTTTATAAAAAAAAATAACAACACATTTTTCGTGATTTTTGCATCCTGAATTTAGTAAATAACCCCTAAAAATACTTGCTAATAATAAGAGGTAGATAAAACATTTATTTCAATATCCATATAATATCTATCTCAATATGTCCTATTTATTTCTCTTCCTAACTGATAAAAGGGACTTCTCTACATAAATATATAATTATGTATTGAGTTTCATCTAGGGTTGCCAACTTTTCTGGACAAAAATACCGGGCTTCCTATATATTTATCTTTATTCCCTATTAATAACATTGGGATCACTGACCTTCCTATATATTTATCTTTATTCCCTATTAATAACATTGGGATCACTGGCCTTCCTATATATTTATCTTTATTCCCTATTAATAACATTGGGATCGTCCATCATTTTTACCGGCCAGGTGGCAACCCTAGTTTCATCTCAAACCTTGTTGAAGCGGAATCCATTATTCAGAGGCTGGTGCTCAGAAGAGAGGGACGTTGGACTGATGATATAAAGCACTAACTACAATTGCAGCCAATGGTGGAAACAATTCAAACAGAAAGGAAAATTGTGGTTGTGCTTGGAGACTTTGTTTGGAGTTTAGCAGGTACATAAATGGCACACGGATTTTCATTTGTAAGTAAATGATGGCAGCCCTTAAGGGTTAGTTCACACGAGGAGATTCGGGGAGATTTTGTCGCCTGCCGACTAATCGACTCTTCATCTGGGCGACAATCTCCCCGAACTGCCTCAGCGTGTCTTCCCATAGGCTATAATGAAAAGTCGCCTGCGCTAAAGCACACCCGGCGCTGGGTTTTCCGAAGTTTCCTCCTGGAGGCAACTTTGGCCGACAATAGAAAACTCAGCGCCGCGTGTGCTTTAGCGCAGGCGACTTTTCATTAAAGCCTATGGGAAGACACGCTGAGGCAGTTTGGGGAGATTGTCGCCCATAATAAGAGGCGATTAGTCGCCAGACGATAAAATCTCCCCGAATCTCCTCCTCATCACGATCATCACAAGAAAAACACAGATGAGTGTGTTTAATTTGCTGCTTTACTGCTGCTTATTTCTTCTCTGTTATTTTGTTGCCATGTTTCCTAATAATTAGTGTAAATTTACGATTATTTCCACTTAAAGCCGTTAACCTGCATAAATCTTATTTAAATCTGTGGATTACACTTGACAATCCTTTTGGATTAAATGGATTCCCAAGTGACCTTAAATTCAAAACATCAACGTTCCAATATTTAAGTTGCCTTGGTGCACCGGGCACAAGTTATTTTAGCCTGTTCATTATCCCAGACCCTTCTCTGGAGACTGAGGAATTTCAAGTGTCAGCAAGAGATCTGATGTGCCGGGATCTGCAACCTGTGAGTTTACAGAACTACAGCTCCCAGAATTCCATGGACCGTTGGAAGATGTTGCATTTTATATTGAAGTATTGTGTAATTATTATGTGTAATCTCTACCACTTTAAAGTTTAAATCTAAGCAATAAATGAATTTTAAAATAAAATCTCAATTTAGGTTCTGTGTACATTATTTATGCAAATTATATCAAGGAAACAGCCTGTTATGCATGAGCCTATTATAATGACTTTTTTTCCATTATAGGAAAACTTTTTCTATTACTAAAGGAAATATAGGAGACCCTTTAAGTACCTAAAGTTAACCCAAATGTGCATCACGGTCTGTTATTATATAAACTCTGGCATAGAGTTGTCTTTGACTCATGGGGGTAAATTTACTAAGCAGCGAAAATTCACCAGCGACGGCTTCGCACCCATCGCAACACTTCGCCAGGCGAAACTTCGCTGGGAAAACGTTAATTTACTAAAATTTAAAGTTGAATGGACGTCTTTATGTTACATGTTGCATCTAATACATGACATTGACACTGATAACCAGACATGTCCAGGGAACCTTAATAAAGACAATAGAGTTGTTATATTGCCCTACACATGAGCCCACTGTATAGTTTATGTTCCATATGTTAGAAGATGTATGGGGGAACCCGGTTACCCAAAAATATTTTTTTAGGACTTTTGCAGACTATCGACCCTGAAAAAAGGAAAATCGCCAGTGTTTTTGGAACTTAGAATTTTTTCCATTCAGAAAATATGATGTAATTGACAGAAGATTGAGGTGGATCTATGCACTCCATTGCACTTTGCCTGGTCTGAGCTTGCGAAGGCAAGTCTGGCGAAAGAGGTAACGTTCAGTAAAAAACGCATTTTACTGAATTTGCGGAGTAACGTCCATTCGCCAGAGCGAAAGTTGCTTGGCGATAGAGTGCAAATCACTGCTAGCGTCAGTCTCCTTCGCTAGCGAAGTAACGCCTGAACCAGTAAATCGGCAAAGTCCCTTGCGGCCAGTAACGCTCAGTGTTGGACTGGGACACCAATGGCCCACCCAAAAATCTTAGACCAGGGGCCCACAAAAGACCCTAGATCAGGGGCCACTCTCAGTACTTATAATTCTCTCCTCACTCAACCTCTATTCTGCTAGTCTCTTTTCTTTACATGCTATAATCTATTATTCAATCTATTTAGTCTCTTTGTTCTCATAGAAATAGGTAATGGCCATGAAATAGACTAACACCTGGACTCACCGGGAGTTTTCCTGGAATCCCTGTGGGCCAGTCGGACGCTGGTAACGCTCTCGAATTGTCGCCAGCGTTAGTCACTTTGCACTTTAGTAAATTTGCCCCAATTGTGTTTTGTCTTCAGCAGAAAATGGATTTAACATTTCAGTGCCATTAAGGCTGCAGGCGAGAAGAATAAGGGGATTAGTAGTTGGACTCAGAAGAGTTTCATCAATTTTGCTAAATTAAGGATAACAGTTATATACAGATATAATTGATAGATAGGAGGGTTGCAAGGTAGCAGACATCATGTTAATGACTGATCTACTGTATATACCATAAACATATCTTAGAACTGTCAGTTATAGGATAATGTATAATATACAGCGGAAGGGTGTATACATGAGATAGACAACCTGCAAGCAATGACCAATACAGAAGGAAAAGAGAGCCCTGCTCACTAGATCTGACAGTTGGAACATGCCAGGCAGGAGCTTTGGATCTAACATCACATATCCCTTCTGTTATTTTTATTCTCCATTAAATATTGGAACATTTACATTACAGCACTGCACAACATACAGATGCCGAATGTTATATTAACTTGCGCTACGTTTTGAAAACCTCTTCTGTAATGATTTCTCAGTGTGTTGGAATAATGCTTGTTGAAAGATGTTAAGCTCTTTGAAGAATCCCATTGAAAGAAGCAATCAATACAACAGCAGCACTTGTGAGCGGAGAGTTTATCCTACAAAACATTTGTCAGTAATAGACGAGCTTTTCATTTTCATCGATTTTTTTTCTCTCCCTTCTGCTTTTAGTTTATTTCGGCATTCTCACAGTGCAGGCGTGCGGTTGCAGCACGGAACAACGATTATTGTGCAGAGATGGATCCTGGGAAAAGGGCATTTCTTAGCTCAGTTCCCAGCATCCCTCCTGAAACAGATGGAGGGCCACATTCAATGCTTATGTGCATTTTAGGGGCCCATTTACTTAGCTCGAGTGAAGGAATAGAAGAAAAAAAACTTCGAATTTCAAATGTTTTTTTTTGGCTACTTCGACCTTTGACTACGACTTCGACTCGAACGATTCGAACTAAAAGTACTGTCTCTTTAAAAAAACTTCGACCACCTACTTCGCCACCTAAAACCTACCGAGGTGCAATGTTAGCCTATGGGGAAGGTCCCCATAGGCTTTCTAACAATTTTTTGGTCGAAAAAAAATCGTTCGATCGATGGATTAAAATCCTTCGAATCGAACGATTCGAAGGTTTTAATCATTCGATCGAACTATTTTTCAATCAAACTATTTGCGGTAAATCCTTCGACTTCGATATTTGAAGTCGAAGGAATTACATTCGGCACTCGAATATCGAGGGTTAATTAACCCACGATATTCGACCCTAGGTTAATCTGCCCCTAAGTGTTTATTTAAAAAGTGGCATAACAATCTATTTCTTATACCTTATACTGGTATGGGACCTGTTATCCAAAATGCTTGGGACCTGGGGCACTCCGAATAACAGATCTTCACATAATTTGGATCTTCATACCATAAGTCTACTAGAAAATCATATAAACATTAAATAAACCCAATAGGCTGGTTTTGCTTCCAGTAAGGATTAGTTATATCTTAGTTGGGATCAAGTACAAGCTACTGGTTTATTATTACAGAGAAAAAGGAAATCGTTTTAAACTTTTTGGATTATGTGAGTATAATGGAGTCTATGGGAGGTGGCCTTTTCGTAATTCGGAGCTTTCTGGATAACGGGTTTCCAGATAATGGATCCCATACAAGTAGCTTGCTGTTTACTTTAAAACCTTTGCAGGGCAAATTGAAAGTCTAAAATATAACTTTATTTACTTGGCACCCACCTGGAGGATAAATCATCTTTTCTATGATCATACATACTGTGCATCTTTCACTCTAAACATTAATCGAAAATCATGTAAATATTAAAAGAACCCAATAGGCTGGTTCTGATTCCTATAAGGATTAATTATAACTTAGTTTGGATCAAGTACAAGCTACTGTTTTATTATTACAGAGAAAAAAGGAAATCATTTTTTTAAAATTGATTATCATGGAGTCTATGGGAGACTGCCTTTCCGTATTCGGAGCTTTCTGGATAATGGGTTTCCGGACAACGGATTCCTAGGGATGCACCGAATCCACTATTTTGGGTTCGGCTGAATCCCTCGGGAAGATTCGGCTGAATACCGAACCAAATCCGAATCCTAATTTGCATATGCATATGCAAATTAGGGGTGGGAAGGGGAATACATTTTTTACTTCCTTGTTTTGTGACAAAAAGTCACATCATTTCCTCCACCGCCCCTAATTTGCATATGCAAATTAGAATTCGGTGTGCCGATGGATTCGGCTGAATCCTACTGAAAAAGGGCAAATCCTGGCCGAATCCAGAACTGAATCCTGGATTCGGTGCATATATAACAAAATTCATGTATTAATTTTTTATTTTTTTGAATTCCCCAGTGTCTGAGGTCCCTTCATTTCAGCAGCCCATGTCTCTGATTCCCAACTACCCAGGCCCAAGTATTACATTTCCTTCATCTCTAATTGAGCTCTGGGAGGCCACCAGCACATTCTTCAGCATAGGATTCAGTAGGCATGGTAACTGCTAACTGCCGGCTGTCCGGAGTGTTAGCTCCTAAATCTTGCTGCTAGGTTTTACTTTTGGTGACTTAAATGTGTTTAAGAGTTATCAACTCCATCTGTGTTGTTTTGTTTGCAATAAATTGCTCCCCTAATTAAGGTACTGATGCATTGAACAAGCAGAGTATGTTCATCAAGTCTGTGAGTCTTTACTGTTGATAAATGCCGATACCCCAGGGCGACTCTAGATGATTTCGTGTTGACTTTGCCTAATTGCAGGGGAGGAGTCAGCAAGGCAACGATGGGCGGAATTAAATCCAGTGGGGAGGTTTGTGGAATGCTGGGATAAGCAAGCGGAGCTAAACAAACTGCCTGTCAGGACTCTTCTTCTTGTGTTATTAAAATTCTGGCAAACGAGTAGTCGATGGTGAGGCCAAAGCATGGTTCATATCATAGTGAATTCATGACAGCGTTAATGGGTGGGGTTGGAAATAATAGACACCGATGTATTATCAGCATTCTTTCTTTTTTCCCACTTTCTAAATACATTCTGTGTATCCGTCTGTCTTTGGTTATGGGTCAATACCTTCCAAGTAGTGACAATGGTATCTAACCGGAAGCAAAATGTTACCTTTAATCTAATATGAAGCTTCGATAAGGCTGGAAACATGTTTTTATTTCCTCACTCTCAATGAAATTTATAGAAAAGAATCTTTATCAAAGAGTACGGTGTGTAACCCCTTCAGTAAACCTACAATATTACTGTACATTCAAAACAAAGGTGTTTTTTTTTACTTTTTGGATTTAGCCCCCATCCCTTTCAGCATTTAGCTGGACTCCCATGAACTCATTCAAAGGTTAAAGGGATACTGTCATGGGAAAAAAAATTTTTTTCAAAATGAATCAGTTAATAGTGCTGCTCCAGCAGAATTCTGCACTGAAATTCATTTCTCAAAAGAGCAAACAGATTTTTTTATATTCAATTTTGAAATCTGACATGGGGCTAGACATATTGTCAATTTCCCAGCTGCCCCAAGTCATGTGACTTGTGCTCTGATAAACTTCAGTCACTCTTTACTGCTGTACTGCAAGTTGGAGTGATATCACCCCCCTTCCTTCCCCCCCCCCCAGCAGCCAAACAAAAGAACAATGGGAAGGTGACCAGATATCAGCTCCCTAACACAAGATAACAGCTGCCTCAACAACACTCAATAGTAAAAACCCATGTCCTGCCAGAAAGCATTTCTCTCCTAAAGTGCAGGCACAAGTCACATGACCAGGGGCAGCTGGGAAATTGACAAAATGTCTAGCCCCATGTCAGATTTCAAAATTGAATATAAAAAAATCTGTTTGCACTTTTGAGAAATGGATTTCAGTGCAGAATTCTGCTGGAGCAGCACTATTCTGATGACAGTATCCCTTTAAGTCACTGTAATAGAGGCCAGACATTTTTGCTTCCATTGCTCACACTATCCAGTACATGGGTCTGCAAAGCTTCAGTTATTAGAACATAAAAAAGCTTATATAAACTGGGAGGTTTGAGGTTAGAGCAGGGATCCCCAATCTTTTTTACCTGTGAGCCACATTCAAAAATAAAAAAAGTTGGGGAGCAACACAGGCATGCAAAAAGTTCCTGGGGTGCCAAATAAGGGCTGTGATTGGCTATTTGGTGACCCCTATGTGGACTGGCAGCCTACAGGAGGCTCTATATAGCAGAACACCTGGTTTTTATGCAACAAAACTTGCCTCAAGCCCAAACTAGGCACCTGCTTTGAGGTCACTGGGAGCAACATCCAAGGCGTTGGAGAGCAAATTTTTTCCCATGACAGTATCCCTTTAACTAGAGGCTTACGGTCTTTGCCATCACCTCCTGCCTCCACACAATTTGTTGAAAAGAAATCAGTTTGTGACTCTGCTAAAGTCCACTCCCTTGCTGATCTACCTAGTTCAAGACACATTTGCACCTCTTGTGTGTCTGATATTTATGCCATTAGCTTACTGCCTCAAATCAAAATAGAGTCCATGAGCGCTGGGTTTTTAATGAGAACCATATTAATATCATCAAGTATTGAGAAAGTGCTAAACTGCAGTATATGAAGGTGCTTTATAGTAGAAGTCATGTTCATAGGACAATTCAATGTATTTGGAGTGGGCTCTTCTCATCAGCCACAATTAAATAGAATGTAAAACAGCACAAAGTTAAGGGGCAGATTTATCAAGGCTCGAATTTGGAATTTGAAAAACTTCGAAATTTGAATTCAAAAAGACCAACCAAAATGAAATAGAAGGGTTTTTTTTGGCCGAATAGGTCCATTTTCGGATTCAAATCGTTCGAATCAAAGTTTTTCCCCAAAAAAAAGTCCATCAATTGACTCCAAGTAGGTTCTAGCAGGTCTCCCATAGGCTAAAACAGCAATTCGGCAGGTTTTAGATGGCGAATGGTCAAAGTCGAATTTTTAAAGAGACAGTACATGATAAATTTAGTTTTTTCAAATTTGAATCAAATTTGGACTATTCCTTAGTATAAGTACACAAAAATTAGCTCGAAATTCACATTTTTTTACCTTTGATAAATCCTGTATTTCTAAACATTGTTGGTCATATACAGGATCCTGTTCAGAAGGCCCTTCTTCAATGTACAATTTCTTGGCTTTTTATTGACACAAAATGTATATTAATTGATTATTTTCCGAGCAGCTCGTTGTAAAGGGCTGATATAAATATCATGAACGGCAAGCAGATGTTTTGTAGATAAATGAGACAAGGGATACGGTGAACAAGTAGAACTGTATGAAGCACGAGGCGCATGGGAGGAAAGAAACATGTCTGAAGGCAATCCGCGGCTTCTTGCTGTGACAGACAATTCCACAAATACAACCTGTCAGGATAGATTTACTTTCTCATTTGGTTTGATTGTTTCTCCTCTGAAACTTGTATCAATGAAATGTATATTCTCTTGTGTGCACTTTGCGCAGATTTTTTTTTTTTCTTTCACCGAAGTGTTTCCGTTTACATTTGGATGATTTTTATTTAAGTATTAGAAGTCTGTTGGTTTTGATGATTTTAAAAAAAATCTAACATATTTAACATGGAGTTGATATAAAAGAATGGATAACCTTTTAGGGTCAGGGCACACGCTCAGATTTGGGGAGATTAGTCGACAAATCTCCTCTTCTTCGGGGCGACTAATCTCTCTGAACTGCATCCCGCCGGCTAAAATGTAAATCGCCAGTGGGATGTGATTTATTTTCCGAAGTCGTTCCGAAGTTCCTCGTGAGGCGACTTCGGAAAATGAAGCGCAACGATTGCCATCCTGCTGGTGATTTACATTCTAGCCGGCGGGAGGCAGTTCAGGGAAATTAGTCGCCCCCGAAGAAGAGGAGATTTGTCGCTGGGCGACTAATCTCCCCGAATCTGAGCGTGTGTCCTGACCCTTATTCATAACAGAACAATAGTGCAGATGAGTCTAATGGAGGATTTTAACAACTGTTAGTCCATGTGCAGAAGGTCGGGGACTGAGACATGTCTGGCTACTTTGGCTGCCAATGGGTTAAATATTTGTGTCCCGCCTATTTCATCTGGAAGAGTCACAATTGCCAGAAAATCCGTGTCCACCAGCTGCAAATCTATGGCACACGGACTATGGAGCAGATTTACTAAAGAGCAACTTTTTGCCAGTGTTGCCACCCGCAGGGACATCTCCAATTCACTAACAGGCGCCAATTCGCTAGCGATTGGGACCGTCGCTATCGGTCATTCGCACTCTATTGCCAAGCAAATTTTCGCTCTGTGCTCTGTCAAATGGACATTACTCCACAGATTTACTAAAGTGCGGATTTTACTGAACGTTACCTCTTTTGCCACAGTTGCCTTTGCCACCTCAGACCAGACGAAGTGCTATAAAGCAGCTACATCTTCCTCAATCTTCTGTCACTTACATCATATCCTGTGAGCCGAAAATGCATAGAATGGCCAATTCTAAGCAGTTTTTCAATTGGTCTTCATTGTTTATTTTTTTATAGTTTTTGAATTACCTTCTTCTTCTGGCTATTTCCAGCTTTCAAATGGGGGTCACTGATCCCGTCTATAAAACAAATGCTCTGTAAGGCTACACATTTGGGGGCCGATTCACTAACTTCGAGTGAAGGATTCGAAGTAAAGAAACTTCGAATTTGGAAGTGTTTTTTGGGCTACTTCGACCATCGAATGGGCTACTACGACCTTCGACTACGACTACGACTTCGAATCGAACTATTCGAACTAAAAATCGTTCCACCAATAGAAGTAAAATACTTTGAATATTCGACCATTCGATAGTCGAAGTACTGTCTCTTTAAGAAAAAACTTCGACCCCCTAGTTCCCCATCTAAAAGCTACCGAACTCAATGTTAGCCTATGGGGAAGGTCCCCATAGGCTTGGCTAACTTTTTTTGATTGAAGGATATTCCTTCGATCGTTGGATTAAAATCCTTCGAATCGTTCGATTCGAAGGATTTTATCGTTCGATCGAAGGAATAATCCTTCGATCGTTCGATTTTTATTGTAGGTCTGGCTCATTGCAAATGTTAACTTGGAAAGTATTATGGTAAAAAGTACAGTTTTATATTTTAATATCTTACAGTAAATCAAAAAGTCAAGCATGAAAATACAAGGTGTTTAAGGGGCCGATTCACTAACTTCGAGTGAAGGATTCGAAGTATAAAAACTTCGAATTTCGAAGTGTTTTTGGGGCTACTTCGACCAAGGCCGCCATTAGAAATCATGGGGCCCCGTACAACAAATTTTTTGGGGCCCCCTGGGCCCCGCCCACACTGACGACCAAGCTCCACCCCATATCCCGCCCACTCCACATCGCAGTTAAAAGACCACACAGACATCAGCGCTAAAAAAGTAACCCCCCCACACACAAGTTGTAAAAAGCTATTGATGGTCAGGGCCCCCTTATAAAAAATTGGGGCCCCAAAAAAAAAAAATTAAATTTTTTTTTTTTAAAACATTGGTGGCAGGGGCCCCCTTATAAGTTAAAAAAAAAATTTAAAAAAAAAAAAAATTTTTTTGAAAAAAAAAAAAAACTGGTGGCAGGGGCCCCCTTACAAGTTAAAAACAAATTGGGGCCCCAAAAAAAATTTGAAAAAAAATAATTTTTTTTGAAACAAAAAAAAACATTGGCGGCAGGGGCCCCCTTATAAGTTAAAAACAAATTGGGGCCCCAACAAAAAAATTTGAAAAAAAAAAAATTTTTTTTTTTAAAAAAACTGGTGGCAGGGGCCCCCTTACAAGTTAAAAAAATTTGGGGCCACCAAAAAAGAAAATTAATTTTTTTTAAAAAAAACAAGCAAAAAAAAAACAATGGTGGCAAGGGGCCCCTTACGAGTTAAAAAAAAAATTGGGGCCCCAAAAAAAAAGTTTTAAAAAAAAGATTGGTGGCAGGGGCCTATAGAATATTAAAATAATACATTGGTGGCCAGGGGATTAAAAAAAAAAAAAACACAAACTGGTGTTCAGTAGGATTGAACTCATGGCTTCAGTACTTCAACTTCGCCTCCTTTCGTGACTTCGGGTCTTTTCACCGCTTCAGGACTTAAATTTCGGCTGTTTTCGCGACTTCGGGTCTTTGCGCTGCTTCAGGACTTCGGCTTCGGCTGTTTTCGTGACTTCGGGTCTTTTCGGCGCTTCGTGACTTCGGGTTTTTCCGTGACTTCAGGTCTTTTCGGCGCATCGGCTTCGGCTTTTCGGCACTTCCGCATTCGGCAACGCAAGAGGCAAGACGTACGGCTCGGGCGCTCGTAAGGGGGGCCCGGATCTTCAAAAAATGCAGCGCTGCCGGGCCCCCCTTCATGCCCGGGCCCGGTACGCTTGTCCCCCCTGTCCCCCCCTGATGGCGGCCCTGACTTCGACCATCGAATGGGCTACTTCGACCTTCGACTTCGAATCGAAGGATTCAAACTAAAAATCGTTCGACTATTCGACCATTCGATTGTTGAAGTACTGTCTCTTTAAAAAAAACTTCGACCCCCTAGTTCGCCATCTAAAAGCTACCGAACTCAATGTTAGCCTGTGGGGAAGGTCCCCATAGGCTTGGCTATCTTTTTTTGATCGAAGGATATTCCTTCGATCGTTGGATTAAAATCCTTCGATTCGAAGGATTTTATAGTTCGATCGAAGGAATAATCCTTTGATCGTTCGATCGCACTATTTGCGCTAAAATCCTTCGACTTCGATATTCGAAGTCGAAGGATTTTAATTCCCAGTCGAATATCGAGGGTTAATTAACCCTCGATATTCGACCCTTTGTGAATCGGCCCCTTATTGTTATTGCTACTTTTTATTATTAATCTTTCTATTCAGGCCTCTCCTATTCTATTCATATTCCAGTCTCTTAGTCAAATCAGTGCATGGTTGCTAGGGGAATTTGAGCCCTAGCAACAAGATTGCTGAAATTGCAACGAGGAGAGCTGCTGAATAAAAAGCTTATTAACTCAAAAACCACCAATGATATAAAATGAAAACCAATTGCAAATTGTCTCAGAATATCCCTCTCTACGTCATACTAAAAGTTCATTTAAAAGTGAACAATCCCTTTAAGTCTGTCCTGGCTGAAATTTTTTAGAACAGTGATGGGAGCCTTCCACTTATTCTGAAATGTATTGCAGGCGGGTGTTGAAGGTTTTCTTATATATTTCCCTGCCTTTAAGAGACTGTAAATGAAATTGTATGAACACAGATGAAGCTTACTGAGTATGAGTGAACATAAAATCATTAGGGTTACTAATTCCCCTTTATAAATGGCTGCAAGAGCAACAGATGCAAAAGGCAGTGTTCTGTTTGGACAGTAAGGGGCTGATTCATCAAGCTCGAGTGAAGGATTCGAATTAAAAAAACTTCGAATTTCAAAGTGTTTTTTGGGCTACTTCGACCATCGAATGGGCTACTTCGACCTTCGACTACGAATACGACTACGAATCGAACGATTCGAACTAAAAATCGTTTGACTATTCGACCATTCGATTGTCGAAGTACTGTCTCTTTAAAAAAAACTTCGACCCCCTAGTTCGGCAGCTAAAAGCTACCGAACTCAATGTTAGCCTATGGGAAAGGTCCCCCTTCGATCGTTGGATTAAAATCCTTCGAATCGTTCGATTCGAAGGATTTAATCGTTCGATCGAACGAATAATCCTTCGATCGTTCGATCGTAGGATTTGCGCTAAATCCTTCGACTTCGATATTCGAAGTCGAAGGATTTTAGTTCCTAGTCGAATATCGAGGGTTAATTAACCCTCGATATTGGACCCTTCATACATCTGCCCCTAAGTTATTACAGCTCCTGTTCATTTTGGGAGCCTAAAAAACACTTCCGTTCAACTAGTTAAATTAATCTGTCCTCTCTAGAGGATCCTTCATTTTCCGTAGTATTTTGTTTACATTCACTTTCCCCCCAAAGACGTCAGTTGTTGTGTAGAATCTTGTTCAGAATGTGACGCTGATATTTAAAGCCTAAAATAACATCTTGGCTGCGGATTCCTTTCCTTTGCTCTTTGGATAGACAGACCCTTGACTCCAAGAGCAGGTTACTATTACCAAGTTATTAGTGACTTAGTAATTAGCCACAAGAAGCCAATCAAGCTTTCATCTGCAAAACAAAAAATAAATCCCCAAACAAGCCAAAGAATGCAGTCGTTCCATTGTAATTGACAAAACGCTTATCCTTCAGAGATTCTGTAACAATACAGACAGAATGTTGACTATTTGTAACTTCACTTCATTTTGAATCGCAATATGGCTCAATGATATAAAGGCTGGAATGTATCAGACTCTAGTGATGGGAGAATTTGGTGCCTTTCACTGAAAAACTCTCTAATTTCCCATGAAATTCGAGAAATGGCGAATTTTTCGCAAAAAAAATGGACGCGGGAATTCGCAGCAAATTCGCCCATCACTATCAGACTCCAATACTAAGCATCTTAGGGCAGAGACACATGTGAAGATTCAGGGAGATTAGTCGCCCGGTGACAAATCGCCTTTTCTTCGGACGACTAATCCCCCGAACTGCATTCCCGCCGACTAGAATGTAAATCGTCGGCAGGATGACACTCAGAGCGCTTCGTTTTCTGAAGTCGCCTGAAGTTGCCTCACGAGGATAATGAATGCTAAAACTAGTATTTTTCGGGCATCATTTACTGATTTATGATACATTTTCCCATGTCACAAACTGGCTTGAATTGTCCTTTAAAGCTAACTACTCCCTTGAGGCCCTTCAACCTCATTTGAAACTCAACTTTTTTCCCAGCAGAGATGAAGGCCCATGTTGGCAGGCATTATCTACCATACAATAAATCAACATCCTTGATTTTAGAACATTTCATTTTCAACTTTTATTGAAAATATTCTTTTACAGGTATAGGATCCCTTATCCGGAAACCTGATATCCAGAAAGCTCCGAATTACGGAATGGCTGTCTCCCATACACTTCATTTTATCCAAATAATCCAAATTTTTAAAAATGATTTCCTTTTTCTCTGTAACAATAAAACAATAGCGTAGTGTAGTAGTTTGTGAATTGTAAACATAGAACACGTAATGAGTAAAAATACTGATTTTGCCCTTTCCCTTAACATGCTCTTTTTAGCCCTATTTTCCTGCTCACTGCTACAGACATAGGGGCAGATTTATGAAGTGACGAATTTATAAAAACTCCCGAAAACTCCCACAAATTCAAAATTCAGAAAAAAAATACCAATTGAAATATATTTAAAAATCACCATTTTTTAAATTCGGGGGAATAGAATCGACCACTTTTTTTTTTTTTTAAAGTCCACCAAACGACTCCAAATTGATTGTAGGAGGTCCCTCATAGGCTAAAACACCAAATTGGCAAGTTTTAGATGGCAAATATTCAATTTGAATTCTTAAGGTGGCCATAGACGTAGAGATCCGTTCAATTGGCGTTGTCGCCAAACGAGCGGATCTCTCCCCGACATGCCCACGTTGAAGTGGGTGATATCGAGCTGATCCGACGAATGATGTTATAAGTATATTCACAGTAGCAAACTAGATTATTATCATTGGCTGTTTGAAACCTATAAAGAGAAGGCAACAGTCTGTCTTTGAGGTCTCTTTTTATAGTCTTTGGTTAACAAATCAATAGCAGCATTTTTGATTTAACTGATTTCCCCAGAGAATAAATCCTTTGTGTAAATGCCACAAATCTATGGCGACAGGGCGACAATCCATCGTGCGGCGCTTGTTTTCTCCTCCCTGCCTTCCTTATAGGAGATAGCCAGAGAGGAGAAATTGAGTGCTGCACGATGGATTGTCGCCCTGTCGCCGTTTCTGAAAAGGAACGCAAGCAGAGAATTGGTAAATTATTTCTTAATAAAGACTTTCTGAATTTAAAGTTAAAAGTGTCTTGGTGTTTTTTTTTCATTAAGTACAAACTAATCTTTTTTTTTTTGTTACTGGTCCTTTAAGGATACTTGCCAGTCAGCTGGGGGTGGGGCTATTTACTAATATTTGAATTTCTTTTTTTTTTTCACGAATCTCTTAAAATTTGTGGGTTTTTCTATTTCTTTAAAACTCAAAAAAAAATTGATTTATTAAATGTAAAACCTACAAAACAAAAACAAAAATTGCCAGATAAAAGCTATAGAAGTATATTTGAGCTGTGCTGATCTTGGGCCATTTTTAATCAATTCAAACTTTCAGAAATTTTTTGGTTTTTGTAAGTTTTTTAGCTAGTCGTCCAGCATTTTTTTTTTTTTTCCATACATTTTATATTCGGATCTTTTTCGGAACTTTCACGGTATTTGTGATTTTAGAGAAATAGTGTTTAATTGTGGTTTCAAAAACCTTTAAACCCCACTATAATTCAACCTTTACTAAATAGGCCTCCATGACTCTTAACCTGTTCATCAGATTTGCCCCACCTTTTTCAGCTTTAAAAATGGAAGATATAGATGTACCTATTCTAAGCAACTTTTATCATTTGCATTTTTATCTTGCCTGCCGGACTAGTCAGAAAATTCTATCCAGTCTTTGGGTCAACCAAAACACAGAAAAACTAAGATTAAATTAATGTTTTGCTAATCATTCTTATCCCTATTCTATTCATCTATTATTCTGACTTTAACGGGGGTTATTTACTAAAACTCAACTTTTTCTCACTTTATGAAAAAACAAACAAAATTTGACCAAACCCCCAAACCCAAATCCCCTTAATTTACTAATAAAACTTCTGGAGTATTTTTGCATTAGAAATTTTAGCAGCTTCAGAGCATAATAAATCTCAAATAATTCTAGTTGTTTTCCTCTAGAAAGGCTTTAAAGAGGCTTTAAACTCTAAGAAGCATTACTAGTAAAACAACAAAGACAAATTCTTGCCTGTACAATGCTGTGATTGATGGAACTAATCTTCGTAAATATAATGTTTTCATAGGTAGTTCCAGTTTTAGTTTTGTGGTTTGGTTGTAAAATCACATCTTTCTACAATGCTGTTCATACTAGAAATAGTGATGGGCGAATTTATTCGCCAGGCGCGAATTCGCGGCGAATTTGGGAATTCGCAAAATGCCCACGAAAATTCGCGTCTAAAATTCACCGGAGTCAAAAAAAATTCAGAAAAAACGGACGCCGGCAGCAAAAACGGGCGCCGGCGTCAAAAACGGGTGCCGGCGTCAAAAACGAGACGCCGGCGCAGTTTCGCAAATTTTTCGCCATTTCGCTAATTTTCCGGCGAAGTTCGCCCATCACTAACTACAAATGATAAAATGTCTGTTAATCCTTGATATGATTGCAGCTAGTCTCAATAAATAGGCTCAGTGATATATTACTTCCCTTTAGTTGTGAGCCCAGTATGTGGCTATGCACAAAAATTCGCGAAACGGCGAAAAAATCACAAAACGGCACTGGCGTCTCGTTTTTAACGCCGTTGTCAAAAAGATGCCGGCTCCACTGGCGAATTTTCACGGCGGTTTCGTGAATTTATTAGCCTATGGCGACTCACGGGAATTCGCCGCGAATTCGCACCTGCCGAACAAATTCGCCCATCACTACCGGCAGGTGTTGAATCTAATGTACAATAAATGCATCTATTTTTCTCCAAAGTTTTGCTCTAAAAATCAAAGTATATTAGAAGATTTTGTTTCTGTAGATCTGGAATTCCATGTCCCGGAGTCCATGTCCCCAGTCTTTGGGCAAGAATCACAGGACTCAGACATGAAGCTGTGGAAGAGACTACTTGTTCCATGAAGCAGCATCTGGCCTGTTGGCAAACTGAGTTTTGGAGGAGAATGTAAGTGTCTCACATGGTTGTGCTGAACACAGGCGCCAATAACTGCCATATGTAGGGCTTCATTTCTTTTTGGCCAGTTCCATTTAACACAAGGCAAGATGTTCTCTTGAAATGTAATAAAAATAACCAACTAGAAGATAAAACTGTGAAAATCAAAATATACATTTTGCAATATATATCACTTAACCCTCGATATTCGACTGGGAATTAAAATCCTTCGACTTCGAATATCGAAGTCGAAGGATTTTAGCGCAAATAGTTTATTCCTACGATCGAACGATAAAATCCTTCAAATCGAACGATTCAAAGGATTTAAATCCAACGATCGAAGGAATATCCTTCGATCAAAAAAACGTAGGAAAGCCTATGGGGACCTTCCCCATAGGCTAACATTGAGTTCGGTAGCTTTTAGATGGCGAACTAGGGGGTCGAAGTTTTTTCTTAAAGAGACAGTACTTCGACTATCGAATGGTCGAATAGTCGAACGATTTTTAGTTCGAATCCTTCAATTCGAAGTCGTGGTCGAAGGTCGAAGTAGCCCATTCGATGGTCGAAGTAGCCCAAAAAACACTTCGAAATTCGAAGTTTTTTTTACTTCGAATGCTTCACTCGAAGTTAGTGAATCGGCCCCTTAAACACATTGTATTTTCATGCTTGACTTTTTGATTTACTGTAAGATATTATAATATAAAACTGTACTTTTTACCATAATACTTTCCAAGTTAACATTTGCAATGAGCCAGACCTACAGTAAAAAGCAGGGAGAAGTGCTAAAATACACCATTTGCACGTGTGCCCCTGATCATGGTTAGTGTTGCTGTGTTTTAAATCCTGCCCCAAATTAGAAATCCAACAAGGTCCAACAAGACATTGGGGTAGATTTACTAACCGGTGAAAAATCGCCAGCGCCCTCTTCGCACCCAGGCGAAAATTCACTCAGACTACTTTAATTCATTAAAATGCAGAGTTTCGCCTTGGGCGCCTAACGCTGGCGACTTTTCGGCAATGCGAGCATTTGATAGTGAAGATGCGCTAGCGTTCATTTCTGCTTATTATCTTGCGCTCAGGTCAATTTGCATAGGGCGGGGAGTTTAAAGTTGTATGGACGTCTTTATGTTTAATGTTGGCGCATATACTTACAAATTACGCTTTTTAAAACACGTTTTAAAACACATGTCCAGGGAACCTTAATAAAGACAATCGAGTTGTTCTAATGCTGAGTTGTGTCCAAACTCATTTTAATCACCACTACAAAAATACAAAATTCTATTTCCAGTTTCAGCCAGCAGGCTGTTGATATGTTTTGACCAAGCTAGTATTGGTGACCTCATGTAGATGGCTCCGTTGTCTCAGATGCCCAACTTATCCCTTGGTTAGCTCTTTATAAAGATCCTCATAGACGGTAACTGAGACTTGATGGGGCTGATTCACTAAGGGTCGAATATCGAGGGTTAATTAACCCTCGACATTCGACTGGGAATTGAAATCCTTCGACTCCGAATATCGAAGTCGAAGGATTTAGCGCAGATAATTCGATCGAACGATCGAAGGATAATTCCTTCGATCGAACGATAAAATCCTTCGAATAGAACGATTCGAAGGATTTTAATCCAACGATCGAAGGAATATCCTTCGATCAAAAGGCTAGCATTGACTTCGGTAGCTTTTAGATGGCGAACTAGGGGGTCGAAGTTTTTTTTAAAGAGACTTCGATTATCGAATGGTCGAATAGTCGAACGATTTTTACTTCGAATCCTTCGATTCGAAGTCGTAGTCGAAGGTCGAAGTAGCCCATTCGATGGTCGAAGTAGCCCAAAAAGTTTGAAAGTTTGAAGTTTGAAGTTTTTTACCTTCGAATCCTTCACTCGAAGTTAGTGAATCGGCCCCGATGTGTATGATGTTGTTGCCATCAGCCAGGAGACAAGTGCAATGCCTTTCAGAGAAGAACATCTGGCACCTATTTTTGAAGAACAGTAATTCCTACCCCACCTAACTAATGTAAGGTGAAATTAAAGATATTAGTAAGGTCCCTCAGGATCACAGGTGAAGGGAACTCTTTAAATATGAAGAATAAACTGGCTTCTGTCAGACAATATATGACTATTCTGCCAGAACTGTGATATTGTTAAAGGGATTCGGTCATGATTTTTATGATGTATTTTTTATTTCTAAATTACACTGCAAATAATTGACTCTACAATATAAAATTTCATCCCTGAACCGGCAAGTGTATTTAGTTGTAATATTGGTGTGTAGGTGCATCTCAGGTCATTTTGCCTGGTCATGTGCTTTCAGAAAGAGCCAGCACTTTAGGATGGAACTGCTTTCTGACAGGCTGTTGTTTCTCCTACTCAATGTAACTGAATATGTCACAGTGGGACCTGGATTTTACTATTGAGTGCTGTTCTTAGATCTACCAGGCAGCTGTTATCTTGTGTTAGGGAGCTGCTATCTGGTTACCTTCCCATTATTCTGTTGTTAGGCTGCTGGGGGGGAAAGGGTGATATCACTCCAACTTGCAGTACAGCAGTAGAGAGTGACTGAAGTTTATCAGAGCACAAGTCACATGACTTGGGGCAGCTGGGAAATTGACAATATGTCTAGCCCCATGTCAGATTTCAAAATTGAATATAAAAAAATCTGTTTGCTCTTTTGAGAAATGGATTTCAGTGCAGAATTCTGCTGGAGCAGCACTATTAACCGATTCATTTTGAACATTTTCCCCATGACAGTATCCCTTTCATAATAGTAGCTACAATTTACATAAAGTGCACTACTTTCACACTTGGTCTATCTGTATTCAGTACCCTGCTGGAACTGTTAGATCACTCTTTGAATGTTGATTTCTGGGAAGGAACCTGGGTAGTGAGGTAGAGAAGAGAAGTACAGAGCAGATCAGAGAGGGATTCCATGGCAGTGAGATTAGGATCAAGTGTCAGTTGGTTGGGTGAGTAATCTGAAAGGAATTGTATTTAAGTAGACACCTCCTATCACTGTAAATGTTTAATATCTGGAGTTTATCTACAGTTTTAAAACCTGCAGGGTTTGTCAAATAAAGTATCAACTAGAGAAAAGGCAGACTATAACAATGAAAAAAAACTGTTTAGATAGAAATGTAAAAATATTTCTCAACAGCAAACATTAGATGCCTTAAAACATATCAATATCAAATATCAGATTAGTCGTTTTATATTAACTCCTCATGTGGATGAAAGGAGTTCTACATGGAGGCTAAAAGGATAAAGTGAAAGCAAAGTTTGAAAGGAAATTGCTTCCATTTCCTTCTATATACAGATATGGGATCTGTCATCCGGAAACCCGATATCCAGAAAGCTCTGAATTACGGATGCTATTTTATCCAAATAATTGTCATTTTTTAGAATGGTTTCCTTTTTCTCTGTAATAATAAAACAGTAGCTTGTACTTAATCCAGATGAAGATGTAATAAATCCTTATTGGAGGCATATTGTGTTTATTTAATAGTTAAATGATTTTCTAGTAGACATAGGGGCAGATTTATCAAGGGTCGAAGTGAATTAGAGGGAATATTCGAAGTAAAAAAATTCGAAATTCGAAGTCATTTTTTATATACTTTGACAATCGAATAGGATACTACAACTTCGACTTCCAATAGAAGTAAAATACTTTGAATATTCGACCATTCGATAATCGAAGTACTGTCTCTTTAAAAAAATTCAACTTCAATACTTCGCCAAATTAAACCTGCCGAAGTGCTATGTTAGCCTATGGGGACCTTCTAGAGCATTTTTTTTTGTAGTCAAAGAACAATCGTTCGATCGATCGATGAAATACTTTGAATCGTTCGATCGAACGATTTTACTTTGACCGCAAATGGCCAAATTTGATGAAAAAAAACTTCGCCTTTGATATTCAAAGTGGAAGTAATTCAATTCGATGGACGAATTTCGAAGTATTTTCAACTTCGATATTCGACCCTTGATAAATCTGCCCCATAAAGTAAGAAGTTTTACTTCCTTGGACATTTTTAATGATAAGTGGCCACTTCAAGCTAATTTACCAACATTACTAATAAAGACATATATATATATATGACCTATATGTACCCGCCTTATTCATATTGGCCTAAGTGTAAGTGTAACACAGTTTTGCGAAACAGAAATGAACGCTATCGAAAGTTCGCTATGAAATTCTCATGCTGACGAATTTATGCTAGCGAAACTTCCCCAGCATTCAGCTGCCGAGATGTAACTTCACATTTTGATAATTAGCGTATGCGCTGCGTATAAACGTCTGACGAAGTGGCACGAAGTGTGGCGGAGCCTTCCAAGGCGAAAATTCCCCCTTTAGTGAATTTCCCCCTTGGTGCAGAACACTAGCCTTAATGTTCAGATCAGAACAATGATATTTACCCATGTTGTGTGTATATATATATATATATATATATATATATATATATATATATATATATATATATATATATATATATATATATATATACACAACATGGGTAATGGCTCCACAGATCTTTGAAGCTGATTGCACTCATAGGGTCACATTTAATTAGGGTCTAATATCGAGGGTTAATTAACCCTCGATATTCCCGCGATCGAAGGAAAAAACGTTCGATCGAACGATTCGAAGGATTTTTCTTTGATCAGAAAAGGGTTACAAAACTTATGGGGAAGGTCCCTGTAGGCAAACATTGGAGCTCGGTAGGTTTTAAGTGGCGAAGTAGGTAGTCGAAGTTTTTTTTAAAGAGACAGTACTTCGACTATCGAATGGTCGAATAGTCTAACGATTTTTAGTTCAAATCGTTCGATTCGAAGGTCGAAGTAGCCAATTAGATGGTCAAAGTGGCCGAAAAAACTTTTTTTACTTCGAATCCTTCATTCGAGCTTAGTAAATGTGCCCCATATTGTCACATTTTGATTTTGTTCTGTTCTCTAATGGAACTACAGTTCCCCCAGCATTTTGTGGCTTGCCAATCGCTGTAATGCTGAAAGGTGTCTGTGCCTTTTCTCGGGCATATGTGTATCCCACATTTTATTTCATTTGAACAAAATGTTTGGCTCAATGGGAATTTGTGGCAGAGTAGGTAAATTTAGGAGAAAAGGATGGAATCACATAAGAAACAGATTTGACCCAGCGTGTAACCACATGCCAGATTGTACTCCTGCTCCACTTATTATATTATATTATATTGTGACCGAACAAAACTCACCCCACACTCCTTTCTTTCTACTCCGCTAGAGAAAGCTACTGAAAGACTAACCAAGAATTTGGCACCAGAAATGAACCCACTGGCCAGTCTAGTCTGTCTGTTTAAATGTTATTTGTGCTCTTATAATGACCTGATGCCTGAACAATGCCTTGTGTGCTGCTGTACTGCATTTGGGGAACAGTGAGGGTCTGATCTGAGACAAAACACTTCTAGTAAAACAAAATACCAGTAAATTCTGGTAGGTAAATGGTGAGACTGAGACAGCAGTTATAGTTAAAAAGGGTTGGAGAATAACTGGTATAATAGAGAAACATGGGGAAGTTTGGATAGAAAGGCAACAGAAACAATTATAATTTGGCAGCTGTGCAGCTCTTCAGTCATTGTTGAACTGCAACTGCCAGCACCCCTAACTGCCAGGTTACAAGTTTGGACAGTAGTGTTTTATGAGGGAGCGTTGCACCCAGTCCCTCCACAACTAATGCATACCTCCCAACATTTTGGAAGTAAAAAGAGGGACATAAAAAAAATTTCCGCACGTAGCGCAGCAATTTTTTGGACTACACCCCTTTCGGTGGCCACACCCCCTAATTAACATGTTTGTTTTACAAAATTTGGCAGGTTATGAAAGTTTGAAAATATTTCTCCTTATCTAAACTGTGTTTTTGTGTCTCAAAATTGTCACAAAGTATCTTATTTGCACCTGTTAGCTGTTCTGGGCTCTCTGCTAAAAGCCAATTAAGTGAGAAACTTTGTTTCTTTTTCTGGCTGTTCAGTGCAGAGAAAATAGGGACTTTCCAGTACAAATGAGGGACTGCGGGTTGAGCTGTCAATAGAGGGACTGTCCCTCCGAAAAAGGGACAGTTGGGAGGTATGCTAATGTTAAATTTACTCTTCATATATCTTTTTTTTATAGCTATTGTATAAATGTGTTCCTTTCCACCAATATCACAAAACAAGAGGTGGAATCGTGCAAGAAGTAGATTATACACAGCACGCAGCCAAATTTCTGCCAGATCGTACCCTACTACTAATCTCCCAGACCCCAAACCTTCACAAATCATACTGAGCTTCTCTAAAATGTTTTTTGATTTTATAGGGACCTTATGCCTTTGCTGTAATGCAAACGACTACAAAATAATGCTCCAATTTAATAGAGTAGAGATTCTTATAGTAATTGTAGAGTTGCAGCCAGTTACAAGCACCTGCATTACACATAGATATGTAATGGTTTATTTTTGTTCCTCAGATGCAGAAACCTACCGTGGACTTAGCAGCACCGAATTCACCCTGTGTCTGTAATTCTGGATCTACCAGTAGATCTTTAGCTGGTGATCAGTAGATCTCAAGACACTGTCCACAAACAACTTGTCTAGATCACCCTCCTAATTCATTCTTTTCATTCAGATGTTTATTAGGATACATAAGAAACAGTTGCATAGCAAAATAATTTTTTTTTGTAAATCAGTATTTAAGTAATAATTCCCATGGAACAGAATGCTAACAATGCTTTTATGGATGTAGATCATAATGGGACAACATCACAGAAAGTAGACCTCACATTAGTAAAGTATGGCCACTCCTGGTATAGACTAAGTAGGTCTAACCTTCTAGAGTAGGTATTCCCAACCTTTTTTACCCATGAACCATATATGTAAAAGGAGTTGGGGAGCAACACAAGCATGAAAAAGTACCTTGGGGTGCCAAAACATGGCTGTGATTGGCTAATTGTTAGCCCCTATGTGGACTGGCAGCCTACAGGAGGCTCTACTTGGCACCATACTTAGTTTTTATGCAATTAAAACTCGCTTCCAATCTATATTGAAGATAAAATGTATGTATTTGTTGGAAAAAACAAAACAAACAAAGAGAAAAAAAACTTGCTTCCAAGCCTGGAATTCAAAAATAATCGCCTGCCTTGAGGACACTGGGAGCAACATCCAAGGGATTGGAGAGCAACATGTTGATCATGAGCTACTGGTTGGGGATCACTGTTCTAGAAGGTGTAGCACAACAGCTGGAGGACCACAGGTTACATATAATTGCTACAGACACAGCAGACTGGAACTGTCTGCCCAGCATTAACCGTCAACCCATAAGAACAGAGGCCACAATGAATCAAATCATGTTCATGATATAGGTCCAAATAGATTAAATGCACTAAAACTGCTATGGATTCTAATATCCAGAGCTATCATAGGATATTCTTGCTTAGAGAAATCTGAAGCGTGAAAAGCAGTCAATATTTAATTTCGTTCTAAATGCCCTGCCAATCAAAGTGACTAAAGGCAAGGGGTCGAAAATTTCAAGGAAAAAAAAATCAAAAACATTCTCTATATATCTCTTAAAAAATAGCCTTGATTACAAAGGAGACCTGGACCACTGTCACTTCTTGCAAGACACACATTCTACAATGTGACCTAGAACTAATCTCCACCCAATAACTCATTTGACATAATGAAAGAACTTTCTAATGTATATTGATTAAAAAGGTGTTGTAAATGTAATTGCTGTTGAAAGCATTACTTGTTTATCCCTTCCAGTTTTCTGTTTCTGACTCTTGCAACAATATAGAAGCCAATTCTCCTCCAGCACTCTAAGTGGATGCATTCTGCTACATTGTTGCGGGAGCCACAACCAGCAGTGCAAAATATAAGCAATCAGGCAGAGGCTGCTTTCATCAGCAGTTACATTGAAATCAAATAATTTTATTACTGTACACAGATATTAGAAAATGTCTTAGTATTACACTTTCATTAGGTAAAAAACTATTTTTTGGCGGAGGATCCTATTTATCCAGCTGAATGAATCCATTTATTTTTGCAATTATAAGTCTAGGATGCAGAACTCAACCCCCCCTACATTTAACTGGTTGCATATGCACTCACAACAAATGTTATAGCAGTACTTGTTTATACCTTTCAGTTTTCTGGTTATTACTCTTGCAATATAGCAGAAGACAATTCTCCTCCAGCACTCTCAGTGGATGTATTCTGCTACATTGTTGCAGGAGCCAGAGCCAGCGGTGCAAAATCTAAGCAATCAGGCAGAGGCTGCTTTTGTCAGCAGTTACATTGAAATCAAATCATTTTAAAAACAAATTTTATTCATGTATACAGTTATTAGAAAATTTCTTAGAATTACAGGCAAAAAACTATTTTTGGTAGGGATGCACCGAATCCAGGATTCGGTTCGGGATTCGGCCAGGATTCGGCCTTTTTCAGCAGGATTCGGATTCGGCCGAATCCTTCTGCCCGGCATAACCGAATCTGAATCCTAATTTGCATATGCAAATTAGGGGCGGGAAGGGAAATTGCGTGACTTTTTGTCAGAAAACAAGGAAGTAAAAAATGTTTTTCCCTTCCCACCCCTAATTTGCATATGCAAATTAGGAGATTAGGAGATTTGGTTTGGTATTTGGCCGAATCTTTGTGACGGATTCAGGGGTTTGGCCGAATCCAAAAAAGTGGATTTGGTGCATCCCTAATTTTTGAGAGGACCCTGTTTATCCAGCTGAATTAATCCATTTATTTTTGCACTTATAACTCTAGGATGCAGAACTCCCCCCACCCCATTTAACTGTTTGAATATACATGTGCACACACAACAAATGTTATTACATACAAAAGAACTGCAGGCTGTCATTTTCCTGGCCCCGTCCATGGCTCCATCCATTGCCTGCACACTGCCTGCCTACAAGAATTTAGAAGGAATAGAGATGTTGCCTCTTAGATTTATGAATACTTGCTTAGGGCAATGGCTAACAGTTTATTTTTTAGATGCTTTGGTGACCAACATTTTTAGTAGATCAGGTGGCACTGCCAAACCACCCAAATCTCCCCTTGTTATTTATTATGGCATTAACCTAAAGTGCTTGGAAATACGGACTACCACAAGCAGCAGGGTGGAATCAAATGTGTGTGTGTTATGATAAAGTGTTTATACCTAAGGTGGAACCAGGGAGGGTGCTGACACAGCACCATGTGACCAGAAGAAACAGAGCCCCTGTCTCTCTTACTGTTTTCAGGCTGGAAGTCAGGTGGGAAACAGCCTGTTTCTTATGAATGTCTTACATAATGCATCACTTCTGCTGAACTTTTCACAGGACCACCCCTGGGCTCAGTGACCCCCAAATAAAAACCTGCATGATATCAGTAAAGCATTACTTGGCCCTTCTGATATACTGAACCCTGTGCCCTGTGTGCTAACAGAATTAGTGCATAATGATAGTGCCTGGTTGGTTTATTTCTACTGTGCCTTTAATACCAGAAAAATTGAATTTTCCAATAAAAGTCTATCAGTCCCATCTCTGTGTCAGGGGGGCATCTCTTGTGGTCACATGATCCCTCTCTCTCCCTGGGACCCTGGAATACAAGTCTGGGCCACTTGGGAGAAGCAATTTCAGTGTCCGGAATAGAGTTGTTAAATGGTGAGGTGGGCTCCTCTGTGATGTCGTCTGTGTTCTGCCTGATCCCAGGAAGTGAGATTTCTACCTGCTGCTTTTATTTTAAATGCGTAGAAAAGAGTAACTGGGAATAAATTCTTTTCTTTTTTTTTAACCTCATACTGAACTTCTGCCTCACATCTCCACTGGGACTATTAACTATATAGTGGCACAAATCAGTTTTATATCCAGTATCCAATTTGTTTGTGTATGTATATATATATATATATATATATATATATATATATATAAGCATTCACAAAGTACCTGCACTCCTTCCTTGTTGTTCAAATGTGGGTGCTTGGTCAATCAGCGTATACAATGTTCAAAGTGGACCAGCACACCGAAGTTTTCAATCAAAAGAGTTTTATTTTAACATCACTCATGTGTCCAACGTTTCGGCCCACATTAGGGCCTTTATCAAAGATCCTTGATAAAGGCCATAATGTGGGCCGAAACGTTGGACACATGAGTGATGTTAAAATAAAACTCTTTTGATTGAAAACTTCGGTGTGCTGGTCCACTTTGAACATTATATATATATATATATATATAATTTTTTTTTTATTATTATTATTTTTTTTTAAATACAGTGACAGAATTATGTGCTTTTAAAATGTTTAATGCAGTTAATTAAAAATTAAACTTACATATATAAGCCCCACACATATATGGCTGTGTATTCTATATACTGTACATACAGTTCAACCAACTGTACCTTAGACAATTCAGCAGGCAGATTCCCATTATTAATTACCCTTGTGTTTGAATAAAGTATGTAATCTTCTCTTCAACCAGCCCATTTAAATGGTTTGCCTTTTTCAATTAAGAATTGCCTTGAGGTACCCCTGCAGAGCCTTCTAGTAGGACTTTTATTATAGGGAGCATTTTTTTTCTCTTCTGTCAATAGGGAGATTTTTATTTTTATAACAAATACTGCAGAGGATTAAGTCATTTAATTCTATCATAGAATGGTTTCGTATATCTCTTGTTTTAATTTTGTGTCTTGTTATGTCTTGTTAACTTTTTTTCTACTTTTTTTTCTCACATTCACAGCACACAAGAAATCCTTAACTATGATGTATTTTTACTTTACACATTAGTATCTTTTTCGATCTATCCCCTCACAAATTATATATATATCTATATATATATATAAATATATACGTATATATATATATATATATATATATATATATATATATATATATATATATATATATATATATATATATAAATATACACTCCAAGCCAATAATCCTTTTAGGAATTGGGTTGCACTGTTATAACTTATAACAAATCTTTGAATTGGCACTCCCTTATAAAATAATTGCCTTTTTTATTAAAAATGCATAAAATAAAATAAAAGTCCTTTATATTGTGCTTTATTAATAAAAAAAAAGCAAAGATTTTATAAGGGAGTGCCACTTCAAAGATTCATATAATATATATATTTAGTGTCACAGGACAGGAACAACGAATAGACGTTGGAATAGTTTCCTCTATATTTCTTCACCCTATTTCAATATTTAATTATATCAGTCCTGTCAGTCCCTTGTTTATAGGACATTTTATCATTCTTTATTACTTTTTTGTTTGCGAAGTGCACCCATGTGTTTTCTCCAATTAGCAAGTGCAGCTATCTGTTGTTTTTTATAAAAAGAATTATACAATAGTCCTATCATATCCAAT